>NC_142243.1:101565873-102190873 GCF_052056855.1 Sturnus vulgaris | reverse complement strand
GTGACAAATATAAGAAAAGCATGGTGCATTTAATGTGGAATTTTTCCCTTATTTGTACCTGTAAGTTTGGGCCTCCCTAGACCCAAAGGCATAGGCCCTAAGGACTAGAGATAGAATCCGTGAATCCAAAGTACTTAATCACAGTGGAGAAAGAAAAAGCTAGAAATTATTTGAAGAAATTTCACATAAAGAAGTGCATAGGATCAGATGGAATACACCCGAGGGTGTAGATGAAGCTGATCAATGTTAATTGCAAGACCACTCTCAATTAACTTTGAAAGGTCATGGAATTAGAGGAGGTTCCTGATGACTGCTTACAGATCTCATGTCTACATTCAACAGCCAAAAAAGAGGATACAGGGAACTTTAGACTGGACAGCTTCAGCCCCATTCCCGGAAAGACTATGAAATAAATCCTCTATGAAGCCAGAGGTATATAGAAATGATAAGGTACATGAGAAGTCACAGTCCAGTACATGAATAATTGTGGAAAATGAGCATGAATTAACAAGGACAACCTGTGTCTGAACAACCTAATAGTTTTGGTACAGCTAGTTGATGAAAACAACTGCTAGAGGAAAACCTGTGTGTGGATAACTCGAGTTACTAGCAGCAGTCTTCCTTAGCTGGTACCACAGTCAAGACTGCCAGTGTTTATTCAATTTAAACTAAAAATTTGAAATGTTGTATAAATTTGAATGAAGACATGAAACAAATAAATATGTATATATTAAATATATATAGCAACTGGCGAAAACATAAATATTACTAGAATACTCTGCTGCTCATAAAATGACACTTTTACTTGCTGCTCCATAATCTGTGGCAACTGAATGGGCTTTACCAGCAAAAAAAAAATCTTTCATCTTATGTTACCTCTGTTAGTTGAATTTTATTTAGCCATTACAGTACCAGTTAGAGGCATTCCTTATTCCAGTTCCTAAAAGATATAAATTGAATGAACATAAATGTAGTGTAAACCATCTTATAATTTGATATTTTAAACTACTCCAATTTACAAAGTAGTTCCCAAATGGGAAATTTAACAACAGAATAACCAAGATTTTTCCACCATCTGAAGGGACTGAGGAGTCAGAATTCCATCTCTCCCCTCACCTTTATTAAGACTTTATTAAGTTATTAACAAATTAATAACGTTATTAATGCTGCCTATACTCTCTAATTAGATCTGTTCTCACCTTTGGATGGAGTGCTCAGCAAATATGACAGGTAAAATGCATCCCTGCCCATGGCAAAGAGGGTGCAATTAGATGACCCTTAAGGCCCCTTCCAACCCAAACTATTTTATGATTCCATGATTTTATGATTTTTATTTTCTATTGGCTATTGATAGTAAAGGTTATAATTAATTATTCTGAAATGTATTTATATGCACCTATTATTTATTAAAAATGTATTGTAGGTGTGACAGAATAACGTGGAAGAAACACATGAATAATGTTTCTTAAAGAACAGTCTATAAAAGTATGATATTCATGTATAGAAGAAATACCTGATGAAGTAAAAAATCAGGAATAAGTATATGAACTTAAATTCTGATCATTTTTGAATGCACTGAGACATTAATACCCACTCATGTGAAACAGTGCTGAAGTTTATAGGAGAGGAGAAACTCACCAGTCAGTTTTATGAGCCTCATTTGTAGCTCTTTTCAGAAGTTACTAATTACTTCTCATTTCAAAATGTCATTCCTTTTGAAATCAAGGCTGCACAATCTTTTATCCAATCTTTTATTTCTATAATAGAAAATCAGGGACAACTGTCAAACTACTTTTGAAGTAACTAAAGTGGTAGTGATCTTTATGCCTGTTTATCTATCTGCAGGTGATTAATTACTTTTCTGAACTTTTAAATCTTTCTATGTCTCTCATTAACAGGCCCTCAGATACTACATCTAGGAGAGAATATCAGGTAATTTATTATGCCTCTTGCATAGCATAAATTATATTATATGACCAACTTATTTTGTCATTGGATCTTCTAATATGTGCTTGGATAAAACATTCCTTCTGAAAGGAACCAAATTTACTTGAAAGCATCAGAAATCCTCTACTTTCTCTCATAATTTGCTATAATGACCAGCCCCTCACCCTGCTAAAAAAAATATGCTTTCTACCTCACAATGAGATTGAGCATCAGAAGAATGTTATCTATTCCTCTTCATGCATTTGATCTTCTCTTAGTCTCCCTGGGAAAAACTTAATTAATATTGCAAAAATGTGAAGGTCAAACTTTCATTTACAAATGATATTTAAAAGTCAATGTAATTGGCAGCATCTTGCAGAGTGCCTGGCGGACCTCCTTTTGCGTTATCTAGAGAAGAAAATTTCATCCCACATACTTCTATCACTGATATAAGGGATTTTCTGTATTAGTTTTAGCCCTGTAACCCACTTTACATCTTCCAGGCTGTAAAATATCATGCAAAGAATAGATTTTTTTCTGGTTTACTTGCTGAAAGTTCAGTACACTGCATGTCACTATCTGTAAAAGAAAAAAATCTGATTGGAAGATGAAAACTCACTTAGATTGCAAGGACAATATTAAAATAATTATAATTTGAGAATTTTTGTCACTAGGTAATGCAGTTTCGCCATGAAAGGAAGCTTCCAGTTCTTTTTTAATGGACATGTCCCCTTTGGTAAAACTGTATCACTTCAGATCTATTAGGCAGCCAGGGACAGAATTTTGACAGGTATTTTCTTCTGCACCTGCAGAGAAGTCAGCCAGCAGAATGGCCAGGGTAAGATTAATTACTTTTCATTATCTGCATTTTACATTCCTATTATAGGCAGTTCTCTTCCCACTCAATGATATGTGCTTATTTTAAAACTTTCTTTGAAAGGCCAAGACCCACAGGTTTTTGTTGAGTTAATCCATTAGGAAATGATGTCTTAGTGCTTAACTTTGAACCTATAACATTGTGCATAATGTAGAAAAGGAAGTTCAAATTGGCATCTATATGCTTTTATTGTCTTCATCTGCATTATTAATAACCTCATACTTTCCAAAAAGTAATTTTTGTGGATTGTTCCTAATATCATCATTCTCTTGAGTCATGGGCTCCCAAATAAATGTCACCTCTTCTTGAAACACCTGCTACTGAGAATATGTTCAAGCTGTTATGCTGCCTCTAGACTGCAAAGATGTTTCTTGTAACTGACCCTGGTTTATCTTCCTCTTTAGGAATACAACATTTCTTCTTCACAGAACTTTTCACTGATATTCTTAAAAAAATAAATCACATTTGTTTTGGAAGCCTGCAACTAGGTCTAGATCACTACATTTTTCAATTAATTTAACTGATCAAATTAAATGCCAAAACAGACACAGAAAAACTACTTTCTCCTTTTTGCCAGAGATGATAATATACTGGTGACTGTGAAAAAACTTTTTTTTGAGGGGAGGAGCAAAGTAGACTTAAAGTAAAATACTGTGATGTTTCACACAAATTTAATGTTTCAAACAACATTAAAATAATTACTGCAGTATAAACTCTCTGGATTAACTTGGATCAAATGGCATATTTGGCTCCTGAGACAGATAATGTTAAAAAATTTGTTTTCTTGTCTTGTTTGCTTTGAAAAGAAAACCACTGTAAAAGAAGCATAACAAAATAAATCCTGATCATTGGCATAGATGAAAAGTGAAAATGCACTTTCTTTCTTTACACAGGGATCTCTACTTCCACCTGCAGGTATTCCATCATGTGAAACACTGGGCCTTCACAAGTGTGCTAACATCTGAACATTTTTCACTCAACTTCAGGAAAAAATGCATAGTTAGAGAAGTTTGTTAAGTTCTCTCCTTTAACAGTAAATGTTACCAGTAAAATAGTAAGTAAATTACCAGCTACCTGACAGCTTATTACAAATCACCACACTGTGAGGTTATAAAACCATAAACATAACTCTGCATATGACTTAATTCCTTCTCCCCTCCTTCATTCCCTCTGTTCCTTCTTCCTGCCTTCCTTCATACTTTCTCCTCCACTTAAATGAAAGGTTTCTGAGTTTTAAGGAATAATAATACACTTAATGACTTCAGTAAATTAGAATTTTTGCAAACCCATAAATTCTATCAAAATTGCTATCATGCCTAATGCCAATTTCTGATAGATGTTGATAAAGATAGTAGGTGTGCCCTTTGAAGGCGTTGAGATAGCAGAATCAGTAGTAAAGACATTTTTAAGTTACAGAGATTTTGTATGATTGCTGTCATCTCCCTTTCCAAAAATCCCCCAAAAAAGCTGCTCACAATACTGTATGTGGACAGTGCCCAAAGGCTAGAAACCTAGCCAAAACATTTGATTAATTATTAGTAAGCTGTTTGCTTGAGTTTCTTCTGTATCCACTTTCCATCTCGATTGCATGAGTAAATTATGATAATGCAGAGAATTTTACTAAAGCCCACAAAGAAATCAGGCTTTGGAAGAAGATTTTACTTTGTCTTATCTAGTTAGACTTAGCACCTGATCATTGTTTTCAAGATTCTGGGCATACTCATGTTCTCCTGAAAAGAGCTCATTTATTACCTCACTGGCTTCAGTTTCAGATGCTAAAGCTAGATGGATTTAAAGTATTTACTCAGTTTTGTTCCATGATCGATCTTTTCATCATTTGTCCTGGCAAAAATGTGTATTCTATCACCATCTGTTGAAATGTGGGAGAGGTGGTGATCCTTATCCCTGTGGGAGATATCCTCTGCTGATGTGCCATCTGATAAGATGGGGGGATGATCATCGTTATCTATTCACAACCCATCCCTCCTCCAGAAGATATATTCTGTTAATGGGCCATTAAGTCCTATTGTGTGACTGATAAGATTACATCACCCCATTGGGAGATGCCCCAACCAGGGGCAGGAGCCAAGCCTTTCCTACCTAGATAAAAAACTGGGGTTTGGGACCCGAGGGCAGACCTTTCTACTGGATCCCAGAGGAAAGTCGGACCTTTTCCACATCATCACTGGATCTTCGGAGGAAAACTGCACCTTCTACAGGAGCACTGCTTCAACAGAACCACATCTGTCATCCAGGAGGACTGCAGCCACCATTTATAGGGACTGCTACCAACACCCTGACTGACAGGGTGTCAGGTTGTATTCTGACACTGTCAGTGTTTTTTTCTTTTGTATTATTGCATGAATTTTATTTTTTCTCTTTTTTTTTTTATTCCTATTAAATTGTATTACTGACTTGGAGTCTCTCATTGGTTTTGCTTTCAAACCAACACATCATTACAGTAGTTGGAAATGAGATTTGGGAGGCGAATAATTATTTTGCTTACATGACTAATTTCTATACAGTACTGCCTAATATATAACGTAGTTAATTTGCATAAATCTTTCCCTTTTAAACAGTACATTTGTATATTTTTAGGCAAAATACATAAATATTAGGCTATGCGAGTGAGGCTTCTGCACTTTTAATAATTTACTTCTGAAAGCTGTTACAATGACCACAAAAAGCTAATGTTTTTGTTTGAGAATATTTAATAATAGCATTTTGTACATCTTATGTGTAACATATGCAGTTGTGTATGTGTGCATATGGATACACAGCAAAGCACAAGAATAATATTTTGGAGAATGAGTTACTGAAATTTGCTGATGTATTGTGCTTCTGTGTTTGGCATTGTCTAACTTAGGTTAGTGAGAAAGTTGAAGAAGTGAGAATGCAATGAATTCCAATGAAATACTTTGCTTTGCCTCAGACCTGGCATGGTTCAGCTTCACACAATTATACATGGGGTTTCTACTGATAATCTCCTTTCCGTCTTTGGTGATTAATGCCTATTGTACTTCAATGCATAAAAACCTCCAAACTAACAGAATAGCTAGATGCTTGTCCTAACTATGCAGAATGGGGGTTCAAGTGACTTATTTGAAAAGTGTATCAGAGAAGACACTCTGAAAAGAATCCATCCTTTCTCTGGCTACTCTTTCACAATCAAATTTTTCCTGAATTTTCTTTCTTTCAAATATCTTCTTTTTAAAGCACAAATTAACTAGCATGTTTAAAAAAATCTTTATGGCATTAAATCTTACAAAAAGTGGATAACTTTCCTGAAAAAGTCAGAAGGCTCTAAACAGAGCTATATCAATTAGCCAAAGTCACCTCAAAATACTTCTCTATTTTTTTTCAAAAATATTCTCTGAGTTTTCTTCTTCATCCAGGTACTGTGCAGTGATGCACCAGAATAGAACAGTATGCGCAAATTGCAAGAGTCTGTGCTAAGTGCTACCTTTCTCAGTATTTTTAGCAGCCTTAAACAAGATTTTCCAAGTAGTGTCTCTGTAACCAAAATCAAAAAGTACACTTAATAAATTTAAAGGTATTAAATCAAGCAAATACATTTACAAAGAACTGGAGCCAGTGGCTTGGCTCGTTTTATGAGATGTCTGAATTATGTTGACAATCTAATAATGTGCCTGAGTAGCTAAGGGCTGATACAGGCCTGCAGGAGCCGGTAATGTGGCTGTAACATCTTATAACATTAAAGACATCATGGAGATAAATGAGACTAATGTAGTCTGAAAATGAACACCTCCCTTGGTTTAAAAATAAGTTAACTATAGAAATAAATATTGCGCATTTACCATTTATATCTAGAATCTTGCGTGCAATTTATACATATTGCTGTATATAAGTTACTGAGATAAATATTACAGTAAAATATTCATGGTTTCTTTACAAAGCAAAAAATATAATTAGCAGAGGTGGAAAACACCATTTTCTCTTGCTATTCAACCATAGCTATTACTTTAAGCAAAATCATAAAAGTGACATTATATGGCAGAAGTAATGAAGTGTGGGTGGAAAATCAGCTGAGTTGACATGCAAAATGAGACACTTCAGGACTGTCTGTGCTTGTAAATGAAATGCAGTCAAAATATTGCTCTATGTGGAATCTCATAAAGAAACTGAAAAACTTATTTTATCCAATTTGGGGCTGTAACATTTATTAAGACAGAACAATTATTATTAAATATTGTGATTTTTTTCTCTGTTTTTTTTTCCCCTTTTTCCCTTCAGTAGAGGAGTTTAATTCCCACAAAATATTTGCTACAAATAACTCACAGACATATTTATGATATGACAATTTTTTATTATGATTTCCACCAACAAAGCATATAACTTACATTTTGTCAGAATTTTGGATGAATGCTAGAAACTAGCTAATAAGTTAAGGATTATTTACATTGTGTCATTTATCCCCTAAAATATAATACCACATGTCATATGAGAAATATTTGTTTTCAGAACCTCATGCCATCTACTGTTCTACTATGCCTCATTAGCAAAAATAAAAGTAAGGAGACATTAATTAAAGAAGAATAAAATTCAAGAGTAGAGCTTCACATTCATCACCTGTTCAGGAAAAACAATCCTGAACTACACACCATCCCAGAACCATAGAAGTGCTGAGGTTAGGAAATACCTCCAGAGATCATCTAGTCCAAACCCCCTGTTCAGAGTAAGGTCAGTCATCCACAGGAGGCTGCTCAAGGTTCATGTCCAGTGGGCTGTGAATATGTCTTAGGATGGAGACTCCACGACCTCTCTAATTGCTCCAGTGTGACCACCAACACAACAAAAAAAAAGATTGGTTTGGTTGGTTTTCTTCTTATGTTTAAACAAGTTTCTTGTATTTAAGTTCCTGTCTGTTGTCTCTTGTCCTGTAATTGAATAACACAAAAAGAGTCTGGTGCCATTTTCTTTATTCCCTGTAAGCTCCAGTAATAACATGCTTGCTTTTATACCCATATTCTTCATATATCAGCAGCAACCAGGGTAAGTCACAAAGATCAGGAAAACACGGGGGAAATAGTAGCTTAATTATTCAGATTAAAAAATAAGAATTGTCAAATATTGTCTGAAGTTAAAAAGCCTCTCCTTTTCTTATTAGCATTTTTACCTTGCAACATCTTTGGAAATGTGACAGGCTAAGGAAGAAACAACTTTTATGGTTCCTTTTCCATTAGTTACTCTTGCATATTGTATTGCTTTAATAGCTGTCCCAATGAAGGCAGGAAGTACCAGGCCCATGTGGCAAGTCAGCTTCCTACTACCTAACATTGCACTCTGCATGATTTCCATTGGGTACACTAATGCAGAAATTGCATTTGAAATGCCTCTGTGTGTGTGTGGGTGTGTGTGCAATTACTAACGTGCAGAAGTGGAGTCAGTATGGTACTCAAGAGATGCCTATTTGCTGTTCTTGTAAAAAATATAAAATCATTGGGCTGAAATGAATGCTAAGAAAATAAATAAATAGATAGGCAGCACTAAGAAGACTATTGTTTCTGCTGAAGATTGTAGTTGTCTTACCTATCATGTTTTATTGCTATAGAACAAAATAAGGAAGAAGGAAAGAATAAAAAAGGCAAAACATACATAGAAAGATCAATCAACGAAGACCAAAAGTGGCAAAACTGTGTGAATCTTATCAGTATGATGGGGACATATGAGAAGGACATATTCCTGACTATTCAGCTAGGGAAAAGGAAATTACATATTGCTATACCAACACATTCCTTTTCCAGCAGCCTGAAGAAAAGCAATAAATGAAGGAAATGTTATTGCATTTAAAAGAAAGTAGCAGAATTTCTAGTAAAAGAAATTCAGTTTTCTTGCCTGAATAGAAAATTAGAAAGAAAAAATAATCATATTCTCCTTCTACACTCAAGTCAGATTGTATTTTTTGTTCCAATATTGAACTGTACAACATAAACTTCCATGATCAAGAAATCTGCTCAAATTTAGGGTGTACTAGGGTATAAACTCCTAGGAGGGATTTATGTTACTGTAATAAAATACATGACCTTGAATTCTGTACTACTGAACTTTCACTCCAGATTTTTTATATTTTAAATAATTTCTGCTTTTTCAAGTATCACAAAATACATATCTTCAATTAAATTGTTAGCACACACATATTTTAGGCATTTATCACACTGATATTTAAAATATTGAAAGTGTTCTGTTAAACACAGATTGCTTTAAAACTACATGAAATCTTTATGCCTCTTGGTTATTTTCTTTTTCAGCACATCCCAGAAACACTGAAGTTTTTTTCTATAATCATTTCCCCATCCTTTCTCTAATCCTTACACTAAATCAGAGCTTCTCCAGTTTCACTTCCCTTGTGACACTCTCTTATTTGAATCTATGCAAATTTGGAGAGAAAATTTCCCTCCTATTACATTCAGCACTTTTTTTACTAGAACCATTTCTTTTGGAATATGCATCTTTAGAAGTTAAAGTCTACCATAATAGGAGGGCTCTCAGGGCTATTAGTATTTCTCGTAATATTTCAGTTTTCTGTCACAAATAGGAGTTTATAGAATAGTTTTTCAACTATACTTCTTTACTATTCTTCCCTAAAGAGATTTAAAACAGCCTTTTGTTTTATTCATGCTAAATGCTTGGGTTTTATTAATACTTAGATATCATAGAATCCTAGCATTTTTACCTTCACTTTGGTCTTCTCTGAAAAGATATATATATTGTTACACTATTTCATTCCTGGTTTTCTTGGGTTTTGTTTCCTTTTGGGTTTTGTTTTGGTTGGTGGGGCTCTCTTTTGTTTTGTTTTTTTTTTCTTTCTATTAATCTGTTACTCCCTAATATCTCTGATGTGACATTTGCAGCTTGCAACAGATTTCAACATTTTGTAGTCTTGGGACACAGATGGCAGAGATAATTTAGATGCTGCTCCCTTTTCCCGAGTGACTAAGATCTTAAGCCACTACAATCTTAAATTCCCTGCCCACACCTCCCTCTTTTGCTATGCTTTGGTTGAAGTCTGGTTAGTTGATAGTTTTGAATGGATCTTGCAAGTTTGGAAGGCAAGTCCCGGGGTGTAAAACTATCTGAGTATCAATGAATACTCAAGTTCAAGGATTTCTTCCAATTTCTACCAGCTTAAAATCTAGCCTGAATGAAGTTATACTTTCTTGTCCCTATAACATAATATTTGGATCATATTATGCTTCAAATCAGGGCTGCTTAATTTTTTCAATCTGCATGTATTTTTTTTCCTACAAATTATAAGGTAAACAAAATTGAGGTAAAATTTATGAAGCCAAAGGGACTGAATATATTTGCCTCATCACAATTTTCATGTTGTTGATGTATGTCCCCAAAATATACCTACTTGTTAACACTAGAAAACTGTAGGTGGAAGGCACTGTTTTTCCCTTTTTTAAAGCCTAAATGATGCAGATGTGTTTGATTGGGCAGCAAGTGGTGCTGAAATTGGGCTGTGCTGGCCTTCCTCTGACTCTGCCTGCTTACAGAATCAACATTTTGTTTAAGCTGTCACTCTAAGGATGAAAAAGATGTTGCAGACTCCCTATCTTCTCCAGTTTCCATAGCAGTAGCAATGTGAAATCCCTCCCAAGCAAGAACAGCTGTGCTGCTAGAAGCTGCGTAAACAAACTTCTGAGTAAGACTGCTTTGGCTTCCACACAGGTTGAAGGGAAGCTGAATGGTAGAACAGTATGGCAGTGCTCATCTCTAAATGGCAAAAAGAAAGGTGAAGCATGATTAAATAAAACATGCTGAACAATAGACTCATTCAGCCACCTTTCTACCTCAGCAAGCATTTTGCAGGCACTGCGGCAGAGATAATGAACTGGTTAATCCATAATGTTTGCATATGGTGTCAGAGCACAGAGGATTTCCTTGGGAACAGTTTTTCAGTTTCTTCACAGATCACTCAGCTGTAATCTAGTCTGAACTCACAGCTCTCTTGTAGGCAGAATCATCCCTGGGGGTACGAACATGGCTCGCTCTTCTGGTGATGTCCTTCTGGTTAGAGGTAATGGCAATATTCAGACTAGGGCTTATATGGCAGTGCTAGGGCCTCCTTGTAGAGCAGAAGCCATCTGAGTGCCAGCATATCTACTTCTGAGTACTTTAATTATATTAAAGCTTTTTGTGGAACAAAACAATCAATTTACTATCTGTAACATTCTCTTATGTACTGTTCTAGCATTGAGGGGGAGGGAACCCTTCTGGAGCAGAGATAGAGATAGTTAATAACTGATGGCTTATAAGGAAAAATGTAAGTAATCTTGGGGCTGGGGAGGGAGGCACAGGGGAAGGAGGTGAAAATGGCAAGGCAGAGGGACAAACATGCAAGACTTTGCATCAGAACTCCTTTGTACTGTTCCTATAATTTGCTACTCTTGCTGCACCTGCTGCGGTGCAACTGCAGGTAAAAGTTGCAAAAAGTCATGAGCACACAATTATTTCTCATATTTCTTTTATTTGTCTACACTCCTAGATAAAAAGGCATCTGTCTTAAATGTGTCATTATACATTAATTGTGCATTTTGAATGTCCCCATGGCACTGCTGCTGCAGACACTGAATCTTCCCAACCACAGGCAAACAAGAAGCATTTCCTCTGGGAGGATGTGGAGCACCAGTGGGAGGTCTTTAAAATGATGCAGATTAAAAGAAGTTGTAGATTAAACACAGCAAGGGCTCAAACTGAGCAGAAGTGACTGGTTCCCCTCAGCCTGTACTGAAGGAGCAAAGATTGCTCCTGGGCCCACACTGACTGCTCTGTGGCTCTCAGACCCTGGGAGATGCAGCTTTTATGAGGACTTGCAATTAACTTTTGGGGACTGGAGTGAGCATCCAAATACAGGCATCTCAAAGAGCTGAATTCATAGGTGGTCCTTCCATTATCAAGGGTGGCTTTGTCATTAAGGCTCTTCTTGAAAAAATACTTAATAGCTTTGCTTTCCTAGCCACACTCTATCAAGCCTTAAAAACCAGTAATGCATTTATTCATTTTAGCTACTTTTAAACCAAAGCAGAGCATTTCTACATTGTCAATAATATGAATGGTAAAGTGCATTACCCCAAATCAGTTTTGATTTCTTTACCCTCTAATAAATGACGTGGTTTTATGAGTATTTAAGTGCCATGATTTAAAAACGTTTCTAAAACATATCTTTACTGCTCATGTAAGACAGTTTTTAAAAAGAATTTTTGTGGGTTTGTGACCAAGTCAAAACCTGGTGTACAAGCAGGGGAGATTACCTATAGACTAGTATTATCTGCAGAAAATATCTGTCTTTGTACATGTAATCATCAAATAATACTTCTGGGTTATACCTTTTCATCATGCTGTGAAAGTATGTTGCAGGAAGAAATAAATGCAAAAGCAAGTAGGAAGAGAATAACTCTGTATATGCTGAATAGTTTTTCCATAATTTTTCTGATGATCGTGGAGTTCATCCATAGGGATTTTTGAAGGTTCTGCTGCTAAAGAGCTGTACGATGCAATTTAACTATGTAAACTAGTTTTATCCCTCAGCCTATATTAAATAAAAGGTTATAAGATTAATGATACCTCTCATATCCCTCCCCATGGAAGAATGGTTGCCTCCAAAGTGAAGTTGCTTCATCTTGGAAAGGAAAATAGGAAGAGATGTATACGTTTTCATTTTTCCCGCCCTTAGGAGTAACAAGATTGCTATTGAAAATTCAGGAACATGGAATCTGAAATTATTTAAAAATGGCAAATGTCTTAGTTTTCAATATGCTATGAAAGTATTTTCTCTGAAAACTCTCCATAGCAGGCAATATCACTTGAAATTATGGACTACTTCACTCAAAGAGTGGAAAAGCATCAGCAGAGGTTTCCCAGAGAAGCTGCGGATGCCCCATCCCTGGAAGTGTTCAAGGACAGTTTGAGTGTAGCCCTTGCAACCTGATCCAGTGGGTGACACCCCTACCCATGGCAGAAGGATAACTGCAGGATCTTTAAGGTGCTTTCTAACCTAAAAAATTCTATGGTTCTGGGATTTCATGAAAAAATTCGCATTCACTCCACACACTTCTAGACTGATATCTCCTAATTTATGTTGTCTTTCTGCCTTATGGCAGTTACTTACTTAACCATTATTTATTTTTCTATTGTGTGTTAAGAAAGTTCTAATTTTGTTTTGTAATTAACCACTTCATATGGACATAGAGGTTAATAATTCTTAAGAAATTAAGACTGAAAATATGAGCAAAAGCAATGCAAAACAGCATTCGTATCACGTTTTTGAAGGGATCTCAGGGTTAAGTTAAAAAATAAAAACCAATAAAACATATGTTGATAGCTGAATGTGAGTTTTGCAGACCAATAAAATTATTAATGCAACATGTTGGTGCATGAAATAAACAAAAGTTATGACAGATAATTCAGTAACAAAATATGTGTTAATATATACCACTGTATTCATAAATTTTAATAGAACTATTTATCACAGAAAAAATTGTTAAGGAATTCTGTAGGCTTTCTGCCACTGTGGTAAGATGAATGATGAATCTGATGCAATGCAGGGTTTTTTAATAATTTATTGGGTCATGAGTTATGGTTTTATTCAATTGAATATTATTAGATGGGTTTGCCCCAGGCAGTGAGCATGGTATATGAAAAAGAAAAATAGATTAAGCAAACACTTGGTGAGTTTAATCATTTCAAACAGGGCAGAGGATAAAGGCACTGACAGATTTGTCATTAATTCAGCAGATGTTTTTACCTCCACGCAACATAATCACAAGATGAGAGTTGTCAGTGAAGCCCTGAAAGTATGATGATAATAATTAATAGTCTGCATAATCTATTATTTTCACACAATTGATTTATTTTCTCCATGAAAAACAACAAGGGATGGAACAGAGAGTAGAAGATCTTTTCAAGAATGGTAGTATAAGAATATTTTTCTTCATCCCAAATCCTTATATCTATTTTTGATAAAATAGTGCAATTCAGCACAATGATAGCTGCTGGTGATTTTTCCTAATGGAGAACAGAATGAATCATCATTGCTGCGCTTTGCCCACATTCTAATGAAGTCTCACCACAGAGACTATCCATCAATTTTTTTATCAAGAACCATTATCACTGGCTTCCCACTCAAAGCCTTACCTGTAAGACGTAACCAAGTCCATTTTCCTATAAAAAATATTAAGCTTCTTCGAGAAAAGAGAAGGGACCTGAACTGTAGAATAAGATGTATGCCTTCTGTGCTGTTCAAATAAGTATAGGCAGAGGTCAAAGTGGTAAAAGACTGATCTTGACACCTGCAAACATTAGATTGATTAATCACTTTATTTATTACATGTATAGCTCTTGAATTATCATAGAACTGCTTTTTCAATGTCAAGTGAAAGAGCCATAAGTGTCTCCATTACATAATTTTCTGTTTTTCTGACCCGAGTCATATAAATGCTGAGCATTTTCATCAATTTCATTTGTAGCTATAATTACTCAACACTTAATTTTTAAAAATATGTATCTGAAACTGCTTTGCTAGAAAGAAACAAACATGCAGTTCATGAAACAACATTTTCCCTTTCACAATTACTACTAGGTAGGAAGTGTTTGATGAAGCCCAAGTTAATATAAACTCCCCTAGTCAATGCCTAGCTACCAAAACTGCGAATTACCCTATTTTTTTTTTCCTCAATTTCTTTTGGGAAGTTTCAACAGCAGTGCTAATGCATCACATCATGCACATCCGACAATTCCTGAATAGTGATTCATTCCATGGCTTTCAACACAGCATCCAGACCCCCTGAGTAGATCACAGAAATAGAAATTGTGTGGACCAGTACATAGGAACTGAATAAAATTTATGACGGGGAAAAAAAGTCAGTTCCTTTCCTTGGCCAGAAAAATATACTTATTTTTCTATTAAAGAGTATCATTGATGAAATTTTAATCTTAAGTACTTTGCTCTTAAGCAAAGAGAAGAAGGAGGTTGTTATTAGGCCACCCAGAGTCAACCTTTCTGTACATTTGATATTCTGCAGATAAGTAGCAGATATGAGAGTATCAAAAGCTATTTCTATGAGTAATGTTCATAGTGTATGAGGTAGGACTGTTTTTGTTTTCCAATGTTGCTTTATTGAATGTTTTAATGAGTCTTTCTTTTCAGAATGGTCAAAGAAATATAAAAAAACATTAACTCCATCTCCCTCTCTCATCAGAGTGGGTGATAGCTTACATAGATCTGTGATGGAGTGTTAAGTCTTTGAGTCGTTAAACTAGAGTCTGCCTTTCTTTCTCAAGTGCTGTAATAAAAAATGGCAAGGAATTTACAGACCGAAGACATGTGAGTCACAGGAAAAGACACTTCACTGTGTTATCCAGTCAGAATGGATGTAAAGTTTCCATACCCTGAACCTCAGAATTGTTAATGAACATTTCAAGAGCAGGTTAGCTTCTTAATGACTCTATAGATCACATCTGCTATTCCACATCAATGGCAGCTGTTGCAAGGCCCTCTGACTATTAAGAAAGGAGTCATACCTGCCATAATGAGAAAATGCCAGTTTTTGCCCGGATTAAAATATCTCTGGGGGTAGGTGCATGCTTTTAACTGGTTGGAGAATAAATCTTAATAAAAATGAAAATAGTGACAACAACAATGGTATTATTAGTCATAATTATATATATATTTTTTTATTCAGAACTTAAAACTTTTATTACTTTCTCTCATGTTTCCTTTGCTGCTTTTATTTTCTTTTAAAAGCCCGTTTCCAGAATAACTCTTTCATATCAGTATATATATTTTCTCAATTTTTAAAATAGTTGATGATATTTTAATTTCATAAGAAACCATGTAAACATTCGTCTTCAATCTGTTCCCTTTTTGTGTGAATATGTTTTGGCTTTTTGTTTGTTTGTTTGTTTGTTTGGGGGTTTTTTTGGTTTTTTTGTTTTTTTTTTTTTTTTGGCTAAAGGAGGAGGGAAGGGAAAAGTACAAGAATGCCCAGAGCTAGTAAATGAGGGAGTTAGGACAGAATGCAACATGGCAGCCTGAGTTTGCTGCTGCTGTGCATACAATGTAAAATGGTCATTAATAATGTTATTCAGTAAGGAAAGTTGCATGAAATAATTAAATGAACCCTAAGGATACCTGTCAAACTGTCATATATTCACTAGCAAGAAAGTCACAAGTAAAGCTGTCAGTCAGAACCTGACATTATGAAATCCTTCAAAAAGTGTTAAGCTTTCAAAACTCTGCTAGTAATAAACCTGGCAACAGTAAGATAAGCTGGCCTGCCACAGCCTCAGGGTTCTCTTGCAAATGACACTGCGATATGACTCAGTACCCTTGTGTTTGAAAGAATGTAGTTCATTTTTTCATTTGTTCACGGAAGAATCAAAGACATGCTTTACTCTTCCCTGCAGCAAGCATGCGTATTTTCCAATTTGTAAATAAAGTGAATATTGGCTTTTGGTGAACTGCAGTGCATATTGACCAGTCTGTGTAAATCAACTTAGGGGACATGCAAGCTGTGGTAATTTACATCAGATAAAGATTTATCTGACACTTTTTTTTTTCTCTTTTCTGAACAAATAAATGTATGAACATTAACAGCTATATGAGACGATTTAGCCATTGATGTTGGAAGCTTAATTTCAGTAAACCAAGTCCTCACTGGAATTAAGGTCACTTGTAGTAATTACTTTAAACAGAGAGCTAGTAATGATCAGAAAATGGTCATTGCCTAATCTAGCGTATTATCACTGTCATTTCCAAAGTGCCTATTAACAATTGTGTCTTTGTGCCAACTGTGCAATTTGGAATCATTAAATGCATACAAAACACTTTTTGGTCTTTATTGTTCCACTAAGTAGAGTTTAGATTTTTTGTTTTCTGTTTCCACCTCTACTTTCTTATCTTTCATCTTTCTTATTCCTTCTTTTTTTCTCTTAATTTTCTTTCTTTTTTCCATCTTAAATTTTTTTTTCATGTTTCCTTTTTCCTTTGTTCTTTCATTTTCTCCTTTTTTAGTTATTTCTTTCTTTTATTTTCTTCCTCTCTTCCATTGGTTTCTTTGTTTGTTCTTTGTTCTTCTCCATTTGTCACTCCTTTATTTTTTCCCTTGTACTTCCTTCTCTCGTCCTAGATCTTCTTTTGTAATTTATTAGATTTGTTAATTTTGAAACACTCTTAAAAGAAATGTGTTGCGAACCATGCCCTGGTGGAGGAGCTTGTAGGAGACAAAAGTCCGAGGTTAAACCATGTCAAGACGCTTGGTCTTGTATGACTTTATAAATCTGAAAGATCAAAGGTGAATGTCTAAGTCAGGACCAGTCACCTCACCTTCTTTTGCAGTCACTGAGGGAAAGTAACGTCTATAGAGTTTCAGTCAACTCATCCTAATCAGGTTGTCTGATCTGGGTAAAAAAAATTTACTCTGGAAGATGTCTCTTTCTTTCTGCTGTGTATGAAAAAGGCTTGGATAAATAATATACACTCAACTGTCTACATATAATGTAGACATCTGAAGTTGGGTAATTTTAAACACACCTTTCGTAACTCCTTCGTGTTAAATTAGTTGGGAAAAGAATTAAATCCTTGTTCCTCTCTCATCATTGGGCTGATATTTTTTCACTCCGTTTATGTCTAAAACTGCTAAAGTGATTTTCCCTTAGCTAAGGCACATGGGAAGTAGCTTCTCATCATTTGGGATGCTTAAAACTAACCTTTAATAAAAAAAGCTATAAATTAATTTGACCAATAATTGGCATTTATTGAATAAAAATGTATAAATCTTAACAGTGTCTGATTAGCGGATTTGTTATTTCCTGCAGATAAGTATGGATACAATAATTCAAGCATAACAAAGAGTTGGAAAATACTGATAGTCTGATACAATTTTAATAAATACTTTGAGTCAATAGTCACAGTCCAAAATTTCTTGTGCCCTTCTTCAGAAATTGTGATGAGGGACTCAATCATTAAAGGTTGATTTAGAAAATCTGGATACCAGTGATTGCCGAAGATGACAGTAGAACTGTGTCAAAACACAAGTTAGAATCCAGATCTCACAGCTGCCAGGAAACAGGGATATTGATATGCAGGTAGCATGATGTAATGAATTTTCAATGATTCTTATATATATATTTCATCTATATCCACACATACCAGAGTGAAGGGTGGAGACCACTATAAAGAATTTCTAATTAAATATCAGTGCAGTATCAGGTAAATAGATTAATGACTAATGCATTTAATTCTTGACTATTACTATGTAATTCAACATTTTGGGTCGTGAAGGGATGAAAGTTAATTAGCACTAGTAATCAGTCTTTCCATCTATGATGTAGGGCTAACTACTGAATAAGAAAAGTGATCAAAATTGATCCTCTCATGTGGTGTTTTGAAAAGGCAATGGGCTTCTAACATCAATACTTTGTGTGTCACCACTTGAAAATAGTAATAAATTCTTTTCTGAAACTCTACATCTCATCTCCAAGGAAATTTGACTAGTTTTATATCAGCAATTTTTCAAGGTAAACTGTTTGCATTCCTTTGCAATTAAAATGTGCGGTTTACTTCACAGCGATCTCCCTAAGGGATTTTAATGTCTGTCATCACTATAAATTCATGTTTCCTAGACAGTAAACAAGAATTGCATTGTTTTCTGCTGAAATAATCACTTTTGGAGAATGAGATTTCAGTTTGTTTTAATCCTTTTAGCCTGCGGCTGTTGTCCCTCAGTTATTATAACTCTAACTTAAGTTTATTTTGAGTAGCGCATGTATCTTTCTAGTCCAATCCATTTCTACATCATTTTTCACTGGCAGTCAAGATTAGCCAGTAGAAAACAATGAAAAAGATGTTGCTTTCAGCACTGGTGAATTTTCTATTACATCCCTCATTAAAATAGAATTAAAATAGATAACATTATAGGTGTGTGTGCTGGTATGCACAAAACCCTACAAATATAATTTCCAAATACTTAAACCAGCAATTCTTGATTTTCTTAGCTGCCATTGGTTGTCTCTTTTCAGGATATGATAGTCCTTGATCTCTGCAGTGATATGATGTACTCGATTTTCTTTTCTTTTTTTTTTTTTTTTTTTTTTTTGTAATTAGATTTTAATTTTAAATTGGAAGAACTTGGTAAATTCAAAGTGAAAACTAGCTTTACGGAATGACCATGAGGAAGCAAAATTCTACCTGAAGAGTTGTTGTGGTCTTCTATATCATCATTATCTGCTTGATGAGTTGCCTTCATGCTTATAACCTGCCTTTAGGCCAAGTGCCAAAAATGTTGCAACACTGAAATAAAAAGCCAACTCCAATTCTTTTTAAGCTTGGAAAATGAATTGTCACTTAGCTCCAAAATTCTCCAACATATGTTCATTTTCCTTGTTTAGTTTATGTGTGGTTGTGGCACTAAACAACAGTCTAAAATCTATGTCTATGTTGGACTCTAAGAAGGAGTAAATGTACCTGGAAGGGAGTGGTATGTTGTCCCACAGACAACAAAGGGAGCAATATCAGCAGCTACAAGACCGGGCTTTAAAATTAAGCTCTAAAGCTGGAAAAAGGATTATAAACCCCAGAAACAATAATGTATAGAAATCTTTAGCCTTATCAAGCAAAACCTTCATGAAACAATGATAAGGTTTTTGAAACCAGAGATATGGGCAAAGGCACTCAGAGTAGTGCTGCCACAGCACTGAATTCAGCATCTGCTTCGGGGATTTCCTTAAATACTAAAGTTAATGCAATTTCTCAGGCTTTATGAGCAATTATGTTTTCTTTTCTTTTTTTTTTTCTTTTTTTTTTTTTTTGCCAATGGCAATTCAATATTTTTTCAAGCATGTTTATTTTTCACAGGTAAAGACAGCACATTAAGTATTTAGATCAAAATAATTGCTTAGTCCCAACTCATTCAGACTAAAGCCAACAGTAATAAAAGACCTTAAGAAAGAATATGCTTTGGGTTTCTTTCATTAAAACTTCCATTAAAATCTGCTTCTTTCTTCTTTTTCCCTTTTATCATAATTCCTTGTCTAGGTATTTATCTTTGCTTCATTTTGTATTTTTTGTATGTTTCTTTCAGCAGACTCCCTCCTCATGCTCTCACTCTTCTCTACCTCCTCTTTCATTCTCTCTCACTGTCTCCGTGATTTTTGGAACTTTTTCTGCATATAGCAAAGGATTTCATTTTCTCCTAGTCTGAGCCTAGCTAAAACCTTTTCATGTCACAGAGTAGAATGACGCCTACTGCACTGAGAAAATGATGAACTAAAATCTTTGAACATGGGAGAGTAAAAGAGGCTTTTATATCATTATTTAGGAAGCTACATAAGGCACTTCATTTCAGAAGATTCTGCATGACCAAAACAGGCTTTCAGCTCTGTGACTATATGCTCAATTTGCTCAAAAATTAAGCCACTCTTTTGAAGGCATTTATTTATCTACTTTTTTTTTTTTATTTTTATGTAAGGTTTAGTTATGACATCTAAAATATTATTCTTAATTTTCTCTCTTTTCTGGAAATCTAATTGCTACACTGAAAAAGAACTAAAAAGTACTTTGAACTTATATTTTACTTTCAAGTTCTAAACTCAGAGTCGTTTCAGACTGATTAATTACTTTAGCAATGTTCATTCTTGAAGGATTCAAAGCATTGTACCAAGATATATTCTTCATCATACTTTCAAATAAAAAACTTAGAGTTCAATAAGATGTGGAATTAAAGTGATGACACTTTCAACCCTCTCTTATATTTATTAGTCCTTTGAAATGTATACTGTTGTAGATTCTTAGGATTTCTGAGAACTTTTCCTTGGCAGTCATACAAGAAGCAGGACTGCTATTTAAATAAGATAATTCTATAAGAGATCTGTGGGAAGATGGAGAGAGGTGGATAAGTTCAATCCCTGTGTATATTAGCCAGGAGAAGTGATGTTTATAGCAAGAAAATAAAACTGCACCCTTTCAAAAATGGATATCCTCCGAGAGAACTAGAGAAATATGTTTTTCCTCATTGATGAGAAACTGATGAGGGACCTGTGACAGAAATATAAAAATACTGAGTCAAACTTTTGAAATAACAGAACAAACCCTTCATAACACACTGGGTCTCTCATAAAATCCTAGTATTACCTATAGTATCATGACTCTTGTATTTATGTACTCCTATATTTGCATCTGTGTTTTATTGCCTCAAAACATTTTTTGTCAAGAAAACAGTTCACAGTCAGTACATCACAGAACAGGAGTGATAAGATGCAAGATTTTGATATCCCAAGAACTATCCCTTGAAGTCAGTCTATCCACCATTCCATACACAAACCCCCATTATTTTCATATGCATGATAAAAGTTCCCTCTGCCGAGGTGTTACAATTTGGTTTAAACCCAGAATAGCAAAGAAAATTAAGTCTGTGCATAAAACGGACAGAACTTCAAAGGTTCAAAATATATGCAAAAAATGTGATTAAAACCAAATAAGGTTAGGTGTCACTTATCTGAGTGTCCCAATGACGTCTCGTTGCTCCCCTCCATCTGATCTTCTTGGTGGTGAGGATCCCACACTGCTGCCACCACACGCCACACACCAAAGAGTGTAGAATCCCGTGGGTTAATATACCTTTGGGTCAGGTGGGAATGCCTCCCTTGCAGGGACCAGTTTGTCCCTTGCAGCACTGAGGGTCTGTTGAATCATGCTGCAGTGCTCTGGTGCAGGGTCTGGGGACCCCTTTGTGGCCCCTTTGATGGGCCATGACACCCCCTCTGCTGTGGATGAGCTTTTTGCCCAGGTGAAGGGGCCCACAGCTGAGCTGGTCTGCACATCAGAGAATGGGAGTTCACTGCCTCTCACCAGTCTTCTCAACATAGAGCCAAAATCTCTCTCTCCCCACCCTTTGGTGCCAGGGTCTGTGTGACCATGGTGGCTGATAGCCCTGGGGCTGCAGTCCCAGTGGTATTAAGCTCGATCCCTGAGTGAATGTCTCCTTTTCTCCAAGCCCTGAGTTGTTACTTTACCTTATCTCCATCAGCAAGCAGTTCAGGGCTCCGGTCAGAAGGCCTGTTAAGGGCGTGGTGGGATTTTTCTGCAGCTTTTGTAATACAGCTTTCAAAGTTCTTCATGAAAATGTTTAAGTAATAAACTATAATATTTCAGTCTCTGACACATGGCAGAAATTTTATTAAATAAAAACTCACTAGATAAATAATAGCTCTTTACTTTCACAGAGGCTTCCAAAGGTTACCTTCTGGGTTGAGTGTAACAAATGCCTGAGAGAAGCAGACGCTGACAGTTACAAAGGGCCTTGAATTTATTCTTTTCATCTCATATGGAAAAGTAAATTGTAATGCCTGTATATGTATAAAATATCTCTTCATTTTGGAGCAATTTGCACTTTCCATATAGAATGCATAATAAATAAAATCAATCACTTTAGCAAGCAAAAAATAATGATTTAAAAGAAACTTGGTCATAAGAAATAATGAATTAGTTTAAGTAATGAAAAGAGTGGAAAAGGAAGACTAAAGTAAAACAAACTGTGATGAAAAGCATGGGAAATTTACCTATAACTTTTTAGTAACCCACAGTTATATAGCATTCAAAGTGCAAACAATCGTTCTGCACTAAAAATAAACAAGGAAGGCAAGAGGAGAAGGCTGTGTTCGGTTTTTTGGTTTTGTTTCTGTTTTTTTTTTTTTTTTTTTGTTTGTTTGTTTGTTTGTTCGTTTTGTTTTGTTTTGTTTTTTGTTTTTTGTTTTGTTGTTGTTATTTGGGGGTTTGTTTGGTTGGTTGTTTTTTTTGTTTTGTTGTGGGTTTTGTTTGTTTCTTTGTTTTGTTTATTTCTTTTCACATTAGGCTGGGATGTCTTATGGTCTGTAAAATCTTCCAAATACCATTTAATTTCCTGTGAAGGGAATAATTTTTCCGTCCTTTTTCTGTGAAGATAGATTTACAGAGGGGACACGTATTTAATGAATGGTTAAGATGGAAGGAGAAAATACAGTTCTCAAGATATTTAGTCTGAAACTACTTAAATTGGTGTTTGATTTGGATCAAGCTGAACAGATATTACTGATTTTAGCAGTGTTTTACAGAACCAAGATTAAGGGAGGAAAAAAGCCCAAAAATATTAAGGGGGAAAAAAAGCCCAAAAAACAAACCAAAACAACTAAAAACCCCAAATCATCATTTTCATTGTCAGAAATGTCCCTAGAGAGTTGGAGCTGCAATTTCTGCAAACTTTAAAAAAGACTTATGTTTACTTTGAAACTTTCATTGCATATAGTAACCTTTATGTCTTTGAGGATGTCTGTCTTGAGACACCTTAAATTTATACATAGTCTAATAACTATTTGAAGACATTTGGACAAGAAATAATGACTTTTACTAACTTTGGAGAAGTGAAAATAGTTTGAAAAGTCAAATTTACACAGTGGACTAAAATAGTCCTGATTGTGAAATTTATTGCTACTGAACTGCAACAACGCATGTCCTGAAGAAAGATAATTCTTGATACAAAGGGTTTTCTGAAGACAGAAAAAGAACAGAAAATGTAGTTTTAACTCAGGTGATGTCTACTCAATGAAAAAACAATTCTGGAATTATATTATTGATGGTATATACTGGGAAATAAACATGGAAACTGATAATTATTTTAATTCATACCAGAAGAGTTAAGTAGAAATGCTAACAGAGATTTTTGTTTGTTTGTTTGTTTTTTTAACACTTTTTATGGTGTCTGTAAGACAAATACTTGACCAATATATTCCTTTGATGAATTGAAGAGGAGAAATAAACAATATTATTGGAAGCAGCTTTTTATTCAAGGCAATGTATGGATATCAACTAGAGAAGTCAAGAACATTTCTCTTATATAACTGCAATTTGGAAAGAAACACAAGTTTTTACCACAAAATAATTTCTCATCTAAATTAGCCAAATAGACAAAAATCTTCAAATGGCAAAAGATCCCTCTGCTGAAATATATCACACCTAAAACTATTTAAAAGCTAATATTATAAAATTGAGGGAAAAAATTTTTAAAATGCTTACCTAAACAATTAAAATTAGTTTTTGTATACATAAATTAAAAGATCCAGTGGACTTTGAGTTTATATGACACACTCAAAACGATAGGATGAGAGCTAATAAAAAGATTCAGAAATATTCAGTTACAATTTCACTGTCATCTCCCTTGACACAATGTATAGGAGAATTAGGCGCCTAGATTAAGATCAAATCCTAAACCCAGTGAATTCAATAAAGCCAGTGCTCATCTGACGATCTCTAAGATTGACTTTTAAAGTTACCTGTCTCTCCAAAGACTTGTTGCTTTCCTCCTGCCAAGATTGCAAGTCTTTCAATTATTTACCTATGATTGGGTGTCTGCTTCAAAATTTCAGGCCAGACCTATCCTGTCTTTTCCAATGGATAGTCTGTACACCTACTGCTGAGGTTGCTCAAGCTTAGGAGGTAGGTTTTTGCATTACTTCACAAAATGCTTCATGTCCAAAGTATGAAAGAACATGCTTTGTTCTTTTTCTGCCTAAAAATCTGAAATGAACAAGTGATTGAGTTCAACCTGAAATAGAATGAACTCTGAAGATGTACTTTTCTGGGATGTGTGACATTCCAACTGAAATAGTAAATATTTTTTGTATGTTACTTGATACGTTTGTTTTAAAGCAGGTGTGAGAATTAAATTATGTATTCTTAGTATTCTTCAGCTTGAAATCAAAGCAGAGCTGAAGAACTGCTCCAGTTTCATCAGGTAAGCATTGACAGGTCTTTACCAGAGCTATGTAAATCTTTTAGGTCCCTAATAAAATCTAACTTATTATTTCAAAAGTAGAGTGGTTTTTATTCATCCATTAGCCCTGTAGTGAGGAAAAATATATTAATGGAATATTTTGTATAACCTACTGAAGCATTCTGCTTTTTTGTATTCAAGTGTGGTTTCCACAAAACTCAGAAGTGAAAAACCATTTTGATCACAAAACTTACACTTTTGACAGTTCTATAGACAACAGAATGTCAACCAAACAATGGGACAAAAAAACCATTTCAACACCACAGCATGATACAGAGCAATAAAAGTGTTGTATTTTTAAAACCAGCTTTCATTGAATATTTGCTTATTTAATTAATGTACTGGTGCATAGCCTTACATTCTCCAGAAGCTGAATCTACATGTTTAAGAAACTGACTGTTACTAGCTGCCATCCCTTCTATAAAAACAATTGAACATATGTGCACTATTCTAAAATATCTGCTAGCAGAATGCTAAAGATATTTGGCTCAACTTGAAACTTCTAGCAGAAAAAAAATTTACTTCTATTTAAACAATAAACACATTTGCAAGAATAACAGGAAAGTTTCACGTTGCTAGTTACAGATTGGTGAGATCACAAATATCTTCTGCTTTTTTATATCCGTAGAGAACAAAAGGTTATGTACTTTCTCTGATTCTCTCTATTTACTGCAAACTAAGCTAGTTAGAGACAAAAGTGTCAGCTACTTAGAGACAAAGAAGCTGGGGAAGGAGCAAGTAGCTCCGTAAACCATGAACTATAATAAATACATTGGCATTAGGGATTACTTCTAAGTTCTGGAATCTGGATAAAATTCTGTCTTGAGGACCAATTCTTAGGCAAAAAAAGGATCACAGAAAGACAGATTCATAGAATGGTTTGAGTTGGAAGAGACCTTGAAGATCACCTATTTCCAGCGCCTGTGCTGTGGGCAGGGACACCTTCAACTAGACCAGGTGCTGTCAGGGTGGTGGAAGCTTCTCAAGAGGACCAGAGTTTTTGAATGTGGCTGCTCTTATCTGTCTGTAGAAGGTATCATGAGCTCGGTCTCCTTGGTCTGGATGGGTGTGGCAGACCTTCACTCTGTCCCTGCCCTCCCTTTAACCCTGACCCATAAGCTCTTGGTGCATCTCCAGGTGAAGTTCAATGCACTCCAGCTGGTCATTGGCACAGAAGGTAACATTGCCTGGTTTTCCCTGCCTGTCCTTCCTGAAGAGCCTGTATTCTTCC
Source organism: Sturnus vulgaris (assembly GCF_052056855.1). Lineage (NCBI taxonomy): Eukaryota > Metazoa > Chordata > Aves > Passeriformes > Sturnidae > Sturnus > Sturnus vulgaris. Next base: position 102,165,012 of record NC_142243.1, on the reverse strand, counting down.
ATGCCAACTCTGCAATCACAGGGGCCATCCCACCAGGTCTTCATGATACCAATAAGATTGTAGCCTTGCAGGCATGTGTATATCTGTAATTCCTTATTTATTCCCTATGAAGGGTGCATTTGCATTGAGATATTTAATTTGAGCCCCTAATGAAACCAAATTACTGACTTGAGTGGATACAATTCCTTTGCACTGCTCTTCAGGTGCTCTCCTGCAGACTACCATCTCCAGGCAATGGACATCTCTCACTGGCACTCAAGTGGTAAGAATGGGATTGACTTCTAGCAGTAGGGTAGAACTGAGGTTCCCCTCCCCTGATAACTTTCATTTAAAGCTCTCTTCACCAGCTTGACAAGCCCATGACAAGAGATGCCTTTTATTTTTTGGACAGATAGACCCCATCTTCTCCCAGCAGAGGTTTTCCAAAATGAGTCCCATGGTCTAAGTAGCTGAAATTGGTTGTGGCAGCAGTCCTGTAACCACTTCTTGATTCACCACATTTAAACTGGCCCTTTCAAACTCCTTCCCTTTGACCAGGAGCATTGATGAAGATCTACCTGCACTATTGAGTCCCTTATGTTCTCAGACATGCATTCCCGGCTTTTACCTTTGATGTTCAAACCAGCCACACTGGCATTAATGCCATCTGATTTGTAGTAGGAATAGCACTGAGATTCTTCCAGTGTGAGGAGGAAATGGAATGACAGAAACAGTTCTATGAATACTCCCATCCTGGCCTGGTTAGCCTGTCAATGGTATGACAGTCAGAATGTATTACATTTAAATTGGCAGAACTATGAAGAGGCATATTATCTGATTGAATATGGCCTTATCAAGCAATGAATCAAATGTAATGTCTGTTAAATCTGTGTCTCAGTAGGTTTTAAACTTCATTCAGCAATTCAGTAATGAGCAAAACACAAACACTCTTATGGAGTTAAGAGCTTGCAAATTGAGAAGAAACCTCAGTATTTAATCTCCTGTGTACTAACTCTGGTTTATAGATTCTCTCTCAAGCATTTAAAGAAAGATACATATTAAGCTTAAATTAAATAACCATTGTAACTGACAGAAGTTGATATTTATACCACATTTCAAGTGAATAGCTTTCTTCTCACTGAATGCATTCGCTGTCTTCAGAATATGTTTTCATAAATCATAATTAAAATTTTATAATAAAGAAAAATATGAAACAGGAGCCAGACATCTGGCAATCCAGTATTTCTGAAAAGAAACAAAATGAAATTAAGTCAAAAAAGAACAAGAGACAGATGATTTTAATACTTTATAAGTTTTTAGATTTCTGTAACTCTTTGATCAGAGATAAATCTTATAGAAAATAACTGCTTATATAACAGCAGTATCTGTGTTGTATGGAAACAATATTTGAAGAAGCCAAGTCTTAACTTGTCTATATTTTCAATTTAAATGTCTAAATTATTTGCTAAAGATATACAATTAGTCCTTTTATAAGAACTATAATTTTAGAAAGGAAGTAGGTTAAGTGCATTCAGCCTACTTAGATACTTGAATGTGCCAGACAGATATAGTTGTCAATTTATTTCTATAGCTTTTTTTTTTTTTTTTTTTTTTTTTTTTACCAGGAGCATATAAGTAAATTCAGGAGAAATGTTCTCCTTTTCTTACAGTTCAGAGACAGAGGCTTTGATGCTGGCTTTTGTTGGGTTTGTTGGAAGGGATTGACTTTCTGCAGTGATTACATATCTTTGTAGGTAAGATCAGATTGAAAATAGTATAGATTTTCTTTATACTTTTTTAAATACCAAAGGAGAAGAATAAAAAAGGACAGCTGGATGGTGGAACATGCACTTTTGTGTTTTACTGTCATAAAATCTATATGGCTCAGGTCCATAAACTCAGTCTTTCAAAATGAACGTAAATAAACATTGATATGCTTATGATTTTCAAATAGACAAGGTTATGTTAGTGGTTCATTAATTTTTGTTCTTGCTGCTATTATGCTTGTTTGTCTTTTACCATTTGTTATTATGGGAGTATTAAAAACTCTATAGCTCTGACAGAATCATTCAATTATAACTTCTATTAAGAGATACATGAAACTGTTATTTTTATATTCTGCAGAGCATATTAAGGTAAGTGTTACAGGGACTTTTCATGAACATGTAGAATTAATGGAGATGTCACTTTGTATCACTTTATTAATTACTCAACAACTGTAACCTCTGTTTTAAGTGTGTTTTGGTTTTCGTTTTAATAAAAATTGGATTAATTTAGAGGTTGATAGGTAGGATTTTCTGCTTTCACAAACCTCACTTCTTAACTTGGACTAGGAATTTAGAGAGTGTTCTCACAGTCTACACTGACAAAACCTGTATTTCATTGCAGAAAATACTGAAAAAAACCAGTGCAAAACAGTGAAAAAGAGAGCTTAATGGACTCCTAATTTTCTTATTAACTATCCAAGGTATAAAGATGTTAATGAGAGTAAAAGGCTTGGAGTTTTAAAAGACAAAGTATAACTACATTGGAATTATTCAAATTCTCAACATTGGCTCCCTAGATCCTGCCTAAGGGGTTGATAATAATTCCTTCCCAGGATATTCTGACATCACCTTACTGAAGGCCCAATGAGATCAATAGACTTAATTAGAAAATAAAGATATTGATTGTCTTTCTAATAAAAAAACCAGACTACATTAAAATACTTTAAAATACATTAAAATACTTTTACTTCATAAAGTAAAAGTCAGTGTTTTCAATGTTGATAAAATCTGTTTCTTTTCAAATCAAACCTTTTTTTTTTTTGGCCAGTGATTCAGTACCAAGAAAGGCACAATAAAAATACAAATTCAACCAAAATCACACTTTATGTAGATTATATATTTTAAAATTATAAACAGAACACATATGGTAGCTGCAAACTCCATAATTTTAACTTTCTTTTTTCACAGTTATTTTAATTTTAAAAACTCAGCTAGGCAGTAAGAACATTTGTCTTTAAGTTGTGAAGTTAAAAAGTCCAATCAAAGTCCAGAGCAGACCAAAAGTTTTATAACACGAAGTTGAGGGGATGCATAGAACACCAAAATGCCATGATAAAGAACTTACAAGAAATGTCCATTGAATGACCTGCACCGAAATAGAGAGAAGTGAAATTACCCCAAAAATGCAACACTGGAAACCACAAGCTGATTAACTCTTCTAAGTTTTTAGTCGTAGTGAGGAAGCAGTAGACTTTGAAGTTGAGGAAAGATTTCTGTGAACAGAAATGATATGCTTTGGGGCAGGAAGAGGATTTAAGATAAAGTGTTTAACAATAGCAGACCGGCTAACACATTGAGTAGGCAGCTTGTTGTACCACAGAGAGTACAAATTACATACAAAACTCATTTATTTAGATTTTCATTCAATTTCTAGTGAATTATAACAACAACTTCTGCTAAAATAAAAATATATTTTTAATATTTTTTGTGGTTTTGTTTGTACTTTGCATAACATCTTGTATCTGCTCCTGCTGATCATCACATAGAGTGATAGATTACCTTCCATGGCTTGCATTTTATCATGATATGTCCAGAAATTCTCAGTCAGAAATGCTCAAAGTAGAGTAGCAAAGGTACACTGTACTACAGTACACACTCAGGACCTCCAAGACAGAAGTGATAACTGTTAAACCTTGGTAATCATATAGCTGTAACAATCCAGATTTGTTTTATGAGTAAGCAGTGGAACAGAAGCAGTTCCAAGGAGATGTACATATCCTAATACAAGTAAGAGAGCAAAATAGATAATATTCCTCCTGTGCATTTTTTATTACAGAAGCAAAGGGACCATTGTTCTGATAACAATGTATATGAATATCCAGGAGGATTATATCTACCTGTCTTCTGGCTAGAACACAAACCAATCATGGTTTTTACAAAGATCAATTGGGATCAACAGGCAGCTCAGAATTTACTATGTAAAGTCCAGGATTCCACTGTGATTTTTTGCCCTGGCTGATTGAAGCAATTTCAGTTTATCTACTGCTTATGAAATACTGCTTTGTGTCTAGAGCTCCTTTGAAAGCTAAAATCTGAAAGTGATATGATGGCAGAGGGAGCTAAAAAGTGAGAGATATACTAAAGGAACATATTTTCAGAAAGTAAATGGTTTCAAAAGGGATTCATGTTATATTCAGATGCCAAACAAAGGTGCCAAAATGCTAAGCATTTCACATAGTCCCTGGAAAGAAAGAGTAGATAGGAGTCCAAGCTAGAAACACTTCTTAATTTGAGTTCAATTATACAACATGAATACAAAACCAATTTCCCTAGATTAACCCTCTCCTCTGAATCACTGGAACAAAGTCATGAGAATAGATTGTTTTTCTTACTGCATTGATATAAGGAGTGGGTTTTTTTATTTTTTTATGTTTGTTTTTGTTTGTTTGTTTATTTTATGCGCAATTATGGAAAATTGTGGAGACTTAGAAAACCAAAGTTCTGTCTTCAAACAGTAGGGCAGTCAGACTGCACTTTAATAGGTATAATTGCCTTTTATGTGTTGATTTCTTCTCTTTCCTACTTTCACTACATTAACTAAAATTTGTAAGGGTACCATAAAGTAGAGATTTGTAAAAAACACATTTTTGTATAAGTTAGTCAAATACTAGATGACTAGTTTTTCAGTTAGGGAAGAATGCTTTCAGTCTTGGGGAAAAAAAATCTATATAAAACTAGAGAATTTATGGTATGCATATCAATAAATATAATTTTTATGGAAATTGACAACAGTAATGGGACACAAGCAGATGGAGAACATTTTTCTTGGGCTGTGTGTGATATCCACTGTAGTACCTAAATAAAACACCACATTATGTTTAAAGTAAAGTAATTAAGTCTGTTTAAAATTATTACAGAGGACCCCTTTTTCCTGTGCCTACATCAATCACGTTCAGGAACACTGTCAGTACAAATCACTTTATCCATTATTAACAAGTCAAAGGCTTTATCTGCAGATTTCTCATAAAGCCTTGTTGTATGAAAGAGCATTACCAGAAGTAACAGGAACTGTGACAAACTTCAGCTGACCTGCTGACAGTGTCAGTTCTGCTATTTCTGTAGTGTAGTGTGCCATCAACAGCATGAATCAATACCTGAAAATTGCTGAACCTCTCAGTGTGTTCTATGCAGCAGCTGTCTGAATGCTTACAGCAGAAGTTTCTACTGGTATAGTATTAGGAGGTATTTTCATTACTTGAAGTTGGAAAGAAAAAAACTAATTAATTAAAATTTTATTGAGTATCTTCTGCAAATGAATTAAAAAAAAAAAAAAAGAATAGACGCTCTCACATGTGGACTGATTGTAACCATCAACTAAACCTAACCAGCTGCTGGATCTTTCCCTCTTCAGTGGGGTGAGAGTCAGAAGAGCAAAACCTAAAAACTCGTGGGTTGATATAAAGGCATTTAAATAAGTAAAACAAAAACTTCACCCACAAGAAAAGTGAAGCAAGGAATTAATTCATTGCTTGTTATTGGCAGGCAAATATCAGCACTTCTAGGAAAGCAGGGCTGCATCATGCTTGATGTTTACTTGAGAAGACAAACACCACGAGCATTCCACCTTTTCCTCCTTTTCTTGCCGCTTTTACTCTTGTGCACATTATAGAGTGAGGCATTTCCCATTGGTCATCTCATATCAGCTGTCTTGGACAGGTCCCCTCCAAGATTCTTGTGCACCTCAAGCCTGCTCACTGGGGTGATTGAGTCAGATATTGGGACACTCATAGAACCGTACAATGGTTTGGATTGGAAGGGACCTTGAATGTTATCTACTTTCAACAGCCCTGTTCTGGTCAGGAACACCTTCAATTAGACCAGGTCACTCAAAACTTCATCCAGTCCAGTATTAGTATTATGGATGAGTATACATAGTTTCCCAGGGCAAACCATTCCAGCTCCTCACCACCCTCATAAAAAAGAACTTTTTTCCTAATATCTAATCTAAATCTAATCTCTTTCAATTTAAAATCATTACCTTTGCCCTGTTACTACAGGCCATTGTAAATAGTCTTGCCCCATCTTTCCTGTAAGTTCCCTTCAGGTACTGAAGGATAATCAAGTGGGGAAGAAAACAGATTGATTCCAAAGCAGGGAACCTCAAACTTGAGCTCAGCAGGGGTGGTAAAATAACTTCCACATTTCCTTCGTGATTTTCATTACAGTGGATATAACTGAGTTCTGCCAACACTAACCACAATACCAGCAGTACTTCATGATACTGTGACATCCTCTGGCAGACTCTTCTACAGAAAGGATCCCAGAGCATCATTGAATCATCTCTTTTTGATGCATGCTGAAATAATCAATTTCTCCTTTTGGAAGTTGTTTGAAGGTTGTCTATCCCCTAAGTGCAAATAGAATGAAAAACACTGCTAAAAAAAATCTGTGTGGAACTGGATAACAGACCTAAAGCTGAAGAAATTTGGGGTTGTATAAGATTAATAATATATTACAAAATTAAAACTATATGTTTCCACCTATGATGAAGTGGGAAGTGGGGGGCGGGGTATGATTTACTGCATACTTCAAAAATTGCCTCTGTAAAAATCCTTGCATACAGTACAACACAAACTTGTTATTAATTATTTCTCTACATAGCTAGAACAGGTAGAGAGAACATTATATTAATGAGTAACAGCTCCATTTCTAGAGGCAGATCTTTGGCTATGTGTTTGGTGATGTTCAGAGAGCAGCAACAGTTATATTTGGCTTTCTACATCTATAATCAGTTCTAAGATTTGCTACAAATCCTGTCTACTATTTTACATGTAGCATTACAGAACAGAGACATAAATTATGATACTATGTTGTCTTGAAGCCATAAGATTTGCATATATACAAGAAATATAAATTTTATTAAGTGGACTTCCTAAATCCATTTCTGAAGAAGGGAATTCCTTTGTGGATCAGACCTGAAGTACCACAGCAGAACCTTTATTAAAGGCTTGGTTCATTAGAGTTCATAAATCATCAGTGGCTTCAATGTGTGTGACTAGTGCAATAGTGTAATGGAGTTTTGCTAATTTAACTGAAGTATCTGACCTATATCTATTCCAGACCCCCCTGCTCAAGAGACTACCCAATCAAATAAAACTACTTCAAGATGTGCTGTGTGTTTTAGTCCAAAGAAATTAATGGGATCACTTGGAGCTGAAGTATTGGAAAGGCAATGAAACTATATTTCTCAAGTCCTCATCTCAAATGATAGGTTTATGATTTCAGTATACTGTAGAAGCATCAGAAGCAGCAAAGACAGGCCTATCTGACTGAACACACGAGCTGAACCAACTTTCCAATGACTGATTGTGCACACAGACAAAGCAGTGATGACACAAAGTCAATCTCCTAACAATCCTGTTGTAGCTGCAGAGAGCTGTGCAAATATTTAGGGAAAAAATGACAAAATCATATTAAGGATAATAAATATGCCTTCATTCCACTTCACAGTTGATAAATTATTAACAGCTTAACTTTTCCAGATGACATGCCTATGCAAGGGGAAGCTTCACTAATTTTCAGGACTCTGTAGACTCACTTCCTGGCAGCAGCCTCCAGTTGCCTTCCCCTGGTACCTGAGAACCATAACTCAACAGGATAACTGTCATGGCAGAGGACTAAAGGAGACTTTAAAATATGTCATTAATTAATGAGTCCATGTGTGGCACAGTAAAAGCACTCTGTACAGAGACTGGAAGAAGAATTTATCTTTTTCTTGATGGAGCTTTTGCTCAATGAAGTTACAAGGGAATTAAATGTTCAGGCCAACTATACTCCTGCATAGACCCTAAAGAGCATTATCTATGTCAAATATATAACTTATTGGATCATACCAAATGGTTTACTCATGTGACTGGAATATTCTGCTGATCTCTTCAATAGGGATTTCCTATTTGAAACAGAAAATGATTTTATTAACCAACAAAATGTTAATCATAGTAGAAGATGTTCACAAAGCAATAAATATGCTGGAGGTTAGGTATAAAATATCTTCACTTTTATTTGGATGTAAAATTCTTCATTTAGATTTTCAAATTACACTGCTCTTGGTAAATGCAATTCTGTTATTTTATGTGCAATATTTCAAATTCCATTTGGCCTTTGGAAGAAATTGATTTCACATTCAAAATCAAGCTGTTAGTTCAGATTATGTGGAGAAAGGCAGCTAAATACTCTACAGTCAAGTCTCCTAACTGATCTTCTTCAGCAGCCCACCTTTTAAATAAGGCAATAGACTAGATAAGGACATAAAGAATATTGATAGATAGTAGCTCTGGAGGAAAAGGCTAAATGCTTTCAATTTATTCTTTACAACCACTTGAGAATATAGTCAAGTTTAATAGCACCTTAAGTGTGAAGAAAATAATATAACTCATGATAAATAAATGAGATAAGCATGATTTTTAGTCAACAAGGGGGACACACTCAAGAAAATGAACATTTGTCAATCTAATCAGTGCAGGCAGCATGTCATGTCTATCAATACTTAGGAAACTAATGTTACAAAAACATGAAATTAAGATGTAAAATATTGAGAGATGGCAAGGAAACTACTGTCATTGCAACCTTAATCAAAAAGGATTATATGTATCAGAGAGAAAGACTTTCTTTTAGATGCGTTTAACTTCTGTGTTCCACCACTTCTTTCTGTCCTATCACTTCTGCCTGTAAAGACAAAACAGTCTTACATTTTATAAGTGCATTTATTGATGCACTTTATTGATTTATGGAAATTTTAATATGGAGATGTTTGAAAGAAAAATGTGGCAAAGTAAGTAAAGTTGTTGCTTTAAATTGCATGGAAATCATTAAATGCTAAGTATTTTTCACAAATATCATTAATAATATGGTTTTTTTCTTCACCTTTTTCATAATCTATACTTGCAAAACACTATTGGCTAATTATATTATATGAAAAGTGTTACAGAAAGCTAAAAATCTTTAATCAAGGAAAAAAAAGGAAAAAATAAAATTATCAAAATAGTTTGTAGTTTGACCAGCATCATATGTTAAAAATTCTTTTTTCTTTTGAGATTTTAAAGAAAAAAATAAGTGTCAACTTTACAAATTGCAGCTCCTATTTGGATAAAGAATGAATTAAAACCCAAATATGTTTATTTTATTTTTGATTTCTTTTCTGAAATTACTTTGCTTGCTCTTGTAATATTATGTCTGCCTCTTCAGAAAACTAATTTATGTGTGTTGAGGAACTTATTTCTCTGGTTAACCAAAACCAATGGCTTCGTTTAAACCATACTACTGGGATGTGAGGATATATTTTTGTTAAATTTCTGTTACCAACAAGAAAAACACCCAGTTGTCTTCAACCTTGTTTTTTTGACAACTGTATAACTCATTATAAAGAAGACATCAAAACAGTAGAAAGACTGATATTCCCTGCCACTGAGTCTTCCCCTAATTAAAATCATGATAATTTATTTTTGACTAAAACACATTTACAGAAGCGAAAAAACCCATCAGTCTTCCATGAATAGCTAAATGTAGACTTAAATTTACTAGTGAACATAAAATACCAAAAATATGAAAAGCCATTTGGAGTAGTCAAAAATTTTATTTTTTCTAATACAAACACATACAGACAAAACAAATACGAATAAGATGATGAACATGATTATAATTGCCTTCTATGACTATGACTAGAACACAAATAAAATATAAAATTTTAAGCAGATGTTGAAACACTTTTTTGTCTAAAAGATAACAATTGAAATTGTAAACACAGATGTATCGTTGATTTGGATTTTCATGCATCCTTCTAGACTACGGAGCAGAATAACTTGTTAAAAAAGAGACACTACTTGAAAATAGAGTCTTTATCCATCCATGCTGAAACTTACATAATTTCAGCATAGAAGTAATTTGAAAGAGATTTTGGTAGAGTACGAATCAAAGTAGTTGGAGAAAAGAACTTGAAAATATTTTAATCATTAAAGAAATGTCTTGTAACAGTAGAATGCAGAACCTGGCTGATTATTTTCTCCTTTTTTCTTCCTGTGACACATTATAATTGGAGCTTTGGGGGTTTATTAAAAATTTAATGTTCATTATGGGTTATCAAGAAACATTTTGCAGTCTGCATTATAAAATATAGATGTTTTGTAGACTTTATGAAAGTACATGTAAATAGCAAAAGTTCTGTCCATTGAAAGAAGCTAAGCTATTCTTTTTCCCTTCTTCATTTCTGAATAAACAAGCTTGCATGCAAGAGTCAGATTGCAGTCAGGGGATGGTAGATCTGGGGATAAGTTTACATTATGTGCATGACAGTTATCTGTTTTCTTCAGCTGCTTTAATTCTAGTGGTAAAATAAACATTACTTTTGTCTGTTCTGTCAGTCATATCTATAACTGTTCACCAGCTTTGTGAGGGAGTTAATGTAGGTATTTTATCTAGCCAATACCTACTAATGAGCTGTGATTACTCAATAGTTGATGCAAAAATCAGAGAACTGGAAAATACAAATTCTATTTGATAAGCAAATGAGAAGGAGTGACCTGAGAGAGCAGTAATAACCTAAAAAGACCAGAGTCTCCTCTCTGGTCATGTATGATCTCTACTTCTGTAGTACTGGGCCAAAGGGAGTTAAAAATAATCCAAAGTTTTCTATATTTTAGAGGATTTATCTGATTAAATGACAGAGTAATTACTCATATTCTAAGATATATTTCAGGTATTGGAATAGCTTTTGATCAATAATTAATTGGATCAGAATTTTGTTGACTAACTAGTTCTTCACTTTCTGCTATCAGTAGAAGAATTCATAAGAGGGTCAGTGACTGCAGGCTCCAGACTACAGGGAATATCGATGGACTCCCAGTAGTTATAGTGGTGGATGAGCAGAGTTAAAACACACATCCAAAAAAACCCCACTATTCCATCACAAAGGAAGGAAGTAAAATAGGAAACAGGACTCCCACGCCTCATAGAGCCCCACAGTTGACCTATTGCAATTTTATTGTTGATTTGTCTGATGCCATCAGATGCAGAATATAAGTAAAGTTTGGCAGAAGTTCAAGGGGCCTGGACTTCAGATTTGTAAAGGGTCTGTAAATTTCTTTGAATACACTACAAAGAATGATTACACATAACTCAAAATCATAATTGAAGGGATAATAGAATCTTCTCAGCCCCAGGATGTTCTTCAGCTGTGCACAGACTGCATGCATGTTCAAGTGTAGTGAATTATTTTAATTGCTTTTGACAAATTAAGATGCACTCTTTCATTGAGTCAGTTTGCTACAGCAGATTGGCTGAAAATGACAGATGACAAGATAATGATAGCTAAAAAATTAGGCATATGAGAAAGGTTCTTTAAAATATACCCTGTAACTACTTTGCATCATAGCAGCCTTTCTTGTCAATATGAGCTTTATTAATCAACACAGACACAGAGAAATATCCTCAATAAATGAAAAGTGTGGAAGATACCTGTTCTTCCAGAGCTCTATAGGGCTGTTAAGAGGTAAAGGAAGAATATGTTTTCTCTTTAAAAAGAGAGCAGATGTACCCTTTTCAGTATTTAATATGGTTAGGAGTCACCTTAACTGAAATCTCAACAGCCTGCTTACTGCTTCTTCCGTGTTCTACCTAAAATTTGTCTGGAAATGCTAAGTGAAATCTAGAGGCATTCTGAGATTCTTGCATGTCAAAGCATTCTCTGTTCTTGTTATGAGCTGACAAGAGGGTTTTCAGATGCATTAATCCATGGAGTTCTTTCAGACAAGATGGGGTAAAGTATAAAAGGAGAGGAAAGGAAACGATCCTGTGCAAGCTGCTTAACATTATAAGGCAGAGCAGAGAGAATAGAACTATCTATTTGACCTTCCACTGCTCCTTGTCTCCTCATCTCTGGAGAGAGATTTAAATAGATATTTGAATATTTTTATATATGTAATATGTTGTGGTGGTTTAATGCCAGCAAGAGCCAAGCCCCACACTCCGCTACCAGTGAGATCAGGGGGAGAATAGGAAGATTGAAAGCTAGGAAACTCATAGGTTGAGATAATGGCAGTTTAATAGGGGAAAAAATGTCCATGTACACTAGCAAAGTAAAACACTGCTTCCTATAGCCAGGCAGATGTCCAGCCAGCCCAGGAGAGTAGAGCTCCATCATGTTCAGTAGCTATTTGAGAAGACAAATGTCATCACTCCAAACATCCCCCACTTCCTCCTTCTTCCCCCATTTTATATCCTGAGTACAATGTCATGTGGGATGGAATAACCCTGTGGTCAGTTTGGGTGACCTGTTCCAGCCATGTCCCTCCCAGCCTGCCAGGCACCCTCAGTCTCCTCACCAGCCTGGCCATACAAAAACAGAGAAGGCTTTCACTCTTTGACTCTGTTTATGCCCTGCTCAGCAATACCAAAAACATCTCTATCTTATCAACCCTCTTTTCAGGACAAACCTCAACACTGGACACCATGAAGAAAACCAACTCCCCCCCAGCCAAAACATATATACACACAGATATTTTGTCTCTAGCGTGAGGAAGCTATTAGAGGAAGAATATTTATTGAAGTAAGAATTTCAAGAAGCTCAAGCGAATTAGATTTTTTGAACAGAATGTAAATGAATTAAACATTCTCTAATTTCATATGTAGGAAAATGTGAGTTTAATCTAACAGACAAAATAATTTTTAGAGTAAGTATGAGAAAGCTGATGTTGGAACAGTTATCTCACTTTCTATTAATAAGAAACTTAAACACAGAAAGAGCATACCAACAGCAGTGAATTTCCCTTCAGGTGAGTTTGGACTGTGTGAGAAAGAGGTAAAATGATAAATCCTACAGCTTGCCTGACTGAAACTAAACCAGAATGCAGAGCATAATCATTTAACAGGTCAAATTACAAGCGGGCCTGATTGGTTATGGACCAGAGAGAGGAGTCTTGTTAAATCTTTCCAGGGTAGTGAGATAGGTGGCACAGCACTTACAGACTGCTTAACCACAACAAAACCTCTTAGTATTTAAATCACTTGCGGTATTTCATGGGAAGGTTGAGAATTGTCCCTTTGCTTAGTGACTTGGAATGTTAATGGATTCCTAGGAACTGATTTCCAGTGTAGACCTGCAACCAGCCTGATGAAAAGTTGCTCTGAAATTTAGTTGCTGAGCAGCTGTGGAAGGGAGAATATACTGGGCTGTATGTGTAATACTTATCACATAACAAACTGACGTGCTGAGACACAGAAACCTGTTTTAAATCACATTTATCAGGCACTTCTGCCCTAACTGCCTTTGCCCTGTAATTCCTTTCCACAATCTGTTTAATCATGGAATACCAGGTGGGAAGGAAAATTCAGGATCATCTGGTCTAAATTTCTAGGGCAAAAAACATAGTGTAGACAAACTGGCCCAGCACCTTTTTCAGTTTAATTTGCTTAAGCTCTTTCATAAATTTTAGTGAGTAAATCTTGTACATAAATGGTTTACAAAGAAACAATTTTTCTGCAATTATTGTAGGATGTAATGAACTGTGGTGTAAACAATGTGAATGTTTTGATGCAAGTTTGACTGACTTGAAAAAAATTATCTAAGCCCTGGAAATAATTCAGCCATCCTTATCATATTTTAAAGAGTTTGAGGGATAGTTTTTGTTAATAGCTTTACTCAAACCCACTATATTTTCACTTTGTATTTCTGTCTTATATTTCAAGCTAAGTAACAATCTCACAGCCCAGTTGGTCTCATCTACCAAATGGGAGAAAAGGACATGGACCATGACTTTCTCAGTACAGGGAGGAGAACAAAAATCCAGCACAAATGTATTCAAGCTAGGAATAAATTCAGAACTTTTCTGCCTGGCCATGTGCCCCAGCTTCCACCCTACAGCAATGAAGAGTTCAAGGGGATCAAGCTTTTACAGGAATTCAGTTGTGGGAGAAATAGAAACTTTTGCTGCTCTGGTTGTTAACAAAAATCTAGTATCAATACCTTTCTTTGATCCTGCTGTTTATTAAAAATAATTTCCTTCTTTAGACAACAACAATAACAAAGAAACCCCCCCCCATAAAACCCCCAAAACAAAACAAACAAACAACAACAAAAAACAAAACAAAAAAAACCACACACAAAAAACCAAAACAAAACATAAAAGAAAAAACAAAACAAAACAAACAAACAAACAAAACCAAACAAACAAAAAAAGCAAAAAAAAAAAACCAAAACAAAACAAAAAAACTGTGCAGACTAGATTTTTTTTCCCTATTCTGGATCATTTTAAGAAATCTTTAATAAAGACTAATCAAAGACTATTTAGAAGGCTTTAGAAATCAGATTGCTGTTCTTGTGTGCTACACATTTTATTAATACTAGTGATAAGCAATCAGCAACACAAGTGTTTTAATCAACAAAAAGAAAACAGGTTCTACAGGAAAGACAGACTTCTCAGTGAGAAGTGATTTGCACAAAATCACTCAGTCAATTTGCTGTTTCATCCAGTCATTAACATAGGAATCATACAGGTAACTACCAGGAGCTTAAGGCACCTGCCTGAATTTCCAGTCTATGCATTATTCTAGTCTTTCTCTCAGCATCAAAGTTTCTTATAATGAGCAGGACAGTGTTTCTCAACTGAAATTTTATCTTGTTTCAAGTTAGCAGCAAAATTTTCATTCACTTAAGCAATGCAAATAACAGGCTTGATTGTCCTAATTAAATCACTTATAAGCACCAGAGTAGCACAATCTGACCTTCACATGTAAAGTGAATATATATGGACTTTCTGCAGATAAATTAATTGGAAAAATGATTAAGAGGAAAAATGGGCTTAGCATACTTACATCACCCCTGCATTATGCTAATACTTAATATTACAGCAGCAGTGGAAAGCTTACCTATCGTACTTACATCACCCCTGCATTATGCTAATGCTTTTTGCCTCAGCAACATCAATCTGATGAGGCATTAACATGCTCTATCTCTGAAGTGATGTACAGTAGCACTGATGATATGTTAGTTTAAATCATTGTCAAAATGATACTGCTGTAATACTGCTATGTTCATGATTTGATCTAATGTATTGCTGGAGAAACACCATGCTGATTACATGCCAGTGTAATAGATCATTATTTTCCTGTCACTGTGAGGATACAGTAGAATAATCCATGGAAAAAGAAGGGAGACAATCTGACTGAAAAAATCTCTTTGGGAAAACCTTCTTCAAATTTTCATTAAAATGGTGTCTTCTTATCTAGCCAGAGAGCATTTAAGGAAAATAATTTTCCATAATAAAAGATAGAGACATTTAAGTTTCCTAAATTTTTTTTTGCAAATAGAACAATAAAAAATTAGACAAATAGCATTAATTCACATTTTTATTGGTCTACAAAGCAGACTGAAAGGAGAATTAAAAGGAGCTAGATTAGTAGAAACTGAGGTAGATAGAGTGACCTCCAAAGACACTTAGTACATTGACTCTTTGGACAATACAAAGCACATGTACTTGGTGTGCAGGTGGATAGATAACACCTTTCAAGAGACATTTCTCCTTGCCCCTTAACCCAGTAAAACTCAAACATTTTCTCTCTCCCTGAGCTCTCAATAAAGCAAAACAGCAATATGTTGTGATTCTTTAGATACATTCATTAAGCATGTGAGAGGAGGATTAACAAAGGTCTCTGACTGTATTTGAAGCGAATGGTTTGGAGACACTTTGAGTTCCTCCAGGAAATGCTGGCCACGGAAAACCCGAAAGCTTTGGTATTTATTTCCCTTTGCTGCCAGGAGTCCAAGGGCTTCGTATTATTTGACAAGGAAAGTCTAGGGACCTGAATGGCCTTTCTTGAGGTGATATCCACACGTTTCCAATTCAGGAAAGTAAAACTTCCTGGAGCTCTAAAATTTGGGCGTTCTGAAATTCCTGGCTTCCCACATCTGTATTTTTGTAAGTAATCATCTGTCATGAACACTTTTATAATATCTTTTCAGAATACTTTTACCATCACTGCCTGCCAAAAAAGGTGAAGAAAAAAGGTTCCTCTTTTTAGATGTCCCTTCCCCTGATGAGCTCCCTGTGAATGTTCAATGTGCAAAAATCATTGAAAAGTCTATGACTTACTGCTGACACAGTCATCTGTAGTGAAGTCTGCCTTAAAATTCAGTGTGCTTGCTTCTATCCTGTTGTAAGGGTCAATACCAAAATAATAATAAGAAAATGAAAAGTAGGTATGATTGCATTTGATGGGGCAGCTCATCAGGAACTAGTCACAACCTCAAGAGCTGCTGAAGCTCTGGGAGGCCACAAGGTCAGACTTCATGACATGCTGAACTATTCAAAGTTAGCGACTTAAATTCCCCATTTGTAAGCTTCTAAAAAAAATCCAAATATGAGTCACTCTGTATAACAAAGTGTTTGGTAGAGAAAAGAAGCTTTTTTTCTTTTTGCAGGCCTATTCCTGCTTGAGTATGTTTGGGTTTTTTGCCCTCTGCAACAGTTTTCAGTCTTATGCCTTTACTGAAGCCTTTCTTTTATAGCAATATGTCACTGTAGAGAATTTCATTTTAAAGTATCATGAGAGTCTAAAGATTCCATTCCTACTGTTACTGTCACTGCTATGATGACCCATAACCCCATATAAAGCTATTTTAGACTTTCTTGTTCCCTTGTAGCCAGAATGGATGTTAAGAGATAAGAGCATTGTTTGTGATAACTTTTAACTTCTTAATTAAACACTCATTTTTCAACCAGACCAAGAAGTATCTTCCTCTTCTGTGGGGAAGTTGAGATGCTTGTATCCTAGAGTAATTTTGGAACTCATAGGAAGAGACTCTAGAGATTCAGGATGTAGGAAAATTTCTATTTAGCAAGTAATCATCAATCAACTTCTGCTGTGCTGCTAGAAGTGACATTTTCTGTATGAGATGGGAAATTAATCTTCATCATTTTGATATTTTACATTTTCAGGAACGTCCACAAAATTAGCAATACTAGTGCCTAGTTACTAGACAGATTTGGGGTACATAATTATGCCTTTCTAACATAAAATTAATTCTTAAGCTTCACCTATATGCTTTTACTTGCTGGTCTGCTTAGTGCTTCTGTAATTGGCTGGGTGATTGTGTTCCCTGCAAAAATGACCACCTGACAGCAGCAAAAAATTGCTACTTAATGTAATTCCATGAAAGTTTTACTTAAATTCTTTCTGCTTTTAAAGCTTGGCTTAGATTATCTCAAACATAGAGTTCAGCCTAAAGACCATTTTAAAGCCGAGAATATTTTGCTCCCAACACTCTTGGCTTATATTTCTACAGTACAGCTCCAATACATTTCCCTGTTTGTCTAATAGAACATTAAAACCAATCAAAAATATCCCTTAGAAAAAATGTAAATATTTGACACAAGTAATAGTAAAGTTTGCCATCTACTAGGTTCTTCGGGAATGTCTATGAAAAATTTTCTGACACATATATTATTGTATAAATCTGTATTTATTCCTGAGATGTGACTTCCGCTGTTTGAGAAAAAGGATAAGGAAGAAGCAGGGAGTTTACACTCTTAGTACCTCCTGCCTCATATGCTGTCACATATTTGACTGCTTGAGTTAGTGATGCACACATCTGTGGGGATCCCAACCGTGAGTCATGGGTTCATTTGGTCTCTGCAATTCCTGCTGCTCACACAGGATGCAGGGACTGGAATAAAGCCTCACAAAAAACAGCGTGCTGTGGATTAGCTATAAATATAGCATTGTTGTTACTTGTGTATAACTTTCTTTACAACAAAACTGAGCAGACAGCTTGGCAGTCTGGCAACAGTACAGTAGGTTGTTGCACAGAAATCCATGTGTCATGTGGCCCTTACTAAAACAAAGCTATTCATTCCTTCTATAGCTGAACAAAGAATTTATTAGTGGAAAACAATTATTTTAAAACTTCTCTCCCTGTGGCCAACCTCTGTCTCTCACACATTCACTGTGGAGTTTTTCTCCAGAGCAATCAATACCTTGGTCTGCTTTCCCACTGCAAAATAGTAGATGTATCTTCATACTTTGAAACTGAGTGTAACACTAAGCTTCTGTGTGCACAGTCTGTAGATGTTCCATCTACAACAAGAAGGCAAACAAGAAAATCATGACAGCATACAAACATAAATCTTTCAGACAGATGAGTTCTGTGCAAAAAGAATGCTCTGAACAAAAAAACAAAAAAGGCAAACAAATTTAAAAAGTGAGATATCTTGCATTATATAGCAAGAACAAGACTTCTTCAAGGTTTCTTTAAACATATATTCACTCTTTACCAACTGCTGATAATGTTTGCCTAAGGAAGACTTTAAGACCAGGACAAGTATATAGTAATACTTCCCAAGTGTGCTCTCCATAACTTTAGTCTGTGAGTTTTGCATTTTTGTATTTCAAGCTTAAAAAGGTTTCAGTGAAATCTTCCTATCTCTGAAGGGAAAAGAGAGAGTATTTCTAATGAATACTTATCAGGAAAAAAAATAAAAATATATATATATCCCCCAAACATTCCCATCTGCCCCACCCCCGCCCCCAACAACCAAACACTTAAGATTATATAACAGAAAGGAGAGTTTTCAGGGTCAGAGTAAACCTAAATATTATCACTATTTTATGAAATAAGGAAGGAGTGAGGGGAAGGATATTCTGCATCCAAGTGTTTCTGAATCTTCCAGAGATTCCATTTTTAGGAATTTTTATGTATTTAACATTTTTATGTAGTCATTGTTAATACAGCACTATTTTCCATAATAGGGGAAACAGTATTGATCATTCTCTGCTTCCCTAATCCAACAGGCAGAAATAAGGAGTTGCAATAACTGAATGAACTGAAAAAGCACATCACAAGAAAACCAAGAAAGAGTACTGATTTAGTGCTGTAAAAAAAGAAGCTTCCTTCCACTGTTATGAACCTAATGATAGTTATTTTACTCTTCAGCAATTTTCTCCATGTATGGAATACAATTCAAACCTTGAAGTGTTGGTGAAAAAAGCAATATTTTTAAATTGCCAGTGGATGTGACTCACCTTTTTTTCCTGAAGCTGGGTTTCTGAAGCAGGAATCTACAGGAAGCACATTATTCAAAGCAATATTCTACTGTTATGAAAGGAAAGAGCCAAACCTAAATGCCTCCTCCAAGAAAACAAACAAAATTATACCCACGACAAGCAGTCATCTAATACGTTTGGTTATATGTAAAGATTTTCTTGCCAAGTTTAGTTCCTCCAGGAGACAACAAAATAATTGCTGCACATCAGTTTTCTAGTGCTGCTCAAATTCAAATATCCCTGCAGCATGCTACTGTACAAATGATTTTGCAAACATTTGATGTATTTCTAACAATTAAAAAATCCTAATAAATCAAGGAGAATTTTTGGATCAAAATGAGTGTGATTTAGAAAATGTATTTTATTATATGTATGTCGTGTTCTGGTTCTTTAAAAATATTTATTTTATTGTATTCAAATCAGTATATGCAAATGTTTGCTTTAATTAAAGTAGCATTATCTCTGTTTTCTGAAATTTCTGAAATAGTTGCTGCCTTAAATACACCCTTCCATACAGAGCATTAAGGGCATTTCAAGTTTATTGGGTGAACAGGCATTACAGGCTGATTTCAAGACATCGTTTTTACCCTTGTGAGGGAAGGCATTACTTAAATTAAATGATGCTCACTGTCAATACCATGCCACAGACCTCACATTTGTGTCAATGAATAATAATGTTTGGTGCAGGGTGGATAATCTTCAGCGTTTTTTCTAGTTACTGCAATTGTTACCTAAAACCAAAATAATGGTCAAGTTCTGCTCAATCAAATTTTATGGCTATCCTCGCTTGCCCTGTGGCTGCTGCTCTGCCTCTAAAGGTGTCGGGGCGCTGCAGGCAGACCTTCCTAAGCTTTGGTGTGCAGGGACATCTAGCGGCACCAGGATTACAGAGCTGGCGGCAGGATGGCTGTTCCAGAGCCTGTGACCCCTTAGGAGAGCCGGGATGTGAGTCCTTCCCGCTTCCAGGGACTGTGGGGGAGAGCAGGAGCCGCTCGCACTGTGAGCTGCAGACCTGCTCTCCCCGAGCGGCGTGTGAAGGGAGCAGGGCAGAACCTTGCTAGTTTTAAACCTGTCGTGTTGCTCCAGTTTCTTGTGTGGGTGAACAAGTCAACGCAGGCACTGCTGAGA
This sequence comes from Sturnus vulgaris, assembly GCF_052056855.1. Lineage (NCBI taxonomy): Eukaryota > Metazoa > Chordata > Aves > Passeriformes > Sturnidae > Sturnus > Sturnus vulgaris. Next base: position 102,144,829 of record NC_142243.1, on the reverse strand, counting down.
CTGCAATCCAGGAGTGGTGCTATTTATTTTAGTGACAAGTGTCTGCCATTCATTGTTTTATGTCCTTTTCTACACAGGTTCCTATCATCAACAAAACCGAACAACTTCCCTGAATTAATTTTAAAATACGACTAACATTTGTCATGCTTTGTTTTTCCTTTTTTTTTTTTTTTTTCTTTTGGAGAGAAACGACTGTGAAATGACTTCCAAGCAGGCAAAGTTTGTTTATGACTCTCTGTTTGGATATATGTGTTACTAAACAATTACTCTACGTGAACCATAAAGGGGTGATCCATTTATCCTTAGTTTGTCAAGGTAGAAACAGGTGAGAATTTGCTCCTTTGAACTAGACTTTTAAGACAGTTCTGACTTCTCAAAGGCACTATTTGATTTTATTGTAGATAGTTCTGTTATGCTGAAAGAACAGAACTGTCATTTGTGGACATCAGTGGTTGCACCCTTTCTGCATCTGACTGCAGCTTACTGCAAACAAAGCTCACTCACATAAGGTGTCTTTCAGACTTTAGTGATAACTTGGTTCTAAATGAATATGGAACATAGCCCGGGGCGTCAAATTATGCTAAGCTTTTTCACTGTAGGAAGTAGTAGAGACAAAAAAGGAAAAAAATAGACATAATATATATTCATGTGAGCATATCAAATATTTGGACTGATTTAAAAAAAAAGAAGAAGTTCAGCAATGAAATATTCATTATAAGCACACAGAGAGAGTGTGAAAGAGAGAGAGCATAGTTGTGCTATGACCAGCTCCTTTATGTGTACCAAATAATTCAGGCTACATCAAAAGGTACTACCACAGATATGATTTAGAAAGTCTATTTATATTAACACATTTTCCTTCTGCCATGCAAAATTTTCTGTAATCATAAAAGTTTCAGAATGTTAGAATGTAAAATTATAGGGGAAAAAAGGAATGAAAATGAGAATAAGAGCCTGCACAATCTCTACTCATTTCTTATAAATTTATTAAGATTATTTTACTGAGTTAAGAAAATCAAGACAAGAAAATAAGTTTTTTTTTTTGTTTTTTAAATTTTATTTTCTAGTTGCAAATAATATAATCACCATTGTCCTGTAAAGGTTAATTCTCATATTACATAGTAAAAGACTTCCAATCAAATAATTTTTATCACGTCTGATTGTCACATTTTCAAAATGCTTATATTATTTGGGAAAATACATCAGAAATAATCTTCAAAATGTTACTCATGAAAAGCAGACACTGATAAATCTACAATTCATAAAAATCCATAGCATCTTCAGCTTCCAATATTTCACTTTTTCTGTTACATTCCTGTGTTGGTTTTGCACAGCCTGGTTTTTGGTAGTGGGGGAGCCACAGAGGTGGCTTCTGTGAGAAAATGATAGAAGCTTCCACCATGTCCAGCAGAGCCAATGGCTGATGGCTCTGAAGGTAGACATGCTGCTGGCCAAAGCTGGGCCAATGAGAGATAATGGTAACACCCCCGTGATAACATATTTAAGAAAAAGGCAAAACAAAAGTAGTGGTGCAGTTTTAATTCTAGCCAGAGAAGAGGAGGAGGTGAGAACATGTGAAGGAAACACCATGGAGACACCAAGGTCAGTGCAGAAGGAGGGGCAGGAGCTGCTCCAGGCACTGGAGCCGAGATTCCTCCACAGGCTGTGGTGAGACCATGGTGAGGGAGCTGAGCCCCTGCAGCCCATGGGATCCAGGGGGATGAGAGATCCACCCACAGCCCATGGGGATCCATGGGGTATATATATATAATATATATCCACCTGTGGGGGAGGTGCCCATTCCAGAGCAGGTGAATGCCTGCAGGAGGCTGTGATCCTGTGGGAGACCCAGTGGAGAGAGAGCCCCTGCTTCCCGGCTGGAGGAGCCTGTCCTTGGTGGACTGTAGCCCATGGAAAGAGGAATCACATCACAGCAGTTTTGGGAGGACTGTGTGCCCATGGGAGGGACTCTCGTTGCAGCAGGTGTGGTTTGGCTGCTGCTTGTGAGATTGGACGCAGGCTGGAGAATTTCTTGGAGAACTGTGTGCCCCATGGTCTCACAGGGGCAGGACTCCTCTAGCAGAGCAGGGAAGAAAATCTCAGTGATGAACTGACCAAGCCCCCATGCCCTGTCTCCCTGCACTCTCGGTGGGAAGGAGGGAGGAGTAGGGGAAAAAAATGTGTTCTTTACGGGCTTATTTTTACTTCTCATTACCCTTCTCTGATTTTGTTACTAAAAAACTCACTTTATGTGAATTTAAGGCTCTAAGATAAGCCTGTTTTACCCTTGGAATGTTGTTTCCCAGTCCTTAGCTCATGAACCCTTTTTTCTCCTCTGCCCAGGTGTGGCAGGGGAGGGCGAGTAAGCAGCTTTCGTGGATGCCTGGCATTTGGCCAGTGCCAAACCATGACAATTTCTAATATTTCTTTATTGGTTCTGGTCGTGAAAAAAATTAATCCTCTAATTTTAGTACAATGATGAATATTCCAGAAATCCATTTTTCATATTTAACAGTCATCTTTTGCCTTGACAGTTCATGGTATACCTGACATCAACAGGCAAATGTTTTATTCACATGCAGAAGAAATCTCTGACAGCTGATTATGCTGTCATATTTTCCCCTGTAACTCATCTTATCAAAACATTAGCCAGCATTCTTGTGAATCACCAAGGCAATATTCACCAGATGTAGTATCTGCAATGAACTAATTTTGGATGATAAACTAGAAAATACTTCAGGGGAATTAGGATTGTGATTGCTATTTCACTCATATGAGTGATATTCATATCACTCATATGAATAGTCTATATATCCAAATCTAGTTTTTAGAACTATAGGAAAAAAATGGATAATGGCCAAGAAATCCAAATGAATATGATATGAATATGAATGGTATGATATACGAATATGACGTTCAAATGAATATGATCAAGATCTGTACCTCAGGTAGTTCAGCAAATTATTTAACTACATTCATTAAGCCTTCTACACATACACAATTGAGCAGAGAGTAATCTGTAAAAAACACAGTAAATCTATAATCTGTAATCTATGATCTGTAAACCAGTAATCTATAAAACAGTTTTTCTTCTGATGCTTGGAGCTGAATCACCACCTTTGTCCACATTACTGGGAAGAGAGGATAATACAAAACACTTAAAATTTTATTTTTGCATAAGTAACATCTTAATTTGTACAGAGATGCAAAGGTTTGACAGTCATTTGTACTACCACCTGATTGAGTAACTGAGATCATATGCAATATTCAGATAAAGGTGTTGGGTGAAACTCAGCTCTGTTGCAAGAAAATTAACAAGTTGTTATCAAGACTTCTTCCTCCATATTATAGAGGAAAAGTAGTGATTAATTCTAGCTATCATGTACAAATATTTATAAGATCACTAGAGCCCTAGTGTGGACACTGCAGTATCCATCCGATCCCATTCCTTTTCCTTCCCCTTCTGGGCCTGGGGAGGGAGGTCAGGGCTACTTCTGCTGCCACTTGGCAGTGACTTTACAGAAAGTCTGGGATCAGCCTCCATGGGTCTCCTCTTCCCATGAGGGCTGTGCTGGAGCTTAGCCCCTTATCCCTGGCCCTGCCTGGGCTGTGCTGTAGGGATACATGTGACACAACTATCCTTTGTGATTTTTGCCTTCCTGACTTGTCCTCAGACACCCCTTGGATACTCATACTGGGGCAGCTCTCTCTGGAATTGCTCTGCTGTCCTTGATAAGGGCTGCAGGGCTATATCCCATGTCAGGACTCTGCCGTACCCTATGCAAAGTGAATAAATGTGTATGTGCCTGTGTGAGAGTGTAAGAAGGTGACACAGAAATACTGCTGATAGCACTACTCTTTACCTGTACAGAACAAATATGAGCCACTGGGAGGAACTGTGGTAATTTCTGTCAGCAGCTGCTGGGGAAAGTGAAAAATTGCTTGTTTCTCCTATCTCTGCAGAAGCCCATGGGCAAATGGCTAAAAAATCATAAATGGAGAAACTAGGAATGGAACTTTTCAAAACTTCCAAAATTCCTGGTTTGAATTTTGTTACAAGCTTTTTTCTCTATTAGGGAACAATAATTTAAAATTATTCCCTTCCCATGGAGCAAATTTCTGCACAGCTTTACTCTTTACCTAGTCTTTATTAAAAAAAAAAAAAAAAAAACAAACAAACCACATATTCTGAAATTCAAGTCCGGACCTCTGAATAGGGTCACCATAGCTCTTTGCTGTTTGATTAAATGAATCATGGCTCTTGTTTCAGTGTGAAGTATAAATAATGACTATTTATTCCCTAACATCATCAGCTATGTAAAATAACTTAAGGGTGTGGATGGTGTGGGGGAAGGGTATCCCAAGACACTCAGCACTGGCCTGGTTTTACTCTGACTGAAGTTCCTGAGAATTTTCCAGAGTTTGACAAAAGCATCAGTAAGCTAATATAATTTCCTTTTAAAAATATTGTCCTTAGTACTTTTCAGCTGCTTTGAAAGCCTGAAATGAAAAAGCCCTTTAGAAGTGCAAAATTGTTGTATTATGCTTATGTTGAGACTAGTTTACTTTTATTTTAAAACTGTTTAAAAGAAACCTGGTTTCAGTGCATTGGAAGAATTAGTGCTTTCTGAAAAGAATGGCATAAGTTCAATTTAAAAGTCACAGGTTAATATTTCTGGTTTTAGAGAAAATCGGGTTGTGCACATTATTCTTTATTTTGCATACAGAAAAAAAAAATTACAATCTGATATAAACTTCTGAACATAACTACTGCTCTTTTTTTAAAACCAAGTAATTAATTTACCTCAGCAATAACAATATTTTTTTCTATAAGAATTAGAATAAATGTCATTTTGTAATTTCAGAGATGACTAAAAAGTTAATATTAATACATAATATCGCAAACACCATTTGGATTCCTGAATAATGTCTGAAGAGAGCACAAGGAAATATTTCTTTCATCTCTAATGAGCCTTAGAGAAAGTATTTTTAAAAATCTGGGAAGATGGTTGAAGTTCAAAAGAAATTAAAGCCTGAGCTTTGAGATACTGCAGGTTAATATGATTGGATAGCAAAACTCTCTTAAATATAAGAAAAATATTTCTCTGAGGTGCACATCCTTGGGTTTTTTCTCAAGTAATAGCTATTATCCATGACACTATTTCCAAGCTAAATTAAAATCTTCTGTTAAATTTGTGTTTGCTAATATGATAGCCGGTAACTTTAGGGTTGGATGGGAAGGAGAAAATTGCATAATTCCAGGGCTGCTCCCTTTTATGTGAAAGGGAACTATTTTAGAGGGCTGGTGGGTGTAATCCTCTCTTAAAACACTTTCATTTGGGCATTCTTAGTTACACTCAAACATGGTAAGCAGTATTTATACTCAATTTTTGTGAACATGCAGTTTAACCAAGCTAAGAGCCATAATAGATAGCTTAGACTAGCATGTCACAAAGTTAAATGTGAATATGCTCATTGCTTTCAGTGCAGGCACCTAATGAGAGTCAGTGCAGGCCAAGAAGGTCATGAAGACACAGGTGTCTGTAGTTCCACAGTATACACAAATCACCAGTATTGCTCAGTTGCTGGTTGCTGTCTTCCAACTCTGACTTTTACTCAGGATTGATTAATAAGATAGATATACCAAAAATGGGTTTTGTTTTGTTTTTTTTCTGAAGTCCTGGTGTTACTAATACCAGCTCAGCAATTTCACTTGTGTCACCAGGTTGGTTTTCTTTGTTTTTTTCTCTTATCTTGAATGTCTTTAATTTATGAACAGTCAATATCATAACTCAATATTTATTCTAGAATTCAGATCATTTGCAATTAAGGCACCTACATCTGAACAGATTCCCATTAAGTGGGGAGAGTTTCATGAGAGAGACACAAGTTTTGAAAAGCAAAGTCACTTATTTAGTAGGATAACTTTAATGAAAATCTCAAGAAAACTGTACAAAAGAGGAGTACAATAAGCTCTTGCCATACTCCCTCAGGAAATCTGAGTTCCTTCTCAGGTTTGAATGACCATCACTCTCTGCAGAGCATGGGAAGATATTAAACAGATAATTGGAGAGGATTACATCTTTGTTAATATAACACATTTTTAATTAGCAGCAACAGCAACTTCTCTGAAGTTATCTCTCATCTCTTACCCCTCCTTTTCTTCCTTAGTAACAGGAATGAGAGTAAAATAATAAATAACTGCCATCTTCTAGGGCCCTACCCGAGATGTATTACATGGATGAAAAACTGTTAACACTTTATCTAGGAATCTGTCTTTCCTAAATTATTAGAGAAAGGTGGATATAGTCCACCTCTTAAGGTAAGCCTTCTCCATAATAATCACCTGTGCTTTGTTAGTGATCCCAGTCCAATAATTTAACGTGATAGAGCTGGGTGGATATAGCCAAGGTCTTATTTAAGTGATGCTTTTTTACAGGCTTCACCCTATGACATTCTCTCTCTAATTAATGTCATCTCCATTTAACATATCTGTAATTTACCTTCTTCCTCTTCACACAATGAACTACATCTGGAGGCATAATAAGTGTCATAGGTGGTAGTTTGTTTCCTTTTTTTAAGAATAAATTCAGACAATATAGAGAGAGCCTTAACTTTTGTTCAGATTTTAGAATGTAATGGATACACCTAACTGAGACTAGATGTCAGTTCTTAAATAAGTAGTAGCACTGAAATTTATCCCAGGGTGAAGACTACCACCTGCAAAAAGAGGAGTTAAAATATTTGTCCTCCGTTGTTCATAGAAGGTGGAATTATTTGTCATCCTTCGAGTTCAGGGACATAAGGGAAGTGTCAGAAAATTATGAATGTCCGGTTATCCCAGTCTATTCAATATATAAAATGATAACCTTCATCAAATACAGAAAAACAAATGATTGAAATATCAACATTATTAAAGGAGATGAAAAGCCATATCCTTGTAACTGATGTCTGTAAAAATGAAGGAAAGGGTTAGACATCTATAATCTAGCGGGTAGGAAAATGTTAGAAGGATAGAATAGGCAACATATATATCTATGAATTTAGAAATATATTTTTCTGAGACTAGCAGTCTTCTTACCATTTTTACCACCACTTCTTCTTAATCTTTGCCCCTATTCACTCACTCAGATTTATCTGCCTCATCTTTAATGCTTCTTATCTATCTTGCACTCATGTTTTTCAACTCATTTTTGTTTTCTTTTTTCCTCATTCCACATCTTTAATCAGTAGAACAGCATAAAGAACAGAAGGCAGAAAAATGTTATTCTGTTGATCTTAAGAAAGAGCATACCACATCAAGGTGAAATTCAGTGTTCTGTTCCTGAAACTGTATACAAACAGATGTTGAGAAAAGAATATGAAGAGGATAATAACACTACACCCCAGCATTCTGTCATATTCAAATACTTCCAGTTCAAGAGATTATATTATCACAAGGTATTTTCCTTTTAGAACTATAGAAGTACTATGTATTCCTTAAGCAGTGTTAACTTTTTACTATCTGAAGCAGGTTCTAAGGCTGTGTGAACAAGTTTTCCTTTTTTTTTTTTTTTTTTGTTTATTTGGTTTTGATTAGTTGTTTTTGTTTGTTTTTATTTAAGCCTGGCATTTTATATTTTTGTATGTGTATTATTGTATTGATGTGCAAAAAGAGTAATTCACATGCTACATGGAAGCTAGAAAAAATAATGAGGAGGCAGGGTTTCAGCTGCTAAGATTTAGGATTTAGGAAATAATTTAGGAAAAACCATGTGACTGAAACCTCTAGTCTGCTGATAGTTTCTTTGTTGGTGGTGAGGTTTTTTTTTCTTATTCCTAAAACCTCTCTTACATTTAATAAATGTCTGTGAAAGCAATCTGGGGTTCAGCTGGCAAAATAGTTAAAGAAATTTGTTCTTGCTATTTAGACCTCTACAAATTTTATTTCACATCTGTCTTAACATTCTTTCTCATTTCAGAAGGCAGTAACTGTTAATAGGCATGGATAATCTCTTCTAAAATTAACTCTTTAAATTCACTGCAACATGAAATTGCCATTTATAACAGTTAACTCATGGTTACAATTTCATAAACTTCTGTTTTAATATGTTTCTTAATAAAATTTTCATAAACTTCAGAAATTTTAATCTAAAATTGATAAAATGAAAAAAAAAACATGCTTTTTTTTCCATGGCAACAGGAAGTTTGTTTTGGTTCATCTACAGTACAGCTATTCTGTATGTGCAGGAGAAAAGAGATTCTCTATTTCAGCACTCATAGTAGTTTATATGTTCCAAATTTGCAAGTATATATATTTAAGTGGAAATGAGTGTTTGTTCTTGTTTGCAGAACTTTACTTCATAAAAAGAAAAATAGCAAAAAAAACACAAGAAAGGAGCATCAGATACCAATGATGATGAAACAAAACCAGGTTAATATATTTTTTCTCTCAGTATAATTTGACTTCTTTTATGTAGAAATTTTTTCTCCTTTTTTAAGCATTAGACATCTTCACATGTATTCTTCATTTTGAAATCTCTACTAGCAGAGGCATCCCACAACCCAAAGGGACCATGCCACATTAATTTTCCAATTTTGAGATTTAAGAAACCTAAATATTGCATTGAACCCAACTGTTTATTTCAGGGACCCCATAGTGACAAATTAAAACCAGTACTTCAATCAGAAAATTCCAGAGAAAACAAGCTCAGTTTCAAAGTTATGACTGCAGTTTTGTTGCAATCCAAATGAATCTCATAGAAACTCCCAAGTACTACTTTCCAATAGGTATAAAAAATATATTCACTGACATTTAATATTTTTTAAGTTCATAAATTTGCAAGTATTAAAATTTATTTGAGACATGTTGCATTCATACTCCTACACAGACTTGACTGTGTTTATTTAATTATTCCACCTCCATTCACTTAAGACCACCTGAGAACTCTCACTCTGCATGCTTTGCAGAGGATATAGTGATAATGTATTTTAAAATCTTAGTAATGACTACAGACAGTTTATAGGACTTTGAAATTAATGATATGAAGCTGAAATTCTTAGATCCAACCATGTTAATATTTATCCATACCTTTCATGCCATCATTAGTGCAATGGAGCACAGTCAAACAGATACCAAGCTTCTTAGATTCAACTCATGAAGAACTAACAAGAAAGTCAGACTTATTCTCATTGGAAATGAAGAAACCTTGTGATGTCCTTATTAAAGTACTGCTGTTTCAAAGATGGTAAATAACACTGATCCAAGTAAGATTAACGCTTGCAAAGAACATCATGATCTCAAAAAGTCATAAAAATCCATAAATAATTTATAATAAAACATTTTATTCCTTCAGAGGACAACGTTGTACTTAGGAAACAAGTGAAAGATGTATTTTTTGCATCTATACTCAGAATATGTTCAAGAATTAAAATTATCAAAAATGTAGGTAGGGTTAGTTAGTTTGTGTTTGGTTTTTTTTTATTTTTCACATAACTAATAATAAAAGGAAAGTTGTTAAGCTTAGTTATTAACTGAAAATAGCATAAGCAGATTCTGGTGCTCCTTTAAGGCTTTGCTGAAGAGAACATTCCAGGGCTGGTACACACCAACCAGACTGATCAGACAATTGTGTAAAGACCTACTGTTCAGAAAATTATTGAAGTATTTTTTGATTTACCAAAGATCTTTTTCTAATAATGGTTTTCAGGTACCTAAAATATGATAAAATGTTCCTTTCATGTTTTTCTCCCCATAAGTCTAAGAAACAAGTCTTGGGACATTTCTATCTTGAAAGCTTTGGGATAGGAATGAGGGATTGTTTCATGATAGATCGTGGATGTCGTTATGAAATTTTAGATTGAGAAGATAACTTGGTGTTCTTTGAAGAGTTTAATGAGATTATAAATTCTTCCAGGTAGTGCTCTTAACATGTTAATGAACATATTTAAACAAATTCATTCATTAATTATCAATATAAATGCCCCTAAATCGTAGGGAGGTGACTAGTCCCAGTAATTTCAAATAGCTGAAAGAAAAAATATCAGCTAGGATATAAAAGTTCAAAATGTTCTTAAATCAGGAAATTATTTCAGTATCACACAAACCAGCTTAATCCCCCTTTATTTTATAGGTGAGAAAGTTCAACATTAATTTTTGATAGAAATAGCTTTTTCAGCAATAAGAATACTGCAGATTACTTCACCTGGGCAACTTTGACAAGGACTTCAGTAGCAAGCCTGGTGGGTCAATTAAATGTAAGTGCTACAATGGACCTGTCCTTTGAGGGAGAAAATCCTATTGAAGAGCAATTTCTCCAATACAATGAAAATGGAAAATTGATTTACAGTCTAAATGTGTCAGTTCTTATAAATAGAGTTATAATGAGGGTCTATAGAATGTCAGATAAAGAAACAGAGGACTGAATGGGGGAACAGATAACAGTTCAGTATAAATGAAGTATAATTGTTCAATCAATAGTTTGCTTTAAAGGTTTAGGTAAGATTTCATTAGACATAGATCAAACAGGTGTCTCTTTGTACAGAGAGCAATGAAACACAGGTTATTGTGGGAAAACACTCATTCAGAAAAGAGTTAAAACGATTAAAAGCTACTATAATGCACTGAAGCAGATCATCATAATGAATAGTTTTAACACCAGCTAAATTGTACCCTTTATCTGTCTTTCCCTCTCCCTCCCTGCCCTACTTCTGTGCCAGCAAAGAGAGACACTGAGGTAGCTTAGTTCCTGCAAAAATCTTTCCATTTCAGGTATTGTTGCAACATGGCAGGTGTCATTCTTTAGGTATGAAGCAGCTGCTGCTAAGATTAAAATTGGTAAAATGAGTAGCGTCACCTTCAGGCTCAATGCATTCATGCAAATAGATATTTGCCTACAGGATCATTCCCCAAGTATCGATGCAAATATTTTTAACTGGTTTAAACAGCCCTCCTCCTGCTTTTATAAGAAGTTCAGCAATCTAATCAGGGAGCAAGAGCAATGCTGTGATTTACAGCACACTTAAAAAAGCAAATACTCAAACAAATAGCAGGAACAGACACGATTGCCCTCAATAAATACTCCAGGAATGTGCAGGTAGCAAAATGCCCAGGAGGAGAAAACTTTTTAAACTAAAGGACAATGTTGGCAATTCGCAATAAATAAATTAAACTGGAAATTAGGAGATTGCTAATTATTAGAAGAGTCAGACCATGGAACAAATTCCGAGAAAGAATAGTGAAGGAAAAATATCTACTATATTTAAACACACATACAAAAATTTTTGTGAAAGCTATTAGAGAATAATAGAGAAATAAAATAGAGAAAACTGGAGATTAGGCCAGTTTGCCCAGATTCTTTGCAGCTTTATGTCATACTTTAACAAGCATGATGAAGAGATGAACAGCAGTTCACAGGGTGATACCAATTTCCATCTCTTTCTATTGGCTGGAAACAGTATCTTAACTAAGAAAAATTGCCATATTCTTTGAATGCATTGCATATAATTTGAAAATCTGAAGTGAAGAATAATTTGATTTCATAGGCCTATTTCCCAAGCACACCCATCATATATTTCAGAACAGGATATGTAAATGAACTGAAGCTTATGCCTGCTGCTCTGGCTAGATGGTGTGATTAATTGAGGGCATAAACCCACATAGTCCCTCAAAAGCATCCCATAACTCCCCTAAGTACAGCATTGCTTAACCTCCTTACCATTCTCTAAAAGAAATCAGCTGCAAGACAAGTTAGAAATCCTGACACAAATTTAAGTCACTGCTGGAATATCCACAAACTTGAATGGAATTTCCATTCCACTTGGAGCTTCCACAAGAGCAATAGTTTAATTGCATATCAAGATTTTCAAGCCATTGAAGTAAGATTTTGCCAATTGGATTCAACAACTGCACAGTACTGTGCTAGATTTACTCGTGTAAAAGTCAAACCTTCCTTTTTAATTGCTTTATGTTTCAGCACAAAATCCAAAAAAAAAAAAAAAAAAGAAAATCATAAGTGCCTACCAATTCAAATGTTTAATAGAAATGTAGAAGTTTAAAAGATCGTGGTAGTCCATCAAGAGGGTGCTACTCCAAAATCAACTTCAATAGCAAAGGTACATCCAATGTGATAGATTAAAATCCAGCACTAATGAAATTATTATAATGTGCTTTGCAGAAAAATGCCAATAAGTGATTTCAAAACAATTTTGCTGACAGTGGAAAAAGGAGCACTGATATTTTAAATGCTTATTGCCATTTCATTTAGAAAGTTTTAAGACATAACAATGAGCTTTATTAGAAGGACAAGCAGCTAATCACTATCCAATGGAACGAGACTGCTTCTCTCCATCTGTATCCTTGCAGTCTTTTATGTACTTGATCTTCTTTCTTGAAGTTTGTCTTAAACCCACAAATACTTATCCTGGGAAGAAAGGAAAGGGAGATAGTTCTTGAATTACTGCTTCTAAAAGCCACATCCCTTTGGTCAAGTACAACAGTCTAATGGTCCCTGCTACCCTTGAAACCCCTTGAATGGATTTCATATCTGGCAAAACCACTATGATGACTACACAGAGTATTTGGGGGGGGGGGGGGGGGGAAAGCTGAACTTGTAACCAAGAGGGAGGGAAGAAATCATCATTTCAGAAGGAAGAGTAGTCTGTTCAGTCACTTAAAGGGAACTATTAGCCTGAGATTTTCAAGGCTAAGAACTTCCTGTTATAAAGGAAAAAGTGATGATGAGGAAAATAAGCATTTCTTTTGTTCTGTAAAATAAGATATACATGATCAACTCACAGTCCGGAAACACTTTCAGAACTCAAGTATTTCCTTTAGTTGGTGAATAAGATATCAAGTAAGCTATGAAGCCGTTCTCTTTTTTTCTTTCTTCTATCTGTTCTCATTCTTATATTTTACTACATCACAACTATGTATCAGAATCAAAGGAGAACAATATTACCTGGGGCAGCCCAGATGGTATTGCCAAACATTTCTTCCAGGGCAATGAAAAAACACTGAATTTTGGGACCATTAGGACTGAGTTTTTTCTATTTGATAAACATCTAACCATCAGAGGACAAAAAAAAAGATCTGTGTAAAAGATAGATAGATTAACATGATAATTTAAATCTTTAAACCCAAGCAAAGGTATTTGCATTATTTTTTGAATGGTTTCTGTCAGTTTTAAGATAAGCAGCCTAGCTCTATTTTTGAGAGGTTCTGTCCTGTGCATTACTAGATACAATCTCTTGTAATATTTCGTTAGAACACTGAGGTTCTCTGTCATCACAGTTCTTAGCAGAAGATAATTGTTTCTAAGATTCTGAGAATGTGGAATTTGAGGTTTATTTTAAAACTCAGACTAGAAGTCAAAGTCAAATAGAAATATGCTTAACATAGTTTAAGTAGTGGCAAGACAATGAGAGAGTATGGAAAACTAGAATTTTGATTAATTATTTTATTTTATCAACCATAGCTTTAAACTTATGTGCAAACATTTTTGGATTAGTATTTATAGTTCTTAAATCCTTTCTAGATCTTTTCACTTTAGTTAATCTCTTGTCATGTAGTTGCTCAGTGCTTAACCAAATAACCTGGGCAGAAAACATGGTCAAGCTGAATGTAATTGAAATATTTTCTTAACTAGAAAAGAGTACTAGTTTAAACCCTGGGAAAATACTAAACCTTTATCTCCCACAACCTTGGCGATAGCCTAATTTCCAAATTGCTGGGTTCTGTTAGATGTTGTCTGTTGGATCACTACCATTTTGTGGTATCTTGACTAGATATCCCTGGAGCAATCTGTTGATCAAAAAAAAATGTTCAAGTATTGCTCCTTAGAGGAACAGGAATCTCTCTTTAAAAGTCTGAACATTTTCCAGGGCTAGATGGACTCTAGTTAAGTAGTTATGGGAAATTTTCATTTTTAACAGCGGCAACTTTATAAATACTTGTACTAAAAGATGTGTTAGAATTATTTAAATGGTATCATTGGAATAATCATACAAGACATTTATTAGTCAGTCTGCCAGGTGCTTGTTTGAAACACTTGGATGCAATCCCCACCTGCGTAGAATTTCTGAGAACTTGTTAACAAAAATAAAGATGAGCTGTTTCTCTAATTAGGCTATATTGTGGATATGTAAAAACAAACTACAACAATTTAGCAACTAAAGAAAAGAATGGTTTTTGTTTTGACACTTCACATTACTAGGAAGAACATCTGTGTATCTAATTTTCTGCAATGAGCAGTTAATGGCTAAAACATAAATCATCTAATTTAAAAAAAAGTGATGATGATAGTACTTGGCTTCCGATGTATTTTAGTCATTTTTTAGAGTTTTTTTTCTCCTTCAATACTGATTAAAAGGTGCACTATATTGTTGCTGTGTTATAATCACTTTAGCATTTTTAGTATTTAATAACTGTTTCTGTATTCATTTCAGTTTGTGATGATGATCCCAGCATGTTATAATGATTTGCATCACAGTTCTAAATGAGAATTGATTTTGTTTGCATGGGTAATTTCTCAGCAATTCCCCTTAATTTCAAGATGAATGTGTTTTTCAATTTTTCCAATTATGTAAAAAACAAACAAACAGGCCCCGTCCCCCTCCCCCCTGTGGAATCTCTCAGAGTTCTTAAGATCTTTATATCAATCTGCTTTCAATTAATTGTCTTTAACTCTGTAGGAGATTGTTAAGCACCAGCAGGATGCACTGAGGCTGTGAAGTCTCTTTCCTCAGAGGTTTTAGAAACTTGGTTAGACACAGCCATGGTCAGCTTGCTCCTGGTTTGAACTAGATCTACAAAGGTCTACTAGATCTGGCCTTAAGCCCTCCTGCCCAAACTGAATCTTTCCATGACTTTATGAAAACTGTCATTAATCAGATTATATATCAGCACCATTGTACATTGAAATTTAGAGGGAAGCAATTTGCACAATTCAGTCAAATAGGCAAACAACAATAAACATTTTAAAATAGCCACATTTTTTAAAGTCTGTCACATTTGTGCATGTGTGGTTTTTGCATATATACATACATGTATGTACATTTCTTTCTATCAATACATGTATTTGTACGAGTTCTACGATGTTAAAACACTCCTTTTTATACACCAGATTTTGGTGCTTAATATGCTAATATTTTTGAAAAAATCTTGATATTTTTATTTTATTTCCACTTCATTTTAATTATATTTCAGTGTGGTTTAATTAACATAGTCATTGTCATCATCATCATCATCATCAAGTAAAGGCTAACACAATGAAGATTGAAACTAGAGCTTGTCCACAAATGAAAAGTTTTGATTAAGAAAAATAAATAGCCTATTCAAAAAGAATAATATTTTATTTCCTTTAGAAAACCAGTTGATTGAATTTCTTTTTTTAAATGTTTTTGACTTCTTAGTTATTCTAAATAAAATTATCAAGAAATTTCTGGTTCCAATAATGCATGTATAAATGGAATAAAAAACTATGATATATACAGAGTTACAGCTGCTAGTGCATTTATTGAAAACCAAATATGAATCATGTATGCAGCTAATTATAGAGAAAATAATGCTTTCGTGGTGAATTTCATCCTATCACCATCTGTTACATCTTTCAAAACAGGTTTTTAATCCAGAAGGTGCTTTTACTTGGAATGATGACAAATGAATCTGTATCTTTATTACAGGACATATAAATTGCATTACTGCCTTAATACATTAGAATATCATATAATGTCAAATTCTTCTTTCTTGCTTGCATAAAATCCCTACTGACTTAAAGTTCCATTACAACCAAAATACCTCTGCAAATCACACCCATCATATACAATACAACATAAAATACTGAAAGCACAATCTGTTCCTAGAAGTTGTCATATGAAATACTTCCTAAAAGTTGATTTTCAACTACAGGAATAGATGTTTTTTAATGAAGTGAGGCACTTAATGAGTGTCTCAGTTCTGAGCAGTTTTAATGCCCCGAAATATTTTTATATTTAAAAACATCTTTCCCTGAAGTCTGTGTTTCCATCTTCCCTACAGACGATTGTTATGTTTAGGGATGAAATGACACTTGTGCCTGTCAAACTATTGGATTCAGCAAATAATATTCAATGCAATCCATCTGCTGTCTGTTTAATTATTTTCTTTATTTTATTAACAACTAAACAATAATACAAATCCATTTTAAAAGAATTGGATACTTAGGATACATATTGCATAGTTATTCCAGCTGAAGCTCTGATTTCAGGCTGGAAATTTACCAGCTTCAAGCTGATGAAGATACTCTGCTCCTCAGAATGTGAACCTACACTTTCTTGTTTTGTTCTAGAGGTAATTTCCATCTCAAGGTCTTTGGGGGGAGGTCAGGGAGGAAAACTCTAAGGAATAAAGATTATTTTAAATGTTAGAGATAATAATATTCTGCTTAACTTGTGAAATCATTTGCTTAAGAAAGTGTTAAGACATGCTTAATTTAAAAGTGGAAAAAATAATCCTACTTGAGCCTGATAAGGCCTAAAGTCTTATCAGCTACATTGCTGGTAGAGAGCTCTGGGATGGAAAGGATTAACTCACCTGCTTCATTTCCTGCAAACTAAGCTTGCAAAAGAGCCCTCAAGAGAATCCGATCACAAAGCTGTGTACTGGACTAGTGTGAGCTGTGCCACGTTTGTCAGGCACCTGCAGCATCAGTCCAGGCAGCACAGATAGAATCAAATGGATGCTGCAGAGATTATAGTTTGTCATGTTCTGCTCTAAACATCTGCTTAGCATTTCAAGTACATTGATCCTACATTCTAGAGAGGCTGCTTTCCTTCTCATTCAAGATAAATTTAAGGAAAAAACATTGGTTGCTGTGCACGTCACTGCAAATAAGGAGGACTCTCTTCCTCTCTCACACACATCTAGGTATGCTTTTAATGTGAGATGAATTATTGAATTTAGCACCTAAAACATTAACCTTTGATAAAACTTCAAAAGAATTTAAACTATGTGGACCAAGGACTTCAGGATAATAATAAATAAATCTTTGCCACAAACCTAAGGTCTGGTCCATCCACTTTCTTACTCCGATCTCAAAAGAAGACATAAATCTTCTCACAGAGCTGTTATATCGATATATTTTAAAAATTTTGCCATGTCCCTATACCCCTGGCCTTTGTGGAATAGACTAAATAAACTCTTTGACTCATGCTCATGTCCGTGTCCCCTCAGCTACTGTTAAAAATTAACTCTGTAACAGGTTCTCAAGGCCACTTTTTGTATCCCTGTACAACATGAGAAAAGCAAGAATAATGCTAAGGATTTAAACTTAGAGAGTATCAAGTAGCGAATGCTCTTAATAAACAAACCAGAGCCTGTGTTAGGATAAAGGCAGAAGTTCATGGAAATTTCTTTTTGACTAGAGGAAAATGCTATTTCTACCTCTAACTTTGGAGCTTCCTGAATCACAAACATGAGAGAGAGATATCAGGTACCTCAGAGGTTCTCCAGATTATTTGAGGCACTGCATTAATTCCATTGACCATAACCTCCTTGGATTGTGAGGTTTGGGAGAAAGGCTTTCCTCTAATTTCCTGTAATTTCCACTATTAATACTTTACTTAATTCATTCATTGACCTTCTTTCAAGACAGCTAGATAAATAAAACTTAATTTAGACATTGATCAACTGAATGAAATAGAAAGCATTGTATTGGCACTGCACCAAAGAGCATCAACTGAGAAATTGCACAACATAATAAAACTGTCAGAAATAAAAGCATTCTATCACAATTCCTGTAGAATTACTCTGGGTTTTTAAAGGACAATTATGTCCAAGAAAAAAAAAAAAAAGAAAGGTAGAAAAAAATCTCAGAGATATTATTAATCCCATGATCTGGAAAAAATATTAAAGAATGTGGAAAACAATCACAAAACTTTGCAAAAATTTTGGTAAAAATTGTCTAATAAAAGCAATATAGAAAAATAAAGGTCAATCTATACTTGATTTAGCATATATACTTATTGTTAAATCACTTGCATTTAGAAAAACCTGTTCTTTGTAAACTCCAGTCCCCTCTAGCTGCATAGCAGATTTTATACTTACTTGGGGAGGCAAGTACCAATTTTCCCATAAGTTTCATCTGCCCCTTAGGCTTCAATCTCTTTGAGACACTTTGCAATTTTAAGATCACAGACAGAATATCATGAGGTAATTTGGCAAAAAATAATAATAATAATAATAAAAAACAGTCGTAATACTTGCATAAGGAAGTGTTATAAAAATTAATTGTTCCAAAGATGTTGAGAACAGTTGACATTTACACAGCAAGAAAGAAATAAATACTTTTCCTGAAGGGAAACTTTTTTGTGGTACAATTTTTCATTGTTTACTTTAATAATAATCGTTGTTGTTATTATCATTATTATTAACTTGTTAGTCTTTATTCACTTAAGGAGTATATGCAAAGTAGATTGGTGGACAAAAAATAATTTTGTCAAACTCTAACCAAGTCTTCACTAAAGCTGGCAATTTTTTTGAGATTGACATCACTGCTATGAAAAATTACAAAACTGTGGGCAGTCTTCACTTATCTCACATAGATAAAGGAAAGAGAGGAGCAGAAAAGGAGTTGCAAGTTTTTGTCTCAGGATTTTTTCTTATTTACTTCTATTCTATTCTATTCTATTCTATTCTATTCTATTCTATTCTATTCTATTCTATTCTATTCTATTCTATTCTATTCTATTCTATTCCATTCCATTCCATTCCATTCCATTCCATTCTCACACACTCTGGGAAGTTACATCAATGTCCTTTGGCACAAAATCACACAATTGCAGAGAAACCCAACAAGGCTGGGGAAGCTTCTGGAATGTAATGCCTATGAGGAGTGGCTGAGGGAGCAGGAGTTGTTCAGTCTGGAGAAAGGAGGCTCGGGGGAGAGAGACCTTGTTGCTCTGCACAGCTGCTTGACAGGAGGTGGCAGTGAGATGTTGGTCAGCTTCTTTCTTAGAGAGCTACTGATAGGACAAAGGGAAATGTCATCAAACTGAACCAGGGGATGTTTAGGTTGAGTATTAGGAAGAATTTCTTCACTGAAAGAGCAGTAAAGCATTGGAAGAGGCTCCCAGGGAAGTGGCAGAGTCATCATCCCTGTGTTTAAGTGTTCGAAAAAAAAACGATGGATGTGGAACTTTTTAATGTTTCAGTGGGCATGGTGGTATGAAGTCAAAGGTTGGACTTGATTATCTGGAGGTCTTTTCCAGATTCTATATTAATGATTCTTTATCAATGATTCTATGAAAAGTACTGAGCCCAAGAGACAGTGCAGTGACCTGCAAGACAAGCCTTTATTTTAGAGATGTAACATAAAAAAAGAAAACAACTAGAACCTAGGTAAGAGTTTTGGGAACATTTGTTTCACTGAAATTCCTAGAAAGTCTCAATGGAGCCACTAAAAATTAAAGTTATAGTCACAGGATGAGATTTTTCAAAAGTTCAATTGGCACATAATTTTTAAAGCCAGGTTTGGACAGGTATTTATCTGGAGAGAGACAGAGATTTTGTGAGTCACTAAGACTCATACAAGAGTTGTATACTTGACATTTTATAAACACCTGCTAAGTGGTTTTGTGCAGTTTTGATGAGTAATTAAAATTAAAATTAAATTTTAAGTAATTTTTCAAGAATTACAGACCCCCAGCCTTTTAACTCAGATTAAGCCCAATTAAGAAAACCCAATGTCAGATGATCTCCTATTTACAATTGCACAAAATATACAGTCTAGATTTTCCTGTCCTGTATGTGTATGCATGAGTGATTATATATGCAAAAATTCTGTACTTAGAATATAACATTGAATGCCTTTCACTGGTATATTTCTTTTAACGTTAAAGAGGATCTTCTTCAATCTCAAAAACATTTTTTATGTTCAACAGTGTGTGCCATAAGCACATAATGATTTTATTTTTCTCCCTCAGCTGCAATTAATTAACTATCATTAACATTCTTCAATGGAAAAGTTTAATTGAACAGATCTTATTGTAGGAGTGTCTGTATGCTCATCTGAGGATACATTAATTTAGTTTCATAAATATTGTGCAATGCATCTACAGGATAACTGGAAGGTTACATTTTCTTTTTTTTTTTTTTTTCAGCAAGTGGGTAAAATGAATTATTAAAGGGCCTAAAAACCTGAGTTCTGAAATCAAATATTTATGTATATATTTAAAAATATTACTAGTTCAATTGACAATACTTCTGTCACCTTCTGTATTAAAAAAATGTTCAGCAAAACATTATGTTCCATGACTCTATCTGCCTACAATTTTAACTCTAATATTTCTTATTAAAGTGACATATGTCATAATGACTTTTCCCCTACCTGCTCAAAACTTCAACAAGGAAATCTTTAAACAGGAAATTTATTAAATTATGCCTTTCACAATCATTTCTCTGAAAGGGAAAAAGGAATGTGCTGTAGGCTTCTCTTCATTCCACAAGATGGAGCTCAATGCCTGTACTACAATTCTGCAACACCTTGAGCGGTGGCTTTTGTCCTTTTGCCATTCTCTTATGGGAATAAGCAACAACCAGAATAAGCAGTGTGATGCCATGGTGCTCTACTTATAGATGAAAGAAATGTCTGCACAAAACAGTGTTGTGATTCTACAGCAATGTATCCAAGTATACACTTTATGAGATTAAGATTTAAAGATCAAATGCTGTTTTATTGGAGTAGCACTATATTGTTAACCAGATGACATTTAGATCCACTTATTCAATAGAACAACATAATGATTTGCCATACAGGGAGTTTTATGCTGGGTAGACATAATGATTTCATCTTTGATACAAAAAAAGAAATTGACTCTTCACATAAAACTGAAGTCCAGAATATTAATTACATCCTCTAACATGTATCAACTAGAGTTTTTCTCTGAATACCATGTTTCATTAAAATATACTCAAGGGTTGCCAGATTATTCTGCACACTCAAATCAAAGTGTTCTTTCACAGCAATACCTGAGAACCACAGAAGCACATTTGGCTGGGAAGGACTTCTAGAGTTTATCCAGTCCACCTGCTACAGCAAATCAGATCAGGGAGAATTTCATATAGTGCTGGTTATTTTTAATAGTGTGTCCAGCTTTCTGAAAAGTGATGACAATCTGTAATCCTGACTATTCAGTTAAAAATATGAGCTTTATACTTCCAGTATTTGAATGTAACTTTTTAGTGGAAACAGCCATCTTTCAGTTGCAGGGTAAAGTGTTGGCACACTGTGAATTACTGAGCACACGCAAAATGTGTGAAGTAGATCAAACTGAGACGGAAAGCTTTTAAATTTCATTAAAGGACACATCTAAAAGTCTACCCAATGGTGTATGCTGCTCTGGTACCTCTTCAGCGCAAAGAATCACATAGACAAGAAGATTTTTAGCCTTGACAATTATGTCAGTTAGAACAGCTTTAGAATCCAGAAACCTCATTCAACTGACGTACAACTAAGGCAACATCATTCAACATTGCAACTAATTTTGCAAGTTAGATATGGCTTCAGAGAACTTTCATGCATTCTTAGTTGTTGGATTACCAATTACTTTTGCTTCTGTGAGCATAGTGGCTGAGATCCAGAAAAATCCAATTTCAGAAACACAGAAAAGAAAAAAAAATCTGTCAAAGCTTTATTTTTCAAAAGCTTTTGATGGCTCACAGATGCTGCAGTAATGTCTACCTGTTCCTCAGTATTTTTATACATCTCTCATGTTATCCACATCCACGTTCAGAATAAATACACCTTGCAAACTTCTCATACTGTAGTACTATACCCACTACCTTTATATTTCTACAGACTCTAGATACTTAGGCTTTTTTCTGTTTTACTTTGCTGCTATCCTTTTCAAACTAGTACAAATTCAGATTCCCACACCCATATTTTTTCAATCAGATCTCTGATATACTCCTTAACAAGTGCCATCCTGCATGCCTGTTATTCCCATCACATTTATCTATCCTCCTCAAAACCTTCACCACTCGTGGGCTGTTTTGCCGTTTCTATGGCCATTTCTATTGTTATCCTTTTCCATTCTCTGGGACATTTCCTCCATCGTTAGAATAAAATACAATAAAATAAAATGAAACAAAAATACAGCCATGCACAACACTTACTGACATACAATCTTCTGATTTATGGAAACCTGAAATATTTTATCTTTTCATTTCACCAGACCAGGTTGTTGGTACTGGGACACTCCCCTCATCATTCCCTGCAAACCCTCTCAATTCTTCTTTCATTTTCAGAAGTAAAAAGACGAAGTCTCCTCTTTTCTTTACAGCTGCTACCATGTCCTATCACTGCCAATCATCTCACTACATTTCGGCTTTCCTCTCTAATTTCAGCCTCAATCTCTCTGCTTCCCTCAGCATCCTGCACTTTTCCATGGCTTCTTTGTTAAATGATCCATTTGATCACTTTCACTTCCTTTGCCCTGATGCTTTACTTCAGCTCTCTGACTTGCCAAAATGTTCATCCTTTACATTTCATACTTTCATTAAGCATCTCTCTTTTTCTGTCTGACTTTTCTCTTGCTGTGTTTTTCTCTTTCTAGCTACGACCTATTCTGTCTCATCACTGATCATCAGGCTTCACCATCTTCCCTTGTGACATTGAAGGCAGTTCTTTTTGACAGCACTGATATGTGCCTTATGATTACATCCTGCTGGATTTTTCTTTTTCATTTCCTGGGATGGCACTGATGAGCATTTTTTGAATATGCCTAATCATTTAGATTCTTCAAAATAGGCCTCCTCTTTCAACCCCAGAGCTCAAAAAAGAGTGTTTTCACTTGGAATACATGAAACTTTTTTTCTAATTTCTTCTTTTGATGTTTATATAAGTCATTCTCTTCTCTTTTCCTTAGATGTCAAATTCTGGAAAGAGTAATATTTTCAATTCCAAATGAGAAAGATTGTGTAGACAATTGTTTACAGCTTCTGGCCCTAATGTATGCATTATATAATGGTGAAAATATTATTAGATCAAAGAAATAAGTTTCCTTCATACTCAGGTGAGTATCCCACTTTGTGGATTGCACAGCATTTTTTCCTGACTTTCTCACATCTGCAGTGGTTCATTTAATTTCCCAATGCTAAGTGTAACAGCCTTGAAATTTACATGGGGATATCATTTATAAATAGAAGCAGGACACCACAGAATACCTTTCTCAGTGTTACTTCATGAAATGTTTAATGAGATAAATAAAAATTTCCCATAAAAAGTGAGAAATCTGGGTACTCAAGAGAGAAAGGAAATAAATGAAGGACTCATTTGTGGATAGTTGGATAAAAAGGAGTCCTCAACTGAGTAATAATGTTCTTAGATTCCTAATTATCAGGTAATGTTATAGAGTGAACTAGACTCAGTTCAACTAATTGCACTGAGCGCCATAAAGTGAAGAAGTCAAATGCTTTTTGTCAATGTGGCAATTCACTTTTGAGACTGCATACTTCTTCCAAAGAGAGAAATTCTTCAATAGACATTGTTGAAGATGATGTCTGATTGGTTCCATGTGTGGTTAATAAAACAAAAAATTATATTATGAACATTGAAAAATAAGAACAAGGATCCATTATCCATTATCATAACAGACTCTGAGTCATCTATCCAGCAAGGACTCATAGTGCTACTGCTGCATCACTTCACCTGCCTAAGTAGCATTTGATACTGTTCATACTGTTACATAACTGGCATATTTGCTTGATATGGGAAGCCATGAACAACAACAAAAAAAGAGGAAAATAGATATTAATATTTCAAGATAGTATAAGTATCTTATATAAAATATTATATCCTTGTTTTAAAGTGAAAGGAAAATAGACTTATCCAACAGAACAAGTCAGAAGAAAAGTATTGAAGAACGTAGTAAATTAAGTCCATACAATATTGGCTACCTTAACAGCTGTAAAATTCCTAAGATGTGTGTGGTATGACTGTACACAGTTATCTGTCACTTTTCTCACAGTCATAATAAAACCTATAGTTCCAAATAGCGGCAGAATGAAAAATAATTTTATTTTTATTCATTATTTCGCTCTCTTGAATTCATTGTCTTTTTGTGATTTTTTTTTTTTTCTCAAAATCCGGAAGCATCAGGAAATGGAATAAAGGAGTTTGAAATGGCTTGTTTGGAATTCTTGGTATTTCATTCATTCCTAAAAACAAATTGAATTTTAACATGTCTTAATACAAAGAGAAAGATTCTTAACTCTGAGGCAATGAGTGGGATTAAGCATCTCTTAAATGGAAGAAGGCTCGTTTGGAGGTAACTCAGTAGCAGATATGTTCACACCTCACATTCCTGCATCAAACTCTGACTTTTCTTAACTCTATTTCATACTCACCAAAGCAAAGCAAACAAACAACCAAAAGGTGTCTTTGGCAGCACATCTTAGCTCTAGTTCCTGCCTAGGCAGGGCAGTGAAAAGCTGTATCAGGCACTTCGGTCTTCTCTCTCATGAGCACACTTAGATTTTGTTATGCCTGAAGTATTGATCACAATTGTTACTGCACTCGTGCAAAACACTGACTTGGTGGAAAGAATGGAGGTACAGCATGACAGCTCCCCGACATTTTTCACCCAAAAAGATGTTGTATCAGAATTAATTTGATTAACAAGCACATACTAAGATCCTGCTAGAGCTGAAACACTCCAAAATGGTGGTGACTGCTTGCTTTTCTCATTAGATTCACAGCGCCTCAAGGTGTGCCCTTTGATACAGGTTTAAACTTCTCAGCAGGTCTCCAACTGCTTTTGTTACAACTGTATGAATAAAAATGAGCAGAAACCACAATGAATGACCTTTCTTTTGGTCACTGTTTATAATGACTTTATATGCTTGAAAAATTTCAGTCATTCACTGCTGAACTTAAACCACACAACAGAAAAGGGCAGGGGAAGGAAAAAAAACCAAAACATCATTTCATCCCTTTTGATGTGAATGTGACTTTTTGTTCCAAAGTTACCAAAGTCACGACAGTCAAGATGATAATTACAAATTTTAAATAAGTATTCTGAAATCAAAATTAGATGAAAAAAAACGAGTAAATTGTGCCATTTCCTTCCAGAACACAGTAGGGAATTAAAAAGGTATAGAATCTTTTGGAGGATTGATATATTTATATCCTCATATGGTAATAACCCTTCCCTTCCCTTCCCTTCCCTTCCCTTCCCTTCCCTTCCCTTCCCTTCCCTTCCCTTCCCTTCCCTTCCCTTCCCTTCCCTTCCCTTCCCTTCCCTTCCCTTCCCTTCCCTTCCCTTCCCTGTAGAAATGGCATTGTTTAGTATTTAAAAAATTCTTGAGTAATTTTTAAAAATCTGGCATTTCAAAAGTTCTACTTCAAAATTTTTAAACACTTTTATTACTTTACTTAAAAATCAAATAAAAGAAGCATAAATCTAGATATTGTCAAAATTGGGCTGTTCAGAAACTCTGGGATCAGATTGTCTCATGGATGGAGTTATGCCACGGAGTTCAGAAAAAAATTCTTGTCACCACATGGAAATATTAAAAGGTTTTTCACCCTAGCTCATCTTTCAGCTCTCAGACAGCCAAACAGCTGAAAACACAAGGTCTCCTCTACTGTGTTTGCAACACCAAGGTCAAGTAGGTTTTTTCCTACTGTGAATCCCTATGAGTGAGGTGAAGAAAGATAAATAGAAACATACATGAATCAGCAAAGAAAAAAATAGTAAGGAATTTGACTGTTTATGCAAATATATAATGAATACTGATGTTCATGTGTGAAGGAAACAGAAAATTCCTTCTTGGTTTTATGATCATCTTATTGGACCTAGGTTTCTTGCTTTTCAGGAACTCAACATATGTGAATCAGTTTTTTGTTTGTTTGTTTGTTTTCCTGGTTTACTTTTAAATGTAGATTTTCTGTGGGGCAGGGACAGCCAATTGTATGGAGGATGGAAGATAAATTGGAGTCATAAATAATGAACAAAGAACAGATTTTGAAAAATATTTTGATATTTAAATTTTATAGATTTACCTATTTGAATGGAAATCAAATATATAAACACCTTTGGAAATCTGTCCCAGAAATATTATAATGTATAAACAGGTATAGCTAAGAGGAATGAATTAAGAGATTTGCTTGATTAAATTCTCAGTTGCTGTTAAACTAAGTGTTGTGCTAGCCAATATTTTAATGAACCTGGGATTTAAAATACAAAGGGGTAACATAAGGAAAAATAAAGTAATGTGTTAAAGGAAAAAGAATTAATAACATGCAAACTCGGTACTCAGTTTGGTTTAAGATACAACCTGCCTTATCTCCTAAACATCCTTTCCACCCATTGGCTCCTTAGGCAGCATGCAGGCATCAGGCAGCTGGGGTGGACAACTCCAGTACAGCAGCCAGCCTGCTTCAAGCAGAAAAGCTTGTTTGGAGCCACAATTAGAAGGACACACTTTTAATTGGGATGATGATTATTAGTAATGTTTGCATTGAGAAAAGCATTTATATAAAAGGTATTGAATCTCTGGCTTAGACCTTATCTGCTGGCATAGCTGTGACCTTTATATGGCTTTTAGAGTCTGTGCATATATTATGAGTATACAGTCTTCGATCATATAACCAGTAAGGCTTTTAAGGTAGATCAAAGAGAGGGCACCATAAGAGGTGACCAAGAATGAACATATGCCTCAAACCCACACCAAATGCATATAAACTATCTCTGATGTGCTTATCCGGATGGATACAGAGGATTCAAAACTAGAGCAGTATCACTGGTTTGATTTTCAGACTTTTGTAAATTAGTTAAGTAATGCAGGAGGCTCTCAGAAGGCTGAACAGAGATAGTAGCTCAGTGACCTATGCAAACTTTACAAGAAAACTCGAGGCAAACCAGCCTACAAGTTCAGATGTAAACCATTATTTATTGATTATTTCTATAGCTGCATTTTATCCATCTAGGCTGATGCAGGAATCTGCACTTTTGAACTAAGTAATCGTTAACAAATCACCAATACATTGGTGATGGAAATACTGGAATGTGTTACTCACAGGTGTAAGCAAGTGCTTGAAATTACATGGTATTTACAGGATGCCAAAATCAAGACAGTTCCTCATCTCGAAAGGACATGATATATTTGATTTTGGTCTCCCAATGTCTTTTTTAGATTCCTGTAAGACTGTCTAACTCCAGTCTTTTGTGTGCTTGTTTCATCCTACTTCACTTACTTAACATCCACTTTCCTTCTTATGAATATAATCTTTCATTCTTCTGAAGAGTACTCAACATTCAGAATGAAAATTCATTTTTCTCAAGATTATTTAAGAAGTGGATAAACATGTTAGCATAAAACAGGGAACACGATATACTTACATTTTCTTTTCAGCCTTCTATTTTCCAGTAATTATTTGCCAAGGAATTGGTATTTTATCCAACAACATAAGTTTTTAACCTTAAAGTAATACTGATACAAATATTTATATATTAAGCATCAAGCTTATCTGGCAACATAGAGATGTTTCAATGTAAACCGTTTAAATGTCTTTTTCTGGGAAAGTAGGATAGGGGGTGGCATGCAAACTAAAGAAAAGCAAATAGCAACAGAAAAATGAAACCTTTCTTGATATCAAAGAAACAAATAGTTTTTCCTTAGTTCTAAAATGTATCTCACAATTATCTGTTCCCCTGTGTAAATGGCTCAGTCTTTTAAATAAAAATAACATTTTCCTCCTTTGACAACATTTCTCTCCTTTGATCAGCGGTTTATATGAATTTGAACTTTTCAACTTCCAGTGTACCATGCTGTCATTATTCCTTCTTGGGAAAACGTTTGATCTTCATAAGAACATGCTGTGGTTTGAAAATAATGACCTTGGATTAAATAAAGAAAGCAGAGCCATATCTGAAAGCATGCAGAACAATGTGCTTTTACCTCCAGGCAATGTCACATTAGTTGCTCTGTGCTCAGCAGGAGCTGAAGGCTTACCCAACATATTTGCTTTGAAAATTTCACAGATAACATTAATTTGGAAAACTGCTAGTAACCATGCAGGAAGGCAATAACAGAACTATAGTAAATGGCATACTTAAGTAAGCAAATAAACATATTTTAAAAAGTAAATAGTCCTATTTTTCTGTTCCCATTTGGTTATATGTTTGTATCTGCATCTGCTTTGGCCAATAATTTATACTGACTTCTAACTCTGACATTTATGTTTATTCCATGGAGTAAAAGCTTCTGAAATATATTCTTCTGAGAAACCCTTACTGCCTATCTTCTCCATTAGAACCATTGCTAAATCATTGTTCCTTCCTTCAAAAATCATCTTTCCATTGACTCCAATATCATTAAGATCTTCAGGATTAATTTTCTGTAAACATTGGGACATTTATTATACTGGCAAAATGCAATGGAAATTAAATGTGGATATGACTTAGACATGCTAGTGAAAATTATTGCCTTTTTTAACGTAACAATCAGAGCTCAGAAGGAAAGATGCCACATCAGTAATTCATGAACAAACCACAAAGAGAAAAAAATATATCTGAGAAAACTGTGATCTGCTAATGCACGTTACAGGATCAGTATGAGAGTCTGAACTTGACTGAGTGAAATATGGACTGGGAATGTTTATTTTGCTTTCTGTCCAGTTCTTTTTCAGCTGCATGACAATCTTACTGTGCCATTCATTATATCATGGTTGTTTATCTGGCTTCTGGCAAGATATATGCCACAAAAGGAAGAGTCTTGTTCTATTTTGTTAAAAGCAGTTTCTGGACCTAGACATAAAAAAGCTTTAAAATAATTAAAAAAAAATTATTAGAGTTTTCAATAAACCACATAATTATAATAAATTATAATTTTTCATTTTCTGCTCTAATATTTCTGTAACATTTGTTGATAATAGTATGATAGGAATGAGCCAGAGGAAGGGGCTGGCATAAAGTCTCTTCCAGCTTTGTATTTCCTATTGCAGTTTGAAGATCGACAAATGGGTGATGTGACACAGTAAGACAAGTCTTTTGTTCAGATGTACTCTTGCAGAGTTGCTGCTTTTATTTCCCTCGTTACCATTCTGTCTATCTTGTCCAAGATTGCTGCCACAGGTTACAGTAGAAATTTCAGAGAGGCTTTAATTCCTTCCATCATATTGTTTCAAAAATGTACTTTTCTAAAATTGAAAAATATAAGATGGTAGTATATTGAGAAGCACCGTAATTCTTTGTAAATTTGTAGGAATATATGAAGAAATACCTAAAAATGCAGAAAGTAATCTGCAATCTACTGCTACAAGAAAACTCATAAGCAAACACATTCCTGTAAGTTTAAAAACTGTGGATTTAACAGATGTTTATATGCTGTTGTAGTTTTAGTGTGACTTTTATCCCTGCAAGTAATTATTCTTATGTCTCAGGTTATGAATCATCTTTTCCACATAATTATGACAATAGTATTCAACAATTCTCTGTGTTGTGTGGAAACCAGCTTAATAACTGTGCTGTCACAGATATCAGATCACGTTAAATCCTAACACTGTCTTAGTATTGAACACTGCCTGCACGACTGTTAAAAGAAACAATCAGATTAAGGAAAAACAAAAAAAAAAAGATCAGTCTGCAGATCAGTCATGGAACTAAACTAAATTTATCAGCAAACCTAAAACATATACATTAGGCCACAAAGTTTTTAAAGGATTTTTTTGCAGTATCATGTAAATGTTTAATTCCTAAATTCTACTAATTTTTGTCTTGAAATAAGTACTATCAGGGATACTCAGTTCCAGCTTTGTACATTAATGAGCACCTTGAAAAGCAGTCTTCATTTAATCTAAATTTAGATATCTACCTTAGATATGGTAAGAAAACAAGCTTCTTAAATAACACCTTTTTTATTTCTCTGTGCAAGAAAGGTAAGAAAATTTTACAATAATTTACATTTTAATTTATTTTCTTACAATGAAAACTTCAATTAATTGGTTTCTCCTAAAGGGTTTTCAATTGGCAATTAGAGGGAAAGAGAGAGAGAGATTGAGAGTTCCTCTAAATTTCCTAAAGGTCCTTAAAGTTGGAGGTATTGCTTATATCTATTTTCATATATAGTCTGGATTGACCTTGGCTGCATTCCAGATACCACTCACCCTCCATCAAAAGGGCAAGAGAAAAAAAGTATCGTTAAAAGTTTGTGTATGAAGATAAGGACAGGGAGACAACTTACCTGTTGCCATCAGGGACAAAACAGACTTGAATTAGGGATAGTAATGTATTTCATTTCATTTCAAGTGATTCCAACAAAACAGAGTAGTGAGAATTAAAACTAAATTAAAAATGCCTTTCCCCCACCCCTCCCTTCCTTCCAAGCTCAGCTTCTCTCTGACTCTTCTACCCCAGCAGAGCTGAGGGATGGGGATGAGCAATGGAGGTTGCAGTCAGTTCCTACCACTGTGTCTGTGACTCTTCCTCATCACACTCAGGCTGCAGGTCTTCAAGAACTGCTCCAGAATGGGTTCTTTCCGTGGGGTACAATCCTACAGGAACAGGCTGATCCAGTGTAGGATCCTGCAGGCACTGCAGGTGGATATCTGCTTCACCTGGGACCCCTTTGGGCTGTGGGGGGACAGCCTTCCTCACCACAGCCTGTGCCCCACTCTGCCAGGGAATCTCTGCACCTCCTCCCCTCCTTCTTCACGGCCCTTAGTGTCTCCAGGGCTGTTTCTCTCACTTATTCTCACTCCTCTCTCCCAGATGTTTTGGCACTGTTTTTTTACCCTATCTTAAATATATTATCACAGAGATGCTACCAATGCTGCTGAGAGACTCAGCTTCAGCCAGCAAGGCATCTTTCTAGGAGCCAGCTGGAATTAACTCTAACCAACATGGGGGCAACTTCTGGTATCTTTCCACAGAAGCCACACCTGCCATCCCCAGTGTTCTCAAAATCTAGCCACATAAACCCAATATATTACTTAAATCCAAAAGTACATTTTTTTTTCTTGTGCTTTATTTTTTTATCTACTGGATTTTTTTTTAAGTGATTATGTTTGTATTTTCACTTTATATTGACTCGTGATTAATCAGAAAATGTTGAAATTATCCTTACATTATAATATTTGTCACTCGAATCTGAAGGATAAAAATACAATAATTTGGAGGACAAGATAATTTTAGGTTTAATTTTGGAAAAAAGACTGCAAATAATATTGAAATAAAGCACATGGGAAGTAAATGTTGAGTTGAATGTCAAATCAAATTAATCATATACTCAGGAAAACTGACATAGATACACTGTAAATTTGCTAATTCCTAATTTTGACTGCAAATTATTAGTGCTCAGGGAAAAGGAAAAAAATGAGAGACGACAACAGAAAATTGAGTCTGCAGGCTAGAAGTCAAATGATGAAAGAATAGTGCAGCAAGAATGGTAAACTAAATTAGTGGTAAATAAACAGGGATTAGCAAAAGCAAGCTTTGCTTCCACAAAAAAAAATAATAAGCTTTTTCTTCTGTGTACTTTTTTGTAGAGCTTTTTGTTTTGTATACTAAGGTGATGGAAGACTCTAGAAATAGGAAAAATATACTGTGTAAAACATTGGCCACTCCTACAATCATGAATCATTTAACTAGAATGTACAACAACATGGGGATGGCTATAGAATACTTTGAGAAACAAAAAAAGCAAATCTTAGAATAATGTATTGTCCCTTATCTGTTTGAAGGTACATATTGGCTTTTCAATTACCTGTATCTGAATTCCAAGTGGAAATTCTTTATTACTACTGTTTAACAAAATGTGCTTTTGTAGCAAAGTTTTGCACTAACTACCATTAATGCAGCATTATTTAATGTCTTGAAAGGATTACAATACATTGGAAGATCAGAATTAAGAGATGAATTCTCATTTAATGATCTGACCCTTGGAAAGGGGAAAACTCCTATGCTTCTATTCTGATTTAGTGATTTTTTTTAAATTCAGGCAATACTTACCCATGGCTTGCAATACAAACTAGATAAGGTCCAACTTTGTCTTCCTCATTTCCCATCTCTCTTTCACATTCCAATAAAAAACCTTAGTTTAGTCTATCTCTTTCTTGCTGATATAAAGAAAGGCATGTAAAACTATTTTTGGTCTGATACATGGCAAATAACTGCATGGAATATAAAATCAGTGCCTCTTACTTGTAAAAAGCCTAAGAAATAAAAAAAACAGCCAAATATTATACCTACTATAAAAAAAGATTATACCACAAGGGAGCATAGACAGACTTAATCCATTATGTATTTACTATCAAAAGGCCTATGAAAAATTACCCAATTTCATGACAGCTGGAAGTTATTAGTGTTTTTACTAATTATACCAGATCACCATAATATCAGGCAGCGTGACACATAGACAGAACTTATGCAAACACCTTATTTTAAGTCGAGTGCTTTTATGCCAATTTTCTAGAATAAAGGATGCATTTTAGCCTTATTTACTTTTTTTTGTGGCTTTTGCAAGAGTGGTTCAAGAGCTGAATTTATGCTCGTTAGTTATATCTAAAATTCCATACAAGAAATGCCAAAACCTTAGACAAACAGTAAAAAAGGTCACTTTAGCCCTCTTGCACAAAAGTGAATAGAATCTGCATCTGAAAATGAAACTGAAGGGAAGACTGATGGAAGAGTCCCTCTCACACTGGCCTTCCATCAGAGGCCAGTGGTGAAATTTACAGTCACACAAGGCAGACAATCCTTTCATGGATCTACAGGTCAGGCGGATTGCATTCCCACGAATTGTCATTCCTGTCAGCACATTTTCTCTTCCATAAAACATGAAGAAGCAGTTAGATTCAAATCTGACGCAAATTACTGGGAAAAAATATCCAACTTGGGATTTATGTTCATTAGTATCTGCTTTTATTGCATCCCTGTTTCTGTCTCCCAGAATGCTCAATACTTTCAGATATTCCTAGAAACAAATAATTTTGATGTGAAGAACCTGCTGTTAATATGATATTGCCTATTATATGAGCTATGAAGATGAGAGAATTTTCACAGAAATACACCATACTATAAATACTTCTGTAGGTTGTAGATATCAAGGGGTGATTTATTACGTTTAAAAATATTTTGGTAGTTTTACCCAGGAAATAAACTTGGAAATGTATTCACTATATGCCAAAATGGCCAACATCAGCAGTCATACCCTTCTCTTGGCTTAAGAGGGAACACTTCCAAAGTCATATAAATTAAACCAGACTATCCTTAGAAGCGTTTAGCTTTAAATAACTCTCTGATTTACAGAGAAACCATTCTTTCCAGGGTGAAAACTTAAAGTTGTTTAACCACAGCTTTGAGAGACACTCTGAGACCATGCCAGGCTAAATGGTCCAGAAGTTTTGTACTTCAGAAGCACAGGAACCACTTTGAGCAGTTTAAGAGATTTTTTATGGTAGTTCTATAAAAGTTCTTAGCCTCTGAATTACTCAGAACACCAAATTAAAAAACATATTTCCATTGTACTTTTATGTAATCTGAAGAATTTAATTTTGTTCCTTTATTTTGAGTCGACCTTGCCTGGCATACCTCACAATAAAATTGAAACACTTCATCTTCATTCAGCATGTAAGCATCACCCTCTGTTCCAAAAGGAAAAAAGTCAAGATCCCTAATATTAGCTCATATTAGCCCTAATGTTAGCTATATGAGAAACAAAAATCAAATTTAGCTACAAAGAAATAATAGCTACTGTCTCCAAGAAATGGCTGTTTCATTCTCTCATTCACTTGTTTGTCTCTCAGTCTTTTTCTTATCTACAATTTAAAGAAGATTTTTTTAGAAATGAACTAAAAGTTAGATCCTCCTGAAGATTAAAGATCTTCATTTTTCTTCCAACTTCCAAACTAATATATCTCCCTTTTTTTGTTTTAGAGAGGAAATCACTGAAAGGTTAAGACAGGACCCCAAACTCAATTTGAGTTACAGGCTAATAAATGTTTGGATCACACAATCTTATCTGGGTCTTGGCAATAAAATTCTAGTTTAATGAAGTTGAGGTCAGGAAATGGAACTTGTAAAATGGAGAAC
Organism: Sturnus vulgaris; assembly: GCF_052056855.1. Lineage (NCBI taxonomy): Eukaryota > Metazoa > Chordata > Aves > Passeriformes > Sturnidae > Sturnus > Sturnus vulgaris. The sequence continues at coordinate 102,110,782 of NC_142243.1, read as the reverse complement.
TCATGCAGAACAGAGAGATGACACAGATATTGACACACTCCATCTTTTCTTTTCTTTTCTTTTCTTTTCTTTTCTTTTCTTTTCTTTTCTTTTCTTTTCTTTTCTTTTCTTTTCTTTTCTTTTCTTTTCTTTTCTTTTCTTTTCTTTTCTTTTCTTTTCTTTTCTTTTCTTTTCTTTTCTTTTCTTTTCTTTTCTTTTCTTTTCTTTTCTTTTCTTTTCTTTTCTTTTTTTTCCTTTTCTTTTCTTTTCTTTTCTTTTCTTTTCTTTTCTTTTCTTTTCTTTTCTTTTCTTTTCTTTTCTTTTCTTTTCTTTTCTTTTCTTTTCTTTTCTTTTCTTTTCTTTTCTTTTCTTTTTTTTCCTTTTCTTTTCTTTTCTTTTCTTTTCTTTTCTTTTCTTTTCTTTTCTTTTCTTTTCTTTTCTTTTCTTTTCTTTTCTTTTCTTTTCTTTTCTTCTTTTCTTTTCTTTTCTTTTCCTTTCTTTTCTTTTCTTTTCTTTTCTTCTTTTCTTTTCTTTTCTTTTCCTTTCTCTTCTTTTGCTTCCATGCTTTAATGTGTTCATAAATTACCTAAGATCAAAGTTTGTAGGTCAAGAAATCAAGATTATTTTTATTCTAAAGAAAAATGAGAAGAGCCAGAAGACTATGATTTTGTGCAATAATGCAAAGCAGTATCTGTAGTAAACTTCTACTAAACACATAGAAGTCTTTCAACTTCTAAAGGTAAAAATATAAGTATTTTAAACAAATTGATGTAATTGGCTGTTAGTAAACATGCAATAGGAGCTAAAACTCTAAAAGGTCATTTTCGTCTGATTTCTGGAATGGTGTGACAAAGTAGTAAGTTTTGTTCTTAGGCTTTATTTAAGTGTTTGTTTCTCATATACAGTCAAACAGTATATAGGGCTAGTGCCAGAGTGATCTTTAGTCTGGCTCAGCACAGCCATGAAAATACTTTTATACTTGCTCATAATCCTTATCATTCCCCATATAACTAAACCATGAAAGCAAAGAATAACAAAATATATAATGCCTTCACTAAGAAGTGTGTCTTGTAGAAGAATGATGCATGGCTAAAGAAAAAGCTACCTGAGGAAAAGTATGTGGGACTGGTAAAAGGCTTGTTTTTCAAAGTAGGAATAGAGACTTTTGAATAAAGTTTAATCTGTAGAACAGTGAAACCAGATCTGAATGACTCACAGCATCACTGTCAGTGCTGATCCACAATGACCTCATAGGTTAAGAACACTGTTACAAAGATTTATAAACCAACACTCCCTAAGGAGATTTAGTATCTTCACAGACAGACCGTTTATGCTTTGGGGGTACTGTAAAAGACATGCTTTGGTACAATTCATCCATAAGGTATAGAGCATGTTACTTGGGACCAGGAGCTGCCCTCCATGCTGGAGACAGACAGCTCCAATGGATCACTACAGGACATTGCTGAGCCCCTCAGCCAAGATGGTGATGCCCTTGGGCAATCATAATTGGGAAATGCCAAAATGCTGCTGCATCTTCCTTGCAGCTGGTGCAGACACCACAAAGGAGCAGACATTTACACTTGAGCTTGTAGAGAAATCCATGCTGGAGTGGATTACTCTGAAGGACTGCAGTCCATCGACAGGATCCATTATGGAGCAGAAGAGACATGAGAAGAGGAAGAAGCTGGTATAGTGACAACAACTCACTTCTCCATCTTCCTACACCAGTCAAGGTATGACAGGTAAAGAAGCTGGGAATAGATGTGTTAAGTTGAGCCTGGAAAGGAAAAGGAACAGGGAAAAGTGATGTTTTGATTTTTGTATTTTTTTTTCTCACCATTCTAAAAAAAAAAATCTCTTTTAACTGGTAAGAAACAAATTAAGTTTCCCCAAGTTGAGTCTGTTGTGCATGTGAAGGTAATTAGCAAGTGATTTTCCTGTTTTTACCTTCAGCCATCTGCTTTTTCGTCTCATTTCTGTCCCTGACCTGGTGAGAAGGGGGGAGTGAGAGAGTGTCTGGAGCGGGGTTTGACCTTCAGTCAAGTCAACCCACCAGAGGTAAGAAGTCACAGCTTTAAGTCATTGCCAGAGCAGAGGAGGGCACACAACACAACGCTAAGCTGGTGTCTATTCAGGGAGCCACCCACCACTAAATGAGGCTGGTGCAAATATAAAACCTTTCATACATGAATAAACTGCTTGGCCATGTGATTTCTGTTGAAGATTTTCCAAGTAATCTTACCCGTGTTCTTGGACTCTTAACTGCAGAGCGACAAGGACAGTCTTTCACTGCAGCTGAATTCAGCTGCTGAAAGGTCCTATTTACCATGTACACACTTCTATCTTTTCCTTTGCAAGCTTGAGCCCACAGGATAAGTTGGCTGACACATTCTCTTGATAGAAAATTAATCCTCTCTTCCCTACCACATGCTGAGAAGTGTACTTTCTGTCATCAGTGAGCTGAACCAACTCATCCTTCTGGGAAGCTGCATAAAGATAGATGATACAGGGGAAGAGGAGGAAAAAGGACTGGGCAACATGTCAAAGTTATATCAGGTTAGGTATGAAAGGAAAATGTACCTCAGTAAATGTCCGCAGAAACGCTTGGTGAACTTGCTTGAATATTTTGAGTATTTTTGGGATTGTTTTTTTATTCTATCCTTCAAAATTAGTGTCTACGTGATATTTCTGTCTTTTATTCACATACATTTGGAATGGAAATCTATCTGTAGATGATATAAAAAACCCCCACATCATTTGCTACCTAAGGGTAGTAGTAAAACCACATTTGTCTAGTCCTGCATTTGCACTTAGAAACATTTGGCTTATTTACACGTCTTTCAGACCTAGTTTTGCAGTAAGTACACAGGCAGACTTTTGCATCTCCATGTGGAGAAAAGAGTTACATCTGTCTGTAGCAGGCAAATAAAACTCTGTGGGATCCACTCTCATTGTTAAAAATGTGATTCCAGATGCCTTAGTAAATGACAAACACTATATGATGTGATCAGTGAAAATTCTAACTTGAAATGAGGTCAACTCCAAGAAAAATTTTCATCCAAAACAGTATAATAATAGTGAATTTCATAATATAAGACAATTTGCCATTTATCCAGTTCATTTATGACAAGATTTTCTTCAAAATAACTTTCTGAATCAAATATAATTTAAACTTATATCAATAAGATTGCTGTCTCAAATATATATTGAATCTTAGTAAAATTTCATTGATCCTTCCAGCAATAAGAGCACTAAGAGATAATAAAAAGATTGTCAGTCCCAAAAGCTTCTGATATAACTGATCTGTTAGACATACATATGAACATTGATTTAAAGTAAAATTTATAGTTGAAAAAGAAGGTTGATGACACAACACCTTTTTGTTTGCCAACATTTCCTGGAAGAAACACTATCCTGAAATTTAAAATTAGGGGGCTTGGTTTGTTAGCTGGAGTTTCATTCACGCCTCTGGAAGGGCATTGTCTGTGAGAATACCAAAGCTTCTTGGATGAATAAAAGGATTTAACTGGAATGATCATGACTGCTGTCTTTTAAAGTGGTGTTTTTTTGTTTTTCCCCTAAGGATTGGGAAATTATTGCTTTTCTCAAATGTATAAAGAATTCATAAATCGGGGAGGCTAGAGGAATGGTTAAGTTTCCTGATGTCATGCTGTCAACACCAGATCATCTAACACCATTATATTTTCTTATTTTGTAGGACACACTTGGGAACAGACAAGGAGGTAGGGAATGTAGCCTTGGAGATTCTGTAAAGGAGAAGGAGATGTAACTCACACATCATGCACATATGTTGTACCACCTGCTCTTTGTGTAAAAAAGAAGTTGCCCAAGAACTGTCATTTCTGGGAAATTATCTTTTTTTATTTCTTTATATATAATCAGAATAAGTGGGAAATGCTGTGCCAAATCAAATATTTGCACTTCTTCTCTTCATATCTCTCTTTTTTTCATGCATCACAAGAAAACCTGGATATTAATTTGGTTCACTAAAAGTCAAGTTTGGCTTTTATTGAGGTCTTGAATACCAAAAGGCTCTGCAGCCATCAGCCTTGTCCCTTGTCCCTGCTGTGCCATGGGTATCCCTGTGTCATTTGTTCCCTTATCTTGCTGATTTTGACCTTGCTGATATGACTTACAGGCTTTGACTTGAGCCTCTTTTGTCACTGTGGATTCACATGGGCACCACAGGGCTGTCACCCAAGCTTGTCTCCTCTCCTGGGTCCTGCCAGACTGCACCCTTCCTGGTGAGGATACCAGTTCCCCCTGCCTTGCTCTCACCATTGGCTTCAGCCTACATTTTGCTTTATGAAACGGCCCAGCTTTCCTGTGCACTGCCTTATGCTTGTAATTTTGTTTAGGTTTATTTATTTACAATTATTATTCAGTAGAGAGCTGCTCAGCTGAAGCTAAAAGGTCAATTTATGGAGATTGAGTTCTTGTTATTCCCAATTCAGCAACTTAGCAAAAAACTTATTAGATGCTTAGTGAATAAAGTATTGCTCAGTGGGGTGTTGATCTGCATTAAGTCTCTTATTAAAATCAGCTTTAGGAAAGAATGGAAAAACTTGCTATTTTTTCCACAGAAACATCTGCATTGTTAAGATTTCTGACAAAATCTACAGAGTCTGGTAGAGATGTAAAAATACAGAAAGTGGGTGAAAAAAACCCAACACAGGATAGTTTTGGAATGAATATAATTTTTTTTTTTACTCTCCAAGTATAAGTGCTCCATTGAAGTAGTTGAAATTTACTGTACCATAGACATGAGCTGCACCAATAATATATTACCCTAAGGATTTTTAAAGAAGGAATAATCATGATGAATCAAAATATTTGTTACTAAAAAGCAGTTGCCCTCCTATCACTGGTGATAATGATGTGCGAGTACTTCTTCAAGCATCAGTACAGAACAGTGTAATGACTAATTTCACCTTTTAATAATATTTTTCTTCCAGAGTTTCTTGTAAATAAACATATTTACAAGGAATGTGATTTTAAGACTGAGCTTCTGGCTAAAACAGAGGATTTTCAGCTCTTGCTTTGTTTTGTGCCAGCAGTTTGAAAAAGAAGCAGCTCAAAACCATTCGGACATGCTGCACTTATCACTGAATGAGTATTCTGCCCACCTACGCTGTAAAACTATCTAAAATATATTTTAAAAACTCCCTTTTGATTTAAAAAGCAAGGAATTCTTTAAGGGTTATATGCTTGTGTTGAACAGGTCTTAAATACTTTTGGAGCAACAGGATGTTCACATGACCCGTTTTCATGAGGACACACAAGACAAGCTAAATAAATGAGGCTTGTGGGGCATTAACAACAGGATGCTACTGCTCAGGGAATTCAGGCTAGCTAACATATGTTTCAAATCCGGAGTATATTCCACGCAGCCACTACAAGACTTAAATTACAGCAGTATTCCTGACCACAAGTAATTTGCTCAGCTCCTTGGCTAATGTGCCATTATGGCTCTGGCTGACGTTTCAGACTTTTTGCTGTACATCACAAAGAAATGCTTCTTCAGGATTAGGCTCTGGGTGGTGCCAAAGAGCTAGTTAGTAGGAAAATGTATTTGTGCAGATCTTAAACTGACTAATGTTCACCTTTTCTTACAGCCGATGGAGCGGGATTCGTTCTTCAAAATAATTCATCTGGTTCCCTAGACCTTATCAGGTATCTTGATTTAGTTTTCCCATTTTTAAAAGCATTCATGAGATGAAGTCTTAAGTTGTATTTCTTTCTCTTATGTTTGAAATTACAAATATATTCCTGTAAGTAAAACATCCTTTTCATATTACTTTATCACTGAAGAGTTTCTATGACCTGACCTTATCAAATTGGAAATGAATGTTTTTCCAAAGTATTATATTCAATCTTAATGCGTGTTTGACACAGACTATAGAAGGATTATGTTATTTCTTTTTTTTCTTAATTGATTTTACATAACACAAATGCAAGTAAACATTAGAGGAAAATAATTTATGTGTTAGTTCACCATCACATCAAAGTATTTTAACCACGGTAAATTTACAGTCTCAAATAAAGAGACCAAGTAACAATAAAAGAAAATAATTTATTCAACCTGAGTAATTTAAAATTACTCTGCTTGGAGTGATTTCACTAAATAAATGGCAATATTCTACTTTTAGCTTTCAATATCAGCATTTGTATATATATTTACCTTTTTCAGTTTTAAGTAGTTTGAAAAGTTTTAGATTTGTCTGAAAATTGTATGCAGCTGCACTTAAAATTAACAGCTATTTATGTGTACATAATAGAAATAAAATCACATTTATCTATCTCTATTAGGTTTCCAGGCCAATAGCATTTTCTGTGTTTGTCTGAGGGTTAAATTGTCTTCAGGATGTCCTCTTAATTTTAATTTTATTTCTAAGGATAGGTGGCTTTCAGTGTATTGATATCAAAAGTTTTAGAGTTTGATTTCCAGTAGCTGTTCAAAGCAAGATTTCTCATAATATATTAATAAAATATTACTACAAAATTGGGCTCTCTATAGATACCAAGAAGCCAAATTTTCAGCTGCAACAAGTTTCTTTAGCACTCATCTATGTCCTGATATATCAAGTGCCTTCTAGTCCCCAGATGCATAGAATGTATTGAAAGGATTAAAAAACTATCTGGTACTTTTAAATAATCCACATCTTTAAGAAGCCTTTGTTTGTTAAAGGGAGAACTGGAGTGAATATTATCTGATCTAGTCACTTATCCCTAATTTAGATCTATACCACAATGAAGACACCAATAAAATTAGTGACTCCCATACTTGCTCTACATCACAGACACCATTGCTGAAATAGTCACCTTCACCTGGAGAGCTGAGACTTGGCCCAAGGAAAAGACTTTTAACACAAAGTTGCCACAGGACTGTGGAAATCTGCAGCAGTCACTCTCTACCCATGCATTTATATTAAGTGAAGCCCATGGGTTGCCCCAGTTATCAGGGTATTTCCACAGACACTAATAAAAAATAGAAAAAATAGAAAAAAACCACAGAAGAGTCAAAAGGAATACAATAAGAAGCAAAAGTAGTAAACAATGTAATAAGTAAATAAAGAAATAAACGTCCTTGCCTTTCCAAACCACAAAACATATGTGGCAAACTAAAAAAATAAGACTTCAAAAATATTTTTATCTAACTGTGCATACTTCTTCCTTTTGATGTATTTAAAGTTCTTTAATTCTCTCCACTACTTAATCATATGCCTCTTAATATGCAAACTATAAACTACAGTACTTTGTTAATCAATCAAAATAATTCTCATTTATACCCATTTTCCTGTGGTCTAGGGAGGTAATTTTAATATTCTACAAATACCTTTAAGCAAACCCCAGGGACAAATCAGTTAAAAGGCACTGTAAGCAGTTATTTTTCTGTAGCCATATGCAGTGTTCATACTCTGCTGGTAAATACCATAGATTTTATTGACCCTTTTGAGGATAATGAGCATAAATGTGACATATATCACCATATGGTTTCTACACATGGACAGGCTGCAATTAATGCTGAAACCTATAATTTATCCCATGCTTGTGTGTTTATCTATGTCAAAGCTAACTCATTTGCAGAGTATCTGTGTATATACACTTATATGTGACTATAAACATAACCACTTCTATGCTTAACTACTGGTTGTGCAGAATAAAGCCTGTATATAATATATGATCAGTTGCAGAATGCAGATGAAATACTTACATCAAGAAAGTTGTAAAAATGCTGTGCTATAGTGCTGTTATTTTTTTCTCGGCCTTTAATTTTGACAACCACCAGAAAAACTAATGCTGTTTTAATTGAACAATTACAATCAAATTTCACCCTACTGTCATATATACATATATATTTCTCTATCATATATATTGCACTCTACTCTCATATATATATAGCATGTTTAAGACAGTGGCCTAAATTCCTAAATTAAATCTTATGCTCTGATTCCAGTCATTGCATCTGCTGAAAAACTTCTGAAATTATAAGTAATTTTTTTAAACAAAAATCACATAGAACTTGCAACTGGAAAAATAAGGAACCTATAGTATTTGTGATCTAGGAGTGGATAACTCACAAAATAGTTCTGCAGCATCAGGACTGATTGTTTTGTCAAGTCATACTGAGATAAATATGCACGCCCACTGAAGAGGTTTCTCTCTCTCACCTTATTTAGAGCATGATTAGACAGCTACTGTAAGCAAGGAAGCACTTCTCTCCCCCTTTCCCAGTAAAGGACACCCTGACATTCAGTGCAACAAAAATCAAGATAATCTCATTACAAATTTCACTTTCATTGCATTCTAAGTGCAGAACCTTATTTTTTAATCTCCTTGGGTAATACTTTTACATACATTCCTCATACAAAAATACCAATTGCTTTTAACTGAAAAAAATAATAAAAGAGTTAAGGCTGTTCTAAAATTATACACCTGCTTCAAATATGAAAACCAATGTCTATAGGGAAAGAAATGGAGACAAATTCACCACTGTCATATCTTCTCTGCCATCTGTGGAGTATTATGTTCATGTTTTTCTAAGATAACTTTAAAAAAATTTAAAAGTAGATTGCTGAACAGTAGATCGTGGATTAACTGAGTGGCAGCCAGAAAAAATCCAAGGACAAGAATAATTGGGTATTCTCCTCTATCAGCCAGCACTTCCCCTACCATTTGACTTTGCTTAATATGAAGACAAAGATTTCATTGGCAGTATTCTGCATTCGGCCAGTTTCGTCCAAAGTCTCCATACAGCAAAGATTTAAACCCAATTAATAAACCTGCACATCCCATTCAGTTGCAATGTTTCATTCATCCACTGAGCAAACATGCATAGACTGGTGATTATTTTTTTTCCAAAACACCTAAAATTAATAGCACAGGACAGTTTTAAAAGTGCTTTAAGGATGTAGTCTTTGATAGTGCTTGTATCATATAAGACAGGTACACACTGTTTAATTGTCACTACTAATTTAACCAAATCTACTTTTGATCAATCAATTGCAATTGGTTTTAATTCTTATTGGTTTGTTGTCTATGTATTGTATTATTTAATTTCATAATTTAGGTATCACTGATTGAATAAAGTAATAAAATCATATATCCATAACCACCTAGGTCTCTATCAGTGTCTTAAGTAACAAAAATATAAATCTAATATCTCACTTGCAGCAATAATTTGGTTTGATGGCTAAATAAATCATGTTTAAATTTCAGGGTTTATAGATTCTAACAATTCTTTGGGCAGAGTGATGTGCAAATGATTAACATTAGCAATAGTTTTGAGAGCACTGTATTATAATTTCCCTAGCAAAGTTGGAATATGTAAACGGAGAAAAATATAGATATAGATTGCCAACCTTCCATATCAACTAAAAATATCATGTTTTTTTGGTTTGGTTTGGGTTTGTTTTTTTTTTAATCAAAAAGCTGATGAAACTGGATGCAATAAGCGAAGCATGAGCCAGTTGGTCTGCAGGGCACCTGGAGCTTGGCCTCCAGGGACACGTGCCAGCCACCCTCACAGCAGCAAAACACTTGCCCCAAGCCTTCAGTTCTGGGAATGGTCAAAAACACACCTCAGGGTCACACACTTTCCTTCCTAAATACATCTCTTCACTGAAGAGTTAGTCTATTGGAGAAATTCCACTGATATCTCTTCTGTAGGAGAAATAAACAAAAGCAAAACCAAAGCAATCTTCGCTTGCCCTTCAAGGGAGCCAAGGCTTCACAGCAGTCCAGGCTTAGAGATTGTTGTTCCTATGACAGAAGAAAACTACCAGGAAAAAGGAAAACCTTTGTACAAAGTATCAAGTTGGTTTACTGGAAATCAACAGAGCAGGTAGAAAATAACTCATTTTCAGATTTTCAAGGAATCAATTTGCCTGCATCGAATAACTGAGGATCACATTATTTAATTCACTGGTACGTACAAATAAATGTGGCAGATTATTAAAATATTTAGATGGTGAATAGAGTATCAGTCCAAGATAATATTCCCTGCAGCTTTTAGATACAGAAAAACACCTCTGCATGGTAACCATATTAGCTCCCAGGAGTCTCCAGGGAAGCAAGGAAGGTAGACACAACATGCAGTGCCTCATTTACCTCTCCCTTGATTAGTCCTGGTCCAGAAAAGATATTAAACAAACAGTCTGTTATTTGTTATTTTATTCATTTAAATTCTCAAAAGAATAAAAAAATTAGGAGAAATTTTAGAAGGATAATCCCTTGTTTGTCATAACAGTGTTCTCAGGGATTGAAGATTGTTGGGGTATTGGAAACTCTGTGAGTCTTCAGATATAAACTTCACCAGAATACTAATCAGCCAATTGAAAACTTGCTAAATATTCCACTTGGATAAATAACCATAAATCTGAGTTTCCTTCGCAAGAACCATAGTTTTGTTTTATTTATCATTTAAATGTACGTGTACAAGAGCAGGGAATGCAAAACAAGTATTGTCATATCCTTTTAATGTGTCAGCTCCTGGGAGCAGCTCATTTTAGTCTGTGATGATTTCCCTTTGCCAAGAGACAAAGTCCTTATCTAACAAGTCCCTTGCACTTGCTTGATTTTATTTTGGATAACTGTAATAGTGCCACAAGCTTCAGAGATGTGTCTGACACCTACTGCCACCTTTGTATTATATATCTCTCTTAAACAGTTTCAGGCATCGTTACACCCCAAAGCTGCATGTGGCTGTGGTGTGACTTTTTACTTCTGTTACCAATTTATCTGCCATGTCTTTTTTTTTTTTTTTTTTTCCTTGTCTTCACGTCCTTTAGTTCCCTATGAGCATGTAGCATCTATCTTTTTCAGACAGGATTATTTGTAAATGGGTCACTGCCCATCAGAACTCAGCACTTTTCAGGTCTTTTTCAAAACGAACTAATATCTCTTGAAATTATTATAAATAAGCAGAAGTGTAGATCTTTGGATTTTTTTTTATTCATCTTCTCTTTTATAAATTTCCCTTTTTGGTGAAGTTTTGTTTTGGGGGGGTTTTCAGTGGGTTTTTTCCACTTGGAAAGAAAAAATAGCCTAACTAAAATCTATGCAGAAATCTTATTCACTGAAACTCTTCCCCATCTTTTAAACACATATTTTGAGACACCTACACTAAGCAGGGGTTGCTTCATTATTCTTCTAAAGGAGAACACAGAATTGCAATGGCACACCAACCCTATATAAGGGGTCAATATTCACACACCTTGCACGGCATGTTGCACAGTAGGGAAGGACACAGCGTACCAATTAAGAAGATACAGAAACAGAAAATAAAAGCAATCACTTTATTTTTTTTCTTTATAATTGCCAGTATCAGGCTACACTGTGAGAGATGTCCTACTGCTCAAGAAGAATATATTTCATCCAAAAGAAAATCAAAGATAGTTCATCTAATTTCGCAAGTCACTGAGGAAAAAACAAAAAAGAAAAATAAGAATGATTATGTGTGCAAAAGAAGAAAAGATGACCAAGTTGTAAAATCATTAATTTTTTTCCTACATTAAGGAACACATTAAGTCTACAAATGTTGACACATATTCTGCTTCTCTGCATCTTGCAGTACAAAACTTAAGGTCATTAGCAAATGATCAGACTCAATAATCTAAGACAATACAATATTTTATGTGAGAAGACTTGAGAGACTGAAAAGCTGCATATGATCTTCAGCTTTAAAACTGCAGGCTTTTCATATTTAAAAGAAATACAATAAAATGCATATATTTTCATATTGAAAATATACAAGGAAGAAGGTAGAGGAATAATCCTTGCTCTTTCATTAAAAAGACCCTGTTTAATGCAAGCTTCAAGTATACAGACAGAGGGAGCCTATGCTTTAAACACAGAATCCTTTCAAAACATCAATTTGTAGATTTTATACTATATAACAGAAAGAAAATCCACACTGACAAAGTGTATGGCTTTTCTAATCAGTCAACAGCTACAAACAATGTAGTTCATGTAACAAACATGATTCCTGAATCTCACACAACTCTAAATCTCATGCCCACTCAAAACTATTCTAATGGTTTTATGTCTGCCTGGATAGCAATAGACATGACATTTCCTGTTTATAGCCTGACCTCCAAATCACTGATTTCTTACTCTGACTTCTTTAGTCTCATCCTGGCTATCTGGTAGCATTTCAAACATTTTTTTTTAATAATGCCTTTGCAATTATTTATTGTGTTTATTATGTAGCACTTTATCTGCTTCTACTTCGAATTGCCATTCTGAACTAATTCCTTCATGTTTATTTTTTTTTCTGGTGGTCTGTAATTTAATGCTGCACTAATTCAGGCTTTTCTTGAGCTGTTATTTAAATCACAGGCTAAGAAGAGACAGTCTTTTGATGCTTAGCTTTTTCTCTCTAATCTCTATTTTTTTTCTCTCTAATCTACATGTAGAAAACATCTTTATTACTTATTCATTTATATATTTTTGCACATAAAACATTACAAGAAGTGTATAGATAGAGTCCCATTCCTCCAGTGCATGTATCCTCTCCTCCCACAGAGGATCCTGTGACCTTCTGCCTGTCAAGAGGCACATTTGCTTTCTTATTTTTCTTCATTTTATTCTTTTTTCTGATGTAGAACCATTCAAGCTTCAGTCACAGTAAGCAATCATCTCTTTGCCCTCATTCTTGAGGAGCCTGATATGATTTCATTACCACTGCCCAGAATTACCAGTTATCTGCAACAGGAAAATTGATACCAGACAGAAAGAAAGACAATATTTTAGCTTCATTTTTAATATGAAAAAATGAAGATTTAAAAAATATTATTACTTAATTTGCATCACATGCAAACAGAGATACTTGTTTTGCTTCTATATATTCAGGTATTCAGGGACCATTTTGAAGTGTCTTGATAAAATTAATTGTAAACTTAATTGATAGTTGGCTGAGTAAACACCAGTTTTAACATTATTGGTGCTGCATATTGTTTGAATGCATTTATAAAATGAACATAGATTTTTTTCTGACCTTATGAATGAACCATTTGTTTAGCAAAAATTACCAATGACCGTTATGAAATTACTTATACCCATAAGCAATTACATTCTCAGACTCTGAAGGCTATACTACATAGATTATTTGGTGATGTTAAACCTTGACTTCTACACTCAGTGTATGAGTAAAAGACAGAGAGATTTTTGGGAGGAAACCATGAATCCCTATAATATTTGACATTTTGATTTTTCTTTCATTCTAAAAGAGATAACATGGCAGATATCACAACGAAAATAGTTTTTACAAAGTCAAAATACTTGTGCATCAATGCAATATTGAAATAAGCTGTGAAAATTATACAGGATCAATATAAATAATTTTAATTAAAATGAAATTATTTTTCTTTAACAATCCATTATTTTAATACAAAAAAAACAAGTGGCCACTTTTCTTTAAAAGCTCTTAAGTTATTGAATGCTTCTTTTACTATCAAAACATATTCATAAAACTCAGCCACATTGTTGTTCACCTAAACCAAAATCACACTGCTTTTATAGAGTCATTTCAACTTGATACTCTCTCATTTAAGAAACAAAATATTTCCAAGGGATGGAGAGTGAATTTCATTCCAATATGTAATGATCTTTTTGTCCTGGGCAAAACTCAGCATAGCAGTTTTATTGGTATAATATTTCTGGGGCAGGAATTCAATAACAGGGGAACCAAGTTATTCAGCTATGAAAGCTGTCTGTCTGAAGATATGCTATTAAACAACACTTGAGCTTTCTGTTTACTTTGGTGGTATTTATAGTTATGGCTAAGCACTTGCAGCTTGCACTTGCTAAATATTTCTGAAATGCAGTTGCTGTAATAGACAGCACAAATCATCATAGCTTCAGTGGTATTGTTTTTCCAAGAAATAAAAAAACAGAGGCAACAGAGGACTTTTGTTGCTGTTCACTTTGCTTCTACATCTTATTCTTCAGTGTCCTGCTGCTTTATAAATAATGCATTGGTATTACTTTTTATGAAGGTGCATGTATTCCCCATTATTATAGTACCTGAACATTCCATACGTGAAGGCTTTTATGCTCATAGATCCCCTTGACACGGAAAGTAAACACAATGCTGCCATAGAGCTGAGGGCATCTATTTTGCAGTGGGGAATCTACTCAGGGCTTTTTTTTCTAAAAGCAGTGCTACAGCTAATCTCAAAGATACCCTGTCCAAGTTTCTCTACTGCAAGCACACAAATTTATTCAAGGACTGGTTAAAATGTCCTTCATGCCATGCAAGAATCTATATATTCATGTAGGCAACAGGGCAGGGTAGGGAAGGCAGGCGACAAAAGTCGTGAAGAAAAGGACATTACCATTCTGATCATTCACAGGGACATGGATACCACCCAGCAGATCTGTTGATAATCAAGGAGCAGCAGGAAAGGGCCAGTGGAAGACCAGGGAAATAATTTCAGATCTTCCTAATGAAGGCTGTCAGTTTTACTTAAGCTACTGGACACTACTGTATTCTTATCAAGATAATGAAAATAATAGAAATATTTGCACATAAACAAACGAAGAACCGTTTGCTATGCAAAAAAGTTGTCCAAATCAATCCATCAGGTCTCTCCCTTCTCTAAAATTACAAAGTTAAAACCATTGGCTACAAAATAATTTATGCATTTTAATCCCAGTTGGCAACTAGGTACCGTGAAGCCACTCGCTCACTGCCTCCCACCTCACCTCCCCACCTCGGGGAGCAGAATCAGAAAGAAAAGGCAAACCTTGTGGGTTGAGATAAGAAAAAATCAATAATGGAAGCACTATATCATAATAAAATTGTTATTTACAATAGTAAATATTCTAATAGTGTTAATAATTTTAATGATAAGGGGTGGGAGAGAATGTAAGAGAACACAAGAGGAGTAAGAGAAGCACAACAGAATTGCTCACAGTCCATTGACTGATGTACAGCCTGTCTCTGAGCAGGAATTGGCCCCATCTGAGTATCTCTCCTAGTTTATACATTGGGCATTATGTCCTTTGGGAAGGAATATCCCTTTGTCCGGCTCAGTTCAACTGTCCCAGCTGTGCTTTCTCCCAGCTTCTTGTGGACCTGCTCACTGGCAGAGAGAGCATGAGAAGTTCAGGACTGAAAAGTCCTGGATTTAGAGCAAGCACTACTTAACGACAACCAAAGGAACATTCTGATACTGAATCCAAAACACAGCACCATACCACCTACAAATAACTCGGTTCCATCTGAAACCAGGACAATAATTTAATCGAATCACAGATAGTCACCTAAGTGACCCCCGACATTTAAGCTATTACTGCCTGAAATGCAACTTACTGTTTTCAAGAAAAATCCTAGAGAAGAATTTCCTGGTTGGAAAGCTCTTTTACAAGATGAGTGGGTCAAAGCAAGATAAAAACAGGTGTACCTCTGAAGGGATTAGATTCCACTGGAAGAAGACATATGTTGTATGATGTTTTGCTGCTGCTCAACATTAAAAAAACACCAAAGAAATTAAGGATTCTGCCTATTTTGTTCAGTGGCAGAGAGGGCCATATTTTACAGCTTTGGGGCTGCTCCCAAGTAAAATTTATCTTAGTCTTGAGACTCCAGGAGTCTCAGGTATCTGAGATGGCCACCCCCAAAGGCTGCTCAGCTCCTTGAAGGGATGGATCACTACAAAAGAAAATCAAAAACCTTATCAAATCTGCTATACCAAGAAGCTAGATGCCATAATCTAAATGTAGGCTGTGCATTTGATGCACTGAAACACTGAGAAACACTAGTATTCCTGTATTTCTCCTAAAGTAGCCTCCATCAATTTTCAAGACAGAGTGATACCTCCTAGAGACAGGATTTAGCTCCTCTGGCACAGCCAGCTCAACTGAAGAACAAAAAACCTTAAAAGGAGGACAGGGAGAGTTAGACATTTGCTCTCAAAATTTACTGAACTTGAACATTTAGGATTATTGCCTAAATGTTATAACATTGCAGTAGAATATTGTGGCTTCCCACTATTATTTTTTTTCTTTTATATTGCAAATGTCCCATTTATATATATATGAAGAATTTTTTTCCCTATTATTAAATCGCTGATTAGCTTTTCTCTCTGCAATCCCTATAAGATACTCTTAAATTAAATATGCCTTCTATATACAGTTGGTAATACTATGATCAAAATAAAATGGTTTATCTAATAAACATCTGGACATGAGTGACAGTGAAAATGGACCTTGATCATAATTTTCATAATTTGAAACCTGAAGGCTTTTTTCAGGTTCTAGCTACACAGCTATCTCAAAAAGTTTCAGCTATTTTTTTCTTTTCAAATAAACAGAAGGGTTAGAGAAGAAGTCTTGTCAAGAACTGCAGTATGCTCAATTACCTTATGCTGAATTTTACAACCTTGGAATTCCATATAAATAGCAGGATATATCTGCTCAGCTGGGAGCATATTCCTCTTTTACCGCTTAATTCTTCCAGGTAAGATCTTGTTTGCATACATTGTGAGGCAGGTGTGAAAGGGTAAAAAACAAGGGACTTAAAACCATTTCTGTGCATGGTAGGGGCTTGCATGTTTCAGATGGGCATATCTAGAAACCAGGTGGAAGAGCCTGATGGCTGGTTTTTTGGTTTGTGGCTGTAAGGAGGAATGAGAGGTGGGAAGCATTAACATCTGCAGCCACAGCACATGGCCACTCACCTTTCCTTTCTTCTATTGGGGCAATGATCATAGGGTATACCTCCCAAGCCTAGGGGTGTCTAGCCTCCAGGCCACCACAAAAGGCCAAGGACATTGTACAGGAGCAGAACCTAAAGGGCAAACCAGTGGGATTTATGGGGATTAACCATCTCCCATGGAAGAACATGTGATGACACCCTATGACCTTTAGTATTCGAGGTGACTAGCATCAAAGGAACTATTTGCAAATAATAGAAAATAATTGCTATATTCTAATACAGTGAATAGATAATAGCATATTAATATAAAATATATAAAAATACATAAATCAAAGTATGTTAATTAGAAAGCGTTATTAATGTTCTCCAGGTATATTTTCTGGATTACTTCATAACTTCTTTTCTCCCAGAATTTAATCTATCTTGGATTATTACTGTTTCATTCTTTGCATTTTATGAGATTATCACAGGTGTACAAATGCAATGTTAGCCTCCCAAATCCTGTCTTTCTACAGAATTCCCAAGATTCTCAGAGATATGAGGACCTTTTAGGGCAACAACATGTAAAAGACAAAATAATCTCTGCCTCATTCACATATGGAATCTGACTTCAAACAAGATTTTCTATACACATCAATCCCTGCTTTTTACTCTAAATGCTAGAGCCAATGTCACTTTCTTCCTCTCATCATCAGTAACAAAGTACTAAGGTCATACCCCCTATCTCTCAAACAAATAGAGGATTTTAGATAGGTTAAAAGAAACCAAGAAGGAATAGTCCTGAATAACACTTCCTTGTTTTGCATTCTAATCCAACAAGGTAAAGATTTCTTGCATGCTTCAATGGCTTGGCTAGAAAAGTGTATCTGCAAATTGGAAACCTTAGGTAATAAGCAATTTAGAAACCTCAGTCTCCAATCTCTCCTGTTACCTAATTTTATCTGTATGTCTACCAAATACTCATATATACACACACAAATATAATTTGGAGGTACAATTAGAAACCAAATGTGTGTGGATATAATTTTTTTTTTCATACCATTTCACTTCAAATACATATTGGGTTTTTTTCTTCAGATATTTCACTGTGTGCACCTCAGTTTGCTCTTTCCACAGGAATATCTTAGTGGAAGCTTGCTCACCACCCTTTGTTCACGTTAAACAGAAGGAGGAAATAAATCTCTCTTAAGTGGTAATTAAATGCTCAAACAATGGGTGCTACCGTGCACAGCAACTTGCTGCTTGGAAAGGCTAGTGAAAAGCTAAGCCATCAGAGCAAAACTGTGAGCTGGAAAAGCAAAGGCAAAGGCGGATCCCCGTGGTTTCAGCAGCTGCAGCTGTATGAGGGAAGCAGCAGGCCAACAGGCAGGCACTGACTGCATGGTGTGTCCTGCATGGACCTGAGGGAAAGCCAAACAGCACATTTTCCACTGGCCAAGACAGTTACAGAAAAGGCAAATCTGGGAATTTTAAGATGTCTTCCCTGCTTGTTCCCAGCATACTGGAAGAAAGGCAAGATTATTAAACAAACTTACACTTATG
The DNA here is from genome assembly GCF_052056855.1 of Sturnus vulgaris. Lineage (NCBI taxonomy): Eukaryota > Metazoa > Chordata > Aves > Passeriformes > Sturnidae > Sturnus > Sturnus vulgaris. The sequence continues at coordinate 102,092,580 of NC_142243.1, read as the reverse complement.
ATACATTAGAACCATAGAGTTAATGATTTTTATTCTGGCAATCAATTAAAAAGGTTTCATGTACTGGATGACTGCTCAGGCTCAAAGGGTTGGTGGTGTATATTGTTTACTATTTTTAGCAGTGTTCAGTATTTCTAGTAGTGAAGTCAGTGGAGTAACAACTTTTGTGCAATCATTTGTGCATGTACTATGATCTTGAAAGGTTTAATAGGAATGAAGCTCTCATTAACCTAAGAAATAATTCCATATAATGAGAAAAGAAGAAACACAGAGAAAGTGTGACAAACTGCTAATAAAATGTAGATTCTTGCACTGACATAATGCATTAATTTGTGCCCATTTTATTTTGATGTAAAGAACTGTGATAATTCATTGCATTAGCATCCAAATTATTTTGGTTTTTTGTCAATAACAATAATCATGAACAATGACCAAGTTTTGTCTTGAAGTAAAAATATTAGCATATGTAACTGAAGTCTAATTCCACCAGAATTTTTCTATCACCACTTTGGCAAACATGATGGTGACCAGTTTTTTTATGCCTTTACTGCTGCACCAAAGCAATTTGGCAAATCATACCACAACTGATTTATGATATGACAGGCTCTTTCCATAGGAACAATGCTGTGGAGTCACTTTTCAGAGTCTTATACACAGGCAGCTCTTTCAGCATATCATCACATCAATCTTGAGAATTAAATTAAAGCTGCTATAGCAATTCATAAAAAAATTACATTTACCAACTTTTTTCTCAGTTCTTAGTTTATCCCTTCAAGACCTAGCACTTCCAAGCAGTAGATCAGCACGAGATAAATGCCAAGTGAATTTCTACAAAGCAGTTTGACAAGCACAGCATAAGCCCATTTTAGGTGAAATGCACTGATACCATTCAATGTAAACTCTCTGACTCCCAGTCCCCACACTTTTCCTGTTATTCTGATGAAAACCCTAACTATGTCTCCTCTCAAAAATTGACTATAATCGCATTTTACCTGCCTTTTTTGAAAGGCATTGAGACCAGGCTATTAAAAGGGAAATAAAGGGACATAAGCATCTTGCAGAGCATGCCTGGCTTTTGTTTCTTGAGTATGGTACTGGCTCCATATCAGCACCTCTGCTCAGTTCAGGCACAGCGAGCCACAAAGATGTGCACACTAACAAAGGAGGCCCTGAAGCAATGTGGTACTCCCACAACGAAAGGGTGATTTTTACTGTCATATACTTGCTTAGCAGAAGGTATTTGGACTTAACATTTACTTTATAGGTGTTGTCAAAATATTAAAGAAGAGCAGCCCTACTTAACCTTTTTCAGTGAGACCTGAGTTTATGCTGTCTGCTCTTTGAGCTCTTTCAGTGCGAGCCAACTCTGAAAAGAAAACCATGGGAGGCAAAGTGGAAGGGTTCAGGAGAAAAAAAAGCTCATTTCTTTAGCAGTGCTTATCTTGTACGTAGCAATGTACAAACCTTCCTAGCACAAATCAGATTTGACTTCAAGGGGGTTTAAAAAACTTTTTTTTTTTTTCAAAATTATGACATTTTAAACACGTACACATCATGCCAAATACCCGATTTTTAAGCAAGTACTTTCAGATTTGCTATTTTGTTGTTTAATGGAAAGAAAATTAGAGATATAAGAAAAAATATGAAAAACCGAAGAGAGTTCAAGGTTTCAAGACTGGCTCAAATTCATTAATGTGTCCATCAAAGTTGTGTATTCTATCCTACTTTATGATTTGGGTAGCAATACAGTGGCAGAAATACTTAAAATATATATGATTAACAGTTCAAAAGTCTTGATAAATTTTCATTAAATTATGCTTATTCCTAAGCCTTACACAATATTTCTAAAATAAAAAGGATATGTTTTTACCATATAACCATACTTAGTGTTTGTACCTCAAAATAGGGATTTAAGAAAGATTAAAATACTAATGGTTTTGATATACTTCAAATGAAAAAGATCAGAATAAATTTCTCAAAATTTACAAATTGCGAACCAAATAAGGCACAGAAATTTATCGATTTTTTTAATGTATATCGTGCAAGAATAATTATCAATAATTCATATTTAGAGCTATCAAAGCGCTGCATTTTAGTTTAAAGAAAATGAACATGCATTAAGTGTTTTGGGGCTATTTATTTGTTTGCTTATTATTTGTTTATTTATTTTGCAGCTCAAAGGTAATATTCAAATAACTGGACTTTGTGTGTGTTAGATATATTCCAACGCAACTGAGGACCTGCAATAAATGGGTTTGTATAATTTCACGCTCACTCCACTGTAACCAGCAGACTACCTTAGACTGTGACCTCTAAGCAGTGATAGTCCCTCTGTGTGCTCCACACATCCCAGCAAAGTGATGAGTTGTCCTGTTCTTGCACATTCATTCATTGTTACCTTGGCAACCACTTGATAAGATGGTTCCATAATGTCTGTCCAGCTTTTTTCGCTATAGCATCAGTTTGTAGGCTAGACAATTTCAAAAGATGGCTTTTCCCCCTAGGGCCTGCAGACTCAATATAAATTTCTTCCTGTCTCAATAAACTTGCTAGTCTACTTACTAACAAACCTATGTGTTTATGGTGTTACTTCCCGTATATGTATGCAGACATTGATTAAACTGCTCTGTATTCTACTGAATGCATTTATTAAACACTTATTTTTAATGTAGGTTTTTCAAATTTTGTGTGACCATCAATTTCTGTGGACATGGTTGTCTCTGTTCATTCTAAATTCTACTTGCTCCTAACATTCAATCATGTAAAAATATTAAATAAATTTTAAGGAAGACAAGGATGGTAAAGGCATAGATTTATCTTATTTTAAATTGGTATAAGAATATTATTAAATAATATAATTTAATATTAATTTGGTATACTGACATACAGAAGACAGATTTCAAAGATACTGTTTTCTGATGCAATGTCTAAAACTGGGGAGCTGAAGAGAGGAGGAAAATAGAAACTATATAATTTTCATCAGTGAGGGAAAGAATACTCTGTGAGTTCAAACATAAGTATAGATGGGACACAGGTCATGGAACCTGGAACACTGAGAAATGTAATTGGAGATTGTACCTTCTAGGACACCAGAGAGTTCATTTTGAGGTTTTCTTCTTTGAGGTTTCCGTGGCTGCTGCTGAAGGTCCTATTGACATTGCAGGTTTAGTAGAACAGGAGTCTATCGTCAGACACAAGAGAAATACACTGAAAAGCTTCCCAACTGGGCTGCTTCTATTTTTACACCGTGTTTATGCTTTCAAATACTTCTATATTCATTGAGGTTAAAACCTTGCAAACAAAATTATTCTAGCCTGTCACAGACCTGCCTGATCAGTCAGGCAAATCCAACAGTGCCTGCAGACTGACCCAGAGTAAACTTCAGAGTCGACATCCAGCAGCTGTTTCTGTGAGATCTGGCATAAGCGCTTCAGTTCTCAAAGAAAATGGGATTATTCGGGGTGAGGATGAGGGGATCCTTAGAAAAGTAAGTCCATATGGGAAAAAGTAAGTTCGTGTACTTCCTATCAACAGTAAGAGAAGTATTTGCAGTCGCTATTTTTGTGAACTTTTTCTTTCAGTAGCGAATTAGCCATAAAATTTCTATGGCAAATTATTTTGATCACATAATTTTAAAGTATTTTCATTTTCATTTTTTGTGACCTGCATGAATCATTCTTGTTATTATGTTCGCTCATCTTTTAAGTACCACTTACATCATTTTCTTTGTCCTACCTGATAAAAAGGGGGGGGGGGGGGGGGGGGGAAAGACACTTGAAAAACATGAATTGTAGACATAAAAGCAGGTATAAAAAAAAAATGTTAATGGCTTTTGTAACTCAAGACCTTGGACACCCTCTTTAACATGTAATTTTCAGCTCTAAGATCAATCAATGTAAGCTGAGGTCCGTTTGTCAACACTGGGAACATTGGGTCATGGGCCTGTGAGGGTTCAACTGGAATATTTGAAAAGAAAAGTGAGAAATAATATTTTTCTCCTCATTCATTTGTTGTTTAAAAGAGACTATGTTATAGTGAAACTTAGAGGAGAAAATTAATATTAAAAGTTTGGATTGCAGTTCTGAATTTTGAGTTTATTTTACTTCATATGGATGTGGGGGATTTTTTGTTATTCATATATCTTGATTATTACATATTCCTTCCTGCTGTAACGTCAGAAAGGCTCACCAGAATTAATGATTCTGCTCTCAAAATTCTCAAAAAAAATAAAGCAGTTGCTTTTTCCTTAAGAGAAATGGAGCAAGGTCTTACTATTTTGCATTACAAAGCAAAACAAAAAGTATCAAGCAAGCTCTTTCATAGTAACTTAACTTTGCATTCCTAAAGTCATAATTCACTTAAGTCCCAGAGCAACTTAAATTACTGTTTTCACAACAAGTGTAGTTTTGCCTTCTAAAAATTACAATTCTATATGTGGTACTCAGTTGTTTAGCATATTAGTAAAGTGTTCAGTGCTCTTACTTTTAGCTGTTTTCTTTTTGGCATGTTAATTTATTAGCATATTTTTTTCTTTTTATTGACATAAATAAGCTAATTTTCAGCCTCCTTTTAACAAACAAAAATAAAGCTCAAGGGATATATTTTTTCTTTTTTAATTTTAATGCCTCAGTAATCATTTGACAAGTTGTAAAGTGGGAGTTGAGAAGTGCTGAGGCTGACAAATCCTGCTGTAAAATTAAACGTGTAAGAAATTTCAGTGTCTGGTTTGTAAGGAGAGAAGGATGCAGGGTACTTGAAATAGACTAGGTTAAGCTACACCCACTCAAGTGCAGTAATATGGTGCAGAACTCTGAGGAGGCACTCATTTGTCTGTGCTTAAATAAGAGAAAAGCTAATTTAAGGACAAAGACTAGAGGAACTAAAGCCTACATTAAAGGTTTCACTAACCTGAACAAAAGACACATTAGAGCTTGAATTTCAATGTTTTGACCTGAGGAGGTACTAGATAAGCTCAAAATTTTATGCAACATGCAGCTTATCACAGCCTGAATTTCTGCTGCAAAACCAACACTGCTGTACGTTTTGATTTTAGAGCTGGCTTAAGGTGCAGCACACTGTTGTATTGCACAGACATGTTCTACCTTCACTTTCTGAGATCTCCTAAAAAATCTAAAGTTAAAAGAAAAAGAGACTTCCAAAGACAAAACTAGTGCTTTTATTTAAAAAAAAAAAAAAAAAACCAACAAACAAACAAACAAACAAACAAAAAAAAACAACAAGAAAAAGATTTGCAGATTATATCTACCCATCCTTTCCACAGGGTAGAACAAGCATTTTTAAGTTGTTTTTTTTTAAATATCTAGAGAAAATGTTTCAGGCTTTTTTTCTAGTATTGAACATGCAAATAAGAATTATTGACATTACCAGTTCTAATAAAAATTAATTTCATTCATACTAGAAGGTGGACTAATAAGTTTTTAAGTTTCTTTCCAACAGTGCACTTCTATGATTACATGAATTTGAAAAAAACTGAAAAATTCAGAAGCCTTTGGTCTTGAAAAGATCAAGATAAAAATTACATATGCAATGTTTTCAGATCTGAATAGAAAAGAGATCTAATTTGGAAAATAAAAAGTAATTATGATCTACTGTTTATAGTAAGAAAACAATTTTTTGTGTCTGTGCATCAATCTCAGCAATCTCTGAGCTTATGTATACTACACAGAGTTTTCCTTTTAACAGGAAAGACATCCGGTTCAGTTAATTTCATCCTGAAGTATTTCACAGCAGTCTTTGTTATGATAACCAAAGTAAATCCCAGGTCAAAAATTTCTGAGCTGCCTCTTGTGGGCTTGAATTTTTATCTACAAAGGCCTATAAAAACTATTCTGTTTTAATTTTCCAGTTTACTTCCAGCACGCTGGAAATATACCAAGACTTTTTAACTTGGTACATTTTAACTTTATCTTTAAGCAGTTATTTACCAGATGGAGTTGTAAAAGGAAATTGACTTTAATTTAAGAAAAGAGATATTTTATTAAGAGATGGAAATGCACTTTAAATTAATTTCATCATTAAAAAAATAGAAGGATATCTTACCTTTGTTAGAATAAGAACCATGTTCTAATTAAGTTACTTTATAATGGTGGCAAGACTATACTTTTGGACTAAACATGAAGATTCCTGTGAGCAAATCTAGCAACATGTTCTCCTACGGGTGACCACCATAACTTCATCTTCTTTCCTATTTTTTTTTCCCTGAGATATCTTCATCTTTGCTTTCTCTGCAGAGTCCTGAACTTCTTCCTTAACGGAGTCTGATAGAGCAAACCTGTATGCTATTCTGTATGAAGCAAGATTTTATAGATACCAGAGTAATACCATGGAAAAGATAATTACTTCTTCACCAAAATGACAGTCATGAATTTGAAAAGGAATAAGAAGTTCCTGAAATTTGTTTGATTTACCCTAGGGTTTCCATGTGTTCAAAATTGCTCTTCACATTTCTTGTAAAGGCACAGATTTGTTCTAGATAATTTCAACAACAGGTCTTTTCCTTCCTAAGTAGAGCTGCTGTCAGAGAAGTTGCTCTTACTCATAGAAAACTTTCACATTTTTCGATTTCCAAGCTATCTTCAGCCTAATTTATTTTTGGTTTTGTGCTCACACATTATTTTCAACTGTAATCCTGAATCCAGCTCCCAATATTCTGTGTAAAGCTTTTGGTCACAGAGCAGCCAGCCTGGCCAGCTCTCCAGATCGGTAGATGGAACCTGAGGTGCCTCATCACCCCATCTGTGCCACTTGGCTGGCTGAAATTCAAGGACTTTAAAAACGGAACCCTTCAGATTTCTCTGCAATTAGAACTACCATTGTCATAGTAGAATGCTCTGTCTTCCACACTGACAATTCTAAAATTACCTTCTCAATCATTTATTATTTTGTAATTTTGCATCCTTCCCTGTCAAAGTTAATCTGTTTAAACTAAATCCTAGCCATGTGTTACTACTTAGCTAACGTGGCTATTCAGAAGGAAAGATTTAGCTTTTCTACAAAAAGCTGTCCTGAGATGGGTCATGAATGATAGACAGTCCATAAGAGCTAAGAGTAACTCTGCACTGTTCTTCCACTAAAGCTGTCAGTAAAAGAGATTGCATGTGGAATATAATTTTGAATAAATTATTTTAAATAAAGACTAAGATTCAGATGGGTCTACTCACTTTAAAACTTGGAAAACTAGATGTAATTAGATGATATTATCACAAGATCAGAGGAAAAGATATTTTTCTCTGCCTTTCTAAATCAATAAAATTAGACACAAGAGACAAAACCTCAAAGTCATGAGATTTTTTATTGTAAACTCTTTTCAACGTCCAGTGTTTCTAATGACCTCTCTAAAAATAGCAAGCTACATCTGTCTGATGAGTGGTCCACTTGTGGTTATCATGATGTAGAATCAAGTACATGCTTTTCTATTCTGCCCTTGACATTTTACTCCAGTTAGCTTCTTTATTTAACTCTGAGGCTTTCATATTTTTTAAGCTCTGGCAAAAGACTGTGGAGTATATTCTATTATCCTTTTGTCAAGAAGTACTTGGTGTTTTGGCCTTTAAGAGGAAGTTTTCTGATGGAGGTAAAAGTAGTGGCATGGAGACATTTAGCTTGTTTATTTACAGAGTCTATGTCCTTGACTTGCTCCACTGTAGGTCAACGACACAGGAAACCCCCTTCTTTCAGGAGTCTCAGCTCAAACATCAACAGCTGAACTCTGAAATTTATCTCTAATTGAAACTTCATGGAAAAGAGCAAATTCTTTCTCCTTTTGCAAAAATGTACACTGGGAAACTGTGTCAAGGAAGTGATAACTAAATGGCACTTATTCAGCTGATGTACAGAGCTTACATAAATTTTAAAAAACATAAATTCATGTATAACATTTCCACCTGACTGTTCTCACATGAAAATTATTTTCTCACTACACAGCCTTACTTTATATGCCAAGAGATCTCAACCAAATAACCTTGCTGGAAGTATCAGAATGAGAACTCTGGAGGAAAGAGCCATGACCAGAATCAAATCACTCAGTCACACCACTTATGTGGAAAGAGATACTCAGAGGCTTGACTGCATGAAAAACTGAAACCGTGTTTCACTAAAGGTGAAAAAAAGATTTTTTCCTATTGCCTACAGACATCCTTAGTTTTCTACGGATGTGTTCTAAGGATGTGATTATTTTTAATTTATGGTCACTTAGACAACTTTCAGACTTTGATGTAAGACTTTACTTTGGAATAATATATATATTATAAATTTTCATTTTCACTTAAAAACATACACAAAATATTCTCCTTCTCCTGATTCCTGGCTTCCTTTGTCTCTTAATTTTTCACCAGCTAGACACTTTTGTCGATGTGTCAATCTACATCCATAACAGAAACAATCAAACAACTTTTTCACCTTATTTTAAACTCTGAATCTCATATGTCCTCTTTTCTCATTCCTTTCCCAGTACTACATGGAGAAGTTGAAGTAATACCAGACAAGCTCACATCTGAAGAAGCTCTGCAGGTGGTGCTATGAAAGGTGCTTATCAAGTCACCTGCCATCCATGAAGTTTAACTTACATTCACCTTGGCATTTCCATGCTCAACTGCAGTGATTTAACGACAAGAAGAAAGATAAGGAAGAAAAGAGTTCTTTTTATCTCTACTTCTCCATTCACATATATCATCTATTTTCTGCCACCTTTAGTACAGATATAATTTAATTCATGGGAAGGAAAAAAACCAACAAATCTATCTTTTATTTTTCTCTTAGTTGAAAATATGATCTAAATTGCCTAGAAATTCTAGATATCTGAAGAATGGCTTTTGATCTATCTCCCCCTAAAAGATGTCCCTCCTCTTGAGCCCACTGGAGTCAGTAGAAAGGTTTAGATTGAATCCAATAAGATCTGGATGATTTTTTCTGAGAGCACACAATGCATCTCAGTTCTCTTGTTAGCTGTCTAGTTTGCTGCAGGATTGCTGAAAATTCTCACCTACAAATAAAGATCAAATCTACACAACAAACCAATCAATTTCAAAATTACTTAGGGATTTTTAGTTCAGTGTTGCACATATGAGATTGTTTATATCGGAACTTATTTTCTTTCGTATAATCACTGAACAAGCAAAATTGCTGAATTCAAATTCAGTTTCTGTGAGCATCACTGCATGTGAGAAAATGCTAAATGAAGATATTGAGCCAAGTGAAAGCTCTTCTCGGAGGTAGCTGACTTCACCATACAAAGTATTTTAAAGTCATAGTCAACAGCTTAAAGTGATTCACTAACACATTCTTTGTTAAGTCAAACCTTTACAATATTTTGCTTATTCCCAGCTACAATGACTTCTTTTCACTTATTTATGAGACTATTTAATGGCATTGTAGAACCACAGCCATTATCTGCTTGCTATTTCCATGCAGTGGTAACAGGCTAGCTCTCTCTCCTTAAAGTGAAATATCCAAGGTGCACTTCACCAGCTCTCTATTTGCTGATCTCCATTTGAGATCATCCCTCGCATGATCTCATTACCATCCTGAGCAGCAGCTGAGAATACACGGACTGTTTGTCCACAGAGAACTCATGTGGGGCAGGGCCATGCCACCCCAGAGACACTGAGAACCATGCCTGAGTCTCACAGCCCAGCTTGGTTCCACTCAGAAATCCCACTCCAGAATCTGCAGGGCCTCCCACACCCTAAACTGATGTCTGCATTCCTCTTCTTTGAATTAGATGTTGTCTAGCCCAAGAGGTCTTCCAAGAAGGAAGGGATGACAAGGCAGGAAGCAGCGATTAAGATGCTTCAGGAGGCACCATAAACAATAGAGAAGCTAGAACAATCACACTTGCCAGAAGTGTCAGGAAGCAGCAAGGTTCAATTTAAGAGCATTGTTTACAGAGATAAAGGAAATGTAGATGATAAAATCAAACAGGAATCTAGATCTTCAGTGTTTACCTGAAATCTGGAAACTCTGTATGTTAAACAGTTAAATATAAGCCTGGAACTCATGTAAGAATGTTACATCACAAAATTCATAAAGTACTGTGCTCAGGTACAGAGACTGATCCTACTTTTTCATGGTGAATGTTGTAGCAGAAAATTCTATCATGAAAGATAAATTTTTATGTCATTTGCATGCAGGACTTTGCAAATGAACGTAGAAACAGCTGTCCTGCATTTATTTTCAGGTTTACTTGAGATCCACTTGGATTTCAGAGTCACATCTTCTATTGAATTAAACAATCACTAAACTCAGAAATTCCTACAACATGTTTCTAGCTGGAAATTGATCTAATTTCCAGACTGACTTCACAGAACTAGTTCTACACATCTCTTCTCAAACTTTGCAGTTGAAACATCACTGACTGTTCTTACCTTTGCAGCAAATCTTTCCATTATCCTAATGAGATAAAAAATGTAATGTGGTTTTGTTGCCTTTTTTTTAACAAGACATTGCTGTTGATTAAAATTTTATCTTTCCTCTATTTTTTTATAGAAAAAAGTATGTACTCTGAAGATTCCAAACTTATGCTTCAAGATAAAATTTTGTAGGCCATTTTTCTAAGCCTAGTTTTTGAAAAAGGAAAGATTTATCTCATAACATTATATATAGCCTAATAAATAGTAATAGTAGGAAAAAAACCCACCTGATTTCTCCTAGCTGATCTCCATTTGTCCATAGTATAAAACATGCAATTTAATTAATTGGATGATACTGACTGAACCAGGTTTATGTCAAGTTTTCAAAGGAAATAAAAATAAAACTGTTAAAAGATATAACACTCTTCCAAGAGAGTCTGACTGAGAATTTTCTTAAAATGATGTAACATTTCATAAATCATGTATGTAGAAACATTAAAAGGCAAAATCTACTCCATTTAGAGGAGAAAGCAATTTTATCTCTCTCCTTTGGAGGTCTGAATTATGCATAACCTAAAAAATATACATATTTAGTTTCAGTAGAAGGCATTTGCTTTTACCTCATTGTAGAACATTAAGCATTTGATTGCCATCTATACTAGAAGCACAGGAGTAATCTGTGAAAAATAATGTGCTCTTTGTAAATTCAAAGGATCTTAAAAATTCCTCTTACAGAAACATTGGTGATTCTTGACATAGATGTGGAGGAAGAAATTTCCCACACAAAATGGTTCCTCAAAATAACATCTTGATCTTTTCCACTGTATATTTGAACCACAGCAAAATGTTAAGATTTGCATTGAGAGACAGTAACTTTTAAGCAAAACGGAAAAGCAGGCTTTCCTACTTTCAAGAATAAATACTAAAAAAAAAAAAAAGCCCAACAAAATTCAACCCAGTCCAGATTTCCCTCTTTAAGAAAACACAGAAAGAAACAAGGTACTCAAAATTTTTCAGTATGACTGCAAGGCATGTCTTTGGAATCACACTAAACTAATATACACTCTTTAATTTTCCTTTGCCTAATAAGTAGATTTGAAAATAAAATGTAGTCTTCATCTCCATTTGATACAATAGTGTCCTGTACTACTACTTGTATACCTGACATCAATTCATCCACTGATAGAACATCAAACCTTTCCATCTGTCCACACTTTGTTAACATCACCACGATCTTACTGCAATTTACCTGTCTGTCCCAGAACAGCTAGACTGAGATGGCTGTGGACCTCAGTCACATCCTCATTCACAACACTAAGTGAGAAACCTCTAAAAAACCCCCTAACACGCCTTCCCCTTGAGTAAAAAGGAGAGCATATAATGTGCTCCTTTCTTACTCAGATCATATTAGCATTTTCACCTTACCCTTCAGAAAACATAATAATTTTTTTAGAAACCATTGCTGCTTGTGGGTACAGGACCACAATATTTATCCCAGTCTAAAGGATATTGCTTTTATTTATTCAGTCGTTAAGAACAAAGTTCTAAACTCTTGAAAGAGCTATCAAACCTTTTAACAAAACTATTAGGATTTTAAAAAAATATATTCTAAATGGTATTAACAAGAATTCTGTTCATAATGTCCAAGGCAGTTTCCAAAATATCTTTCATGTTATGTACTGACATAACATCACTAAATCAAAGAGTTTTTGATTCTACTTAAGGTATTCACTAACACAAAAGTTATTTTTATCTTCGCATCCCCTACAAATGTGTCACCTAGTCTCACAGAAAGACTCAGACATAGTTAATTCTTCAGTATTCATCGTTTACCAATTTCCTTTCTCCCTCCCTTGTTTCAGTAAGAAACAAATTTTCACTGTTTCTTATCTTCCTCAGCTGGAGGAAAGAAAAAGCACATCTCTAATTTCCATTGGTTTTCCCTACCAATATTTTCTCTCAGAGACCCTGCTGGGTTTCTATGGATGGCTAATTTCTCACAGAATTTGCTGGCCATGCGGTAAAAGACAATTTGATATGACTTTTATAATTTTTAAAAGCCTAGGGAAACATTCATTGACCAAATATTTCACACATTTTGTAGGTTAAAAATAATTGCATATACCTCAAGTCTTCCTAGTCAACATACATGTACAAATATAAGGTCTTTTATTAAGGAAATGCCTCTTAATATCTGTCTCTTGTCTAAATGCTTCCTAGAAGGAACTCATTAAAAAGCTCTGGTTGTGTATTGATTGTTTTAGTTCATCTGGTTAATATTTTATTTTAAAATTACAATCTAAATTGCAATTGTGATCTGGAAAAGAACAGAAAGAGCATTTAAAAAAAGAAATAAAGTTATCAGTTTCTGGCCAGATGTATTCTGAAGATTTAATTTTCAAACATGAATCATTCACAAATGAACATCTAAGAAGACCTTTTTCACAATATACCAGAACAGTTCTGTATTGCCATAAGCCATGTAGAAATTGAAAGAGATAAGCAAAAGACTCTGACAGACAGCTGTAAGAGAAAGATTAAAAATGCTCATCATATATAAACTTTAAGTGGAGTACAGACTTTGCTACAACAAATCTGAACTTGTAGACCTTTGCATTTATCTAGAGTTAGAGAGTCTTTGCTTCTTTGGAATGCTTCTCATTTTATTAAGAAAGTTTTTTTCAGAATCTGAGGTGCTTTGTGATTAATTTTGAGGGGTAACTCAAAATGTCATTTTTTTCATCTATGGGAATTCTAATAATTTTGTTCCTACCTATTTTAAAGGTTACTTTTCACTTAGTGTTTTTGATGGCAAATAAAGATGAATTTTGAATGGTCAAAAGACTTCTGTCCTGTTGAATGCTATGAGGGAAGAGCTTGGAAAAAAGAAAACCTTTTGTTCATTATGAAAGAAAGTTTTATTCAAACATATATATCATAGATACTCCTTAGGAGCACTCCAGGTATAAAAGTATGAATAATTTGAAATATTCTGGTTATTTATGCTCAGTCTTCCTGAGCGTGGTACAGTTCTATTTAAATCCAGAAATATTGCCTTTTTTAGGAGAAATTTTATAATAGGCAAATGGAAAGTTTTCATCATATATATTTTGCAATATTGTAATGTAAAATATTTGGAAAGTCTTTCTACACATTCTTACATCACAAAAATGAGTGTGAGAGGCAGAGAAAAAAAGCCTACAGCTTTCAGAATTTTTCAGAAATTCAGAAGTTCAACACATTGTGTAGTGACATTTAGATGGAGTGTTTAAATGATTGAAACAAAGGTCATAACAGGAAGTGATGGTTTCTTCATTATCATGGCAAAATAAGTCACACAAGCAGAAGTGATCACATTTTGGGCATTTTAGATGCTGCAAATTTTGTCTTTCTCTACATGTAATGCATTGTATATATACATAGGGGTTTATGCAGGTTTGTATCTCCTGTGCACTATATCATATTCCTTTATGATATGTTTAACTATGATATTTTATGATGCTTTAACTACATATACATACTGATATATAATTTTAACAAAACCCTTTCACTTAGACTACAAACCGTCCTTTTCTAAAGACAGAATAGTCTGTTCTCATTTTGTTCATTTTTTCTCTGCCTATTCCTGCCTTTGGATTCTAGGTGGTGTCCTGGGTAGCCTCTTCATGCTACACTAATTGGAAGTCTGAGCTCCAAGTACTTTTCATCTTTTCATCTACCATCTGCAGTTTTCTGTCAACTGGAGCAGCCCCTCAGTTTTCTCATGTCTCTGAAAGCCATATGTAATCATCACCTAGGTTGAGATCCAGCAACAGCTTGACACCTACATTCAGATGAGTGTGCAAGACATATCTATCTTGGAATTCTAATCCATTAAAATAGAGTCAACACTGAATACGGAATGTGGAAAGTTACTCTGTTAATCAACCACAATTTAGGGTAATCTGAATAACTGCCTAGGCTCAGCCCATGTATTCCTCATGACCTTTCAGTGGTTGTCTTACTGGTGATCTATGAATCTATCCTGGTTGACTCTTCTTCAGGAAGGGGGTCACATAGATTTTATGATCTCTCTTCCATCTCCATGCATTTATCCTGGGTAACCACAAATTGCCTCAAATGGTACCAGATGGCTGTGTTTAGACAACTGAACCAAGATAGATCTTAGGGGTGTTAAAGGGAGTTTACAAATCTTTTAAACTTGAAGACATGACAAGTAAACAATAGATGCTTTAATCCAGAGTAGTCTTGCTCTCTCATCTACATCTCCAATTTACTAGGGGGTCCAAATTATTCTTCCACTTTCATATTTTACTAACACATGCCCTGGTTCCTAATGTGTTAAAATATTCATTGGAAAGGAGAACAGTAAAGGTAGGAAAAAAGGAGGAGGATTAGACACTTCTTGACCTTGGGACAAGAGACAGGAAAACAGATAAAACTCTGTGAGGGTTCACGTTGTGTTGTTAGAAAAAGCTCTTCCTAAACTGAACATGGAGAAAAGTCTGCTGCTTGCAAGCCTGGAACCAAAAGAGATTTGGGAGGATTGTTCACAAGGAAAGGAATAAATTGAGAAGTAATTAAGATTTAAGCTAATTTTGGTTCCTAAAACAACAAAATTTGAATGTATTTCTGAAAACTGTTGCTTAATTATAAATATTTTTTATTCCGAATTTGCTTTTAATTATTTATTGCTCGCATATTGGAAAATATACTGACATAATTTTGAAATAAAGTCAAGATAGTTTTAAATAGATATGTTATAAGAGTTTAAAAATTATTTTAAGCAATTAAAAATACAGTAACTTATTGCATTATATTATCAGAGAAAGCTCTTTTTGTGAACACTTGCCCTACAAAAAAGTAGGATAGGTTTCCACAAATATTCTTACAGTAAACTTGACTTTATAGTCTATGCTTGTGGAGAAAAAACAACAGATGGATCTCCATCTTTTAAATATTTTCTCTAACTCTTCATTTTCTTCTTGTAGCTTTCATCCATTTTATCTCTGGTCAACCAAGCAACTCTAAAAACAACCTAATTCATCTAAGTTCTAGATCTCCTTACACAGTAAATTCATACTCTGAATCATTCTTGAAACAACCTAATGTTTCCTGAATCTCTACATTAACTCATCACTGGGCTCAGTACTGAGGAACTTCATTTTTATTGTAGCACAGGTGAGGATAGCATGCTGTTTAGGGAAAAGGCAGCCCAGGGCTCCCAAACTGCTGTACTGCAGGCTGGATCACCACAAGGGCTGTTCCTTCCAAGAAAGCACAAATTTTACAGTGACCATGTCCATCCCTTCTGCTTATTTTCACTTCCAATCAGAACAAACTCAAATTTTAAAGTTGTTGAAATGAAATTATTTTCCTTTAGTAATACATGCTGATGGACATTTATCTTTCCCTCTTGGAAACCATTAAAATTATATCTAGGTATGCGAGCTATAGTTGTCAAATCTTCATTTTTCCCTCTCTTCCAGTGTAATTTTGCTTTTCTAACTGTATATTCTTTTGGTCAAGCTCACCCAATATTTTGACAATCTTTATGTTATATATCATAAAAAGTACATATATAAATACTATTGAATATCTTCCTACTGTTCTGCCTTGAGATGCTTTCTTTCTTTCAGTTTGCCTCTTACACATAGAAAGCAAAAGGAAATTGTTTTAATGTATAAGAAAAGTATTAAAAAAGCATGTGCTAAGGGAATGAGGAAATTTTTATAGACACATTGGAAGTACAACTGGTAATAAAAAAATTCAATCCCTCTCATTTGCACTACAGATATGCTCACAAGTATTAATTAAATGTCTCGTAATCTTGTTGTTGAATTACATAGAAATGTTTGCAGTATGTGCTGCAATTTCAGACATTTCATTCATAATAATAGCCAAATGGGATTAAAAAGGAACCGTTCAGCAGTAAAATAGCAATGACCAGTAGACTATTGTTATATACCAAAACTTCTGTAAAAAAAGCAAAAAGAATAGCGTTCACTTTTCTGCATAACAGGCTCAAAGTTACCAAATATTCCCCTGGGCAAGTGGATCATTCTTCTCATGACCTTCCTCTCATGTAACTTTAAGGACTAGAGGTGGAAGAGAAGCTGTAAAAATAATGTCCAACTAAACTAAGGTTCAGCTTAAGAAAGTTGAGGACATTCTAATGTGAAATGTAAAATGGTTAAAGCAAAAACTGATTCAATTTCTGGCTCTAGAACAGACTTAGAGTGTAATCATTAATAAGTATTTCTCTACTCCTTCAACTTGATTGTAGTATTTTTTAAAAGAAGATGAAACTTTACTTTCATAAAACTGAGATCTTACCACAATGTAAAAAAATATCAGAATAAGAAAATATTCTACACAATAAAAATTATTACATTACTTTAACATCATATTAATAGTAATTATATATATATATGTGTGTGTGTATATATATATATCCTCTAATATAAAAATTATGACCACAGATATTTAGTGTTCAGCTCTAGAACTGGTAGAAATACCCCTAAGATTTATGATGCTAGAGTAATGCTCTGATTTGCCCATATGATTAAAGACACTACCATCCCAGGTGTTGTATTACAAAGTTGATGAATGTCTCTCCAGACCTTCTTTCTTTTGCCCCTCTTGTAGCTGGAATAGAGGCTTATATTTTCTCTATTTGCTTAGAAGTACAATCATTTTAAAAATGCATAAGCTTGTCCTCATCATTTTAAAATCAAATGAGTTCAACTGTACAGGCCAAACACAAGATTAAGAAGCCAATTATTACATGTATTTTTGCACAGCAGGTGTAGATAGGAGATATTCAAGAGCCTTCCGCACACAATCCTGTGCCATGCACTACAGGATTACCCTGCTTGAGCAGGAAGGTTGGAGCAGATCACTCAGTGTGGTTCTTTCCAAGCTGACCCATTTTCTGATTCTGTGATATCCAACAGCTACAATTCACCAACCAGTTCTTTCACAAACCAGTGATGTTGTTTGTTGTTTAAAGAGTATCAATATACTCTTTAAGGAACGTAGTCGCTTTTAGTGATAATCTAGACTCTAACAATTGTAGGTGGCTCCTTTTGTCAGTTAGATGAAGGCTAGAAAAAAAGGATAATATAAAAAAAATTAGAGGAGAACCCAACATAACTGCTATATCTGCAAAATAACCTAACCTAAATAATCTAAATTACTCCAGAAGCCTTTGAAAATATTAATTATGTCATTTCTGTGTGTACAAGTTTGTTGAAAACTCGTCTATACTTTCATTCACTGTAGTACATTGACTATTTAGTCATAAATTTTCAAATGAAGAACATAGGAGAGGGGGGTGTCTATTTCGTCAATGTTATTCAAGGTTTATATGAACATGAAAGTAAGACTTGAAAGTTCACGAACGAACTATTCCACCAAGTACAAAGTGCAATACAGAAAACAACCAATTCTGCACTGAAGGATTTATGTAAACAGCTGTACTGAAGAGCAAAGAACAAAAGAAGTGATGGTATATAAGGGTCACAATAACAGAATTACATTAGTTTACAAGTATGGTGATGACCTAACATAGGATATTTTCCTCTGATATTTTCTTTCCTATCAGTATGTGGCCATGGCAAGGTGTATTTCTTTCTGTTGGCACAATCATAGAATATGCTGAGTTGGATGGAAGGCATGCTTCGGGATCATTAAGTCCAACTCCTGGCCCTGCACAGAACACCTCAAGAATTACACCATATGCCCAAGAGATTACTAGGCCATACTTCCCCCACTCAAAAAATTTTGAATATTAAAAGCTTAGGTAGAATTAAATGGGGTTTTGGCACATAGTTTTCACGCTGATCTTGTATGCTTGACAGAAGCATACATTGACTTTCAAAGACAAGAAGTACAAAGCAAAGATTACTGTGATCTAAATTCACCAAGGACTTGCAGAAAATTCATATGCCTGTATTGCAAAGTGTAATCTTCAAAATCCTCTCCTAACTTCTCAATTACTAAAGGATAAATGTCTTCTTTTAAACACCAAAGTCCCAAATACTTAGAGGCAGCTCAAATGCTTGGAACAGCCCCACACTGCCAGGGTTGCTGCCCTTACCTGCTGCCATCTTGAGCATTGTTTGAGCCCTCAGGGAAGTCACAGTTCATGTTGCAGCCTGGAAAATGTGCTGAATGCACCCAGACACCAGCAAACATAGGACAACTGCTACCAGTGGGAGGACATTTTCTACAGAACTATCCCTCCCTGTTTTACTGTCAATCCTAGTGCTCAGAAATCTCCATAAGATTTCTTTACTAATTTAAAATAGTTCTATCTTCTGACCCTTCCTTCCTCTATCTTTAGTTAATCTCACTGTGTTTCACAGGCAATAAATAAAACTTTAGTGTTCCTTTAGAAGGAATACACCATATCAGCTATTTTCCCCTTCACAATACTTCTACTAGTCCACAGGTGTCCAAAGTCTCCTTTTTCAATGACCTTACTGACATATTTCTAGCTAAACAAAGATCAACTGTTCTCATTTTAGGCTTAGCTCTTGTTGTTTCCATTTGAGATCTTTATCTCTACAGAGGGCTTTTATGCCTAAAATCTCACTTAATATTTGTTCTTTATCATGTGTCAGTTATACCAGCTCATCTAACCTTTTCCCTACATATCTAACTCAGCTTATTTTCAAATCTGAGACTACACTCATTCAAAAATACAGTTGTGCTTATGTGGGATGCCAGGACAGCATATGGAACTCCAGTTGGTGGACCAAGTTTTCAGAGAAGCCAGGTAAAACTACAAGACCAATATCCAACATGGAAGTTTAAACAAAAAAGAAAAACTGACTGATTTTATTCAACCAAGGTAAAAGGGAAGAAAGGAAAAAAGGAGGAGAGAAAGGGAGAAAGACAGAAAGAGATATATAGATATATAGATAGAGATGATAGAGATAGAAAGAGATAGAGATATAGATAGATAGATAGATAGATAGATAGATAGATAGATAGATATGATAAAGATAGATGAGACAAAGAAAGAAAGAAAGAAAGAAAGAAAGAAAGAAAGAAAGAAAGAAAGAAAGAAAGAAAGAAAGAAAGAAAGATGCCAAATTTTAGATCAATATGTGACTAGTTCTGAGATAAGGCTGTTTAAAGACAAATTTGCATGTGTTTAGCAAAGGCATGCATTAAAAGACGTTTCATTATCTTGATTCTATTTAATATGTAAGCTAGAGTTGTATTTTCACTTATATACAGTAATAAGGCAAACCATTATTTCTGTGTTTCAAATAGTCTTGCTACAGTTACTGTTTTCAAGTAGCAAATTTTACTGGTTTGGAACATAAAATTCTGCTCTAAATTACAAAAATTCCTGACGATTTAAAAAATGTCATTATTTTCAAATACAATATCAAACCGCATCTGTAATAGACAATACTTTAGAAATATTATTATTTGCTCAGGAGTTTAAAAACCTATTAGTATTTCCAGAATTTTAAATGTGTGAAAATGATTCTGTATGAATCAATACAAATAAAACTACTTTCAGGATTTGACAATTTCACTCTCTCCAAAGAAAACTGTTATTTAAGATAGTCTGGATAGAAATCTGCTGGGTTATATTTGTGTTATATTTGTTTGTCCTGCTGTTTCATCCAGCTGTATATTTGGGAAATTCATTTCAGTAGTATTGCAAAGAGATCTCTTGACAGAAAAAAAAATATCTCAAGAAGAGTTGGGAAAATAAACCTAGAAACATTTCAAGAGTAGCCTTACCATTACACAGTCATGATACACCTGTGACAAAAGCCCTGTCCCAACTGTTTTCTTTATTTTACTTCACATAAAAGGACATAGGATGTCAGGAGAAAATCTAGTACTTTCTAAATGGAATACAAGGGCTCAACAATAAAAGGAATTTTAATCAATCTCAATTCTATTTAATGTTTTAATATCACAATCCTTTTCAGTCAATTCACACCACAGAGTTAGAATAATCCTTTAATCAAAATAAACACACAATCAGATTAGAAGCATGGTGGCTGGCTACCATGACACCAAAGGAGATATATGTGATGGGGAAGCAGAACCAGAACAGGCTGTACACAAAGTGCTGCTGAAATCAGAGTATTGACTTGCACTCCCATTGGCACAGCAGGGAGAACATCATTGCCGAACAGACTTGCTATTAATTCTGTTGCCTGCATAGGTCATGGCAGTTAAATTAACTGTCTTTAGTGATATATTAAGTTCTCTAGGTTGGTGACAGATTTCGTTCCTCATCTGTTCTGAAGCTGACAGCAGCCATTTCCGCTTCTGCAAATTGCACTGAAGCTATAGACTTTGTGCGTATGACAGTGACTTTAAGTAGTGTTCTGGCTGACATACAGAATTCTCAGTTATTAAAAATAAAGAAAAAAAACCCAGGATCCATATGTGATTTATCACACTTCATAAGAGTGCTGATTGTGTCAATTTAAAGTCCTCTCACTGTATCTTAATGGACAAACTCAAGGTATCCTCATATTGTATAATAATATTTCACAGAATCACAGAATGAGTCAGGTTGGAAAGCATCACAGTGGGTTGTCTGGTCCAACCTCCCTCCTCAAGCAGGGTCATCCCAGACCATGTAGCACAGATTGCCTTCAGACAATTCTTGAATATCTCCAGTGAGGGAGACTTCAAATCCTCTCTTGGCAGCCTGTTACAGTGCACAGCCACCCACACAGTAAAGAAGCTTTTCCCCATACTTAGGTGTAACTTCCTCTACATTAATTCCTGTCCATTCTCTCTTGTTCCATTGCTTGGCACCACCTAGAAGAGCCTGGATCCATCCTTTTGGCACTCTCCCTTCAGATACTTATAGACACTTATAAGGTCCCCTCTCAGTCATCTCAAATCTGAGCAGGTCCAACTCTCTCAGCTTTTCCCCATAAGAGAGATGCTTCAGTGCCTAAATCATTTTTGTCACCCTCCAGTGGACCCACTTCAAGAGTTCCACGTCTCTCTTGTAGTGAGGAACCCAGAACTGGACACAGCACCCCAATGTGGCTACTAGAGTTAGATGACTCTGTATAGATAAAGCTAAGGGAAGAACTTCTTTGTTCTTCACATAATAAACCTACTCCCTCCCCAGAAAATACACACACACACACACGTAGTGTCCTTCAGCTAGTTTACCTCAGCCCATTCCTACCTATGTACATAAAAATCCCAGTTAGTCTTTTCAGTGCCTGCTCAGTAAAAATATCCCGACCTCAAGCAACAATCACATTTCCACATGCTATGTAGTTTTACATACTCATTTTTTTGCTTCATGTTTTTTTCATGACCTAAGTAACAACAAGACAACCAAGAGGAAATGATAATAATCTTCACAAGGAACAATTGACATAAGTTATTTTCCCCACATTTTCTTGTACAGTGTTTGAGTTTGCACAGGAAAAAAGGACTAGATAGTCAATGGGCTAAGAAACAATATGTTCAAGGGTTTTTTTTTTTCTTTCTAGGTCAACTCTCAGCTCATCCACAGGCTCCAGCAAAAATCCCTGAGGAACCTACACCTTGCCAGGATTTAGTAATGTTTTCTTTAAGCAAAGTGAGGAATATTTACTTTGTCATAATATAAGAGGACTTGCTGAAAATTCAGCTTTATTGGTTAGTTCATAAAACACCAGAGGAAAAAAGCACAGACCGTGCAAACACATGAGACAATTCAATTATGACTAATAACATCTGTTGAAACATTGGTGCCACATAAACTGAATTCTGGCACTGTAGACAAGATATAAACATTGCAAACCTACCAGATAACATGATTATGGAACCCACCATGTTTTAATGATGCTGCATAGTAATAAATCATTCTCTAATAGTACAAAATTCATCTTCATGAAAATAAAATAATTAATCTTTAATCCTAAAAACTCAGAAACTACCAAAAGTTCATTTTAATACAATAGCTTGAAATAAATTTTTAAAAAATATTAAATATTCTTAATCTACTTCAGCTTCAAAGAGTGAAAAAATAGTGCTGGAGATTTTTCCTCCTAATATTATTAGGCATCAGCAAGTTTTAAATGTCCGAAAACTGACCAAATTCTATCCTTCATCTCAAAATTTTGAAGAATAAATATGGATATAATAGATGTCAAAGGTTAACAGCTTTCCTTCAGGAAGGAAGCTTCTTAAATAGATGTTTAAAATTATACCTTGACACAAGTTACATTGACCTGATTATAAGCACAGATTTTTACTCAGCTTAATGCAATACTTAGAACACTTGGAAAAAAAAAAAAAAAAAAAACCAAAAAAGGAAGAAAGAAAAAGATTATTATGGTTCTGAGGTTTTCATGAATAAATAAAGATACAATTAATAAATTTTACTACACATTGGAAGCATACAATGCCAGACTATTATATAAAGGAATCCTATTTATGTAATTATATGGGTGTAAAACAACCCTAGAAAAAGGTTTAGTAGAATAACAGAAGAGGATGAGAGATCTCCATACAAAATTGAAACTTACAGTCACTTTATGCTCTATAGTATTAAAAGAGAAGTGTAGAGATTGTGGAGTGTATTTAAATTACATCTCAACATCTCTAGAAATTTGATAAAAGCAGGGGTTTTTATTCTCTGTTTCACTCTTCAGAGTGAAAACTTCCTACAAAGAAGTTTTCTGCTTTCTGCGTTATACTCTCTGATGGAATATATGCTTCTTTTGTGCCAGGGAATTCCCTCCAACTGGCTTCAAAGCTGGCCCATTCTAAATGTAACAAGGATGCCAATAGATTTGCAATTGGCTCATGAATGAAAATCAAAGTCATACCTCAGGCGCTATAAAATTTTTGTTTGAATAACACACTATCTACACCAGAACTTCTTCATAGAATGAAAAATGAAGGAAAATTTAAAATGTCCCCCAGTACAATAAAGCACCTTCTTTACAGGGCAACGCTAAGAACTCCATTCTTATCTGAATGATTTTAAAAGTTCTATTTTCTGCATACTAATTACAGTGAAACATCTTACGTAAGGAAAACAAACCAGAGTGAGATAGTTTAATTGCTAACAGTGTAAATTGAACTCAAAATCCTTCTATGAAGGATCATAGTCAGATTCACAAAGTATCATTTAATGCCGGTTTTTAATTTCTCACATCTTCAGAAAAGGTTGGAGGGTTTTGTGTGCACGAATAAAGTATAAAGAAAGGTTACCATGAAAATACTGATCCAGAATATGCTGTATCCACATACATTTGTTTGGAGAGGTAAATATGTACATATTTACCTTTACTTTTGGAAACATATATATAATTTAAAAAAAAAAAATTGCCTGAGAATAATTTTGAGACTGCATGGATTGTCTTTGATAACTTGATTGTATATAGTACATAAACATCTTATGAAGAGAAAAAAAGTGTGTGCTGTTTCAAAAAATACTATCATCTCAGAAGATGAGACACAGAAGAACAGTAAAATCTTAATTTCTATCTGTAAGCAGTTTTAATTATTACTGCCATTTTAGCTGATAAGAGATTTAGCATCCATTATGAAAAGTACTGCAAAAAGTAACAAAGGGAGAAAAGACCAGTGGAACAGCTGTTTTGTGTTAGAACCTTATCTCTGAGATCAGGTGGTCAGTGAGCAAAAGTGATTTATATCACCTGAGATGAGCTGTGGTAACCTTGACTGTGTTTGATAGAGTGGATTAGTTAAAGCCAACTATCGATGTACATTTGAATCTGTGTAATCAGATTGGTTTTGAGGTAGTTGTAGAGAGCAATAAGCTCACTCCTGAGCCTTCTTTTCTCCACGCCAAACAACTCTTCAGATGCTTCTCATAAGAATGAAATATCCTGGCTTGCTAAATCTGACATTTCTGTTATCTTGAAATAGTGGAGAAAACTCTGCTGTCATTTAAACTGTTTGTCAACTTGAACACATCCTTAATAATATTTATTAATAAATTTGTTTATTAATAAAATAGTTTATTCAGAAATGTCACCCTGAGGACAATAGCTGTACCTAGAATTTATAATATACTCACTTACTGTAGGTTATTAATTCCTAAGACTTGGTTCTTGGATATATTTACATTGCCAATAGTAGAGACACCGAAGAACTTGAGAAAAACACTGTTTTATTTTAAAAGAAAATTGGTAATGAAATTCATCAGATCTTCATCAGACCTAGGATGAAATTCACCAAAAAGAGGAGGAAGAAATAATCAGTTAGAGCACTGATGTAGAAAGTGAGATGTATATGGTCTAGTTTGAAAATTCCTTGGCTTATGTAAAATATATATCAGTGTCTTGAACCTGTGCCTTCCACTATCCAACTGGAGTCTCCCAAGCAGTGGATCTCTCACATCTTTCTGATGTTATTTTTCGTTATTAATATAAAATGGAAATAAATGCTGAAATATCAAAAATTTTCATTAAATTAATTTCTGGTTTGCTTGTTTGTTTCTTTTTTTTTTTTTTTTCCCCAGTAACTGCAGCTGACCATGCAGTATCTCTGTCTTAGAATGGAGTATGAACTGATTTGATTGGTTTTGGATGCCTGCTTCCCACATGAGTATATTAGTCAAGAAGAAAAGATAAGACACTTTTTAATGCAATACTGACATTCGGATGAAACAGATCTAAAAATGTCTCTGGAAAGTTTGAATTCAAAATAAAATGAAAGAAAGTCAATATCCTTGTTATCCAGTTACTGTGCAATATCAATCATTACTAACCATTGAAATAACTTAAAACAATTTGTTGTTTTTTTTCTTGACCTGAAATAGTCATGGTTTATTTTGTTCACTTTATTCTACTGGTTCAGTGATAACACAAGATTCTACAGACATCAAATGAACTCACAGGAAAGTAGAATAAGGACAAAATGCAGTGACTTTCAAGTAATTTCAACTAAACATGAAAGAAAATGAATGACACATCAAAGCATCAGCTTCAAAGACACTCCCAGGTGGCCAATTTCAGAATACGTGTCACAGAAATCTTACAATAAGGTGTTTGAACTTTTCTATTCAAGAAATTTTTAAAGAATCTTTATCAGGGGGAAAAAATGACTGTGCTGAAGGACAGCTAAAAATCCAAAGTCAATGTATTCCAAATATGTTTGATAAAAGGATGAATAATAGAAGATATTTTGTCTCTGGCTTTTTCAAAGAAAGGTGTTCTGAAAGGGAAATAACTGTGGTACTGAAATTGCATACCAACGTTTTAGAGACACATTGTCTTCACTTCAAAAAAAGCATTATAGATCACGGAGTAATGTTTTTGCTTGACTTAATTCTTGAACCCACGTGAGTGTCACATTGATAAAATTCATAGTTGCAGTACAGTATTTGGTGGGAGATAAAATTCCAGAGGCAAAATTTACAAGATAAATTAGCATGACACAAATCACAGTGGAGTTCAACAGATGATCAGATGATTTTTTGTGATGTCTAGAATAATCTATGTAGAAATAACCTAAGGAAGTAACTGTATTGGCAGTCAAGAAGCCTGCAGTGTGAATACAATGGGCAGCTATGAGCTGAATTAGAGCAAAATTTACAATTTTCCACTAAACTTAGATAAGTCAAAGTTTAAATGTTTAAGTGAAACTTAGAAATATAACACTTTTTAAAAAAATTGATTTTACAACTCAGATACCTAACATGAAAATAACAATCTAATTTATGGTATTTGCTTCCACTTCTGAAATCCTTGTCCTGATAGAAAGGAATAGGAATTAATTGCTTCAGACAGAACCACCATCTCTACCTTCCCTGTTTTTACATATGATCTCCAGCTACTGTAAATTTAAGTCTTACTGACTTTCAAAACAACCTACAGAGAAGCAAGTCACTTGGAAATCTGAGATTTCAGCTTTCCCACGTGAAAATACTTCTCAGGTTTTTGTATTCGCATATTTATTTTACAGTGAGAATACAGATTTCCTTTGAAGTAGTTTAACGAGAAATAGAGGAGTTAGGAGGTTACATAACTTCAGAATTAGCTTCTGGTTTTCAGCTTGAAACAGATTTTCCATCAAAACTTACCTTTATTTTTATCATAAAGTTTTCAAAATAGAAATTATATACTGAATTGAAAAGGAATGGATTTGAATATTTTATTTTGCTAATCCATGTAATATTGCAATTTTGCTCCTCATCACAACCAAAATAAAGACTGTGCTCAGCTTAAAAGAAAAGAATATGCTCAGTTTACAAAATTGGAACCTCTTCTACAAAGCAACTACTTTAATTTAAACATTTTTTTAAATTATTTATGTCGTTATATTTTTTGAAATGGAATTTGCAATTAATCCTTATAAAACAATCAAAAAAGCTAAAGTGAAATCTCTTTTAACACCTCAGGGGAGTTTACATTATTTATTAAGCAATTACAATTGTCCTTGTGGGAAAACTAAAATCTTACTCTAAAAATATACTTTCTAAAAACCTTTTTAGTGAAGTTTTCACAAGAGCAATTGTTATTCTAAATATTTAAGGGTACTTTCCAGGGGACCCCATTTCCCTAAACTTAATGACACGTGTGGATTGTAATGTATTTGTCAGCATAAATGTTTCTGTAACAGCCTTATTACACTCATGCAACTCAGTAAGCTCAATTTACTTGCTGAAATTAACTTAAACATTTACCATTATTTGTGTATATTTCATTAACATCTTAATAACAGAGCTCATATACAGCAACGTGAAAAAAGGTAAATTTGTTTTAAAGTTTCAGGCATAACAAGACATTAATAGGTCTGTGGCATACAGCCACGGGCCATGGTTTTTTTAGCATACCCATGTAAATCAGGATTCACTTTGCTTAATTGCTGGAAAACACTTGCCAAACAAACTACTGAGAAAAATATTAAGGAAATATTAATGATGGTGTAATTTGTTGTGGTTTGAGACAGGATAGAGAGTTCTCCAGGTACACGTAAAAGTGGACATACAGCTACAAACCTATTGTTTAAACTTATTTATAAACCTATATGAAGCTATTGTCAAAACAGTGCAGGATATGTTAGTATGAGTCGCTGAACTAAAGTGTGAAGCAAATTAAATTTGAAATCAATTTTTTTTCTGGAAAATCTTGAGACAGAAAATGATTCAAAGAACTCTAGGACTAAACGAGCAATTTTTTTATTCATTAAAAGTCAATAATTTTGAAGCCAAAAGGGAGGCCTTCATATTGCAATTCAGACATAGCAAATCAAATTCTTTTCTGAAAGAGAACATGGGGATAAAATTTTGGGAAGGGACTCTCATTCCTTAAAAACTGATATAACTCAATCTCTCCTCAAATAAACACTGCTTTTTCAGCCTGCTCTTTCCATACTAAATTCTCAAGAAAAGGAGAATGCCCCCTTCGTGTGTCTTAGGGGAACTTTTATAAAATTCCGACAGCACATTCTAGTTCAGCAAAAGGTAATTTGCGTCTCTCTCTGTCAGCATGTGCAGGCCTGCTCCTCCATTTCAATGAGATTCTTTCTTCTAAAATCTCTCATCAGGATTTTTAGTACATGTGAAGTCAAGTTCAGTTCAAACCAATTCACTGTAAAGTTATCCATGACACCCTACATTCATTGCCCAGGCTCATCGATTTGTCATGTGAACTCTTAACACATGGCATCTCTGGGGAGAGGACTACCAGAACAGAAGTTCCAAATAATTTCAATTTTTTCTATTTTTTGAAATTCTAATCTCTAATTTTTCTAACGTTTTGAACTTGTAATGTATGGTGCTATACGTTATTAATATCAATGAGGAAAAGATCGTTAAAAAATGTGATTTTTCAGATTAAACGTACCAAAGACATTCTCTCAAGGGAAACTCAAGGGAGCACTGTCATATTCTGCTTATTTTTTGGTTTGTGCATTATATCCACCACAGTTCTTTAGGTATTTACTGTTTATAAGCTCTCATAATAATATGAGACATATTTTTCTACATAAAATCACGGATTTTCCTCTGTATGAAAATTTTTAATATCAAACAAAATTACACATACATAATATCTTTTATGCTCAAAGCTCTAACATTATAACATCCTTTGTTTGAAGGAACACTTAAATTGTATTAAATGTATTAAATTTTACAAGGGTATATTAAATAATTGAGTTCTCCTAGATTGTGTCTGTAGTTTTAAAAATATTTCAAATAGAATTAAAACCTTATCAGAAATTCTCAGAACAATGATTTCCCCAAATGCTTATGTGTCCTGAAGAGTCTATTTTTCAAGTCAAAGTCACTCTTATCAGTGCTAAGAGTGAATATTCCAGCATTCAAGTGCATGAATGTAAAACAGTAGATGAGTCTTTCTCCACACTCTGCTAAAATGAAATGTGATAAATACAGCATTATAGATAGGAAATCATAATGTGTGACACTCAGGAAAAGGAATCCACTTGAAAAAATACAAGATAATTTTTTTTTCTTTTTTATCTAGCCATGCTTCATTCATTCTTGGGCTGGATGAGATTAGCCTGCTGTATCTCATGTGCAACTTTTAAAAAGTAACACTATTGACAACCTGCACCAGTATGTTAGATAAAGGTTCAGAAATATATTTTCTGAAGTTTGTGGAACTTTATGGTTTCATGGAAAGAGCTGTCCTCACCACTGTTAAGGCTGCAGGAAATGATCAGGTCACTGGCCTGTTGCTCCACTAATGGAGTGTGAAAAGAAATACCTCTGGGCTCGGCAGGACGAGTGGCATGACACAGCAGCCAACAGTGTGAGCACTGGACGAGAGGTAGGGATAGTGCCAAACAGGTGTTGGCATCTTCGTGGGTGGCTACAGGAGCCAAACCTCACATATGGGGACCCACTACTAATTCTATATGAGGGCAATTCACATAGGTAATGGTATCAAAACCATCAAAACTGGGTATAGGTGTGGCAAAATGGAACTGACAGGGAAAAGGTAATTGCAGAGAAATTATTTACCTGGCAGAATGTTGGAGC
Organism: Sturnus vulgaris; assembly: GCF_052056855.1. Lineage (NCBI taxonomy): Eukaryota > Metazoa > Chordata > Aves > Passeriformes > Sturnidae > Sturnus > Sturnus vulgaris. Next base: position 102,063,237 of record NC_142243.1, on the reverse strand, counting down.
AGAGAAGGTAAGGTGTATGGGTGGCAAAAAGGGGGTCAAGTGTCAAGGAGAAAGATAGTGAAGTGTGGAAATCCTGTGGGTGAGACAACACAGATGTGCCTATCAAGCAGCTTTACTGCTTGCTCCATCCTGCTGGAGCAGGGCAATTATTCAGACCTGTTTCTTTTGGTACAAAATAAAAGTTGGTGTACTTCTAGTGAGGAGGGCTGAGGTGGAAGCAGGGTGGAATGGATGCTGTCCCTCTGTTAGGGAATACTGGATGGATACATCAAGTATCCCAGTGCCACTACGCTGGTGCTCATTCCAGGTTGATAGCATTCATACGTGCAATGTTTTGTCTGGGTATCATAACTCTGAAAAATTATGTGCTTGGATCTATCATTCATTGAGACCAGAAAATTTCAGAAACGTTTGGTTTAATTATGATAGTTCTTATGTTCTTGATAAGTAACATTCTAAACCTTTTTTATGTTAGTTTAATTATGATGAGGCTTAGATAACGTTGGAATATGACATCCATCAGATTTCTTCACAGAATATCAATGAACTAAGAAGACTGGAAGCTGTTTTTCCTTGGCTTAGAGAAATATCAAATGCTACAAAAATTCATTACTGAGAAAATAATCTTCCTTTAGGTGAAAAGGAAATAATGTGACATACATAAAAATTTTCAGGGATTTTTTTCTTAATTCAAACCAGACAATTCTTAGAAGTCAAAGAAATTAATCGAGGGAGCTGAACTGTAATGTTGAGATTTGGATTTTTGTTTTTTTTTAAAGATGTAAAATTTATCTAGAATAAGTATTTCTTACAGTAAAATACTTCAAACCTGAATGGTCGATAAGTGTTTCAGAATATGCATTAAGCCTTAAAATGATATGAAGAAAAACAAAAAAAAAGAGGATACTAAGAAAAGAAAGCTTATCTTAGTGGTCAGTAATAGTTCTCAAAAGACAATCTATATTCAGTGTGGTAAAGGATTTAAATCCAAATAGGATCAGTTTACTCAACCATATAAATTAAGGAAAAATTAATAAATACATGAGGGGGAAAAGGCAAATTTTTGATGACAAAAATATTAAAGGCAATCTAGGCATTACTTGAAGTAAATGTACTTACAGTTTTCTCTCATTTTTTTTCTAATAACAGTGGTGCTCTCATAGGTCCTATAGAAAAATTAAAAGCTAATACACACAAGTAGAGGCTCACACTGGAAAAGAAGTTGTGAAAGAGGAGACATGTTTATATTGAAAGAACTAGGCAATTAAAATCACAAAGTTGTCAAAGAACATTTATAAAAAATGAGCCATATCAGTTTCTAAAAGTATATTATAACATTCGAGGAAAGGAAATGCAACATTCTGTGAAGACCAGAAAGAATGAATCTCAACAATGTCAAAACTCAAGAACTTGTACTGAAGAAATAAGAAAATAATGAGGGAAAAGAAATGAAAGACTCTATAGAAATGATGGGATCAAAAATACATGGGTTTTTTTCAGATCTATCATGGATAACATAGCCAATAAAGCACTGACGTAAATACAATCAATCTTTACATATTGGGTCATTTGATGGAATATTATATGATAAAACCTTTATGGGACTTAGTACAAGGTTTATATATATATTTTTTTTTTAATTTTTCAATTGCCTGAAGGTGAAATGGTGATATTCTTATTGCAAGAAAAAATAATGAAATGTGATCAGAGTAAGTGTGAAAGTCATAATGAATATCTTGAGACTGATTAATATTTCCTTAATGACCTTGGTAAAACAAGCTGGAATATGTTTAAGAAATCAGATAAAAATTTCTAAGATAAAATCAATGAAGTCTGTGAGCAGTATTTAATATTGAACATTTGGCTAACCTTGAAGACAGAACAATGGAAATTGAGTGAAACTTATCAGTGTAATATATAAAAGTTGGACAGTCGTGAGACTCAGTAGTACTTTTCCTCAGCACATATATTGATGATCCAGAGACTTGCCTAATTTCTGAGCAGAGCAAGTTTAATTTTTAGGCTTTACCTACAGCTTTGTAGGTAAAGCCTAAGCTGTACTGAGGTGACTGGGCTAGGTGACCTAGGAAATTGGCCTATTGTCTGGTTAAGCTGTAAGACTCAAGAATTTTTCACTTCAGTGAATACTGTAGTTTAATTACAAACTATCATTCAATTTCGTTTAAATATCATACTTAGTAAGTTAATTATATACTGCCCTGTTCCTGACAAAGACATTTTTTCTATATCCTGTCTTGTTTACCTAACTTCTAATGAAAATTAACCCAATCTTTCTATATAAAAGTTATACAGATGAAAACATCATCTTTCTTAATTACTCGATATCTGGGTTATCCTCCAATCCTCCAACTTTGACATTACCATCAAACAAATTGTAAAACGTGAATCACCTATCTTTAGCTCATATTTACATTAATTTTCATAGTCTTATGACAAGCTTGATTTCTCTACAAGATGGAAAGTTTAGATATTGCAAGTGGGGCAAAAAACCCCAAAAACTCCCAACCCAAAACTATCTTCTTTTTTTTTTATATAAAGCTGCTAAAATTGCTATGTTGTGACAGGATTTGTCTGAAAAAAAGAGAAAGTGAAAAATAATTTGATTGTATTATTTTTTTTTCTTGACAGTTGAATGCCATTATACTGAATAAAATATCAGGTAGTTTTAAACCTAATCATAAGGTAGGGTAATCATAAGGTAAAACAAATCAATCTGAAAGTAATGAACTAAATAAATTAAATGCACCAATTGAGTCAGATTTATTGTCACCAAAAGAATCAACCATGTATGCACTTTATTGGAGTTCATTTCCACCCTAGACACCTACTAGAAAAAACTTCTGTAGCCATTGTGATTCTTTTTTCAGAACCTAATTGTCTCTATCCCTTAATGATCTTATCTTAAAATTACTGTTGCAAACAACAGTGACAGCATGTGATCAGCACTTTACACTCTGATCATCACAGTTTATCAACTATTTTATATAAGTTGAAATCGTGTTATTCCTTTTTAAACTCCATTGATAGTTATGAAGACCAGTCACTTTTTCTTTCCTGTTTGACAACCCTTACAAATCAAACCAAAACGGAACATATTAAAGTATTGTGTTGTCTTCATAACCACTGTGAAATTCTAGAATCTATATTGAAAAACGTTACCAGAGTTTTGTCTTTCTAGGACAGGCACATTCCATGTTACTATAATTCACCCTGATGTGTCGGGCAAACTTTCTTGGCTGACTCTGGTCCAGCTGCTCTCTCAGTCATCCACCTCAATAGTACAGTGGGATAAAATGAAGGAAAGATAAAGACAGGGAGATCATTAAACATTTACTGTCAAAACAGACTCAGCTTGGTGAAAATTAATGTAATTTGTTGCTGATTAAAACATATTTATACAGTGAGAAACAAGAAAAAAACCTAGAACAGATTCTCTCCATTTTCATACTTAGCTTCACTACTCTGTGCCTGACTCCTCTCTGATCCCCTGACAGGCTCAATGAGGAATTGTGCAGTTGTGATTGTTCCATAACAGCTTCTCTCTGCTGCCATTCCACCTCTCACTTCTCCAGCGTGGATTCTGTCCACAAACTGCAGTTTTTCAGGATAAACCTGCTCCAGTGCTGTCTCTCCAAGGGCTGCAGGGCAACCTCTGCTCCAGCACATAGAGCACCTCCTTGCCTTCTTTCATCCCTCACCTTGGTGTTTGCAGGGCTGTTTCTTTTTTTTCTATTTTTTTTTTCTTCTTCTTTTTTTTCCTCACACCTCTCATTGCCTCATGATTTTCTTAAATATCTTTCCCCAGATGTATCACCACTCTGGCTGAGGGGCTCATCTGTCCACTGAGGTGTGTCCATTTTGGAGCCAGCTAAAACCAGTGCTTCGTAGGGGTTACCCCCCTCAGCACTTAGTTAAGAATTTCGAAGGAGTTAAGGGCTTCTAGGGAGTGTTTTAAAATTCTGTTACAAGTCTTTATGTTTCAGACATCCATCTTCACTTTCATGACAGCTTTTGAAATATTCAGGTCTTAATTTTTCATGGCTCCTTAAATACAGTTCAATGTTGAAAATGAAAGCAAAAACACAAGGACAATGATGAAAAATTATTTTTCAGAGTGACAGTTTTGCAACAGTTCTGTTAAAGAAGAAAGAAACAAAAAATGTAGTCAAATTGAGGGGCTTGGTAAGTAATGAGGTATATTGTATAGATGCACGTATATAGAAACACATGGAAATGTGTGTTTCAGTTTTCCATGGCTTTCCATGACTATTAGATATGCACCAACAGGGACTGACATCAGTCAATCCACCCTTACAAGATCTGCTTGAACTGAAACAGAAATATCAGTTCAGATCTCATCCATGATGACAGAATACTCGTTTGCAATTTGGTGTTACCAAGGGAAGGAGCACTTAGCTCCAAGGGAATAGCTGTCTACAGGCTGAGTAGGCATTGTCAAAAGTGTCACTGTTAAACATTCTGCCTAATATTCCTAGCAGAAATACAAGGACTAAACAGCTGCTGAACAGATACTGAATTATTTTGATTATTAACAGAAGTTTGAGCTGCACTGTTAACATACCTGTGAAAATCTTGATTTTGGCAAGTCTAGGATAAAAAAATCCAAAACTCAATTTGTATGTTAGCTTCTTACTGTAAAGACCCTTCCTATTCAACATCAATTGCATTACAACAACTTCATAATCCTTTCTTGAATCTTGCAGCTTTCCCAGACCCTGTAATTTCATATCTGTGTATCTTACTTTTATTGTAAACATACATAGATAAAAATATATAATTATCATATATAATTATCCAGTTCCCCTGTATCTGTCACTCATGCCCATCCCCAGACAATACATATGAGCCTTAATATTTATGATGGAAGGCACCTACCTGCTTTCCACCAGTAATATTTGAAATCCATGGTATTGTAGGTGAGTGATTAACTATTCCCAAAATAAAACTCACGTAACTTGTCCCCTGTGTACAGAAAGAAATTGCAACAATTTAGCTAAATCAATTCTTAAATTGATTTAAACCAGTGAAATCCCTTGTGCAGATGCTCTTAAATTGGCTTAATATTGGTTTATCTTATTCATTTTGATCTAGAATTTAATCCTATTAAATTAGCTAAAAGTTTTTGTATACACTGGAGCCTCAAATCTAGCAGACTGAATTGAATTTCATGCTGCAGGGCCATGGGTCCTAAATGAAGTTAGGACCTATAATGACACAACAATTTTAGAAATTACTTCTGAGGGCCCACTAATCATCTACAAAAAATAAACAGAAATTTGCAATAAATGTTAACAACTAGACAGTGTTCTGAATATTTTACATAAGGGATAAAGATTTTCAAACTTCTAAGCAATCAAGGATAGTGACAATAGGCAGCAAATTTTGAGAAAATTATGGCAAAATTAATTATATGTCATAATTTTTGCTTTCTTTATTCTGTTTCCAGCTTAAATTTGCCTGCTGATTATTGCTGGGCCCAAGAGTTTCAGCACAATACTGAAAATAAAAATATGCATGACAATCTGTCAGTAATGGTTCCAGTTCATCAAATTTCTAGTCTCCATTATGTTCAAGACATAAGTACCTTTTCCTGTATTGAGTGCAGAACCCAAGAAATTACATATGGGAGAGAAAAATAATTTAAAAAAAAACACCAAACAAAACAAAACAAAACAAAAAAAACAACAAAACTTTTCAAATTGTCTCATCACAGAGAAAAGGAAATTATTTTTATCAGTACATAAAAATAAATATTCTTTATACAATTTTATGGTTCATCTCCATTTCCAGCTGCTTCAAATTGTGACTGCATTCAGTCAATTGCATGACTATATATAGACTATTTTTAAGACTTCAGTAACGCAGGCTGGTACCAAAATGGAAAGAAGCACCTCTAGTAAGATAGAGGATAAGAAAGTACAGGCAAATAATAAAAATCTTTCTATTATTTCAAACATTGATGCTCCTTTTCATTATCAATTTCAGTTTGACAAAATTTGTAGTTACTTCTCAGTTAGAACTGACATATTTACAGTTGCAAAAATGCTGCTTCTTTCTCTGATTTTGGGTTCAGTGTGTTTCTGCTAGATTTGGATCAAGATGGAAAACACAAACCCTGTCTGCCTGGCACAGAATCCTTTGCTTACAGTACCAGCAGCTTTGTTACATTCTTCTGTGTCAATAGAATTTAGAATATTTTTAAAAATGTATTTTCCTACTGGTTACTCTGAAAGGCCTGTGCAAAACAAGGTGCCTTTTGGATACACAGAGATATGGCCCCAAACAATAGCAGTTGCTATGGGAGCAGAACATAGTGTTTTATGCAGACATGAAGGAAGAGGAATGGAGAAGCACAAATCTGGTACAGAATTGGCCCAGGCCCTCACTGGCTCTAAGCACAATGTTAATTACCCTAAATATGCTCTGGTAAATCACATTTATACATCAAGGTATACAAAAGTTTATATTTAACTGAGTTCTTTTTACTTACATAAGAGAAGATTTATGGTCACTGGGAGGCTCATTAGCATTGATTTTCATAGTCCCCACTTAGAATTAATATGTCCTTGGTATATGAAATTATCCAGCACTTATATAAAAACCTAGCTGGAATGATTCCATGTATACTTAGCAGATTTGTATTATCTTGTGGTGGAGTCAGACAAAAATCCAGCTTTCCTGAACAATTGCACTAACATTATTAAAAAATACTGCAAACATATACTAATGCCAGTAATGAGAGTTCTAACTCAGTTCAAAATTCTAAGGTCAAAAAGGGACACTTTCAAACCAAGGAACCAATCAGCTCAAGAAGGATCAAATAGCATTATATTTCCTTCAGTAGAACATGAAAGGTCTACAGTTACTTTCATGACTAACAAGGAAGCCTGTAATGTGTGCGTGCAACTTTCCAATGTGGCTGAAGAGAAAAAAGAGGTTTTCAGACTGGGAATATGGGTTTTTTAAGAGATTCAGAAAGGATTTGGGGATTGACTTGCAGGTTGTCCAAACAATTTCTTCAAACTGTATTATCTTGGTGGGGAAGAAGGTCTTAAAAAAAATGTCTAACAGCTTGCTTAATTTGTGTTCATTTCTTTTAATAATATTATCTTAATGAAGAAATTTTTTAAAATTCATACAAATTGATCAGATATGGGAAACTGTCAGAACAGTTAATTGACCTTATTATATATGTTTCCTTTTAATATTCCTATATATATCTTTTGGTGAAATTATTCCAGTTAGCTCTGATTCAGTTGTCCTTAGACTTGCCAGTCCATGCAAAACTCAACTGCTCCCTCTTCAATTATGCCATTTGTTCACACTGATATCTGCTTGCATGTCGGGCTTTTTGGTCTTTTCCCCACAACATGAATACAGCTGTCTCTTTCTCTGGACTTTTAAAATTTATGCCAATTTACCTTATATGTAAATTTGCTTCAGCAAACTGTACCATGAGTGTTTCCTTCCTGCCCCAGCATACGAACATATGCTGGCATTATCTGGCCAAAAATGCTTCCATAGGGACACGACATGCATGGACACATAACTGCAGGCAATTGTCACAAAATGCTGAGGCTTAGCAGCTGTGAGCTTTAGCTGGGGCTGCTTAGTGAGTGTCAGGACAGCCCGACAGCATGTGCACAACCAGCTGGCAGGGATGGTGGAACTCATCAGACCACTGGCAGCTCCACTGATTACAATAACCAATTAGCCCTAGAGTGCTTTAGGTATTTATACGCATCACAGTTGACTGGCAAACATGTTAGTATAAAGTTATTAATTAATATACAAGCTAATAGCCTTCTACGAGCTTGAGTGCTTAACTGGAATGGAGTCAAAAGAATCCTTTCTGCTTATTCTGAAGTCATTCAGATGCCTCAGAAATATTTAATTCTACTGTTTCTTTGCCATAAATACCTGTTTTAAACCCTGCATTTTTTGAAAATTACTGGATCCTGAAATAGATACTGCCAGAATAATAAATAGGAAATTTGAAAATGTAATTGTCCACTTTCAACTCCTATCAATATTCCTGAAAAAGTGACAAAAAAATAGCATTCATTGTTAAGATTTCTTCTGTTGCTCAGTGACAGACTGAAGTGATGTTTTTAGGGAAAGCAGCCACTTTGAGTCTGACTGAATTCGCTGGTTTAGTCAGTAGTGATTCAGTATTGATAAAGACTGGGGAAATCACAGTGGTGCTAGCTTGTTAAAATTTGAGATAATGATAGACCTAGAATTAACCAACTGATAAGCCAGCAAAGTGATTAAGTTATTTCCATCTACAAACACTTTTTATCTTTTACTGGAAGACTGAGGTAATCCATGCAGTCAGACCTTGCTAACAGCTATGCAAAAGGCAACACTTTTGAGGGATTTTGTTTACAAAAAAGTCCAGACATTGCAAGTTGTGCTGGTGATTAGGGAAAAAAAAAGTGTTTCTCTCCTCTTTCAGTAGATCTCTAGCAGACAGCGCACTTTTCTGGACAGAAATGTCCTTAGCTCATGCAATAGCTTCATACACAAATTAAATTGAAACCTGCCAACTCTGCCACCAAAAGAAGCAATGCCTTCTTATGCCCTCAGCCATTTTCCCCAACGTTTGTTGCCCCCATCTTCATCCTAGCACCATAAACTCCACGGTCACACAGTGAACAAAAGCAAAGAAAAAATCTAACCTAAAAATATTTCCTTTTTTCTTTCCCCTGGAGTTAATGAGATAAAGATGCATGAATATCTAAATATATACATGTTAATTTGTATCAAATCCATAAATCAAGTCTAACAGTCTTGCCAGAAATAGTCATCTATTGCATTTTAAATGTGTGAAGGTTTTATTCAGTACAAACCAAAAGAAAGTGAGAAAACAAAAAATAAATCAATGGTTTCAAAACTGAAGAATGTATTTTAAAATGAAGATTTAAAAACTATAATTATTAAATTCATGTTTCATACTACTTGCCTTTATTAGTTTTATTATATAAATTAAAGTTAAATTATATTTATATTTCGTATTTTATTAAATTATATGTTGATTTATGCATTTTAAAAATGCTCTTGTAAAAATAATTTTATAACAGATGTCTAGAAAAAGAATTTAATGTTTTTATTCTAAAGAACCATTTTAAAATTCCTTTTTCAGTCTTCTGGGTTTTCAGAGAGACCAATCTTTTAACTCCAATGACTGTGATGCAGGGTAAAATCATTGCTTTTGGAGCATGAACAAGCCTCGAAGTGTTCAAACTTAGTTATCACAGTTCTCCCAAACATGATGTTCAAATTCTTGGGCACAATTAGGAATAGCCACCCAATTGGACTAGAGAAAAAAATAGATTACCTGTGGCATCTAGCATCTCCAGTCAAGGGATGAATTTTACTAATTGCTATGTAAAGAAATTTTGAAAATATATGTTGTATAATAAAATTATAAAGAAATAATAAAATGTATTGCATAAAGTAAAGTGGGAGAAGTAAATCTTGATTAACCTGTTTAGTACAGATGGTTTACTATGGAGGTATGCTCTCTTTTGAAATTTTTATTTTTAAAATGCAAGAGAAAGATCCTATCAGTAGATGAAGCAGTAGTAGGTAGGCTAGTCTCTCATCTCAACATAGTAACTAAAATTCAAGTCTATCAGTAAGATCAAATTATTATCCAGACTCTGGATATAGTGACTATACTTTGAAATGAGGATATCTGCCACATAGTATTTTACAGACACACAAAAACTCTAGAGACATTTTCTAGCTGGCCTCAAATTGAATTGAATAGAAGCTTAGTGATGCAAACAATGCAAAATTAAATTAAATGATTTTAGTATTTTAACAAGCATCTTAAATGTTCTTGCTATTTCACTAAGAGTAACAATGTACATTATGCATAGAGAAAATTATTCAGATAAACAAATTAGACTTTAGATTAAAATACTTGTCATAGCAAAAGTTCTATTTTTGTAGATGAAGCCTCAGTACATTTAAACTAGAAAGACATTTACTGGTGATGGGAATGCTGAATCAAGTAAATGGCTGACACTAGAATAAGATTGTCCAGGCCATTTAAGAGCTTTTATAAAATAATTGCCTTGGTGTGCTTAATTTCAAAAGTGTCTTAATATAATTTCCACTGAGAATACAACAAAGCTTTTTTTTTTTTTTTTTTTTTAATTAAAAATCCGACATTCTCCTTTCTCTAAAAGTGATGCCATCATAAAATCAGTCTGATTAATGATGTTACCCAGTTTATAATGTCCGCCGAGGTTTAATCACCAGCAGGATGGAGGAGAGAAACAGGAAGATAAAAGTGAAAAAACTCATGGGTTTAGATAAAGAGAGTTAATTAAGGAAAGCAAAAGTCACATGCCCAAGCAAAGCAAATCAAGGAATACACCACTTCCCAGTGGCAAGTGTTCAGCCATCCCCGGAAAAGCAGGGCCACATCGCATTCAACAGGGATTTGGGAAGACAAAACCCATCACTCCAAACCTCCCTTAGCAGAGTTCATTGGTAAATCTTCTTTTATTGGGGTATATTTATATGACTATCTTCAGTGTCAAGACAGATTGTAAAAACGTTGGATATTACTAGTTCCCAGTTGTAGAAAAATGGATTATCTTCCTTTGCCTCTCCATTTACTACCTGTTTGATTCTTTTCTGTAGTTTATAAGTAAAGATTTATAAACATGAACATTTTCAAACGGTATATAATTGTTTCATATCACCATCTAATTTGTCTTAACTTTCCTTTACTTCAGAGGATGTCTTGGTGAACCCAAAATTCATAAGCTATATATATACATATTTTATTTTTTTTAACTAGACCAATGTAAAATTAAGTCCACCTGATACAAATTTTGTCACACAATGATAATTCCTTAGTAGTCATAATCATTAGCAGCAAAACAAATGACCAGTATATGATTGATTGCTACCACTATTATTTACAAGACAAATTTCGAATTCCAGTCCTTAAAAGCTTGGATCAAATTGGACTCTTTCCTCCTATGAATTATAACTAGATTCACAGGATTGTTGCTTTTAAAGAAAGGGGCTAGAGAAAAGCAAAGGAGGCCGGTAGCCTTTTAAGTCTGAATCAGTCACTGGAAGAATGGCATATTGTACCATACAAACAAACGTCAGGCTATATGATCAAAAATTAAAGTTTTCTGCAGAAATTCTTATTTCATTTGGTATGTGTCTTTGTTATTTTGGATGCATTAAAAGTAAAGCTACCTTCAACCTCACAGGAAAAGCACCTCTGTCAAGACTTGAGAAAAATCTGTTTGTAATGAGTCTCTAGGGTTAGACATCATATAAAAAGAGATCAGAGTAAACTGACCTTACAAACCATCCACCTGTCTATGCTATTACATATTGGCTTCTTCCAAACAACAACACAAAATAATCCCTTTCTCTTCACTCAAAAGAAAAGACAAAAGAATTGTTTGCTGCCATTTAGATAAAGGTGACATAGATATTTCACTGCTGTTGTTCAGAAAAAGGATGACAGAAAGCAAAGAAATCCTTTCGCTCATAGGATGAAAAAATGCTAATACTGTAGATGAGAAATCAGTGCCATGAAGTGTATTAAAATTTGATCTAAAAGAATGGACATAAAAGATTGTTTTTGTTTTTGACATTTGTGGGTATGGTAATATATTAGTTCTTTCCAAATAGCTGATGATACTGAGAGAAAAAGATTGAGAGAGTCAGTCAGTTCCTTCTGCTTGAAATCCTTCCTTATGCAAGATGACAATGTACTAGCACTTTATATATATATATATATATATATATATGCATGTAATAAAATTCCCTCCTCAGATAAAAAAACTTACTGTGAAAATTTCTAGAATTACTTTATGTACTTGGGCCTCAATAGCACAGAGTGCCATATTCTGATTAAGTGCAATTACCTATTCAAACCATAACCCCTGCTATGAGTTCTGCACAATAAAGCAAAGAATATCAACAGTGAGCAGCACAACATCAGTACTGCTTTAAATATGTGTGTTGAAACATTAGGAACACTATCGAAGAGACTGTCCAATCTCATTAGCCTTTCACCTGAAATGCTGTACATGCTAGTTAATCTTTTTTTTTTGCTATTATGATACAATCTCAAAAACCATATATGTCCTATGCAGAGTACTTGCAAACCTTAAATGAAAATTTGTGAAAAGGGAAGTGGGGAGAGGGCTTTATCTATAACTATTTCCCCAGTCTCAGAAATTTTACATAAGGGAGCTTTTATGTTTGTTTGTAATGAATATCCAACGATGTGATCTAAACAGGTCTGTGCTGAAGATTTTTCACACAGAAGCTGCTTTCAGATCTTTTTCGTTTGTTGTTCTAAGGAAAGGATAATGTCTATACAATTTTAAAATAATGAAAGGGGGTCAAGACTTGCTGAACAACTTCCAACCCCATTTCTTCTAAACAGAGAAAGGTCAGACACATCTAGAGAAAAATAAGAATCAGGATGTATCTAAATCAGAAAGGAATGAAAAAAATTACAAAAAGAAATTATAAAGAAAATCTTAGAAGAGATAACCTCAGTGAAACTAGATAAAATGGTATTAACCTACTTTTGCAAGATATCAATATTCAAAATCTAAATCTTAATACCCTAACTTTTTGTTTTCTTTTTTCCCACCATACATAGTTAAAGTTTATATTTATGGAAAAAAGAAAGGAGAGATGGGCTTCAAGTTTGGGAAAGTTTTCATTCTGAGTTGAAGTTTTTATTTGCTTTAGGATTGCCTGGAGAAAACTGGAAACTGAAAATTGTTGGAAAAAGAAAATTGAAAAAAATATCTTTGTATGAAGGACCTGTACCAACTCCAGAAACTTGTATTCAAATATGTGTAATAAAATTTGTATAATTATATAAATCAATATAAATATAAAAACATTGGATGGAACTTACTACAAATTGATATAATTTTTCTTTTTTTCTTTAAATTAAGCATTAAAGCATTTCTTTAGCGGCCAGATCCACAGAATCATATACTCATGCATCATAGAATGGGTTAAAAGTGACTTTAAAAATCATCTAATTACATGTACATGTAAAGGCAAAAAAATAGATGTTTTGCCAAAACACAGATTAGATATCACTGAATCATATTTTATTTGAACCACTGCAGCATCCAATTCTACCAAGGAATTATTTAAGTAGAGAATTTTGGATTCTCACTAACAAGATGTTGGCATGTTCTTCACCTGTTACACTGGTTACCTAGAGGTAACAATAAAAAAGGAAAACTTATCTTAAGCCTCTCTTCTTCCTCCAGAGTACTCTGTTCCTGTAGTGACAACCCTTGCAGAGCTAGGTCACTACAATGCTGAAGAGGATCAAGATTTAGTATATTTTGGGGAGATATTTAATTGCTGCCCTGAGGTCTTTATATATGCAGCTGCTCTGTCACTGTCCAGAACTCACGAGCTTCCAGTTACATATCAAGTTTATGTCTTCCTTAAGGCAAAAATATCGATAGGTTTATGTTAATTTTGTTTACATTTTGAGAATACTCCCCCAGTTGCATTGTAAGGTCAAGTAGCTGGTTTCTCCCCTAGTCTTTTTATATTTCATCATAAAAATAATGAATACAGCTTGTCTCTGACACACCTTGAATTATCTAGTTTGCTTTGGACTGGAAGCTAAATCTAGGTTCAAATGAAAAATATACTTTTTGTACAGGTGACAGATAAATGCTACATGTTGAAAACCATAAAATTAGTTCTCAACATCTTGAATTAAGAGTCCAAGGAAAGTATTTTCTTTCCAAATTCGTAACTAAACTTCATGACCTTAGAGTGACTGCAAGCTAAAAATTAGTTGCTTTGCATTGCAGTTGACTCTTGGTGAAAAATGTTTTCTGACATTAGTGACTCAGTTATGTAAATGGACCTTTCCAGAGAAATAAATTAAACTACATTAAGGCAGTCTCATGTTTACACAGGGCCAGGCTGCTACAGATAAGTGGGTCTAAAACGTGGTCTGTCCATCATAGCTATATACTGATACTCATACCACAGCAAAATCAAATCACTGTGATCATGAGGAAACTTTAAATTTATTTATGAACCTTTTGTGTGTTCATATCCATTCTGTATGCCAGGAACATGTTCTTTATATATGTGATCAGATGCTTTTAAGGCACTGAACTTCAAAGTCACAGTAAATATTTTTTCCTAGTAATTTATTTCTGGAGAATTCTCCAGCCCTTGCTTTTGTCAAGATCATAATCCTAAGCACAAAAATAATATAAAGTGCTGTCAGCTAGTTTTGAAAAATAAAAAGAAAGGTTTGATTATGCTGCTCCTTACTGTCATAACTCTGTATTTATTATTAACTACACTTGAGGATGCATTGAAAATTTATTTAGCAGATTTTGTCCAAAATAGCTGTGCTAGCTGAATAGTGTGAAAGAGATCTGACTTGAGATATTGCTTTTCTCCCTAGACTGAAGATTAATGTCTCCAAAAAGATGAAAGCAGGAGGATAAAAGTGTGATGTTTTCAAAGATAATTCTACTAGTGGCAATCATGATCAGTGGATGAAAACAAATAAGTCATTTCCATTATCATGCATCCTGAAAGGAAGCAATATTAACTGTGAAAGAAAATAATGAAAGAGGGGAAATTAAAGGCTTTGAAAAATTAACATTGATTTCAGAGTGCACCTGGACTTCTATTTCCACTGTTTTGTCTTCAAAGATCAGCTCATATTCGGAGATGTTTTGATAGCAGACAATACAGAATTTAATGCAAAATAGACCAGACGTAACCCAATCAAGAGCTTTTCTTATGAGAACAAAAGCTTTTTATAACTAAGTGTCCTTTCCACTCCTGCTTTTACTGTCTTGTAGTATATAAAATTCACATGATGGGTGTCATTTCGGTTTTGGGAACAACTCATTTTCCCAAGCAGTAGGAAAAAAAAGTCAAAATTAAAAGCTGAATTGAAAACTTTCCCTCCTCCCATTGCCAGTGTCCAAAACTAAAGTAAGACATATCAATTTTTTAGCCGCATATAGCAATTGAAAATAATGTATATAAGAAAGTAAACTAATTAAATGGCAAAAGAGGTAGCATTACATTATGTGATGTATTGTATTTTGCTGTGTATTGTTAAAAACAGGGATATGCTGCAATGTTGGTACCTCCAGTACATTAAATCAGCCTTTGCAAAACTGATTAGATCCTTTTTCAACTCATGCCTGCCTCTTGTGTAACTCTCTTTTCTTTGTGCTCTATTTACCATTCATTTATAGTCTCATATACTGTCTCTCAGACAATTCATGTTTTATTGATCTGATTGTTCTATTAGAATTGTTGTCTTAGTGTCTGACATCTTTTTGCCAAATTTTAACTTCCACTTCATGCTGGCCCTGCATATATTCCCCTAACACTTCTCAAATTTTGCCTGGCCTAATGCCACTTAATTGTCCAGTCTTCCTCCTCATGGCTTCATTCTGCCAGATAGATAACTCGGGTTTATTCTTCTCTGTCAATTTTATCCTAAGATTTGTATACATCTGTCAGCTACTAGATATCCCTTCCTAACTGAGTTTTTCTTCAGCACCTCTTTTCTCTGCTATTCACATGATCTGTATTTTCTGAAATTAAAAAAAAAAAGTTTCTTCCTGTTTTTTTCCAACAAAAGTTGTGCAGTCAGAGTGAGACAAAGAAAATCAATGAAAATCTGAAACTCTGTGAATCATATGGTTAATTCTCTGACTGACTAGTATGAATATCAGGTTATGGATGATTATTTGAACTCTTACTATGAACTTTTGAGAATTACCCTTCATTAACCACAGCAGTCTGATATAATTTGCCTTTGATAAAAAAAGGTTCATGTTTCTCAATACGGGACATCAAGACTTTTGTAGTTGCAAGGGCCAAAATCTAATATTTTAAAGCATACAATTACAAGCATACAAGTTAATATATTCTTAAAAAATCCTGGAAAATGGAAAAAAAAAAGTATGATTTTGAGAGCCCTTAAACTAACATAAACATAATTGTAGATTCAATTACAAAAGTTTGAAAACTCTAACAGGTGTTTGGAGTTTCAACAGATGAGCAAGAGCATATTTTAATAAATATTGTCTGAAAAATCCAGAGTCTTGTGACATATGAGGAGTTACTGGCCCATTCTGTTTGATCTGTTCTTTATTGCAATTTAAAAAAAACATCATTCAAGGAAAATATATAAGCTGAAGTACTTCTAATATACCAGTCTGGACTTCACTGTGTCTTTTCTTCCCTTCTCTGAAGCTTTAAAAATTACAAATTGCTTTGTTGGTTTTCTGGTGAATATACACAAGAGGTTATAGCTTTATTGATTTCTTGGCAGATTTTGATGTTCTGCTCCATTCTCTCTTTATGACCAAACAACAGCCAGTACTAGGATAAGAAGGAATTAACTAGGTATGAATTGTAGTCAAAGGGATAATAATGATCTTGAGGGTTTTTTTGGCCAAACATATGGGAGTTTAATATGCTGTTTACAATCTAACAGAAGTTTGTCTAAACTTTATTTGATCTTGATATTAATTAGTAAACCACTCAGCATTTCTTCATTCAGTTAAAACCAACATTTTTAATATGCATTTACGTCAATCATACATGTCAAAAATAAATGTCAGCTGTATCAGACCAATTGAATAGTACCTAGACTTGGATGCCGTTTCAAACTTTTGTCTTTAAAATTTCTTTTGCTTAAAATAATATATTTTACTTTTTAACACATGTGATTAAGAATCGACTTTTAGTAGTAAGCTTGAAAGTTTTCGCTACTTTTATGTATTTCTTTATTATTTATTATTTTAATATTACTTCTTACTACTTATTAGTACTCCTTCTAGGTACAGAAGCCCTTTTATTTTCTTTGAGAGATGACTTACAGGGACAGAGATACATGCCTTTATTTCCTGTAAACCTTACCCACAATGACAAGTGAATTCTGTTTTAATGGAGTTGTAAAATTTTCCTTACTAGTTCCTAAAAATTGTTTATCATAGAACCTTAGCAGCTGTAATCTTATATTTCCCTATTGACTCAACCTATTTCAGCCTGGATGATGAGATAAAAGTCTTCGTGTTCTGCTACTTAATTTTCTGGAGTTTTTATTTTCTGCCTTTAACAACAGGTTATGCCACAGAAATCTGTAATATCAGCTTCCTCAAAGAAGATCAAGCAAAGAAAATTCAATATTGAAATTATATCTCAGTGTCTCAGATGCTTTCAAACAGCTTCAAGTCAGAATCAATACCTTCATTTCACACAAAAAATTACAAGCCCTCTTCCAAAGGGCTTTTCATTTGTGGGGATGGATTTCCCCTTAAAATTTGTTTTCAGGTTTTTAGCATTTTTAAAGACTGTAATGATGAAATGTTGCCCTGAGGCTTTAGTCTCCAAGTAGAGTGCTAAAGGCCTCGATATACCTCAATCTGGAATAGTTGCAGAGTGTAAACTATAACATATCTGATAAACTTCATTGAAGTACAACCTGCTTCCACACAAACTGTGTGAGATATTCCATAGGAGTTTGTGACTCTTCATATGACCAATATTTCAAGAAAATGTCACATTACACCCTGAACTTAAGATTTCCTAACAAATTAGAAATTAAAATTTTCCTGTAGGTGGTAAAACACACATCTTCTCTTGAAAAACTTTTTGTCAGCAAGTGCCAGCCTTCAAAGTTCATTATGATGCACAATAGTCTTCCTATTGAACACGTAATTAAAACATAAATGAGGCAATCTGTTGCTGTAAACTACTTACATTGTCAGACTGAAAGCCATTGGCCAATGAACAGAATCTACTACTGTTCACACTGATAATCTTATCCAAATCTAATCTAATCTCTGTACTAGTTTTAGCTAGTTTGAGGTAAAGTTACTTTTCTTCATAGTAGCCTCTATGATTCTGTGTTTGAATTTGTGACAAAAAAACAATGTTAATAACATATTCATATTTTAGCCATTGCCAATTAACAGCCCGTGGAGAGCACCAAGACGATTTTCCCATTCTCACACTGATCAACCAGGGTGGTGCTGGGGGTGCACATGAAAATGGGAGGGGACACAGCTGACCCCAGCTGAGCAAAGGGTTATTCCATACCTTATGGTGTCATGCTCAGCATATAGAGCTGAACTATGAGTTGCTGGAAGAAGATAGCTCAAAGCTATTGTTTTCTTGCTGTAATCCATTCTCTTTATTCGTAAAGGAGTTCTTTTACACAGTTATGATCTTTCACTTGCAGAAGAAACAGTTTGAAATTTGTCCCCCTGAGGTTTTTTGCCATGTCATGTTCCCCATTCTAGATATTTTCTTTGTTTTTTCTTTTTCTTTTCTCTTTAAAATAATATTATTTAGCAGCAGAGAAGCAGAATCACAGACTGTCTACTCAATATTCCCCCTGTAAAACAATGTGGTAGAGTAGGCTGGGAGAAGGTCATCTCACAGGCTGCCATGAGTTATATGAACTTTCAAGGCAATTTTGGCCATGATAAACAAGAAAAAATGGCCTACACAAAGCTATGACCTGCAATAAAGACATTGTTTCTAAGATCAGATTTTTTTTAAGCTCTCAGAACATTAAACAGTGCAAGTATTTTTAATCTCATTTTTGTTTACAGACTGCTTTCTCGTAGAAAAAAAAAAGAGCTGGTGTAGACAGAGATATATTGATATTTTTTCCATTAACAATATAAAATGAGTTCTGCTGAAAAAAAACCTATATTTTTGAAACTAAATTACATTGGGAATTTTGTTTGTTTGTTTGTTTGTTTGGTAGTGGTGGTGGTGGTGATTATTTTGTTTCCACAGAAAATATTAGTTTCACTTGAACCTAGGCACAATTATTCACAAATTTTATTCTGAAATTTGGAATAGACCAGTTTGCAAACATTGCAAAAGTTCAGTTATAAACATGAACATCAGCTTGAATTGCAATACTTTCAATCTTAGATATCATCCCCTTTTCCTTTGTCTTCAGAATGTCATTGTTTGTGGTAAGTCGCCTCATAAAACAGAAAAGCTTTGCAGTCTCCAGATAATTCTAAAGACCACCCTGACTATGCAAAAGCTGGACACCTTTTACTTCTTGTATATGGAGACCTAGGGAACAAAGTCTTTGTGGCCCTAAGGACAGACAAAAACTCCACTGGGAAGTTGTATCATCTAAAGATAAGATGATATAATATTTTTCCAGTCGTTATGAAATTCCCTATTTGAAAGATAACATTATACCAATGACGTCTTATTTACACCCATCATGTATCACAAGTCCTGGATGATGGGTTTTGAAGAGAACTAATACAGTATATGCCATGGTAGATCAGACCATCCACTCATTTGAATTCCTGCAACACAGTTAATACCTGTTCTGATATATGCCACATAAAAAAATTTGAAACTAAGATAAATAGTCTGCAACCAATTGTCTAAATATAACAGCATGGCAAAACAGATATTTCTAAACATAGACATTATCTTTAAACAACTACATTTTCTTTCTGTTGCCTGACATCCCAAACAAGATTCAATTTAGAATATCTTAAAAAAAACCAAAACATATTGTGGGGCTTGCTACAATAGTCAGGATTTTCAGGAAATAAATTTTTGAAGGGGCTTGAAACAACTTGAGAGATTTGTTTTTTTAAAAATATGATATTTCAGCAGTTAAGGGGGGCTTTTAATTTACACATTCATATATTATATATTATTAACATGTTTCTGTGCATGAGGCAAGTACATAGCCTCAAAATAGTACAAGTCCTTTTCCCATTTCAGAGTAGTACTTTTAAATAAAAAATAAAACAAAATAAGATTTATAGGTTTTAAGATAATTAATCACATTAGAGATATTTTCAATTTCCTCAAAAGTCAGGTAAGCAATTTAGGCTACAGCCTCTGGAATAAAAAAATTCTTTATTTTACACATGACATTTATAGGACATATGGTGTAGCTGACATTTCTTTTTCTAAAACTACTTGCTAATATTTTCAGAGGGATGAATTACTTTTCCACATCTCAGCCATTACAACTGCACAGAGAGATAGATATGTTTGCTTCTGTTGTGCTTTTCAAGGAATACGTGCACCATGAATTTTTTATGTACAATACTGTGCTGTCTGCAAAAAGGGTAAAATTACTGGAGTCTTTGGACTGATAAAGTGTTATGACACCACAAGAAGAAGTAATTCTTTATATTTAAAGTATACTCTGAGGTAAATACCATCATTAATTTGTTGTAGATTAAATCACTGTGCAATGTTTCCACAGAAAACTAAAAAAAAATCCCATTTTACTATTCATTGTTGCAATTTCATGATATAACTCCACTATAACTCCACTGTGGAGTCTTCAGATTTTTAAAAAACTCTGTCAAAACTACAAATCAAATTAAGGACTCAAGAGTACAGTTTAGGCATATAAAATCTCAGCTGTTTTAATACTTTCTTCCAGTATCTACAGAATTTCTGAGAAACATTGAGCAACTGAATTGCTATCTCTTATTTCTTCGAAGCATTTCTTCAGTATATTCACATTAGCGGCTGTGATAAAGGTTGCTTCATCTTCTAAAAATTTAATTCTTCCATCACTGGTGGGGTTTTTTTTTCCTTATGGAAGCATTGAGGTTTATGAACAGAGTCTTTCTCATGAAGATAATGTGTAAAGATCTCTTAACACCTGTAGGTCTACTACAAAAGCATACTGAATTAAAACAAACAACAAAAAAAAAGGAACTGCAGAAATTTGGAACTTTCTGCCTCTTTGCTATTATTGTGCAGAGAATCTAGGTATCTGGCTACATCACCTTCTCTGATATGAATTCCATTTATATAGAGTGAAGGTAGATCTGAAAATGCATCTCAGTTCAAGGCTCCAAGTACACTTAGATATAACTTGATATATTTCTCAGGAACAGTCTTCCAATTTACAGAGATTTTTTAATGTTAGTTTTGAAACTTCAACTCTTAAACCAAGGCGTTAAAAACTGAAGTTACACACTGACAGTTAATTGACAAGCCAGCCATAACCAGGAGATATTTATCTAATGATTAAATTCAGTTTCTTAATACCACTCCAACATTTTAAGTGATTTATGTGTTTGAGATATCAAACTTTATACTTTAGAGTTACAACACCTGTGACCTTCAGAGCTACTTTACCTGCAGACTGAAGATTTCAGTAAGAAAATCATCACCTCAGCTTGAGATTAAAATCTCATTTCTGGCATCATGATCAATGACAATGCAGGGGTAATATCTATACATTTGGATGTGATAATACGGAGAATGCACTTATAATATATGTACTATAATGTATGTATTAGAATATATGTTAAAATATATTTCACATTTTCTATTCGGCATGTGTCTTTTCATCCAGATTTGTTCTTCTTCAGCTTGGTCAGGAATGTCAAAAAATCCAGCAAATGGGCTTCTCAAATCATTCCTCAGGAATTATTTTAACATAGCAAAATGGAGTTTATAACTTTAGAACATGCAAGAAAGCGAGGAGTAATATGATTTTCTAGAGGACTAAATAAAGAACTACCTGTGTTCCTTGCCCTGGGAGCATTTCCTTTATGTCCCGTACCATTCTATTAAAGGAATAATAGAAAAACCACACATAAATAGTAGTGTATAGCACACAAGACATGACACAATTAAATTCCATTGCTGTTGTCAAAAGTGCATAGAAAGTAACTTTTTCTGTCTCTCAGATGATGCTTATTTTCCTTCTTGTAAGATGAACAAACGATCAACTGGGGAATACAGCAACTGAAAGAGAGTAAAGAAGCTATACCTTGAGGTTTTCAGTAAGAGAAGAAAAGAAATAGAAAGGAGGGATTTGTAACAGTGCCATAATTTATCCACTATTGCCACCCCAATGCTGTCAAACAAAAGTTCAAGTTTCATTTCCCCAATGAAGTGTAGTATTTGGTGCTCTTTTTTAATTTTATTCAGTTCTGTATTGTTTTCATTTAGAAACCCTACTTCTTTATAGCTGATACGTTTGTATTTCATTAATGTATTTTTATTGTCAATATTCTTTTTATTTATCTATATTCCTAGTCTCTTTTTAAATAATTTTGTTGAATGACTTTTTTTTAAGTTTAGAAGAGCAAACCTTTGGACCTTACAGTCTTGTACTTTGTTTTGCTGACTAGATTGTGAGAAAAACTGATCTTTGAAGGCAACACAAAGAAAACAGACAAAAGACACAGTGGGTGTTTTTCTTTAAAATTATTTTATATTCAAGGGACACATACACATTTCCAGATAAAAAGTAGTTGCAGCAACCTAAATACAACCAATTGGTGTTTCCAGTAATTTCTTTTACTCTAGGTGATGAAGCTCTGCTTGATGTCTACATTTCCTTAGTGCTTGAAGAAAGTTACAATGGAGGTTTCAGTCCAAAGAATATACTATAAAATTGTGCAAATTTTTTCTTCTGCCTTCCACTAAAAACAAGTTAAAACTTTTCAGTCTAAAACTTTCCCACATTGTACTCTAGCCAATTTTCATCCATTTAGGAATGCATAAAATGTTGTTAATTTTAGCTTTTCCATCTAAAGAAGTACCTGTTTTGACAAACATGACCTTTCTCCATGCTCAAGTGCACTCTCCCTCTTCCTTCTCAACATGGACTCTTCTTGATAAACTCACTAAAATCGACCATATTCTTCTATCATCCTTCACTCCCCTTTTAGTTTGCCTAAAATTATGATACGTTATGCTCAGCAGGACAAAATTTCTTTAAGAGCAGGAATAAGTGAACTTTTATGAGACTTTTCTCACATATTAGTGGAAGTACTGGCTTAAGTGCATACTCCAGTTTGTTAATGTCTGTTTATTGGCTTTGAATATTAGAAGAATGCTGGCTGTTTCACAAATGATGTGTGTTTACACCTCATGTTTGGAAAAACCAACAAATTAAAAACCTTGTGTTTCAGTTCTTCAGAACTAAATCAATTTTTATTCTTTCTTGACTTAAAATAAAACCTTAAAAATTGTGGTTTTGCCAAGTCATGAACACTCATCAAAAGTGTGGTATGTAAGTTCTAGTGAGATGATTCATGGCAACACAATCCTTATTATATCAGTGTGGCCCCATAATTGATTTAGTTAATGGTACCATCTGCTCATTTACAGTGTTTTCCTTCCCATTAGAATGACACATCATACATTTGATTTTTTCAACTATGTTTTCTGTCTTTTGCCCCACCAATTCAAATTGTTGAATTACCTTCAAAAAAATTCAAAAGGTTAAATTACCTTTTTCTCTTCACATCCATTATCGTAATAATACCCTTTTGCTTTTGAGGAAATTAAGTTTTGAAAGAGTTGTTTTGGCTCTCAGTGCTTTGTCTTTCCAACTGCTAAGTGATTCTCTTCTGGTGATGAAATCATGTTGCTTAATGCAGAAGTCATCTAGTATTCTCTTCAGTTATAAACCTACGATGTTCCAGGCTTTTAGAAAAATAAGTCAAAAGTATTAATTTTCCATATCCTGCAAAAAAAAAAAAAAGAGAGAAATTGAAGGTGAAAAAAAATAGAAAATTGCAGCTGTCCTAGGGTAACCATGTATAAAAGACACCTACTTCCTGCCTTCATAACAACACTGTTGGAATATCAACATGCAATCACAGTGTTAACATTTTTGCAAGAATAAAAACCACATAAGATTGTGTAGGGAGAATTTCTAGGGCCTAGTCTTTGAATAATTGTGGACATATTAATGTAATTCATGGACTATGCCAATTATGAACAGACATTGAGAAAAAAAACCTTTTTGCTTATATTGGAGTATTATACTCAAATATAGTTGATTAATTACAATGTGTAAAGTTATAAAAGTAATTTATCATGGTATAATGAGTATTCAGGTACATATGGCTTATTTAAATGAATATAATAGAACAAGAGCCATTAGAGCATTGCTGTATATTTTAGGATACATAACCAAGCACATTTTATAAAAGGCTTGGGAAAATAAATACCTAAAGTCATAAAAGTAAATGTAAAAAAATGATACTCTGTATTTAATTTTCACTAAGATTTATTCTTTAAAAGAAGAAAATAAATAATCTAATAAAGGAAGAGCACTAGCTTTTACTGGTAAACTTTAAGAAAACTCTGAATCTTGAAGACATACTGGAGGAATATAATTCAGAAAGGTAGAGTTGGTCTTTTGGGGTCATCTGTCCCTCCTGTGTCCCCTCCCAACTTCTCGTGCCCCCCCAGCACACTCATTGGGCCTTAGGAGGGCCAGAAAAGGCCTTAACTTTGAGTGAGCACTACTCATCAATAACAAAAATATCCTTGTGTTATAAACACTGTTTCCAGGACAAATCCATACTGGCTATTATGGAGATAATTAATTCCATCACAACCAAAATCAGCACACAAATACAATCACTCACTGCTTCCCAAGGGCAGACTTATGCCCAGCTGTTACCTGAGCAGAACCATTCTAAAATTCCCTTTTTTCACTTTTATTGCTGAACATGATGGTATAGGATACAGCACACCTTTGCAGTTGTTTCAGATCATTTACTGGTTTGTCCTCTCCCAGCCTATGTGCTGTGACAGGGACAGGATGAGAAACAGAATCATAGTATTATAAAATCATTAAAATTGGAAAAGATCTCCAAGATCATTGATTCCAACCTTTGGCTGAACACCATAGCACTAAGAGACATGACCAGTCATTTCTGGAACATTTCTTTAGACAGTGACTCCACAACTTCCTCAGGTAGCCCATTCCAATGCTTGACAACCCTTTCAATGAAGAAATTCTTCTTAACGTTGAAACTCAGCCTTCCCTGTCTTGAGGCCATTTCTTCTTGTCCTGTGGCTGGTTATGTGGAAAGAGAGGCTGAACAAGCCTCACCCGGCCACAACCTCCTTTCAGATAGCTGGAGAAAACAACAAGAGCTCCCCTGAGACTCCTCCATCTCCCATCTCCCTCAGCTATTTCTCAAATGTCTCACTCTCCAGACCCTTCCCCAGCTCCACTGCCCTTCTCTGGACACACTCCAGCACCTCAAAGTCCTTCTTGTACTGAGTGGCCCAGAAGTGAACACAGGATTTGAGGTGTGGCCTCACCAGTCCTGAGTACAGGAGAACAATCACTTCTCCAGTCCAGCTGCCTCATTATTTCTGTCACAAGCCAGGAAGCCATTGGCATTCTTGGTCACCTTGGCACACTGCTGGCTCCAGTTTAGCCACCTGTCAACCAGCAGCCCCAGGTTCTTTTCCTCTGGGCCTCTTTCCAGCCACTCTGTCCCCAGACTGTGGCACTGCCTGAGGTTGTTGTGACCCAAGGGCAGGAGCCAGCACTTGGCCTTGTTGAACCTCACACAATTGACCTCAGCCCATCCATCCAGCCTGTCCAGATCCCTCTGCAGAGCATTCCTATCCTCCAGTAACACAACACTCCCACCCAACTTAGTGTCATCTGAAAATTTACTGATCAGGCAGAAGGCATTCATGCTTTGCAGGCACTGTTCATAGTGCTAACAACACTGTTTTGGTCAAAAATCTAAAACACAGAACCTTAGGAGTTGCCATGAATAAAATTAACTCCATCCTAGGGAGACCCAGTATATCAGGCTAGCACTTAGCTCTTAGTATATTGATTTCATCTAATTCCCATGCGCTTACCAGTAAGTTGCTACTTCACAATATGCTGGAAGTGTCTGTCTGTATATTTGTTCCCTTCTGTATTTAATTTTGTTAGGAAACACTGACCAAAATTTAATAGGAACATTAATATTAGGATGTCACCTGCTGTCTACATTGAACTGATGACAAGACACAGGTTTGCCACAAATTTATGATATTTGGTCCCAGAGCTTGAGGTTTTATTATAGACTATGTGGATCTCACTGCAGATGATTAGTCAGAATATCTGATAAACCAGATGGTAAGAGCAAACGTGGAGACAGGGAACAATTGAGATAGTAACATGGGTCAAGAGAGGTTTGAAAGGAGATTAGGTAAGGTATATATTAATTAGGGTAGAAGTGATTAGCAGAACACAATGATTAAGAGACACAATTTTGAAGGGCATATAGAAGGCAGGTGCCCTGAAAATACTTGACAGAATAATGGGCTGAAAAACAAGAGGCATGAACAAAAGCTAAGGAAGGATTGGTCAGCAAGGGACTTCAGGATAAATTGCTTCTCAAAAAAGATAATTAATATGTAGCACTACAAGCTATTAGGAGGGGAAAAGCTAGTTCTCAAATGCTAATATATTTGAGAAGAGACAGATAGGTGGATGAGCAGGATGGACTAATTCTATATATTACCTCTGCCACCAGAATGGCAAAGGTAAAGCATCACAACAACAAACTACAAAATCACACACACATACACAAACTCACAAAACCCCAAAACAATCGAAAACAAACAAAAAAAAGGACAAAACCCCACAAATAACAGAACCTGTGTTACTCCAAAATATTTTAAGTTAAGTAAGATTCTTCCTGGATTTATTGCTAATTAAAAAATAATAATTGCAGAAACACTTCTCATGGAAATTTTGTTTCCATAAAGTGGCAACAGAGAAAGCTTTGCTTAAAGTCAATTCTTCCTGGGAATCCAAGATCAGGAACTTTAAGATGCAGAATTTTCTCCCCACAGTTTGTTGGCTGAATTTCCTTCTTGTTGATCCAGCCATGGAGCTGGCTAGGAATGTGTTCAAGAGATCTATGATCTATTTCACCAACCTAGCAGCAGCAGCTGAGTACTCAGTCAGAAAAGCAGGTTATGTTCTAGCCCACATGGTTGTTCAGCACTGAGCATAATGGTGTTCCTTCATCCATTTGAAACAGAAGCCCCAAACAAGTTATTCCACTTTTTCCCACTGCTCTTTACACCTGCACTGAACAGTCAAACCAAAACTACTTCTACCACACTGCATGCAACTCTGTCTTTAAAGTTCACCAACCTTAAACTCTGCCTTTTTATCACCTGCAGCATACTCTGCAAGGAGCTTGAGGCTGCACTGCCACTGTGCCAGCATGAGCAGGGTGGTCCCAGAGCATTATTCAGCACTTTGTGAGCGTGTCTCTGGACACGCCATGCCCACACTGCAACCCTGCCACGCTGCAGTGTCCCTTGAAAGCCAAGCAGCCGTGTAGACAGTGAGGACCTGCTGCTGGGAACTTTCACCCTAGGTAGTTGAATTTGTTCTGATACAACAGTCAATTATCGGGCATGGAAATACCAGCACTCAGTTTTCCACTGGATCAAACCCTGCCATGTGCAAGAGCTGCGCCCACAGATGATGACTGTGATTTCTCACTGCTCCCTCTGTGCTTCCTGCCGCTCCTGAGAAAAGACAGGACAAGTAAGACGGCATCCAAAGCAGCTTATTCCTTTCTAAGCATTGATGTACACACATTGAATATAGATCTCTTGAAGCTTAGTTCAGAAGTGGATCAGAAGGTCAGCTAAGATATTTAACAGTTTCATCTTTCCCCGGTGGAAACTGAAGTAGCTCAGAGAAAAAGAGTCAAGTTATACATGCAGATTTTTCTGTAGACTGAGAAATATATTGACTGAGATAAAAAGCATCAGCCTTCATACTCCTGCAGAAGAATTTATTCTTCTGAAAAAAAGTAATTATTAGTACCAGGTGTTGTATGAATAATAGCTACATAATGTAATGTCCTGCAAATTTAAATTTCATGTTGTTCCACATTTCTTTAGCTTCCCTTCCCACTCAAAAGAAAACAAACCAAAACAAACTGTCAGCATTGGATTTTGCATATTTAAAATTTTAAAATGTTTCTACAAGATAAAAAGGTGAACCTTTACAATTAAATTAATACACTTTATACAATTGTATCCTAAAAATCCAATTTTGAAGAAATATTTGGGGTTTGTATTTCCATAGAATGTATTTAACCAGAATCCAAGTGATCTAAAATTAACTCTAATAATTTTTCAAGTGAAATGGATATTTAATATTTAGAAATTAACATTTTTAATACATTAATGGAACTTAAGTTATTCCTACATTGCATATCTCTAAGTTATCTTCATGTTAGAAGAGGTTGTAAATCATTCTATAAAAAGTTTTTGAAGAGATTTATATACTAAGAAACCAAAATGAGCCATTATCTTACTCAAACGATTGACCTTTATTACTTTTATGATCATCATTCAGGATGATCTATGATTTTGAAACCTGGATCCTCTCCATGGTGATATAGAGTTTGAGCCAAGAGTAACAGAACTTAAGTTGCTGTATAAATGCAGGACAATGTAAGTATGGAATTCAATTTACAAGAGTAATTTCTGCTATAGACTTCCTAGTTACACGGTTCCCAAATAGTAAGGAAGCACAACTGTCCTCAAAAGAGATCAGAGGATGTCAAGCTTATGCCTAAAAATCTCATTTTATTCATCAAGATTAGTCCTTGTACATACATCTCATACCAGCAGTAAATAGTTTAGATAGATTCCCATATGCGAAAGAACAGATTAGTGATCCTGACCTTCTTTGTATGCCTCTACAAAGGAAGAGTGATATCAGGGAGGCAGCAGTTAATTGGGAAACTACTAACTTGGTAAGCACTTTTTCTGGTCTTAGAGCTGTAAAATAATTTTTAATCCCAAAGGCTAAAGCAGACAGGAAATGTATTAATATATTCCTGGTTCCTTTACACAAAGTTCTTAAAAAGTCAAATTTCTGCATATTTCTGAATGCTGTTTTGGCAGCAGACTTTAAATAAGATAGAAGTTTATCACCAGAAAGTGATTATTACAGGTATAAGCATCCTTTGTCATTCCTATGAACCAGTTCATGGACCACTTATATAACAGAAGAGATTGTAGGTCAGTCAGGAAAGAGTTTGACCACCTTTTTTAGACTGGGAAGCACACAGAAGTCTGAATTCTTCTTGTACCACAAATTGAGGGGGATGGCAGGAGAAGGGGGTAGGAGTGGGAAGGAAGAGAGAAAATAAGGAATAAGCATATTTATTTCACA
Source organism: Sturnus vulgaris (assembly GCF_052056855.1). NCBI lineage: Eukaryota > Metazoa > Chordata > Aves > Passeriformes > Sturnidae > Sturnus > Sturnus vulgaris. The sequence goes on along the minus strand of NC_142243.1, from coordinate 102,034,160 downwards.
AGAATCACAAGGTTGGAAGAGACATTCAAGATCATTGAGTCCAACATGTTTCCTGACACCTCAACTAAACCATGGCACTGAGTGCCAAATCCGGTCTTTTTTAAACGCGTCTAGGAATGTTGACTCCATGTCCTCCCCAGGCAGACCATTCCAGTACTTTATCACTCTTTCCACAAAAAAACTTCTTCCTAATATCCAACCTTAGCACAGCTTAAGATTGTGTCCTGTGGTTCTGTCAGTTGCTGCCTGGAGAAAGAGACCAACCCCACCTGTCCACAGCCACCTTTCAGGGAGCTGTAGAGAGTGATAAGGTCACCCCTGAGTTTCCTTTTCTCCAGGCTGAACAACCCCAGCTCCCTCAGCCATTCCTCACAGGGTTTGTGTTCCAAGCCCCTCACCAGCCTTGTGTCCTCCTCTGGATGTGCTCAAGAGTCTCAATGTCCTTCCTAAACTGAGGGGCCAGAGCTGGACACAGCACTCAGGGTGTGCCCTCACCAGTGCCCAGTACAGGGGAAGAATGACCTCCCTGCTCCTGCTGGCCACACTATTCCTGATCCAGGCCAGGATGCCATTGGCCTTCTTGGCCACCAGGGCACACTGCTGGCTCATGTTGAGTCTGCTGTCAACCAGCACCCCCAGGTCCCTTTCTGCCTGGGCACTGTCCAGCCACACTGTCCCCAGCCTAGAGCACTGCAGGGGGTTATTGTGGCCAAAATACAGGACTCAGCACTTGGACTTGTTAAACTTCATCCTATTGGACTCTGCCCATCCATCTGCATCCATCTCTCTGCAGGGCCCTCCTACCTTCCAGCAGATCGACATTCGCTCCCAGCTTAGTGTTGGATGCAAATTTACTAATAAAAGACTAAATTCCCTCATCCGTGTCATCAATGAAAATATTGAACAGCACTGGCCCCAGCACAGAACCCTGAGGAACACCACTGGTGACTGTTCCCAGCTGGATGCAGCATCTTTCACCCTCACTCTGGGCCTGGCCATCCAGGCAGTTCTTAACCCAGCAGAGTGCTCCTGTCCAAGCCATGGGCTGCCAGCTTTTCCAGGAGTGTGCTGTGGGAGGCAGTGTCAAAGGTCTTGCTGAAGTCCAAAGAGACAATATCCATAGCCTTTCCCACATCCACCAGGTGGGTCACCTGGTCATAAAAGCAGATCAAGTTGGTCAAACATGACCTACCTCCCCTAAACTCATGCTGGCAGGGTCTGATACCCTGGCCATCCTGTAGATGCTGCATGACCACACTCAGTATAAATTGATATTTATATATATAAAATTTATATCTATAAATATAAATTTCAATGTGATTACAGCAGTTCTAAGACAAAATAATTCCTGTAAAGTCTGACCATTGTTCCTTCTTTTACTCTGATTAATTCTGTGACATACCAAGCAGACAGCACACACATCAGGAAAGATTTACAGCCTATTACTTTCCTCACAGGACATTACCATGAGATGCGTTGTCCCCTACCAACATAGTTAAAAATTTCCCAGTCACTGATTTGGAACTCTAGCTAGTAGAGACTGAACAGAACAAAATAGTTGACTGGAATTCCTTACTAATAAAATTAAAATAAGACAGACATCAAGCACATTCTTGAATTAATCTGTTTCTTATAACACTAACTTAGGTATAGGAACAGCCTCAGGCTCCACAGCCAGGAGAACAAAGGAGATATTTGCCCCTGCCCCACAGTAACATAATAATATATGAATATATCATAGTTTTCTTTCTCCAAAGGTACTTTACCTATCTGAGAGTAGAGGACAGATGTGTAAAGGCATCTTGTTTTCTTTCCTCTACTAGTCATCCTGACTATATTTTTCCCAACATCCTTCTGCATGTAAGGATTTTGCATTTGTGTCTGGAAAGGACTAAGGTAACTTTCAGTTTCCTAAAACAGACCGCCCTGCCACACCTTAAAATTGTTTTCCTTTTAATATTTGTGATAATTTCACTGTGTAAATATTGCTCAGAAAGCACAAATATTTTCTACAGTTGAGAGTCTGCATACTGGAAAAAATGTTTAAAAAGCCATAACACAGCTTTGTTTATTTACAGTTAGGAAGCTACAGCATGAAGAAATTGTCACATCATTTATTCACATGAATAGTTTATCTCCTTGCTTCCAGTTACATTACTGTTAATAATATTATTAAACACCTTTAATTTCTTTATTCTTAAGCATTAATATTCAAATATTTTAATTGCTTTTTCACATCAAATGATGTGACTGTAGGAGTACAAACGATTTTGTACCTACACTATGTGGACTTAGACTCTTCATACTTGGTTTGCAACAAGATTTGCTCATTCCAATACAAATAGAACTCCTGGTTAAGCATATTTCAATAAAAAAGACAAATCTCACATTAATAAAAAAACAAATGTAAGCATCTAAAAGTATATGCACAGGAACTTTGGTATGGTATGAACAAAAGAGGGGAGATTAGACCTCCAAGTAGAGACTGAGTCATCATATAAAATATGAATCAAGAAATGATGTATTGCATTACTCCTTTTCTCTAACTCACCAGCAAAATGGAAAACCCTGCAGGAAAATAGTCTCTAGCTTGACCACTTCAAGTACTGAGCCCAGAGGTGGTTTAAGTTTGCTAATCACAGAATTTATTCCTAGATTCACTCAAATTTCTTGGATACATTCACCTTTCCTTGAGTTTCCTATGCTAAGAATTATTTAACAGTTTGCTGCATAACTGAGCTAATATAGTTTTGTTAGGTATCAGTAGCAAAGCAATCACAAATATTTACAAGCCTATATATGTAAAAAATACACATACGCACACATATAAGTTCTGTGGAAAAAATATTAATCAGTGGAAAAGAAAAATACTGCAGACTCAGGAAGTAAAGAACAAAATACTCTTAGATTCCTCTATGGATGTACATGCAATAACCAAACAAATGCAATGGCCTTTAGCTTGGTTTCTTAATGAAAAAAAAAAAGTACTAGCAATTTGACTTTTAATAAATGGTTCTCCATACCCTATATAATTTTTAAACTTATAGACAATATCAGAATTTGTCAAAAGGGTGGAGATCAAAGACCTTAAAAGATCATTTACAATTGGCAGACAAGTATCTACTAAAGCCAGCAAAAGAAGCCAAGTATCCGGGCTGCTTGAATTGCCTCACAACCTGAAAATTTAACTATTTGTATATCCAATTCTGACCAGCAGATGAAGCAGTAGAGAGCAGCCAACAGGCCAGCCAAAGGCACAGGATATAGCAGTGGTTTTATTAAGTTACATGGAGAACAGTAGATAAAAATATGGGATGAAGATCTGTCCCATTAGTAATGCAGTGTTGGAAGGGATTTTATTATGAATAAGGAACTGCAGAAAACAGAGATTTTGAGAGCAAGATGTCATGCCTGTGTTTTAGGGGATGCAAGAATAATTTAGGGTGTTTTAGCAGAGAAAGAAAGACCCAGATAACTTACTGAAGTCTCTTCCTATCTGAAATATTCTATAATCTAGACATAGAAGAATCTAGTGTACAACACTGTTGCATCATGAATGTGACTTCAGTAGTTCTAGTGCTCCCAAAACATTTTTTTTCCTTAAATTCTGTTTTTTTTCAGATCACATCAGAAAATGCATGCCTCGTCCCATGCCCATGCAGTACAAAGACGCTTAGTACTCAGCTTTCTATGGTTTTCTAACTATTTGTAAAAAAAAGTATTTCTTAAAAAAAAAAAATAAATAAAGGTTATGCCATCATTGGTGTTTCTGTAGCAGTACATTCTGGTGTTAATTTCAGTACTTTGCTATATGATAGCCTGAAGACTTATTTCTCTAGGTGGTGCTGAGATCAGCCTTTATGAGATGTAGTTATTGGTAAAGAAGACCTAAAAACTTTGCAGTGTCTTTTTAGCCTCTGACTGCAGGAGAATTTGACTTCTCCTTTTGAACATCATTACACCCCTATGATTCTTACTAAAAGGTGCCCTAATTGAGGTGTGCTTGATGCTTTATTGCAAAATTATAAGTAGCCTTAAAACATTTTTCAAGTATTCTCCTGCGAATTTAACTTTTACTAGCAAGCAAAAAGTTTTTAGTAAGAAACAGTCTATTCTGATGGCTTTCATGTTCCTTAAGGGTGAAAAGGTGGCAATTTATAATTTCTTCTCTAAAGGTCCTGTAACTGATGATTGATGTAGTCTCCATTTAGAAATCCTGTCTTAGATAAACACAACACTGCCCAAGATTGACTCCTGCTCTGACAGCTCCAATGTGGCTTTGCAATGGGGATTTGACGTTGTTGGTGTGTGTCCCCTCTGGCTATGTCTCTCTTTGCCTGTGAAGAAATTTCTCTGTCTGGCCCATCTGATAAGTGCATATCCCACAGAGCACAATACTGCAGAATTCTTTGTATTCTGGCTATGATATTTCCAAAGTTAACATGAGTACGAGAGTATACAAGAACTGTACATGGACAGGTCTATGCAGGATGAGGACCAGGCTCACATGAATACTAAGAAAAAAATAAATATTCCAAACAGAAAAAAAAATAGACACCAATAAAACAAAACTCCACATCAAGACTATATTACAGCTATTTATTACAAACATTTCAAAACTTCATGACAGAAAACAGAGACATTTAATTATCATTATAAAAGCTCTATAACAGCAGTACAATAAGTTCTGTCATATGTGGAGTATCTTGAGGTACTCATTGATGTTCAGCCTCAATTTAGGTATCAATAGCAGGTGAAGATGTATGCTCTTTGATAAATGCATAATTGAACAGTATATACAACTCTGTACCTTTCAATTAATCCTCCAAATAGAGAAATTAGGAATATAATTTTTATTCAGCAAGATTTATATTGATTTCTGCTTTTAAGAACAAAGAATAAACAAATCCAGTTCAAGCATATTTCTAAGAACTTAGGTGAAAATATTTTGCCCTCAAGTAACAGGAAGTTTAAGTTACTTTGAAGTTTCATAAGCCTTAGATAAAGGCCCCTTGGGAATGTAATTTTCTCAGTGGGAAGAATAAATGAGCATCTGAGATAAACATTACAGAATTGTTGCAGTTTTTTTTGGTGGGGTTTTGTTCATTTTTTGAAGTTCATATCTTCCTTCAGTGGAAAGTTAAACATTATCCACTGAGGTGAATAATTTTCTCCAACAATAGATTTGCTTAATATTTTGCAGCTATGCAACACAGAAAGTTTTAATAATTATTTTTGTAGGCAACGAACATAGTGCTCTTAAGGAGATTGTCCATTAGTCCATTTTAGAGATCTGTAAACTTAGGTGCACTACAATTAACAAGAAAATAATTTATAAAATGAAAATCCACCAGAAGTCTCTAACATAATGTGTCTTTAATTTTGAATGCTACTTTGGCTTTAGTTTAAATAAACTGGTTTGCTCCCTCCTAAGGTGTTCGACACAGTCTTTCACCAAGGCCTTTGATAAAATCACTGACATTTCCTGAGTGGATACATGGCTAAGGTTAAAAAGAATTTGAGATATACAGAATTATGTGAGTTAGTGTTTGATCCAAGTAGGAAAGTTGGAGAGGAAAAGGATTTCTGATATCCACATTTCCTGCATTTTACATCAGGCTGAAAAATAAATGCTTTGAAATAAAATTCTTACCTTTCCCAAAAATATGTAGCTGACCTAAAGCTACTATACTGTCAATGCTCAGCAAGGATACCAGATACATGGATTCAATTATAGTAAATGCTGCAGGAGCCATCCCATTTTCTTTCTTATCTAAACAGGAATTAACAAATTAGTTGATTATGTTTCTTACCTGAAGAGTGTCTTATCAAAATAAAAGCTGGTTAACGTTTGTTTTTTGTTTTTTTTTTTTTTTTTTAATAACTCCTTTAGAAATTATTATCATTTCTACTCATTGAATTATCTTTCTTCTTTGGAACAATTCCACTTTGCCCAATTGATGTATTTATTAGCATGAAGAAAGGATTCAGATCTTACATCCTGTCAAAATTTTCAGTGCTTCCTTACTCTTTAACATTGAAGCTTTCTATTTCTACAGGATGTTAGTACTTCTTATAATTTTAAAATATTAAAATACATGTAATCAAGATAAAAATGAACATTCCTCAGTGCCCAGGTTTGTTCTACAGATAATTCCAAGCCCTCGAGAAACAGAAAACTTTATTCTAAACACCAATATGCTGCACATGTGTTTCTTTGACAATTAGGAAAACTGGACTTTTCTAGTCTTTTTGGGCTCAGTCACTTGTTATATGATTTCCTCAAACTCTTTAGCTTTTAGGTGCTTGCAGCTTTTAACAAGTCCATTTTTTAAAACTATGATTGCCTTATTAGTAAGGTAGTTTTCCTATTCGTCATAGATCATGTGCATTGAAATTTCAGTTTTAAAATCTTTCTAGGATACAGGAGATTCAGAAAAATAATAACAAAATCTCATTTCTATCAAAGTCTGGATCTGACATTAAACATGGAAACCAAAGCTCTGATTTAGCTCCAAGAATCCACCACCAAATCTCTTTAAGCTTCTCAACATAGCAAGGCCAAGAAATCATCAGAAGAAGGAGAGTTCAGTCTAAAGTCAGATATGTTCTGCCTGAATCTGCCTGCAGCAGGCCAGGAGGAAACACTGGCTCTTAATCCTTCCTGAGGCTGAAGTGGCTGGTGTCCTCTTCTACTTGGGATATGCAGCTCTTAACCTTCTGTCTACATTAAACATATTTTCCTTAGGAAAAAACCGAAAAAGGATTTTTTTCTCTACATAGAAACAGAGGTGGTGCCTATCATCTATAAAATAACAAGTAAAACCAGTTCAAGGACTAAAAGTCTATTCCCAGACTAAAGGAATTTGGAGACTTTAAAGTAGGTGCCTTAAACAGGAAACTACAGCTCATTTAGTTAGAAGTATTTTCAGTAGAAGCTTTGGAAATATGCAGATAGAATTAAGTCATTGGGGGGAAAAAAAAGCCCCAAGAAATAAGAAGCCAAGTGGAAGGTACATTATAAACTCTGGAGTTAGAGCTGTCACTTAGAATTAACTATTGCTGAATCCCTGCTCTCAGCATTGCATTTAAATTTTATTCAAGGATTTTTTTCACATACAAATAATTCTGAAGAAAGGATCCAAATCCATGGTTCTGAAAGTGGTACACATTTAAGGTGCTCTCAGCAGGAATGGGGTTACTCCATGAGGGAGGACAGCCGCGGGATGACACCAAAACAGGTTCACTGACCCATGTGCCAGCCTGCAGAACCCAAGCAGGGCATTGATAACATGAGCGACTATCAACAACCCCAGACATATGCAGTGCAAGGTTTTAGGGAGTCAAGCCCAAGGAACACACCTGGGAGATGGGCCAGGAAGTTTACCTAGAGCTTAGCTCAGGAAGGGATTAAGGCCCCCGTATTAAGTTGAAATGGAGATCCTGGACCCATGGAGAACTCTAGAGGGAGGTGCCAGGGGCAAATGGGTCAGGGTCAGTACAGCCTGGTGGTAACCTCAGGGCTCTGTATCAAAGCATCCCCTGAGCCTCAATCACCAAACCAGGTTTAAGCTGCAAAGAAACTCAGGACAGCACTGGCCTTGAGTGTAGAGATATTCTGATTCAGATACCACAGGTCTGGGACTCAAATGCCTTATCAGTGTGCAGCCAGGTAAGATCAGATTTGCCACAGAGTCTTGAACTGAGCTTGCTGTTGAGGTACTACATACCATGTTGGTAACATTCTACTCTCAGATTAAAAAAAACCAAACCAAACAAACAAAAAGAAATCCCAAACTAGAGCAGTAAGACTAAAAAAACAACATTTCACCTTCAACTTTATTCAGTTACCAAAACAACAGAGAACAATGATGATGCTAATTCTCAGTGATAGGGATTTTGTGGCAATTGTGTCATTGCTGCAATTAATTTCACAGTGAACATTGTATTCATCCCATGCAATCCTCCCACTGAGTAGCTTGATCTTGCAGCTTGATCTAATTAGAGAAAAGTTTCAGGATTATATTAGGGTCAGACAGAAGAGGTCAAAAAATTACACATAGTGGTTAGCAGTGGAAATCGATGGATGATTGAGCCTTGAAGCAGGAAAGAACATGATCTTTTGGGATGCTAAAGCAAAAACTAAACAAAACCTTGCGCTGTTGCCAAGTCTACAAAAACTACAAAAGAAAGAAAATCAAACAAGGTAAAAATTATAAACAGTCTTCCTGATTTTAGGAAAATGTAATCCTGCTTCTTGTTATAGATGAAATGAAATGTTTCTGGCAAAAGTAAATATTTTTAATATTGTAATCTACATTTACATTTAAAAGTGTAAGCCACATTTTTAATAAGGTAATCCAGTCACTAGGCACTGAAACTCCATTCCAAAGCAGAGTTCATTCTGCTGGGGATATACAAAGCTATTTCTCTTAATTACTCAAGCCACTCCACCTACCACAAGCCTACTCCTGCTCCCTTGAAATCAATAAAAAGGTTCCTATTGATTTCTACAAGCATGGGATCAGATGTAATGCCAAGATCGCCCAGGAGGTTGAATAAGTTGAATATTGAAATAGTATGATGAATACCTGCCATTTTTAGCTCTGCCTTTATACATATAACCTGCTGCTAAATTTGACCAGATTCAGGAACACTCCTGTCATGTTTTCTTCCAATCAAGCCTAGTATGGGTGGGAATATCTCCCTCCTGCTCTATTGCAGTGAAATATTACACCAGGAGCTGAAGAAAAGTGCCCAGGCATGAACCTCCAACACCACTTCCTATTGAGACACAGCTTGAGACTTTCCTTGAGTAGAGTCTCATTACTTGAACGGCTTTTGTGATAAGTGCATTTACTTTGTACTAGTTTCTAACAGATCTCATACAGCTGCATTGCAAGGCAATGATTAACATCTGTCCATGACCAGAATTTCCCAGATACTTCTGCTCACATTTTGAAATAAATCAGTAAGCAAAACATTGAGAACATAGCCATTTTTATAACCAAGACAAGGTGAAGAAAAGTAGAGGATAGGCACCTCCATGAGAGCAGAACATTCTCTCTTATAGAGCAACTTGTTGTCTTTGAAATATAAACCTTAAGGAACACCAATTTAGAGCTACAAGTTGTGGAGAAAACTGATGTGAAGCTAAAAGAGAGCAAAGAATAACAAGGAGAAGGGAGCAAAGGTTGCAAATCAGTGTCACTATAAAAAGCAACAGAGACCGCTATACAAAATACATCAATATAGTGGCATACCTCATTTTTTATATTATGTTCATAATTCTTTTTCATCATAGAAATGTTTAGATCAAATGGTAGTCAGGCCTTACTGCACTAGGGGCTGCACAAAGATACTTTCAGAAGAAAAACTCCCGTGGGAGTTTGCAATTAAAATAGGAATTTTCACTGATATTTGTGTAATATTACTTGTATCTACATGTCTAGCTGATGTACAATAACAGCAAAAAGTGGTGTAAGTAAACTGTTATTTCACATGTCTGAGAAAAAAATCACTGATTTTTTTAATTTCACCACCAAGGAAGCAGAAATGAATAAGTATGCCAACAGTTAGTTGAAATGATAATAGGACCAAATTCATGCTGAATTAAGCTTGTGGTATGGATGCACTAGTGTTTTTCAAGTATAATAAAGTTTCTTCAACGCAAAAAATAATCATCTAATAATCCAGTTTTGCTACTCGAACCTACTATCCCATTTGTCACTCAGGCATAAAATGTTCTCATATTCATTCTACCGCCATTCCACAGATATCTTCAAACAGTTTGCAACGGCACATTCTTCTGTGTAGGTTCTTCATCTGCTTTTGTTCTTCATAATAACGTCACATATAGAAAGGACAAAAGTGAGAAGTAGCAATTTTCTTTGAAAAAACCCTGATTGGAAGACACTGTAGGCATAAATAATAATTGCGATATACATCCAACACATGTGCAATTACTGTTATTGGCTGAATTTTTTAAGATGCCAGGAAATCAGCATGATCAAATCACACGAAATAGTCTGAGTGGGAAGGAGCCTACAGGGATTATCAAGTCCAGCTCTTAAGTGAATGGCTCATACAGGAATCAAATCCACAATCTTGGCATGATTAGCACTATGCTCCAACCAGCTGAGCTAATCTCAAATATTTGCTAATGAAATAGAGGATCTATAAAGAGCCTTCACTTTTCTGTTGTACTGTGGTATTCTTACATCATGGATTTGACTGAACTCGAATAGCTGTGTTGTTAAAGTACTGGCTATGTACATCTACACTGCTGATTTTGAAGCATAATCTATTTCTAATGACAGTATGAAAGGCTGTAGAAGAACCTCACAGAGAACATCTTCTTGACATTTAAATGCCACTTGACAGATACAATATTAATGAAAAGCTCTTTTATACTGTCCTCCAGTTTTTTTTGCTAAAAGACATTCCCAGAAATCATGTGTGCTTATCTACTTTCACCTCAGTTTTGGAGAGAGATCTCTCTAGTTTATACCATCCTATGGAATGAAATAAAATTAAGATTTTTTTTTTTTTTAAACAGTATAATGTTTGTCATATGAAACAATTACTAACAGTTAGCAAACAGGATAATTTCCCCTGGAAAATAGTGATAAATATTAACTGTTCAAACAGCAGTGTGTGTCCATGAAATTTTATCTGTTTCTTGTTTGGTTAATGCTTCTAAATTGAGTCCTTAATTTATTTTCAGCTGAGCTTGAAAAAGTAGAGTTAGAGCTCAAGTTTTATTGCTTACTCTTGGTGTTATAAGCTTTAAAGTAAACTTCCTTCCCAAGATATTATCTCTTATCATAAGCTACCAGGACATCCTTTATCCTACCTTTTCTGGATCAAAAACAGAGATAAGACGGTAATACATCTTTGCAGAAAGTAACTGAATCTTCTTTTAAGCAAAGTTTATCAATATTTAACCTAGTATATACAGCTAATATGTTTGTATTTCAGGTAAAGGTGACTTAGAAAAATATCTAAATGCAAGAACCCTAAAGTTTTTAATCCTGTAGAACTGCACACTGTATCTGCATATCCTGCAGTATGCTGACTTCAGCTTTGACATGCTGAGACAGTGGCTAGCATTTACTGACATTTTTAGGACTTCCTTCCAGAACTCTCCAGAGATATATAGTAATTTCCTATATCACAAATTAAACCTGTAGAGTCAATAATTCTTTTAAAATGTTTCTAACACATCAATTATTAATTTCACTTTTATATTCAGTGGCTTTCTACTGATGGCTTTATGGCTATATGTTGTTGTGTTGGAAAGGCTAGGAGGAAGTGAAGAGGTATATACAGCAAAGAAAAATCATTAGAAATATTTAAGTTGGAAATCCTTGTCTTGTAAATTTCATTTCAAATATTGACATCTCATCTTCAGAGAAGTAAATCTTTGATAAGACCAAATGCAGGCTATCATGTAAAATATTTTCATAAGTAGTGTGAAAGTTAAAGTATTGACCGCTAGCTTGCAATAAGGGAAAACTACTTCTAACATCAGATGGGTGTCACCACACGAAACCTCTGGTCCCTGAGGAGTGACTCAAGCTGTGACTAGGACCTTGCACTTTGTAGTGCATTTCTGAATAGTATTTTGGTATTAAAAATTTTACCCACAACCTCCATGTATTTATTATCACCTTCCTTTCTTATCCAGAAAGCGAAGTACTGGTCCTTCACCACTGTGTCCTAGCCCACAGGAACAGCTGTGTTTCAGCAACGGGCTGGGATTCTTGTACAAATTTCTCATCCTAAACCATATCCAATATTTTTGTTACGCTTCAATTAAAAAAAGACACAGAACTACTATAAACCAACTGACTGTCGTTTGGTTTTGCACTTTTTATTTTCTTTCCTGAGAGAGGACCTTCATAAAAATTAATGGCTAAATACTATGCATTTGCATTCTCTCTAATACTGAGGAGAGCTTAATAGGACCATTCATCTAACCCTTCGTTCTTATTTTTAATGTAACATTTTCTTCTATTACTGGAAGAATAATTTCAAAAAAAAATTTGCAGTTAAAAAATAAAAATATATTTATATACATTAAAATTTGGCAAAGGTTTCAAGGCTTTTCTTTTAATCCCAAAGAGACAAGCATGCTGAAATCCTTTTCAAGAAAAAATATGCAAGTTTTCACTGCTGATATTCAAAATATAGTAACATCTGATTTTATTTGTCTGTAAAAGAAACAAAATATTAGAAGAGGGCTTGAAAGTGAAAGAAAAAGCACTTAAAATCTCTTCAGGGAAGCAAATAAAATTCATAACCAGATATATGCAGGGAAAGTAGACACAGGTCAAGTTTAAAGAAAGCATAACCATAAAACCAGAATGAAAGACACTTGTCTAATTTATGTCAAAGGCCCAACACAACAACTTTGAATGCATGTGGGAGAACAAAAATGATACATACAGGGGGCTTAAGGTTCCTTATGATGTTTCTTAAAATAAATTGTGGAGGAGTAGAAAGATGTGCAGTATATTGAAACTCCAAGGATCTGCAAGTATCACTCTTCCTGGATGACCCTTAGTTAGAAATGTTCTAAATCATCACTTTACATAATTGTCCTAAAAACAAATATACTTGAAACATTAAGTGAAAAGCTGATATTGAAGATCAAATTTCTCTCCTCTGGCAGCTGTTAATAGAAGAATACTTTTTATATTGTCTTCTGTTTTCTACAGACATTTTGTCCAGGCAGGGTGGATGTGCTGGTAATCATTTGTACTGGTTCCAACTCATCTGACAGAAAGGCAACACTCTTATGAGTTTGCACACTACAAATGCTTGTCAAACCTATGAAAAACATCAAAAGCACTAACACAGTTTGAAAAACCCACAAAAATACCTCTGTAAATGACCCGAGTAATTTTGTACATCTTCCAAATAGGAGACTAAACCCGATACACCTGTGTTGCTGGTCAAATCCTGATACAACTGAATTTGCTCCCTCATTTTTTCTATCTAAATATTTTTAACTTGAAAAAATTATGGTTTGGACTTTTCTATTCTAAATGAGAATGATTTAGTCTTATTATTTTTGAGTTTTTAAATAAATACAATAGATTAGTAATAGCTGTCCAAATATATTAAATCTGCTTTAATGTAAATAAAGATATATTTTATGCTATATTTGAAAATATTTACAGATATTAAAAATTAATTAATTTTTATTTTTCTATTCCAAACACCCATCTGAAAAGAAAAAGCAAACTGTAACCCAGGACATAAAGTAGCAGGTGTCTTTATCATTTGTTTCTATACAGCAAATTGCAATATTCTTAATTTCAAAGTATACTTATTGTGCGGATTAGACAAATCTTTTCAAAGAATAAAATTTCGGTGTGCATGACCAAGCAGCTCTGAACCCTACTCTGACAACTTCCCAATACAGGTTTGAGAAGTTGGTGATATCTTATATGGAGGCAAGAGACTATAGAAGATTTAACCTTCTCTTAAAAAGATTTTGCTCATCAGTAAAGATTTGAGTCCTGTAGTACCATAGGCATTTTATAATCCTAATTCTATGAAGATCCATCCTAAGAGCAAAAAGGTGTTGATTATACCCTTTTAGTTTCCCAGTGTTGATTATATTCTTTTGAAGTTATTAGGCTGAAGTTATTAGTTTTCCTCAACACCTACAGCACAACATAGTTCAAGTACAAAATAATGCTTGCCTCTACCATAGTTCAAGCACAAGATAATGCCAGGGAGTCAAAACATAAAACACATAAGGATTTTACCTTTCAAGAGGACAAAGAATGAGCAAGTCTGTACACTTTTCTTGTACAGAGTCAGTTTTGCTATTGCAAAGAGGCAAAGTTATCTCCCGAAAACTGTTCTTTTACTTTCCTTCCATCTTAGTTTCACATGAGCGTTCTTTCTTTGTCTCACACATTTTTAGATCTCTACTTGCCTATCACTTCCCCACCTATATCTGACTGCACATTCATTGATGACAATTTTGGTAAATTATAGTGGCAGGTTATTCAACATCATTTGCAAGAGCAGAAGATATAGGGCAATTTTTTTTCCCAATAAAATAATTAACAATATAATTATTTTATCTTTATAACCCCCAATTTCCAGACTATTGGAAAGAGTTAGGTAAGATTAAATATCAGTTTTAATTAATGTTCATTCTATGAAAGTGCTCAGACTTAAACATATGCAGAACTCCATTGGCCTCTGTGAGGGAATACATAAAGGCTTGGTTCATGTCCTGGAGATCTTAATCTCAGAGAAAACTTAATATTTAAACACAATTAATGTGAGAGAGAATGATTAAATTGTCTGCCAAAAGGCTCTCTAAGAATCACTTAATATTTAAATCCACCTAAATACCCAGAATAGAAGGACTGGTTGAAGGCTGCCACATTCAGCCACTCTATTCTTGTCCCTTTAGCTTCAACCTAATTGGTTGAACCAATACATGTCAGCCCACCTATCCCCATGCCACCCCCCCCCCCAGCAGCTTGCTAGTTTTTAGGAATTAATATTTCATTAAAATAAAGGTTAGCACCATAGGGTGTTAATGGCATTGTATTTCTATTCACAACACTAAGTGTAATTTGAATCATCAATAGAAGAAACAGAAGGAATGACCTTTCTTGAAATGTGCTGCAGGAGGAGAAATGTCAATAAAAAGCAGTGTTTTGCATATCCCCTTACAAACAGCCAATTCCTGTTTATGCAGTTAAGAGAGTAGGCTTTTTCTGAGCCATCAGCTTGGCACAAGGGATCACTTGACAACGTGGGAGTGAAATAAGAGCTCACACATCCCACACAATGTCCTGCTGCTCAGCTTCAGCAATCAAATATACATGAAGCTCTTTGCTTCAAAATGGCAACAAGTTTAGGACCAGCAGATTAGAGAAATCGATAACTTTATCTTGTGTTATCCTGTTCTCTTTAAAATTCCAAGAATGTCAAGCAAATAAATACATGACCATAATACAAATGCTATAAAAGGACAACAATACTAAAAACATTCAAGACTTGAAGAAACAAACACTATTAAATGTGAATATTTTTATACAACTATATTGCTTCTGAATAAGGCATCAGAGCTTCTGATTCTAAAACTGCTATAAAGCTTGGGGAAATCCCTTTTGAATTATTCTCAAACTCCCTAACATTTCTGTAGTGTTCTGTGATCCCAATCACTTCATGTGAGAGAAACAAAAAACAACAAAAAACCAAGAAAAAGTTACCAAACAAACCCAACTGTTTAGAAAGCCAAAAAGAACACCAGCAAATAAATGTGAATCTTCAAGCATAATTGTGATAGGAAAAGTTTTCTGAGTCAATAATTTGAGAACATATCCACTCTGCAACAGAGAATGCTTTTTGAAAGCAGTTATTTTTGAAAGGAGTTTACAAAGTTACCAGTTACAGATCAGTTTCTCTCCCATGCAGTTCATATCTCTGCAGGAAAGAACCTCCCAATTATATCTTCTTTGTGCATTTTAAATCTGTATTCTTTATCCTCTTAATTTTCCCTTTACCTTCTACAAAATAATACCATGATCTGGAAAGAAGAAGTGCAGTATATGAAGTGACTAAATACGTTGGAGAGAAAAAACATGTCATGAGAGAGTTATTTGGCAAAATGTGAGCTAAATATTGTCCTTAGTTTTGTTTTCTTAACTAGCCTGCCAATAAGCCTCAGGGTTTACCTCTGCACTTTGCTTTAGCAATGATAACCCATGACATAATCAGTACGAACTGGCCCCAGCTTCTGAATTCTTACCTGAACTGGGGATGATGAGTCATCACTTTAAGCATTTAACATAGCATGAGTTTAAGTCTCAGGAGAATAAAAATCTGTGTAACATCTGTGGGACAGCAACCAGAGAACTTGGATAAGCAGTTTAACGCTCATTCTGGATGTCTTGGTTCCCTTCCACTCTTGCTGTGCTCAGGGAGCACATTTCACATTAACCACGCAAAAAAACCCATTGTTTGTATGGCTGTATACTAAACAAAGGACAGATTTCTGGAGGAATTAAGGATAAAGATGCATTGTAATTTTTACTTCCCCTACAGAAAAGTGATTATCAGTAGTGCTTACAGGAGAAAAGAACTACCTGCCTGGAATCCATTCAAAAAGAGAAATTCTGAATTACCCTCTGGAGAATAACTAGATCAATTTTATTCATACTTTCAGGATAGTTTTAATTAACTTTAAAAGTTCATCTGGAAAAAAAAAAAAAAGATAAAAATAATACCCAGAGGTAAAAAGAAAAGGAGGGGAGGGAGGAGAGGAAGAAAGAAGACATAAAAGCAGGCTACTAATGGAACTCTTATTGAAGCTTTAATTAAAAGGAGGCACTTGATCACTCTGTAATCACTGCCTTGAATTAAATGTCTCAAGTGCAATAACTAAAATATAATGGGATCATTCAAAGCTATAGAATGGAATAACCTATCTTTTTTTGGCTTATTCTTGGTTCCTCCAGATCTCTTTTTACAAGTATTATTAAAAATGCATATTTATATTGCTTGGAGATAACCTCTTCCCAAGAGTTCAATCACGAGAACAACAGAAGTGGCAATTGCTAAGGTACTTCTTGGATTAAGAATCTCCTACGGGTTCAACATTTGTATAGGCAGAGTAACAAGATCTCTGAAGCTTTGAATAATTAGCCTTTCTGCAAGGAAAATGAGACCACTTTCCTTCACATCAGGGTAACCTTGAAAAAAGTTTGTTGAAGTTAAGTTCTCACTAATTAAAAAAGAGAAATAAGGGAAATGAAAACAAAAAGAAAAGGACATTTTATAGGGTAACATTGTAAAGGCACAATAGGGAAAAAAAAAGAAGTTGTTAAGCAGTATGTAGATAAAATGAAACAGTCAAATAATATATAAAGATGAAAACAGATAAAAATAAAATGTTCTTAATTTAAGTTTTTATTGACAATCGACTTAAGATACCCCTGTGTTCAGGGACATAACAACTACATGTGCAAGCAAGTTTTCAATTCTTTTTTCTGGGTTCATATTCTTGCAGCAAATTTAGTACTAGAGTTAGGGGCTTTTTTAAACTTTTGGCAAGCACTGTAGCAATACCTAGGTGGATTATTAAGGAAAGAGAAACAATGTAGACAGATATTTCATTAGCAGGATACCTTACTGTAAACTAAAGTCCGGCAGGCAAGCACATATGGCACATCAGGTGTGGGACACAGAAACTTATTAGATGCTCAAAGCATGTTTTTTGATAAGAACTGAGGGAAAATCCAGAAAAATAAATGCAGGAAGTTTCAATATTCAAAAATACCACTCAATTTCTAAGGCCTTCATTATATGTATAGCATGAAAAATAAATACTAAGGAATAGATTTATGTGTTAGCAAACAAAACAAAAGAGAGAGAAAATAAAGAAGAAAAAAAAAAGAAAATTATGAGGAAAAGCAGATCTTGTTTCCAGTGTAGTAGTGGGACTCTGGTTTTGCTGTATGGTAGGTTTTATTTAAACTAAATTTGCTAAACCCTTCTGTTTCAGAAAAGGAAAACTATTTGTTTCCAACTGGTTATCTTTCAGCAGGCTAATTCTTTACTTTTTACAAGCATAAAAACCAAACAAAAAGAAAACAAAAGAAAATGCTAATTTTAGAATCATAAATATCAGTATGAATAACAAAATTATAAACTTCAATAAAAATAAAAGCGAGAAATGCAAATTCTCGAGGCTCTTACCAGCTTTTTTCTAGCCAAGGTGAGGGATTATATTCCCTAAATGTTTAAGGAATCTTAAAGGGCTTAATGGATTTTTAAGCCTTTCTGATTATACAGGTCCCTCTGAAACTTAAGTGTCAATGTTGTGACCTCATCGTAGGTTCCTGGGATCATAGTGCCCAAGAAATTGCTGCCTGTAATAGCTCTAACGTGGAAGAACGCTGCAGCTATCTCTGAGTGCCTGCACAGTCCATTTCCCAGGCGAGAAGAAGGTCACCTAGTTCTTTCTGGAAAGATTTTTCCCCGTTGTTAACAAGGTTACCCACGAAATCATCTCCTAGAGCCCTCAACAGAGCTGAAAATTCTGCAGAAGCTGGAGTCTTCTCTTCTCCTCCTGGTTTAATATCTTAAAGGCCTTTCACTGAACTTATGCCATATTGAACTCAAACACAATGTGACAAATAGGTAAAGAAATTCATGCTGTAATTACACCAGTTAAGCAATTTTTGTAATTGCTTATAGCTGTATGATTGTTTATTTACTCCTCTGCCAGTTTAGAAATGCTAACAGTTTAAATGAAGAGAAGTGTGAGTAAAAGTTGAATCAATTACTGACAAAAATTGCTACAAATGACACAGAAGTATGTCTAGTCAGACATGCTAATAACTATACATTAATTATCTTTATAGGTTTGGGTAGTAGTTGATATATTTCACATTATTTAAATTGGCAAGCCATATGTGGCATTGCTGGACCTGAAGAGTAACTCTAAACAAGGGGGAGCCCATGGGCCTGAATTGTAAGTTATGGGGCTATGCCTTATTTAGCACATTTTAATGCCACATGTTGTTTACACTGAACTCAAAAAATTACAATTAGAAAACCTTAAAAATTTGAATTTCATGAGTTTAATTCTTTTGCTGTGATGGCTCCACCTGAGATTGTAAAAAAATAAGGGTCCTAAGTGGTATATAGGCAGTAGTGTAATAGAATGTTCAATTCATTAGCCTGGATTTGATATTAAGGTAGAAATCCATCAACTGAACTGTGAGGGCAAAATATTTCATTTTTCAAGGTATATAGGAGTCAAGTGCAATCCATGGCAAGGATACTGCAATATGAAGTGTTCAGGGGTTATTCAGGATAACAACAGGGCAATATGTCACCTTTTCTCACCCATCCTCTAGATTTCAACTTGGATTTTTATTTAAGTTTATTTTCATGCAATCAGGTACGTGTGGAAACAAGGGATCTCTTTGCATTCTGCCATTGGAGGAAAAACTAAGTCATTTTCCTTCGTGAATGCTAACCATTGTAAAAGTTTTGCTGACATCCCAAAAGAATTATATGCGTTTGCCTTCACTTTCAGCTGGCTCTCAGCACCTTAAGGAACTGTGTCCTCTACCAAAACAATTGGCAGATTTTATTTTTTCCTTTACACCTCATACATGGAAGGGGTAAAGGCACAATGTGATATGTGGGTTTCATTTTGGAGAAAGTTTTCTTTGTGTAATTCTTGAAAGAAAATGCTTTAGTTCTTTTCTAACACTTCATTATTCCTTTATGATAGTGGCACAGATGATGTTTTTGGAAAATACTTTTTCTCACAGGCAAGAAATCAGTAGATTGGCAGGGATGACTCGTTTTTGTGTTGGCTGGGTTCAAGAAGCAAAGCATTTAATGTAGATTTTAGTTATGTTTTTTGGAACACCTGCTTCTGAAAAAGAACACAAAGGTTGATGAAAGTATTTCAGCTTACTTGTGAGTGCCATAAAAATTTTCTTTCATATCCACATACTAGTTCTCAGAGGACTTTTTGCACTAGCAGAACACAAAATCTCAGCTTCACAAAATTATTTTCTAAGACAAAAAAATAAAATATTACACACACTCTTCAAATTTCAATAACATAGTAAAGTTAGAAATACACTATACAACACTTTTTAATATAGATGATTTTTTTCTCATATATGAAGTGATATGTATCATATACAATACATGGTTGTTTCTTTCAAGAAAAGTGCTGTCACTCAAAAGAGTGTGCCAAATTTCTTAGCATATACCAGAAACTAAAGGAATTAAAACTACTTTAATTCAACCTAAATTCAAGTGTTAACTAGTTAAGCAAGTAGTGTAATGCAATGGAAAATTATCAAAATGTTTTGGGAGAAGATAATTTAAAATGGTCTCAAACAAACTTTTCCCTCACATTTCCTTTCCTTTTTGTGGGCTCAGATGGATGTGTAAAGAAAAGGAAATTTGATGCAGTCTGACTCCTAAATGAGATTTGGAGAGCACAGGATAGAAGAACTTGCAACCTATGCAAATATGTATAGGTATGAGTCAAGCCTTTCTTCTTATTGCAGCATGTAATGCCAAAGAAAAATATGAGACCACCTACATAGATGGGAAATTCTGTCATCCTAACCGGTAGGGAACAATGCTGGATATCCAAAAAGGAAATATGGGGATGCTCCTCCACTATATACCACGAAGTGATAGAGGAGATTCAAACTATTAAATTGTGATGGAATGAAGAGCATTTGTCCATAACCAAAATGTAAATATAGCAAACTCCTAGTATGTTATTCCATAATGAAACACTAAAAAATTCTGTTTTCACATTTTTTTTCTTATCATGGAAGAAATTAATATTTTAACTTTTAAATAATATTTATAATAACTAAATTAGTATTTTATTAAACTTTATGGATTTTCTCTCTCTGAGAAAGTATACAGCAAGTGAAACATTTTGCATTCCAAAATACTACGTTTTTGCTAAAAAGTGACAAAGAAATATGTTATATTCCACTTCAACCTTAAAATCATTCCAGGTTGCTATTGGACTTTGTTTCAAGATCTGTTCAAGCTCTTTGTTCCTCTCCTCTTTGACTTTTTGCAAATCTTGTAGAAAACAAAATATAAACTCACTAGCGAAACTCAAATGCTGTTTCATGTATTAGAGATGACTGAAACTGACTGATTTTTTTAAAAATTTCTTGACTTAAAGTTCTAAAGTAAACTTTAAAAGAATGCTGTATCCCTCCAGCTCAGTACAGTTTGAATCTCAGTCACCATTTTCCTTTGATAGTCTTTGTAAGTTGCAGGCACAGCCTCAAGCAAAGACAACTAAAAAAAAAGGGATGTAAGGATGTACTTTTCATGCCAAAAAGCAAGGGAGAAATTAAAACTCGAGTGCCATCCATACAAGAAACAAAATAATAATTATAAATACAAATATTAAAATACAACGTATTCTATTAAATTATATATTACTCTTGTTTCATAAGCTAATTAATATAATTTTTATATTCTGTACTGCATAATGAAATAAATGATATTTAATTTTCTTACACGTATAATGCAAATTTTTATCCGTGCTCTATCATGATCCCACTTTGTAAAGTTCTTCAAGGTTTTTTTCCTCAGAGAAAACTGCTGAGGTCTTCTACTCAAAATCTGGCCCAGTCCAGCCTTTTTTAATTCATAAGTTCTCAACAGTGAGAGTTAGCTGTCTATCTTAAAGAACGGTAAGCAAATATTTTAAAACAAACAAGAATCCTATATTAAGATATTGTCATAATTGAACGCCTTGAAGTGATAATAATATGGAAATGATGAAGATTTGAAGTCCCAAGGGTAACTTTTCTTCAAATGTATTACATGTGCATAGCAATATATTTTCTACTTAAAATCGTAATAGGAAGGAAAAGCTTTATGGCAGTTTCTTCTTTTGTGGGCAAGAACACCTCTCAAAATGATAAAGACTGATATTTCAGACGGTGCACATAAATCACAGCATAGAACATTTTAAAAGCCTGAATCACTCATGTTTTGTAAGACTTATCCAGTCAACTAAAAGAAATACTGAAGGTACTGACAGCTCTTCAGAAATTCTCAGAGATGTCTGCTCACCAATGGGTTCTGTAGTCTTACAGAAGAGATATCTGAAGGGATGCAAACTGGAAAATATTCCTTCAAGCCTTAAAAATGCTTAGGTTTTGGTTTGAACTTCAAGTTAGAGTCCCTTCCTTCCTTCCTTCCTTCCTTCCTTCCTTCCTTCCTTCCTTCCTTCCTTCCTTCCTTCCTTCCTTCCTTCCTTCCTTCCTTCCTTCCTTCCTTCCTTCCTTCCTTCCTTCCTTCCTTCCTTCCTTCCTTCCTTCCTTCCTTCCTTCCTTCCTCCCTTCCATTTTC
Source organism: Sturnus vulgaris (assembly GCF_052056855.1). Taxonomy (NCBI): domain Eukaryota; kingdom Metazoa; phylum Chordata; class Aves; order Passeriformes; family Sturnidae; genus Sturnus; species Sturnus vulgaris. The sequence goes on along the minus strand of NC_142243.1, from coordinate 102,012,248 downwards.
TCTTATATTCCTCCATTATTAATACCAATTTCATTGTACTCCAACTTGTGTTCCATTATAAATTATAATAATCACTCAGCTTTGAATTTCTGGCACTGGAGAACTCACAGCTGCAAACCTCTGCGAAATACTCAAAGATGTGGAAAACTGGAGCTTGATAAAGCTGATTTTAGGTTTAACAAAGAGTTCAAAGAAATGGTCTCTAATATGTAATGGATACCCTATATAGTAATTTTGGATGCAATGAGAAGCTGCGGACCAATGAAGGAAGCAAAAAATGTATAAATGTATGTTAATAAACAAATAAAAACTGTATCAATTAGATCCCAGAGTGAGGAATAAGAAACCATCAACATAAATATTATATTCCTCCTGGCAAAGGACTTGCATGGTGGCAATTAGCTGCTAACATGGCATTCATCACTGGAGCCAGAGTGAAGCCACCCAGAGGAGCAGAGGAGGGGCGAACATAACTGCGAAAAATAGGGTAGGTTCATATAACTTAATTATATAACTATAATTTTTAAAACACATGCTAATTCTTTCTTTTCCTCTGAGAAACAGATTTGGACTAATAATATTAAGGCTCTTGAATGCAAAATTTGTTATATAAAATTTAGGGGTAACTATCTGTAACCTTTTTTAATGTCGGCTAGACAGAAAGCAAATTAAAAGGAAGAAAAAAACCACTGAAGAATATAATTTAAAGGATTAATTCCTGCTTTTGAATGGGTTAAATTATGTTTGGCGTCTGAAGTAAAGTGAGGAAATAGTGACTAGACTGAATTGTGATTACTAGTCTCTGATATCTCCAGTTTTATTTTGTTGGTTTTACAGAATGTTTGGATAATATGGACCTGAACAACAGAAATATTAAGGAATGGATGTATTGTCAGTAATTAATATGATTGCATTTACCCAGCAAAAGAGAAATATATTCCTCTGTCCTCTCTGTGTAGAGATAAGATTACCTCATCCCCACACTTTGTCTCACATATCAGTCAGCTGTAACATTCATCCATCTCTGAGAATGCAAGTCTGTGAACAGAGATCCCCTTCCTTGTGCAGACTTGTACAGAAGCCATAGGAGGACTCAGCGTTGCAGTACTTTTAAAGGATCAAATCTGCCCTTGAGGCAATCGTGAGGTATTCTGGGAAGGTATGTGTCCTGATTTTACCTGAGATTAAGTTAATTTTCTTCCCAGTAGCTGCTAAAGTGCTGTGTTATTTATTTAGTATATACAGAGAGAATCATTATGATGACACACGTTTTGGTGATTGCTCAGTAATGCTTTCTCTAAATAAAGCTTTTTTCATTGTCTCATGCTCTGCCAGTGAGCAGGTGCCCAAGAACCTGAAGGAAAGCACAGCCAGGGCAGCTGGTCTGCACTGGCCAAGGGAATATTCCACACCACAGAATGCCATGCTCCATCAATACTGGGAAGAGTTGGCTGGGAGCTGCTATTGCTGTTCAGGGATGGACTGGGTGTTGGTCAGGGGGTAGTGAGCAATTGTGTTGTGTATCACTTGATTTTCTAGTTTTACTCCTCTCTCCTTCTCTCCTTTTCATTACAACTATTATTAGTAGTGGGAATGTATTTTATTTTGTTTTCATTATTAAACTGTTTTTTTTTTTCAACCTATGATGTTTTGCATTTTATTTACATTTACATTTACATCCTCCACTCAGGGGACGAGAGATCTGGTAAGTGGGCAGCTTAGGGATCCTTATTTGCCAGGTGGGGTTAAACCATGATGGTATGCAATAGCAGATTTTCATTGTTGGTTTTGGTTTTGGTTGCTTTGCTGAGCAAACACATTAATTGGTTTGCTGTCCTTTCCTCAAATCTGAAATAACTGCACTACACAAATGTATTTGGAATACTGAGCGCAGCCTTTTTTCCTCAGCAAAATCATCTTTAAAGCCAAACCAGGGGGTAAGTAAGGACATAAATATCTTTGTAGAGATTGGGCAGATCAAAGACTTGCATAGAAGAAGTCCCCAGGTTTTATTTTCCAGTTTTCTCTTTCCAAGTAAACATTATGTGTGCTGAGGACTTTCTTTCCACAAAGTACACCTGCCTGACACTGCATAAGAAATAGCAAATCAATTTCTGGTTTTGCTTTTCTCTGCTTGTTCAGATTTTCTTGACTTTTTTTCGCTTGACCAGTCAAAAGATGTGATTATCCCCCGTATTCAGGATTTGTACAGCCTCTCCTTTAGCACTGTGTGCAGTTTGAGGTTCACAATTTAAGAAGGATGTGAAGGTCCTTGAATGCATCCAGTGGAAGGCAACAAAGCAGGTGAAAGGGTTGGAAGCCAGGAACTGTGAGGAGAGGCTAGGGACTTTAGGCTTGTCTATTTTGGAGAAAAGGAGGCTCAGGGGAGATCTCATTGCTCTCTGCAGTTTCTTGAGGAGAGGAACTGGGGAGGGAGGTGCTGAGATCTCCCTGGGATCCAGTGGTAGGATGCATGGGAATAGTTCTTTACTACTTTTGGAGAGTGGTCAAACACTGAAACAGGCTTCCTAGAGTGGTGTTTGATGCCCCAAGCCCCAAAATTATATTTCCATCCCAGTGATTGTATTGCTGTTCTCAGCCTCTGGTAGCCACTATCATAAAGTTAATATTTTATAACAAGCTGATTTTTCAGTTTTACTGACTTCTGAAACAGAACATGCAAGGATCAATAAAAAGTTAAGCCTTATATTTGCCTCCTGATAGGTTAGCGTCGTGGGGCTAAGAAGATGGCATATATCATTAGTGACAGCTTCTGTTACAGATTTTTATCACTGGCAGAATGATGTAACCCTCATTACAAAAGAACATTGTTTAATTGATCCATTTGCTCCCAGCAGTCCTGTGGCTTTTTTTCCCTTACAACATAAAGGCCAAATTGCAGCTCAGCTTCAATCAAGTGAAAACATTTTATTGCAGCAGGAATAAGAAATACTCTCTGCACAATTTAATTACCACGGTTTAAATATGAGAAAATCATTAGACAATTAATGTTACAAATGCTGCCAGAGGACATTTTAAATAATAGTTAAATTAGTACAGAGAAACCATGAAAAGATTTTTTTTTTAATGTACTGGCCCCCAACCTTTTCCTAGTTCTCAAATACTTCTTTAGCATTGCCAAAGTTAATATGAATACACTGCATAGAATTTAAACAAAACGCCTGTAGCTTCTAAATGACTTTAAATAGGCAATCATTTTAGAAAGGGGAGCTAATAACTTCTTTCCTCACCACATGGAATCCCGTGGGAGAAAAACAAAACAAAAATTTTTATTTACAAAAGGCAATTGTAAAGAAACAAAAAGTACTCAAAGTGCATCCTCTGTAACTGACCAGAAGCCAAACTGAGAACAAGTTATTCTAAAGGTCTAATTGGGTATTGGCAAGAATAAAGTGGTTTCTGCTGTGGCTTGTTTCTCATCACTCACGTTTCAAATAACACAATCTTTTGGCTTAAAGACTGAATCTCTTTAAACACATATTTTCTTCTGCATCAAGCTCTACACTGCTACCTCTCCCCAGAACAATAAAAACCCTGGAACCTTCCCTTGCTAAAAAGTAATTAATTTCCCCTTTCTGCAAATCATGCCAAATCTAGCACTGTATAGAATATATAATAATTTATTGAAGAGCTTGGTTACAGTTCTGTATCTTCCTATCCATTTTTAAGAAGCCAAACTTCTTGACGTCTGTCATATCTATATCTTAATAACTGCTCTTAATCTTATTTGTGATAGCAGGAAGCCATTGCCATATAGACACGATTTTTTTTTCTCTCCTTTTCCTTTTCCTTTTCCTTTTCCTTTTCCTTTTCCTTTTCCTTTTCCTTTTCCTTTTCCTTTTCCTTTACCTTTTTCTTTTTCTTTTCCTTTTTAGACACCTGACTGAATTGAGACACAAAAGTACAGAATTGTGCTTAACGAGTGTGGTTTTGAATGGCATTAACTGCAAATTACAAAGATGACATTTCCCTGTTTCAGCAACTGCCAAGTACACATACTCATGTTTTCAAAGTGCATCCTATTTTTAGTGCTCAATTAGGACGACTGCTTGTCTGCCTTTGCAAATGCCTGCATAAGTGTGCAGTTAAACCAAAACATGTCAGATAAGTATGGCAATGTTTTCCTGCTTAAGTAAAATAAAATAATGGCAATGAAATCTGCATAAAATGTAATATTCATAGACATTTAAATACATGTCTAAAAAAGTCAGCTTCATGTAAAAGAGGCTCTGGCAATTTTAAAAAGCTATAGGTCTTTTGATGCTGAAGATATATCTTTTCTGAAGTTCCTTAAGGATTTTAAAATAGCATGTTTTAAAAGAAAACCTCTCACATTACTGCATTTTTATTTATACAATTTTGATAAATCTATATAATACCTGATGAAAAGCCTCCACAGTTTAGAATCAAGACAGCAAATTCATTAAAAAAGACTCAATAACAATTAAGCAATTTAAAGTATACGATGAATTCAAAACCATATAGAAAATTGTCAGTTAACTTAATAAATAATAAATAATAAAAAAAGTCATGAACTATGAAGACTATTGCCTCTTAGTTTTTCCTCTTGACTGCATATTAAAGATCAAAAAATAAACATGAAATTATAACTCTGTTTTTTCCTTGCCTTCACTGAGACTTTGACTTTTCAGAAACGAATCCACCCAGATTCAACAATATGAATTTTTAAAAGGATATGTCCAGAAATAAACAAAGAGTTTAACTCTTATTTATTAGAAAATAACCTCCACGGTCCCTGCATAATGCTTGCATAGTTTTCAATTTCTGTCCAAATCTTTAGAAAAGGGTGTGCACATATGTACATTTCCAAATCTGATGTGAATGAAGTTTGATAATATTGACTAGTGCTATTTTAATGAGTTAATATAAAAGTTTCATTATTTTTTCTTGTAATTTGCATTGTGTGTGCCACAGTAAGATATCAGAGGTCATGGGAATATTCAGTATTTGAGTTTTGAATATTTGAGTCACAAAAAAAGCTAACCTCGAAAGCAAGGTTTTTCTGATTCTAAACATTATGGCAGAAATTAGTCCAGAAATTAATCTTCACCTCGCATAGGAGGCACAGAGACTGGCGAGTATTTACAGACTAAAATTCTACTTGGTTCTACTTGGACGCTTTTTTTTTTTTTTTTTTTAGTTAGCTCAAAATATGTTGATGCCATTTACTGCCTGTTCTACTTAGAGTTTATGATGGTGGGGGATAAATCTTCTTCCCCTTGTTCTGTAAAGGCTTTGCTGAGGAAAAGCTATCTAGGACTTACACAGAAAACTAATTAATATTTCAACATTGGATTCTTCAAAGGAAAGAACTGCATTAAAAGTACATTATTCATTGCTGATTTTGCTGGCATGATGTCACTTGAGGTTCCCAAAGTAGGAAACACAGAGAGATAAAGAGAATACAGTTAAAGACAAAATAGTACCTCACTAATAACTACGTTTGTATATTTTGTCCCTTTAAAAAATACTGATGTATTTTTTTAATGTATTTTATGGATAATCTGGTACAACTGAAAACATTGGTTTCAAAATCACTTTCTCTATATGTGCCTGCTTTTGTGTCTGATTAATATGCTTTCCTGCCAATGATAGGGGGTTTTTTTCTGCATATGTGATTTTTTTCTTTATAGATTGTTGGTCTCAGTACTTTCTCTTCTATAAACCCCATCTTTCACACTTATGATAGAGCAGGCAATATCAAAAAAGCAATTTTTTCAAAGTACACGCATTGTGATTAATTTCTTTATATAGAGATCATGTTTCTTCTGTGTTTTTAATGCCAAATAGTATATAGCTTGGGTCAAATGATGTTTAGCTTTAAATAAGTATGCAAAGAGGTACCAGACTGATACGAGTAGTTAATTATCCATTGTATATTTATATAGATCTGTTTTATTGGGTCCTCTGGCCTTCTTTAGGAAGTAGAACAAATGTAATTTTATTCACTGTCTAATTTTACAAACGTGATAGTTTGATTATTCAATGCCTCTATAAAATGTTCTTAGACATAGCTAATGCACGTGCCTAATTAACCCTCAGATCCACAGAAGTGACTGAGAATATTTTCAATTCCTTACTTTTTTATTTTGCTTTTTCCCAGACATCTTAACTAGTCCAAGTGAAACAAAAATGGCAAATAAATTCTGGTGTCCCTGAAGAACAGTGCATAAAAAATCCTTATTCTATAGGCTGCAGTTAACAAGTTTTAGTCCTATTTTCCACTTTTAAATAGTAATACTTGGGGTTTGCTTATGTCTTAACTGCTTCTCCCTCAGCCTTAAAACATTATCTTTTAGTAAGCATGGGTGTTTTTTCTGATGAAAGTTAATATTTTCTGTAAAGAAGTTTCATCCTCTCAGGAGTTCCATGCTTGTTTCTTTACACTGCAAATTATGGAAGTCAGTGTGATAAAATTTAGCATGGAAGGTGGAATTCCAATGAGCTAAGATAGGTTAAATAATCTTATATACAGAATTGTATACAGAATAGGCTATATATCATTATATACAGAAAATCTTTGGGGGAAAATCTCATCTTATTTGTCATACTGCAGTAGGCTTAGGTAGTATTTAAGTAAGTAAGTAAATGAATAAATAAATACATACACACATATCTAAAATTAAATTATTCTTCCCCATTCACTACAATCTAAGCATTCAAAACTGCATACATTCATATGTATAGTTCTTTAACCTACACAGGATAAAATATAAAGGTGTCACTATATCTAAGCAGCAAAGACCTACAGGGCATTCTTGTTCTTGTAGAGATCACAAAATGTGTTGAACATCTTCCTAGTGCATTTTTGAGACCATACAAAGCTCTAGTCCTAAGTTGTCTCTGCCATAATATTTGACAATTTAGCATTTTGCAATAGTATTTGTCAGCTTTGTTAGGTAGGAGAGCGATATAATCCTCCATATTACCAGAAGAGTACTGAAAAGAAAGAGACCTTTCTCAAAATACGACCAAAAGTTCATTGCAGACCAAGTAATTCCTTTACCCATACCAAGATAATTCCCTATTTTAAGCATTCATCTATTTTGGGTGAGCATTTAGTGAGCCCGAACACTATTTTATCCAAAATAAATTTAGTTGTGCTTTAGATGTACTCCTTTAGAGAGTGGGGAAATCACTTCTCATTATATTCTCAGACACACTGAAGACATAAGTCCTTTTTATGGACTTTTTGTTTCAGAACCTACCCTAATTTATACAGATTTAGTTTGATATAGCTTTAGTCAGGGCTTTTGAGATTCAATTGTTCTTTTGTTTTGTATAGAAATGGTAAATAGTGCAATGTTATGCAGAGAGTAACCGAAAAAAAATCAGTAATGCAACTATAAAACAGTGAAAAACTAACACTGGCCTTGGACAAAGAGATATAATTGGGGTTTAAGTCAATACAATTTTGCTCAAACACAGCCTTCAGATCTTTATTCAATACTACTTGGGAGGGTTTAACACTAACGTAATTATGGATAAATACTCTCTAAATCACTATTAATTATATGAATAATATTCCTTGTACTTGTCATTCTCAGCTTATTAACCATAAAAAGCTTTGAGCGAATCAATATAAAAATCACAGTCAGCGTGCTATACTGCCCATTGTAAGCAATTCGTTTATTTCAGGCCATAAACCGGATTTCCACTTCGAGCTTCTTTTAGTTTCCTGATAATCAGGGGTGGCTCTAAAAAATCATCTCCACACCATAGGCAGTTACTGAAAGAGGAAAATACATGTGTTCACTTCCTCTGGAGTCTGGTTATCTACTACCCATAGCCTCCAATTTCAAGAAGATTGCTGCATCTTCAACTAGAGGTTGCAGAAGTCCATAGGAAAAAGTCAAACTCTAGTTTTGAGATAATGCTGTTGATTTCTATTGTGTACGTGAGGCACGTATCTGGAAATGGGCTTCCATAAGAATTGAAGTTTTGGTAAACTTTTACAACAGACTGTATACTTAGAGGTACCTCAGTATGGCTGTGAACTTGCTAGACATGTGATGCTTTACTTTCCAAGGCTGCACATTCTGAGTACCTCAGCTGAAGGGCACAATCCTTCCACTACCTCATTCCTTCTTCTAGAAAATATTCCCAGTTCTCAAAAAAACAAAAAGAAAAACAAACAACCACCCATTTAATCTGGGTCAAACAGAAGAACAGTGTACAAACTTAATCACAGGAATGTAAGAAATTTGAAGGGAGTCTCTTGTCAGTGCAAAGTTATAACTACAAATCCTGCTGATAGTAGATGTTCATTCTCCTCAGAGCATACCTTTTAGATTCAAGGTGGACCTTTTCCTACCACTAAAGATTCAAAGAAGCTGTGAGCAGCTTCTCTAATCTCTGAAGTGTGCTCAGGGTGAAACTAAACCCTGCATCATGAGAAATGGGACAACTTCCAGGCTTTCTAGCACTGATTTGGGCTTTTATAGGAAGTAATATCAGTAGCTTAGCATCTGTCAGTTTATCAATGCCAGGCGGTTTTGTGTGCATCAGATAACTGGAACACAGTGTATAGAGCTATATCCCGGGAATTCAATCCCTGTCTGCCTTTGGAGCCACTTGTGAAGTGGCACCCACATCTCCGAATAAATACATCTGAACATGACCATCCATGTGACCTAATAAAGCTTCTGACTAAGATGTGCAGGACCAGTTTATGACCTGATGCTCACTAATTAATTATTTCAAGAAGTCTCTGTTAAGCATTTATGCTGTTTCTGGCATAAGAATCTACCCAGTGAAATTAATATAAACCTTTAATTTACTTAATTAATTTATTTTTTCTTAAAGTATAAAATAAAAATTTATCCTAATATGGTTTGTGTCTGTAAGTTAAATTATCTACAAAGGTAGAAAGAAATTACAATTGTGAGAATTCCAGCTCATTCCTGGAAACATAAACTGTGAAGAACAGGGAGAAAACAATACTTTACACCTGACAGCTCAGATTATGGCTCCCTACAGACCTTAACTGCCTACTCCAAATCTTCCCACACCTTTTATTAAGGAACAGTGGGGTGATAAATGCTCTGAGAGGTTGTCTCGTTTTCCTAAATACACTATGCAAATAGTTCAGTTTATGGAAAAATAAAGCCACAATAATTTAAGCCTTTTTCAATCTTACAAAAGTGTCTTTGAAACTACTAATTCTTTGTTTATCCTCTAAATATACAGTAAGATATCAAACAGCATTAATTTGGGGGCGAGCACCATTTTGGTATTTGGCATCACATATCCAATTTTTTCTGAAGTCTTATTTTTAATATTTCTTATCAAAATTTCTGAAAAGTAAATGCCTGCTTTAAAGCAGAAAGGTCACCAAATATTTGGACAGCATCTTAATTTATTAAGTCCTGTTCCATTAAGAGCTCTGCATTACAAGACTATTTCAATACACTTGTGGAGTTTGACAAACCCCATTGTAACAGCAGAGTAATAGTAGATTCCTCCTCATATTTGAGTCTGCAGCTCTTCACAGAAAATGGTGTAATTCACCCAGGTGGTGAGACACCCTACAATGCCACAGTGTGACATAAAACTTACCAATACATCAATAGAGAAGACCTTCTCATACCATCATTATGAGTACTCTTGGTAGCTGAGAAATATCATTTCCAGAAAAAAGACCAGAAAATAATCAAGTTTTTTAATACTTTGTAAAGACTTTCTAGAGTAAACTGCAACAGTGTTAAATGGATTCTTGTCTATAATAGCTAAACAAAATGAAACGAATTTAGTAATATCTATCAAGAGTATTGTATTCAAATGAAGGCATATCTAGAAAGGCATATATATCATATATATGATAGAAAAAGTATAGAAGATATAACTGATTCTTTATATTATCTCTGAAGGTAAATTTTTCCTTATAAAATAATGAAGTTTCCAAATGAGGGCTGTTTAAGGGATCCCCATGATAACAGCTCCTATCACTCACCTTTGCTGCTCACCTGAACTTTAAATCCCTACTTCCAGTTGACTGACATCTCTATTTAGTTTTTCAGCTTACTGCTTGAAACTTTTTTACTTGGTTTCCAGCCTTTTCTTCATAAATAATGAACATTAAAATACGTGGCATTCATTAACAAAAGCCATAAATAAGCAATTCCATTTTTAAACACTGCCCTTCAGAACTGCAGATATTTTTGTTATTATTCCTGGGGAGGAAGCATTGCTACATAAAGGACATATCACTGGTCTGGCTATGAAAGGGTGCACTAATCAATCACGAATTTACTGCATGACTCTGAGCAAGGTAATTTGCTGCAATGTCAGTCCCTTTCCTTTGACTACACACCTAACAATTTCATATAGGAAATAAACTGGTGGCAACAATTGTCCATTACTGGAAATATGTTTAGTACTGAGAACAAGACCCAAGCTTCACTTATGTGGCTGCATACTGTAAATAAATGTGTGTATATAAGTGTATGTACACATTCATATGCATTTTCTTTATTTACCATTGTACTCTACAATGTCTCTCTTTGTTTTTTTTTACTATATCTTAGATAGTATATATAAAAATATATTTGTATTAAACCTTGCCTCCAGCTGATCACAGACAGCACAGGAACGACCATATCAGTTTTTTATTATTTTTTACTGCCCTGGTATTGAAAATATAATAGAAAATTAACAAAATTGACAATATGCAGAATTTAATTAAGTCTGCAAAGTTTTCTGAAAGATGCTTTTGGGACTTATACATAGAATCATGGAATGGCTTGGGTTGGAAGAGACCTTTAAAGATCATCTAATTTCAATGCCTGCTAAGAGCAGAGCTGTCTTTCATTAGACCAGATTGCTCAGAGCCCTATCCAACCTGGAACAGTTCCAGGGATGGGGCATCCACAACTTCTCTTCCATTCCCATGCCTTGTCATGCTCATAGTAAATATTTTCTTCCTACTACCTAATCTAAACCTGCTCTCTTTCAGGATGAATTCATTCCCCCTTGTCCTGCCACTACATGGCCTTGTGAACAGTCATTCTCCACCCTTCTTGCAGGATCCATCAGTCCTGTATCTCCTCTGCAGACACACAAGAAGTGTGGAGGTGTCTTCAACAGTCATGGTCAAATCAAAATCAGTGTTCAAACTCCAAATGTCAAGAACAAATTTGCTCTTTGTGCTAGTAGATAATTATTTAGAATGCTTTTCTTCTGTCAAACAGGTCCTAATATTTGTTCAAAGGATTAGAGAATGCTGCTAAGGGATCACCATGTTTATCCACATGATCACCAACACCATCATTATTAGTTGTCAAATCTTTAATATAAAATATAGGCAATAAATTATTTGGGTTTTGTTTTCAACTGGTTTTTTCCCCATTAATTTTCCATTGTTACCTGTATTTTCAAAAGCCCAAACAGAAAAAATTAAGATAATTTATTATTCTACTTTTCACTAGAGTCAGTGACCATGTCATCCAAAACTGATATTCTTTACAATAAACTTAAGTATTTATTGCAGATTTCCTATTCCCTTAGATTTTAATTTTGCAGATGGTCTTTAAACTTTCGTCCTAAAAGCTGAATTCTAATATAATTTGTGCAATTTGTGCATTTTTTTCTCCAAATATCTGTATATCTAAGCAATACAATCCAAGGATAACAGTGCAGAATAAAATTAACAAAATATTCTTTGAAATCTTATACTGTCCAATTAAATCTGTTAGAGAGAGATTCTTCTTTTCAATGTGAAATTCTTTCCTATTGAGATACAAATCACTGAAAAAAAGTATGGTTTTCAAATTACGGATTTTTCAAAGAAGCGATAACTTAGCTTTCCATATTTATGTCCTCCTAGTGAATGCCATATAAATTATGATTAATTTTCTAGTGAAAAGACAGCTTTTTTTGACCAGCTGTACTTTTAGGACCTGAAAGGCAGAATATTTTCTCTTTCAAGAAAAACAGAGTACAGTTACAAATTTCCTGGCAATTTGTGAATGAATAGTTATAAATTTGCCAGATTCTCCTAGCAGATTTTACAGCTTTTTTTTCCCATATATATATACACAAAATGCATAAAATAGACATTTTCATAATATATGTGCATATACATAAATTTTTAAAAATTCAAAAGGTCTTTCGTTTTGAGGATTGTTTGTTTGATTGCTTTTATTATTTTTGGCAGCTATTGTATTATTTCACCTTTTGTCTCCTTAGGAATAGGACTGGGAGTTTCTTTCTTATTTATATGTCAAAATGTCTCTTAGGTCTTATGCATTATTGTTCTAAGAACAATAAAGAAATCTATATTGATGTGGAAATGGTATTTTTTTCTCGAATCGGCTTATATGAATCTATGTCAAAATTCTGTGTGGTTTACTGTAGAAACTGCTTTTAAAGAAGTAGCAGGCAGAATCAGAATTGTACAGTACAATATATCTAGATTTTCAGCAAAATAAAACTAAATATTTAAAAGGGCAAAGGCAGGGTCAAGAGAAAGGCAATCAAATTTCTTACCTTATTTCAAAACAGATATGCTACCCACTGTTCAATGAGTCAAATGATTGTGGGTCTGTTGCTGACTTACATTAATGAAAAATGGCCTGCAGTGTTTCTGAGCTCAGATACATGACATCAATGTAAATGGCAATGCAGAGTCAGGATCTGATCAGCAGTGCTTTTACCATTGGTTCACATGGAACTAAATCTCTAAAAATTATAGATGTTCTGTAAATACCATCAGGAATTGGTATTTCTCTGGAAAATGATCTCTGGTTTGAATATGCTATACCTGTGAAAGAAGATAAAACGAAAATGTTCAACAGGAAAAAAAACAGTTAAAGGTTCGTGCTTTTTTTCTTTTAGCATTCCCAAACTTATGAAGCTTATAACGTGAACCAGCATCTGCCACGATCAAATATGAGGACAATATCATTCCTTTGACTTCTCATGAATCTTTATCATTCACTAAGAACTGAGGGAAGAAGAGAAGCCACATTCTTACAAGTGATCAGTAAAATGATATTTTTGGAAATTCAAAAATTTAATCATACAGCTCTTTATAAAGATATCTACACAGTAGGAGGCTAGAAAACAAGATGATAAGATATGCACAAAGCATCCTACATAAGTACTCCAAATTGCGTCCTTCAAAGGATGCAAACTAAACCACAGTAGGAAACCAGATTGATATTGTTATTATTATCTCCACTTTAAGTTTTCCAGTATTAACTCAACAGTCCAGCATCACTGATCCAGGCCTTATCAAAGAAGAATAAAATTGATAACCCTTTTCTAGAGCACTAAAAGGACTCAACTGGGTATCACATGCACCTTTGTACAGAGCACCCCAGCCCCTTTAATCCACCTTGTTCTCTGCACATACAACTGTTGGTCACAGGAAGATCCGTTTGACCTTCTGTCCTCTGACCTTGGCCAGACTCTGGTCGAAAACATGCTACCAACAACCCTGCTGCTGTGCTGAATGCGTTTCTCTTGAGAACCTGAATGTCACGGATAGCAAACATATTTCTCTCTGAGTAGACGCAGAATTAATAACTTTTTCAACATTTGTAATACTTCTAAGTTAAGGAGCTTTCAAACTCTTGACACAAAGCCATTCATTTAGAAATAGGATGGATATGACATTACATGGGAAAAATAAATTCTTAGACTAGAAACATTTAATGTTTTCTCTGTTGATAAAGACTAAGATAAATATTAGGTCTACCTTGCATTTCTCTGTATGCTTACTCCTCCATCAGGATGGAGACTGTCCCTGGTATCTAGAGCTTGAGCATTCAGGAGTGCCAAGAGTCACATAACCACCAGCAGCAGCTTCTCTGCACTATATCAGGCTTTTTTTTTCTTCCCTGAAAGTTCTACCTGTGATAACAGATGCTGTGACATGCAGCATTTTCTCTGTTTTTCTCATCGATGGCATGACTGACGTATTTTATAATCCTACTCTGCAGAGTAGCAGATGGTGCCTACCCTTTCTCATCCTGTACAAGACTTCGTATTTCTTCTCTGTCAGTCATTAAGATAGGATTTTAATTCTTTTTTTTTTCCTTGCTGGCTGTACAAGCCATGGTATTTCATGTGGCAATAGTTACTTCTCCTTCCATTCTCATGCCTATTGGGGTCCAGATTTAGCTGAAGTCCTGAACACTTAATGAAATTTATGTGCCAAATGAAGCAAGCCCTGAATGATCACTGAGCAATGCTGTTCTTTAGAAGGACTGACTCTCAAAGTCTGTGAAATTTAAAGGTGGAGGTGTGCCATAGCAACTCAGTGCAAAGATTAATCACTCTCCTTGCCACGAAGAGCAAAGGCATCAATTAGTAGAAGGTCTGTCAACACTGCAGAGAAACCTCAGAAAATGTGCACATGGTCATCCACCTTTACTGCTCCACATCTACGTGACATGACAGTCACATAGCACATGAAAGCACTAAAATCCTCAAACTAGTACACCATACCACTCAATAGAAGAAGTTCATTTGGGTTCAAAATGGTGTTCAAACAATTCTGCTCAGTATAATGTTTCCTCCTCATTCTGTGTGCATGAAAAATGTGATCAAACATCTGTAACTTCCTGTGTGATTCTGTCCTCTATTTTTCAGGGTTATACAGTCTCACTGACTCATTCACTCATGATGAATGTCATGAAATTTGCCAGGCACCTTTATCAAGAAACTACACTTACCACATGAGAACTGAGGCAGAAATGGATGTCTCAAAAAGTAAAAGTAGCCAGGAATAGAAAACCCTAATCATTCGTGTTTTAACATCCCATCCCGTCTGAATGAGACAAAGCTGAGGAACCTGTGCAGAATCTGTAATTTTCTGCATATTTCTGAAAGATTCCAGACCTGATTACTGAGTCACGGATCTAACTTACTGCATTTGGTTTTAGCAACAGTAGTTTCTACTCCTCCCTTTTGCTGTATTCCTTATAGTTGTTTTTAGAAAACAGGTGCTTTAAAAATCTCTAAATTTAGAAGTAAAAACATTTTCCTCAAACACACATCAATTTCTTGATGAAAATTAAGTCCTGCTTGCCATTTTGATCCTTATTATTTTTACATTCTTAGATGCCAGTTACCACCTTACACCATGAACACAGTATTTAAAAGTAATATTTCATTACCACAATGAATACCACACTAGCCACTAGTAAAAACATAATTTGAAGTCATGCATATGTTATAATTTTGTACTATCTCCCTCTTGAGTGCACAATGAAGAGTGTGTATATAATTGCATGATAGATGGCTGCAGCAAAGAATTAGACTTATATAGATTCAGTTAGCTATATTGAAAAAAAAGTGAATATTAAATTTTTATTAAATGAAATTAATGCATTAAAATACTAAAAATAGAAATTTGAAAGAAGGGTGGTTAGAAAGAGAAAAAAGGCAAACATCATTAAATATGTTCCCTCATTGCTCTTTTTTTTTTTTTTTTTTGTAAACTAATAGGATAATGAAGAACATAAAAAATACACAAGTAATGGATGCTATATCATTGCTGCTTCAAGAGAATGTCTTCAGTTTTCCCAGATTTTAAGTTGGCTATATGAAATTAATGTTATGAAACACTGAATTTTTGCTTGAGGGTTGAAGGCTGATCAGGCAATTGCAAATGAGGCAACTGTTAGGGAGGGGTACATCTCTAATATTTGAGGGATATAACTGGAAGGCATCTGTGCATTGAAGATAGCTGTTAATGCAGAAGGAAATGAGACTGGATGAAGTGTTTCCATCCAAACCTTTTCTGATGAATAACTGTGGTTTTGGTAGGGTGATTTTCTGTGGAAAGAGTTTGCCTTTCTTGGAATAGATTTCTTAGCAGAAATCTGGGATCTAACTTGAAGAAAAGCTGAGTTTGTAAAGTTCTCCCCTTCTCTTCTGGCAAAAATTAAGAGTTCTCACAACAGAAAGGAGAAAAGACATTTAGAACAGCATTAAACAAATCAGCCTTTTCACAAACACCCACTGACATATAAACACATAATGCTGCTGAAAATATGTTGTCTATCCAAATCTCACTAAGAGCAAAAAGGAAGAAGTAAACATGCAAAAGAAATTCAAAAGCACAATGTTTTTGCAGGTGGTTTTGAAAGAAAAAAATTCAGTAAAGAATTTTTTTTCACACTGAGCAAACAGAAAGGTAGGAATAAGTAAAGAAGAGACTTGCTGAGTGAAGTGCTCTATCCTGCCTTCAAAACACATTAATATCCAGCAGATCATAAGAACTGCATAACCTGCATCAATTTCGTGACAGCACTTAGCTGATGTTAATGTAAGTTCATATTTCCAAGGCAGTTCAATGTCATTAGGCTGTTTGCCTTAAGCAAAAAATTGGTGGGGAAGGGGGTGCAAACGGTTATAAGACAAGGTTTTTTTTATTTAACTAATTTTTTGTTTGTTTGTTTCTTGTGGCCACATACAGTGTGTGCTGTATTTTATAACAAAGGAATGAAGCACAAGCTGTATGGCAGCTATTCTTGAGGGAGTCAGCCTGAAAGAAGTTGCCCAAACAGCACACTTCAGTGCATCTGCACTGTGTGTTGCCTCGGAACAGGGAATCAGGAACAGTATTACACATGAGACTTGAAGAAGAAAAGCTGAGACCTGAGCAGTAAATGTCACCAGAATTCATTTGGTGTGTTCAGATTTACCAGCATGAAAACAACACCACTGCTCCACTGTCAGCAAAAATGACGTTCTGCAAATATTCATGGCAAGAGGTGGTCACATGGCAAGAGTTTGTCTCGTCACATTCTTGCACAGGAGATTTGCTCTTCCTCACTTCCAATTTGACATTTTACAGGGATTAGACGCATAAGTCAGAAAGAAAATTGTATAATGCATTGTTTTCTCCCTGTTCCTGACTGCTGCTAATCTCAAGTCAACAAATGTCAGATTTCAATTTTACTGAATTACTGCATCACAGACAGCAAAAATCATTCTCCCTAGCTTTTCTTTTTCTAATTCTTTCCTATGCAATAAATGGAGGAAAAAATAATTTTGCTATACCTGCCTGACACCTGCTTACAATCATAATTTTGAAACAATTAGAATTATCAAAATATCCTGGTTACACAAAGGCTTGGTTTTCAAGGCAATTTTATTATTTTTTATGAAGGAAGATTACCCATTGTGACTTCAGGCATTTTCTCTCCATAGAAAAGACAAGATTTTTCTGGAAATTGATCATGTATCACTGAAAGAAATAAAAGTCCTAGAAAATGTTTTATTATCTGGAACTTTTTCATGGACACTAATGTGAACACAAATAAAAACCAATTACTTCAAAGACACATTAATTCTTTAGAAATTATTCTAATAAGAAAAGTATAAGAAAACCTCAGTCTTTGCAAATTTTGTGTTAGCATAATGTTAAGTACTTTTTAGCTTCCATGCTTCGTAGATGGAATCCTGGATAATGAAGAAATGTTTACTGAGTAAAAATAAAGATTATTTAAGTACATCATTATTCAACACAATCTGAACAAAATGATAAGAAGCTTTCCCCCTTAACATCACTACTTAATTGCACTTAAAATATTGCTGTCCTAATTAATGTGGATTAAGTTGTTAATGATTCTTTGTAAAATGTTGGTTTTGAGAATTTTTCCTGCAAGCCTTCCCAGATTTTCTGGAGCTAAAGCTCTCTGAAATCCCTGGTGGACTTCAAGATCTCTAAACCACACTGATTTTTTTTTTTTTTAAATTTTTCCTACACCCAGCAGTGTAATTATAGTGTTTGTATAGGAGGAACAGTTGAAATGTCACAATCAATCCCCAGAAAGTATTTTTAAAGTCATTAAAAAACATGTGTCTTTTCAACTGAGTTTGCAAGGAGATGAATGAATGTTGAATATCTCTCAAAGCAAAACAAAACAAGAAAGGAATTAGTGTTGGAAGAACAGAGTAAACTTTAGGCACAGACAAAGTGGGTGGCTGCTTCAGAAAACAGATGAGAAAACAAGCAGGGTACAAACATCATCTGTATTGGCAGTAAACCTGAGACATAAAGAGGTCTGCTGCTGTCACTGCTGAGGCTGGGGTAGGGGTCAGGCTGTGATCCAGGGCACCTACTTCCAGCCCCCCTCAAGCCAGCAGACTCAGCTGAGACATCATCCTTATCATCCTTATCCCCTTCTCTCTTTTGCAGGGCAGCAGAAGCACCAAAACCATCATTCTCCAATTTGGTCCTTGTTTTCTAGGCAGCTCTGCCATTTCTCTCCCCTTCCTATATCAAGAAAAACCCAGGTCCAGACTAGCATCCACTTCTCACTTTCAGGCTTGAAAAATTACATTCTCACAGTGTGGAGAAGCCTTAAGTCAAGTGGTCAAGGTGTTTACACTGGAGCCACTTCAGACTGATTCTCTGATTCTGATACTGCTTTCTCTGGGTAAGCATATCGAACTTTTCATATTAACACCTAGTATCTATCACACAAAAAAAAAAAAAAAAGTCCACCAGCACATTATTTATCGATTAGCTAGGCATGAAATAAGGTTAAAGAGGTTAGCCAGAATTAGTAGGCTATAAAATTTCAGTGGATTTTTAGTTTCACATTTGGTTAGCCAATATGACTTGCTTCTTAAGCCAGAACCTTGTACAATTCCAGGGCTTAGTCCAAATGTTTAGAGGACCATGTAATAGTTTCACACAGCAGATCAATATCTGCTTCACTTTTGAAACAAACTCCACTAGTTCTCACTGAATAATGAGACTTGGAACTCCTTTTCACCTCCTATCCAAAGCCAATGGAAGCCGAATAAATACTCCTGTTGAATGCTAGGACCTCTGGCTGGGATCTTAAATGATGAAAGATGATGAAGTTGATCTATAGAGCAATAATCAGAGTTTCTCTGAAGAAGAATTCACATTCACATTCAAATACTTTTTCCAGGTCAGGATGATGGACTACACAAAAACAACACATCTCAGTTTGACTGAAAGCATTTGCCTGCAGCTGCTGTATTTCTTACTTACTTGTAGTAAAAGATTTTCCATTATAAAAAATATGGAGAGAACACTCAAAATCTGACAGAAGCATGAGGCTATGAAACCATCTTATCTTATATTGCATAATATTAAAATAATTCTTAGAAATTCTCTTCCAAATAATAACACATTTCATTCTGAATTGTCCTGATAATTTAATTTTGACTTTTTCAGAATATTCTTTCCTAATGTCGTGAAAAATAGGAAACTGACATGTTTCTAAAAGTATTTGCCTTTCTAAACTGACAAAGAATAGTGAGCTTTTTCACCTTACACTATGTATGACATAGCAGTTTTGTTAACAGTCCTATTTTTTATTACTTTTACTCTTTTACCTAAATGGTTACTGTGAATTAATTACTGGGCTTAAGTGATACAACTTATGCCATCATAAACTCCTTTACTGCTTAATAACATATTTATCTGCAAGTTCTTCCTTACACTAGATATGAACCAGTTTTCAATGGAAAACATTCTGAAGCAATAGACAGAGGACATAATCTTTTCTCTTGTTTGCAGCATTTGCTTATATGGAATCATAGCACCATTTAGTTTGGAAAAGACCTCCAAGTTCATCAAAATGCCAGCTCTGAGACTCAATCGCCTTGATGAATAAAAACTGCATTACTGTTAAAGCAGTAAACTGTATCAATGCTAAAGCATTTTTAACATTGTTTGTCTAAAAAGTAACTCACTGATGCTGAAATAAAACTAACCTTTTTTTTACAGCTACTCCTCATTAATGAAACAAACATCGGAGCAACAATGTAAGAATGATGGACTTGAATCCACGGGTGGTGATTACTGGTTTTTTGACCTGCTAATATTTTTTTATAAAATAATGATATTATTTTGTTGTTTAGATTTTTCATGCAAGGGGAGATGTGTGTGTGTGAAGGGATTCATAGAATTGCTTTGTTTTGTTTTTAAATGAGTGAGGAAAGAATACCTAAATTCTATTGGATGAGGGAGGGAAAATTTGTATAGGGTAATATTGAAGTGGTAAAAATATATTTAGTTCAATCATCAAAGGAATTTTATTGTAGCAATATGGCTGTTATCATGCTATTTCAAACAATTAGACAGCAAAATGCATTTACCTGTCATAATGATTTAGTCTTCTGTATGAGATGCTGACCTAGAAAGCAGAGAAAAACTAATAAAAATATTCAATTTACCCTTACTTTATTCTCCAGTAAGTGTTTTGCTTTCAGTCTCCATTTGCTCAATAGTATTAAAAGTTAAACTGCTGTAAGAACCCTTTTTGTTTTTAGGTTCTGTGTCTGCATGCATATATGTGTCATCCTCAGTCTTGCATTATTTAATGAACATGTAAAACCTCAGTAGCCATGAACATGAAATGCAGCAATACAGGATCTCAGGAAGGGAAGAGGCTGGGATCACTGCCAGCCATCCATCTAAAATGCAGCACACAGTACACATTGAGAGCAAAGGCAGTCAAGTGCCCATCTGCTTGCTTCAGAAGTATTTTTCTTGCAGAGTGGAAGAGAGCACTTTAGTTAAACTCAATAATGAGCTGATTAGGCCGGTTGTGAAGCCAATAGAAATGAACAGCCTGTTGATTAACAGAACACTCACACACAAGAGCAAACCCACACTGTCACAACAAAGATAACTTCTGTGTTTAAAGAATGACTTGAAGTGAAGAATAGTATTGTTTCTCGAGGGTTCCTGAACTAGTGTAGCAAATGCATAGCAAAATAAAGCCATCAAAGACAAAATAAAGCAAGACAAAAAGAAACATATCTCCTCTCATCCCTTAAATAACAGACGAAGCCCTCCACTGCTGCTCTGTGGAAAGGTTGGCAGACAGCATTAACACAAGGCCAGCATAACTTCCACAGAGATTAATAATTAGTACCAAAGATTTTGCCTCATGGTTTAACACAACAAAAGAAGAACAAAAAAATTCTGCTCTCACACTTTCTTCTTAAAGTCACAGGAGATAATCAGAGCGACTGTGATAACATTGGGCACTTTTCAGAACAAGGGATGGTGTTGGAGCTGGCCTCATGAAATGTACTGGATTTCTACCACTTAGCCTTTAGGTAGGACACAAAAGCCCTAAATGACCACACATCTCAAAATCAGATATTTTCATTCCACCTCAGTGGCCTGGTGTACGTGTGGCTGCATGAGCCAGCCCTTCACGTTCCACATGAGGGAGGGTGGCCCCAACCCTTCTTTCACAGATCTCATTCAGATGTGCTCAGTGTTCCACCTGAATGTCTGACACAAGCACCCCTGGATGACACTTTGCTGGATGCTTAAATTGCTAGAAATTAAGTAAGTCACATTTCATTAAACTATGCACTGTGAAACATCTGATACACTTTGATCTGTGTTAGCACCAACTATTGCACAGATCAGACAGAAGGAGATTGCTGAAACATACTGACAAAAAAAAGCAATATACAAAGGCAAACCATTTTAATGGATGGTGAATTTAAAAAAATAAATCAATAGTAACAGCTTCCTATTAAACACATAAGGCTGAATATATCAATGTTGGGGGTTACTATTTTCTACCTATTGATCAGATATTCTGCTGTATCTTTTTATAGCTCTCTTTTTTTTTCTTTTTTCTTTTTTTTTTTTTTTTCTGTGAACTATATGCAAAATAAAAAGTTATATAGGCGAAAAATTTCCCACAAAACTAACATTAACCTGGCTGTTCAAAAATCAAGAATTGCCTTCTGGCATACTTGGCTGACCCCTGCTCAACTGGCAATTTTCAGCAACAGTTCCAGTTTTATTGCAAAATTAACACCATATTTCTTTATTCTCTCAAATAAACAGAGTTGTCAGCTAACAATATTAAAGATAAATCTCTTACATCAACTCCCTAAACTACCCACAGCCTCCCTACTGGTAAAAAACTCTCAAGCAATCAGTGTTCAGGACTGCATAAGAGACAGAAAAATGACTAAAGACAGGGATATGTGACTTTAACTTACTCATATCTCTCCTTTAAGAAGAGAAAGGGGACACTTTAAGCACTACAAGTAAACCTAAATTTCCCTGCCCCCCATGTGTCTGAAGGGATTTGAGCAGAATTTAGTCACTTTATGTTATGAACAGAATCACTCTAAGCCTGCAAGTGTGAATTAGGGACAGCAGCTGCACACTGAATAGAAACCAAAGAAACCACCACAGATTTTTTGAAAACTGTCTGCTTTTTAGAGAGTCTACATAGATATCTATCAATGAAGCAACATCTCAAATTGGGGATTTCAAGAGAGTTCCTGTGAAGTTCTAAGATTTGAGTTTTAAAATGAGTTCCCCATCTCAACACTTTCCATCACCCATTACGTGTCTAAATGGACAATAAGCAAGAATTGGCTTCTGGCAGTTCCTTACTCATTTTGCTGACTCAAGTGGATCTTGTTTGAAAGTGCTAATCTTTCCCCAGGCACTGTACAGAAAGCCTAAAATCTCTGTGCCTCTTTTATAACCTTAAAATTTTCTAGGACTTGCTTTCCTTGAAAAATGTTTCTTTACTATTCATATGGTGTTGCAGTGCTGAAGTGTAAGGAGCTATTGATATGTCTGTCTTCAGCTTCTCACTTTGACACAAACATTCTGCCAGACCTTGAGAAGACACAACATCTTTTAATGCTATCATTCACATTTATAAATATTTTAAATAGGATGAGATATTGTTTATATGCTTATTTGATTTAATGTGCTCATACGAAACAGAGTACAGAAGTCACCGTGAGTTGAGATGGGAGCTTTCTGACACAAAAATTAATATTTTTCTGTCCATTCTAATATACATGAGAGTCTTTCGAGCTCATCTATAACGTCAGATATACACAAGTGAATGGCACTATGCATTTATGGAAACCAAAGGTTTGCCTCTCAGTAATTGGAAGCTTAAAATTGCTTAAAAGTGGGTTTTCTATCCTGCACATAGCATATGCACACACTGCACATGGAAATATGCATGCAGATACTAGAGCATGAAAAGTTTAATCAGATTAAATAAACCAAAAAAGGATTAATTTAATTCCTATGGGCAGTGAGTTAACTGGGAATTTTTAATGCAATTTTGGATTTTATGGAAGTCTTTCTTGATAAAGGTTATGAAGCATATTGCATCCCTGTATACACAACTGCTCACTGTTGCCAGTCGTCATAGACTCAATTGTAATTCAAATGAACAACAGAATAACAAATGGAAAAAAAACCAAAACAAACAAGCAGAGTGACACTAGCCAGCACTGACCAGAAGAGGGATATTTAAATTTTTGAGCATCACCACAGTACAGATTTGCAGATGTTCTTTAAGGATTTTTTAGGAACCCACTCTCATCTTATGCTGATTTTTGTTTTCTTGCTTAGACAACTTATTCAGACTAACAACAGAGGTATCACATCTAATATAGCATAAATTACTCTGAAACTTACAGTGCCCAAATAATATGTTTTCATCTTTGTCTATATATCATTAAACTAGAAACTGAAGTGGTCTTTGACTCATGAATTGTTCATTGTTCAATTATTACCTTAAGCAACAAGGAAAATTGAACCTGAGAAAAAAGGAAGTAAAACCTACATAATGCACATTTTTATTAAAAAGATTTTTTAGCCAGTATTTGATGTTAGGAGAATGAGAAAGTATAACCTTATTTATAAATCTCAGCTTCTCTGTAACTGATAGTTCATAAACAGATTCTTTGATACATTACAATGATTTTTACATGGTCTGATTCTAAGCTTTTGATAATTTTCCTACTAAGCTTTTGCATTAATTTCCTATTTCAACATTTTATTTCTGTCTTGGGCCATAAAAACATAATTGTTATCACTGAAGTTGTAGCTCTTCTATTCCCAGGAGGCCAATTCATTTTACAAAGCACGTACCCTGTACAGCTTATTGGCCTTCATTTTCCATCATCAAATGTTAACACTACTTGAAGGAAACTTTAAGTTAGGAAAATATCAATGAATAATGAAGATAGCTTCTATAATATGGATTTGCTGCCCAGCATAACAAAATGGAGCTTTTATTGGAACCCATTTCCCAGAGTTGAGCTATTTGATCTACAAGCTATTAAAAAAGTAGATTATGTTTTCCATGGCACTATAGGTATTGGACAGTTAATTTCCACTCCAAACAATAAGAGGAGATGAAGTAGACAGTAGCTAATATGAATTTCTCCCCAGCCAGCAAGTAGCCAGACCAATTTCCTATACATCCTCAATATTTCTACACCCTGATCCACTACAAAAAGTAGCAAAGTAAGAAAACAATTTATAAATAATAGTAATTTGAAAGTGTACATAGGTTCAAAATAAGTTGCTGGAAACATATAACATAAGATACACTCAGTTTGACTTTAGGGGGAAAAATGGGTAAGATACATGCTTTGGATTTTCTTATCAATAGATTAATATATTTTACATTAAAAAGAAATTATTTTACTTTTACAGTTGGTGTAAATCTGCACAGCAATGTGGCTTGAAAGGTCCTAGAAGCATTGGGATGTGAGGAGATGTGTTCATGGAAGTGATATGTGACATTTTCTCATACAGAGAAAGAATAGGAGCTTTTCTCAAAACATTTTCATTATCTCAGATGTGGGTGAAGGATCTCATCTTCATGACACATAGTGATCACCATATGTTTTAAAAATATTCATCATGAATCATATCAAGAAGAAGGAAGTATGTATAGAAACAGGAGAGAATGACTGTAGAAGGAAAAAAAAGCACAGAAATAGAAAAAATGGCAATTAATAACCATGGTGTAACCAGGCTTACCATGGTGTACAAATTTTCAAGTGACTTTAAAACTTCTGACAAATAGCACTAAGAGAAACCTGCAAAATAGATGATCTGAATTTTAAAGTGGACTTGATTGACTAGCACAGGGTTTAAAAATGACTTGCATCTCAGGATAAATTTGGATAAACTAAAACTTAGTTAATGTTTTGTGAATATCAGTGCTAGATGATTTATTTTTCTATTTGTTAGAAAGGAAATAATCAATGTCTTAGCAAATGCAACTTTTAAAGCTCATGCTTTGTTTAGATAGAAAATAAATGTGGGAAATATCAAAAACATGAAATAAACAATGTCTCAAAAAATTTAAAAATCAACCAAAACACTGCAGCAAAGATGAAACCCATGTGTGTTCTCATCCATTGCAGTTTCTGCAGCAGTTACAGGCAGTAACAATTTCAGCAAAAGATGCAGCACTATATCTTAGTTATTTACAGAATAGTTTTTCCAAGCAATATTTCTTCCTATTTTTCCAATGTCAGAGGTTAGTTTATGACCATACGGGATTTTCTTTAAACACTGGACTCTCCCTCTTTCTTTAATACTGTAAGTTCTTATGTTTGTATAGATGGATAGGAAAGGAGATAGAAGAATCCAGCTAAATAATTTAAAGTCACATTTCAGGTTGTTCCACATGTAGATCCATTCCATATCCCCCAGTTCATGATTTCCCAGTATATTTCCATAACAGCATTGACCATACTTTTTAGAACTAATAATTGATTTTTAAACATTGATATCAACAACCACTAGTATACATAATCCACTACATTTTCCACCATAAAACTGGCATTTGTGTCTAGATGCAAGAGGCATTTACTTGTCCAACATACATCTATTATCCAAAATAGAAAGCCTCTACAAAAATCTTGGCTTGTGTGAAAAGGTCACAAGTCAAGTGAAATCCTCTACGTCTATTAAAACAGTGGCATAAATCAAACCTCTTTTCCCTGATGTACATTCTTCTATCTTTAAAGCTCTTTTAATACTTTTGCCCTCTTTTTTTTTTTTTTTTTCTTCTTCTTCTTCTTCTTCTTCTTCTTCTTCTTCTATGTTTTTCACTGGGGACTAAAATCATCCTGTAAACTTTTATATCACTTATTTTCTGCATACCATCTACTATTAAAACATTAGTTACCCTTTGAGAGTATAAGTAGTTTTCTGACTTTTCTTGCCAACTTTGCTACACTCAATTTACAAATCCTTATATCAGCTGTCCTTTCTGTTTAAAAGTCCATAGCCTTGCCTGATGGGGTTATTTGGGGAGCTTTTTGTTTCTTATTAAAAAAAATATTATGAGAAAATACAAAATGGAAATTCTTCATAAAGCTAGATTAATGCACACAGTGAAGCCCAGGAAGACTAAACACACTGCAAACACTGTTCCAATTACAAAAGCACTTGGGAATGAAAACTTGAACAATTATAATTCCAACTCAACTAAACACAGCAGATAAGCCAACACTTATTTTCCCTCTTAACAACATATACAAAAGCTTTCCCAGCTGCGTTTTTGCCTCCTATCCAAGTCATTCTGATGCTGCCCATTGAGCCAGACAGATCCAAACTCCTCTGCTAGCTGAATTCATGCTCCTAAGAAGAAAGCAGATAAAAATCATTTAACACTAGGTCTTTGGGTCAAGTCAAGAGGCATGACCCTCCGACACTGAAAATTGATGCCTTTCACACAAATATCACAGGGTGGTGGTAACAATTTAGTCACCGTTTAGCCACTTTTGTCCTTGTAAATGGGAAAAGAGATACATTTAAAGCAAATAACATTGCCAGCTGAGAAACTGAATTAGTTATTCAGTTATTTAAATCTCGCTGCTGAGGTTGGTTCTCTGTACATAATGTGTGCTGTTTACACAAATTTTGCTTAAAGATCTTCAGGTCACAAATTAATAATATACCTTAATAATATTTGTTTTCTTTAATTACTTAGGATCATGTTTTCCAGAAGGGCTTTCAACAGCAACTCCAAAATTTAACTCTATCTTTCCAATATTAGTAAGTTTGGAAGTGATCATGCACTTGCATATTCAAGTATAGTTAAATACATTTTGCAAGAGGATCATTTCTGCAGTTAATTTTTGTTAAATCTTGTTTCAACCACCAATCAGTCCATGAAGCAGTGATGCAACTAGTTGTTGTTCTAATCATCACTCTGAAATCAGATAAAAGGGGCATGCTTGAGTGCTGTAAGCAATCATTGGCTTCTTTTAAGCATGGGATTGTTAACTTCTAGGCTACATTGATCCTAGATAAGTTAAAAAATATAATTTGGCCCTGAGCAAGATATTACTTTTTTTTTGTAAACCAATTTAGGATGGCAACCATTTCAGAACAAAAAATAACGCATGGAACTTCTTAAGAATTTTAATTTTCTGAAATTAATACAATAGAGACAGTAACAAAATGAAGCATAAGACGATACAGAAGACTGAAGAAAGCAGTTCTCAACTATAAGATTATTGACATTTCACAAACATTAGAATAAAGGAAAAAAAAAGTAATACACTTTTTTTCTAATGCTGCATTTCAGCTCACTAAACAAATTACTGTAATTTAACATTAGCAGGCCACATCAAATTGTTATTGTACCATCTAGGATTGCCAGTGAAAAGTAGCTAGTATTAGCTATATTTTTAAAGAGCTTATAATTAAAGTATAATAAGAATAACCTGGGTTAAAACCACTACTTTTATAAACCAGATGCTGAGAATTACAAAGATCAAAGTATGTAAGGTAGATTCAGAAGAATTCATGATGCTCTTTACACTTCAGTGTGGATGACACTGGATCCTGCAATGCACCAAACAGTGTCTGCCTGCTGCTCTTTGTTTCTCTCCCTGGGACAATAAATTGCTACAGAGAACAGCAGGGGAGGCAAGAGGGCACTGGGTGGTGGAAGGAGATTTAAAAAATAAAAAGGAGAATACAGCACTCTGAGAAGATGTCCCACTGATCATGAAAGAAAGGTCAGACAGGATGCTGCCCTTGCTTTTTCTGGCAGTCTCACTTTTTCTTCAACCCTCAGCATCCTTCCCTCTTTCTATAAGACCTTCAACTATGACAGAACTCTCTCTCTCAATCCTTTCCTTCCAATCTCATTACTTCAAAATAAATTCCAATGCTTCAATCACCTCTGGAGACATGAGCTGTTCCTTCAATATCCCAAGCGGACAAAACCATACATTCCTACTCTCAATAAAACACATGGGAAATTGCTGAGGAAATGGCTTTTTATTGCTGTTTTGCACTCTGAAAATGGATTTTCTAATATATTTTGAAAGAGATACTTATGGTAATGAATTTTTTCCTGGACTTTCATGCTGGAAGGTCCATATTGAGAATATATATATACCATTTTCTGATATATGCATGCATCTTCCATTCATTGCAATTTCACAAGAGAAATCTGGCATCTTTAACTCCCAGCTTGAGTGGGGGAACAAGAGACACTTATTTATGGAGTTTTCCAAGAGACTACTACCCAAGAAATACCCTTTCCTACCTCTTTCTTCTAATCCCATATTTGCTGCTGCATTTTTCAGAATTCTCCGTCTGCCCTGACTGAAGACTTCCCCAATCCTGCTAGCAGCAGCTAAGAAGTTCTGTCTTCTATAATGAGCAATTTCTTTGCTGTTTTGTCCTTTACATTGAAGAAGTTAGGGTCTTCTTTATCACTGTGTGCAATCTGAAAAATGATGTGCAGAGACTTGAAACAGTCTATCATTCCCTGTTGAGCTGGAACTTGGCTCTATCTTCACACATGCAGTTAAGCAGCAGATGTGACTTGTCACTGTGGTCAAAACCATTGGTACAGCAACAGTAAATGCAATGTGTTTGCTATGTTAACAACTCGGATGGGGTGAGAATGCTTCCGTGATGATCAGTCAGAGCATGAACCCTAGCCACGACACCAGCCACTTTGACAGCCATGTCACAGATGATCCTTCAGCTTTTTTTAAACCAGCAAGCTCTTTTAAGGCTGAAGGTTGTCAAATGCATATAGACTGCTGTAATAACATGGATGGATGATTTATAAATTTGGCAACTGTGTATCCTTCTTGCGATCTAAAGAGTTTAGTTAGTTTACGGTATAGGGATTTGATGTGATTCAAAAACAGAGGGTCTCATTTCTTGATGTCAGCTGTATATCAGACAGCCAAGAACTTCAAGCCAATATGAATAACTCACATTACTCAAGCACCTGTCTTTAATGACATTATACAGGCCAGAGACTTTTGCATCCCCTGCCTTCCTGTAGTTCTCATTATACACTATGAGTACATGTGACTTATCTGTACACTGCCAGGGAATGTGGACTAGATGTCTAATCTAACTATTTAACAGAATCGAGTGTATCCGTTGAACCACTTTATTTGGAAGTGGGACTTAAACATCTAAGCCAAACAACTGAGGAAATGCTGTACATAGGTAACTAAAAAGTGAATCTTTACAGGTGTCCACCAAAGTCTACCGAGCAATAAAGCAATTTTTAAGGAGCATATCCTCTCCTTTGTATAATCTCCTCCTATGTCTGTGTAACAGACATACAGTTATGTGTTCAGAAACTACACTGATTTATTTTCTTCTTGATATAGGATGATTACACCAGATGATTACTAAGCAAACAACACTACGAGCTCCCGAACAGCATTCTAAGCAGAAAATGTTCCTTCTCAAAGCATATTCATGTTTGCATAGACAAGAAATCTTAATATCAAGTACATTTTGCTTACATATGTGTGAGAAACTTTTCTATAAAGAGAGAAACAGAGACAGGGAGTGCAAGCCTCTGCAGTACACAGCATTTTGCATATTCCTGAAGCTAGGTAAGAGCTCTTGAATATTTAAAGAGTTAATCAGATCTTCTCATACCCTTTTTTTCTGTTTGCTTTCTGCAATGCCATACAAAATCCAGAGGTGATTCTATATTCAGATTTAGTAACATCTTGAGAAAATAAAAAAGCAGTGCAAAAATTTCAGAAGTACACAATTGACTTTGAAGCTAAACTGCATTAATGGTCAGAACAGAGAAGCTGCTACTGCTCTGTTAGTATTTTTATCAGTTTACAAGCTATTTATTCCCTATTTTGTCTTGACAATTCACTTATTCTTCTCTGTGACAAAGTTTAAAACTAGTAGCAAGTTTTGATTCTAAGAAAACAGTAAGCTTGATGTTGACAAAATTTTATTAGAGTGGTTTTTTACTCTCTTCTTTGTAAATAAAGGCTTTCTTTGTAGAGCAGTGTCTGAATATTTTTGCTATGACTTGTAAACACTCAGTTAATATGATCGTAATTTATTTATAACATTTCTGTTCTTCAAATGCAAACTTCAAAATCTCTCTCTGACAATCAGAGCACAAAAGAGAATCAGAGTACAAAACAGAACAGGTTACAGCTGCAGAAAAAGGTAAGCATCTTTAAAATATGTTCACATCAACCTGGAGTCATAAGTTAGTATCCAAATTTGTGTCTGTCCCTATCTTCAACACTATGAGCAGCTCTTGCCCCCCTAAAAAATAACAAAAAAATCAGATAAGGAAAGTGAAGATGATTACAGGAGTAGAATGCTTTCAAGCGTAGAATAACTAAGTAAACAAGGATTTTTCAGTTTAGAAAAGAGATGACAAGAGCCAAAGTGAAAACAAATGCTAAAAGATGGCACCTAAAATAAGGAATAACAGCCTTGTTGAACTCCTTGCCAGAGGACATAATAGATTCTAAATTTTACATGGACTCTAGGGAAGACTGAAAAACCTAATGGAAAAGAAATCTATTTAAATTTGCTAAATGCATCTAGCTCAGTCCTGAGGCAGGGAAAGCAACCAGAAGAAGAATCCTATTTTTACACTGTTTGTACTCTTACCTAAGTGTTCATATACAGCAACTACTGGAAACAGCATACTGAGTTGAATGGTCCTTTGCTCTAGTCAAGTTTTACTTTCTTATAATCTTAAATTCACTTTCCTTCCTCTGTATTCTGTGGGAAATTTATTTTGTCTGCACCAAGTTACATTAGGTGCTTAAACAAACTCATATCTCTACAATACCTGAAATCTTATTTCTTCCTTATTCATGTTCTGATGAGATAATTTCATTCTTGAAGGACAAGTCACCAATAGAAAATCAGGCGTCTCTTCTTGACTTCTCTTTTTTCTTTCCTTTTTTCTTTTTTCTCCTTTCTTCAATCTATTAATTTTGAGGAGGATTTCCAGTGGAAATGTGGTAGCTGTGGGGCTTCAAAATGTCACGCCCTAATTCATCTATGTTAAGGTATATGCTTGGGGAAAAACGGGCTAAGATACACGTCCCTCGGACCTGTAATCTAGGCCCTGTTTATCAAATGGGATAGAACTTATAACTGTAGGGATCTCAAAAGTAATTTTCTCATACTCACCCCTCTTGCTGGTGACCTAATGTTAGCTACAGAAGGCTGGAGGCAAGAGAGCTATGAGCCAGCTCATGCACATTAAAACAGACATACATTAGCTTTAAGAGCCAGAGAGAAACTCTACTGACTTTAAAAATCACCCATTCATTGAGTCTCTGGGGACTGAGTTATAAAAAGTCAATATCAAATTCAGGCAGAACAGAAGAACACCTGTAATTTTGTTGCATTGTAATTTCTCTAACATCTGCTACAGCAAAATTGCCAAGAGTAAGGAAATCTTACTTTGTATGATGCAATTCAGAATCCTGTTTTTCAGGTGCCACTATCACAAAGTAAGCCTGTGACAGGAAATCAGCAAAGCATTACAGCTGATGTGTCTACAGATTTAAGAAAAAATACGAAGGATGCCTCTTTCAGAACATCTCTGCCCTCACTAAGGAGTCCATTTTTTCCACACTGGCAAGAGCTATGCAGTTTTATGCAGGTAAATGTTTGCAATTCCACCCAAAGGTTAGGCTAATTAATTCATTCTCTTATCTTGCTGGAAAGATCACTGAGAGTTCAGGTCAGGGTTTTTTGTTCACATCATTTTTATCTATTTGGCTTACTTGGCTAGTTTATATGATGTTTTCTAAATAAGACCTAATCTCATTGTTGATCTTAACTAGATGTTCTGTTCAGCTGGCCTGTACTGAAACACAAGCAGCACTGTGTGCTCATGCAGCAGAAATGGCAGCCACGGGCTGCAGTGCACATTTAAAGAAAAAAGGAAATGAACCAATTAGTAAAAACAGCAAATTGCTTCTACTTGACAAACTATCTTACCTTTACTTTCTAACATATGGAATGACAATCAACTTTGATACTGTCTGATTTAAACACTCACTTCAATTTCACTTGGGTTTCAAATTAAAGATCATTATTTTTAAAGAAACTTGAGTTGAAACTGCTAGTGTTTCTTGATTTCAACATTTAGAAAAAGAACAGGTATCATCCTTCCTTATACTGCTCTGTAAAACAAAATACTTCCACTGTTGGCAAGTGGATAGAAACCAGGACAGGAATATGCTGCCAGGAGTTCAGCACACAGGTATCGACACAGCCTAATATACTTGACACCTCACAAAACCATAGCAGGCATGCTAAGCAAAAATCCTTTATCATTATTATTTCAGTCAGGTCTTCAAAGACAGCTGTAAATCTAAAGCTTTGCAACCACTTGGCCTATCTTTTAATCTTTTAAACCTCTGTGATCTATTTTGCTATCAATAGGTTTCTCACCATTCAGGTACCCAGAACACAGAAATAGATACACAACTAGTTCTTGTACAGTTTTTAGATAAAGATTCAATATACTTCTTTATTTATTATCAGAGCAGGGACTGCCATACTGCCTTGTAAGAGAACAAAGTAACATGTAGCCCAAGTGCCAGTCAGTATTTTCCTCTTGTGTTTCTGATTGTAGGTTGGTTACACAACACTAATGGGAACTTTTATTTATTTATCGAAATGAACAGAAGCCAACATGCAGAAAAACAAGAGGTTAAATCTTTAAAGAGATCTATTTTCCCAGTTGCAATGGGGCTGTGGACAGTGCTCCTTTTTCAGCTACAGAAGGAAAAGAGCAAGGGGATATGGAGGTAGTATAATGTATTGCACAGGCTGAGTTTTACAATGGCTGTCTTCTGGCTCACATCCCAAAACGTTATGCCACTCAAGATGTAGTTCCTGTCCCATGCTGACATTTCTTTTGCACAGAGAAGGCTAGCTAACCTCAGGTGTTACAGCCCTGCTCAGCTTCATTATCTTCAGTGCTACTATGCTAATTAACAATGGTTTTTAAGGATACATAAATATAGCTATTCAGTGTTTATTCATAGAAAATAAATAAAATCCCCAATGAATATAAGATACATGACAAAACTGAAAACAAAGAATACACATGATGAGACATAGTAGGATTTTCTTACCTAAAATTATTTTGCTACAATCTAATTTCTTAGTACTGAGGCAGGGGATCTACAGATTTTGCCAATGGCATCCCAGTTTTAAAGTATTTCAGTTGAAATGTTTGGAAATAGCAAAGTTCTAATATCCCTCATTGTTACACATTATTTTTAGTTGTTCACGGAGTTACATTTTTTATTCATCTATTCCTAAAGGAAATCAGTCATTAAAAAAAATAAATTAAAACCACAACTAACCCTCAAGATATTACATTATGAGATCTAGTTTGTCATTAAATAAAAACCATATGACGCTAGTAATTGTCACTTTTGTAAAATGTGCTTAATTATAAAATTAAATGAGGCTTCTTTACAGAACCAATTGTACTATGCTCCTTTGCAGAAATCTGAAATGATAGCATATTGAACAGCAGCTAATATAGAGAAGTAGTATCATTACAAGAATTACAATAGGCACTTCTTAACATGCCAAACTTTTGCGTCCTTGCAGATGTCTGGAATCTTCAGACCTCTACAAATTATTCATATTTCACTCTTTTTCCTTCCTGTTGTTCACCTCAAGCTGTCATTGCCTTTTCATCTGCACTACATGCTTCCCTCCTCTCATCCCCACTGTCAGCCTGGTTCCTGAACGTGGCCTTGTACATGCCATGCCTTGGCAGATTTCACTCAGAACAAATGCATTAAGGACCTACAACAGCATCTTTGACCAACATAGTCAATTAAGGGAGTGAAGCTTCTACCCTCTTAACACACCTGAATGAGGCCACATAACAGCATTTGTTTTGATCAGTGTCTTAATCAGTGTCCATCCTTTGTGCTGACTCCAGCCACAGCAATCGATCTGACCCAGCACTAGAAGCTGTCCAGAAATCTGTGCTGTCAATTTACTTGTCTACTCCCGAGTTGTGCTGTGTCATACCCTTAGAGCCTGATGATCTAAAGCAGTGTATTTCTTACATTCCACGAAATTATTTTTAATTTTACATGACTATATACCCTCATCTGGGCATTTTCAATCTCTTAAGAGCATCAGTCAAGGTCATGAAAAGGTCATCCTTTCTGAGTCTGTAGGGTGCTCAAGAGTAAGAGACTTTCAAGATTTTATCCATGAGTTAGGAAGAAGCAATAGGCTTCTAGTTTTTATTTGTGGCTGCTCAGCCAAGGTGACACTTCTGAGGGGCATCACGTTGCAGGGACATACTGGTATATATCTTCTCCTCCAGCTATGTCCTTTTGCTCTGCTGCTCTGGCAGCAGTGAAAGACAGCCCCCCCAAAAAAAAATCTCCTAAGCCTTCCAATGAAGATTATTTTTTCTTTCCACAGCTTGCAATACGCCTTGTGAGCACAATAAAAGTATCTTTTTCACAGTACATTTTTAGCAATACTACAATGCAACAAATGAAGAACTCTAGGTCACAGGCTATCTTGTATTGACTACTTCTTCTGTATGAGCTGGCATATCATCATGTTTTCCTAGTGCCAGAAGATACTGACCTCAGTTAGAAATACAGACCCCAGCAAAATATGATTCTATATACATTTAGGCAAGAAACATTACTACATATTGATTAAAACTACTATTTTTCATTTTTGACACTGCTTTTGTGTTGGTATCAGGGCATCAAAGAACATCATATCACTTCATCCTGAAAAGACAATTACATAACAGTAGGATGAGAAGTCATGTTGTGCCTTGATATTCATGGTCCAAGAAGAGTTCTCCGTTTGATGTGAAAAGCAACTATTTTTTATTTATTAATCTCTTGGGTAAAGATCTTAGGCCATTTTTACAACCATTTTGCAGTAAGAATTGAATGATCAATGATATAGATTGAGGTACCACTTTTGAGAATTTGCTTTGGAGAGGTACATTTGTAACTCAAAGTCAAAAGAGATCTAATCAGTACAGGCCACATGCAAAAAATAATTAAAATAGTTCAACATTTGCTTATTTAAATTCCACATTCTCTAACCAATTAATCAAAATTACACTTTATTGGAAGAAGAAAAGAACAGCCATGTTAGAAATCAGTCTCTGCAAATTCTGGAGGGGAACAGATACACAAATTTACAGGAGAGCTTACTTAGATGAGTGCATTTTATATCAAAATGAAACCAGAATATTATAATCTTCACTTGTAAATAAGATCTACAAGACTAAAATATGATAAAAATGTTTAAATTATTTTTTCTTGATGTGTTCGCCAGTGTTTTAAGTGCTATAAACAGATTTTGCCTTAGAGCAAGAGACTTGTTAAGTAACTTTTGTGGCAGTTGAATTCACAAAGGGTACAAGAGATATTGCAGATTTGGTCTACCATGAATTCCAGCTATGAGCTGTTCATAATACAATAATTAAAATTGTGAACTTTATGTATTTTTTTTTATTAAGGCAGTATGTTTTTAAATAAAAAGGGTGTACTTTCCACATAGATGATACAATTGTATCCCTAAAGTTGCAGCAGAGAAAATAAAGTTAATTCTTATGCTTCTTTTTGTTGTTATAACATTACACTTTGAAATGTTTGCGGAGTCTGCAACCACAGTCATATTCTGACTACTTTCTCTAATTTCTGACTTTCAGAAATTCTGATGGATTCCTTCACAAAATGCCTGAAACTATTATTTCTATTTTTAAAGCAATAGAAGGAAAAAATAATGAAACATCGAATTCACTCTTGATAAACAAATATATCTTTCTAAAATAGATAAATAGAAGTCTTGTAGGGAAACTACACAGCATGAAAAAAGGAGATGAACATATGATGGTCAATCTCAGAAAACGTTCAGCTAAAATGCCCCACTAAAAAAAAAAAAAAGTGCTTGATTTTCAAGGAAAGCAAGCCACAACCTAAACATCTCCCAGTAAGCTTCATATACCAGAGCCTGTTTTAAGTTCTGAATTCAGTCTATTTGGTGAGAGCCTTCATCACCTTTAAATCTCTCTGCACTTCACTGCATACATTTTCTGTGAAGACCTACTTCAACATCAGATAGACATTGCTTGCTTTACAGCATTTTGACTCTTTCCCAAAATTAGCAGGATTTTAGGAACCTGATTATAGGCGTGCACAAACATACATATTACACTAGGAAATACTTGATTTTAAACAAAAGGCTGAGAATCCCCCCACTACAAGAAGGACAGTGAGGCACTGAAGTGCCTCCAAAGAAAAGCAATGAAAATGGTGAAGGGTCTGGAATGCAAATCTGATGAAGAGTGACAGAGGGAGCTGGGGGTGTTTAGGCTGCAGAAGAGAAGGCTGAGGGGGGATCTTATTCTCTACAACCATCTCAAAGGAGGTTGTAGTGAGTTGGGATTCAGTTGCTTCTCCCAAGTAACAAGTGATAGAACAAGAGTAGATGGCCTCAAGTTTTGTCAGATAAGGTTATGAAGAAAAATTTCTTTACCAAAGGGATTGTCAAGCTTTGGAGCAGCTTTCCCCGGGAATTGGTTAAATCGCCATTGAAAACATGAAATAAAAGTCACTAAGTACAAGAGAAACTACAAGGTATTTAAATATCTAAATATCTAGGACCATTTTTTCATGAGATTATCACATCTGCTTTCAGTTAAAAGTCATTTGTGTATCAATCTGATTCTGTTTGAGAAATGTAACAAATGCAAATTGGTCATATATATATCTGCCTGGCAGGACACATTATAGAGCATAAAGAGGAATAATTTAACAACACAGTTAATAGCAGTTTTGCCAAACTGACCCTACAGATTTTTTTCTAAACTTTAATAACATCTGAATATTTTTAAAAAAAATTATATCTTTATTAACCTGTCAAGGAAATATAATTTATTTTCCTTTCATTTTCCTTGCACCTTTCAATCAGAAAGAAAATTTCACCTACATTACCTTAAGAGGGCCTAAAGGAATGATAAACATATTTAGCTGTTTAAAACTATACCTTTGACTTATAAATTCTCAAGGGAAATTCTTCAAAGGGTGCTATAAGTCTGTTGCTATGCAGAGCCAGCTGAGCTAAATGCAGATGAAGCAGATTGCTAGCAAACACTCCCAACAAGATGCCAACCATGAAACCCAGAAATCTTTGTTTATTGTCTAGCCTGGCTCTTTACTAATCATTCTATTTACTTCATGTGTTAAGGGTACTAAGATATGGCTATTTTCAGAAAAGGATAGAACACAAATAGGTAAATTCCTGCTTGCTGAAATCAACAGGATCATTCATTACATAGGATTTGCAAATGTACCCTAGAGTGATTGAGAGATACAGACATACATTCAACTGACAGCAACTTCAAAAAAACCCTAGCATATCAACAAAGCTAGGGCATCTTAATGTAGGCTCACTCTTTTATTTCAGCAAATAGAAGGAAATTCATCTTAGCCAGGCCTGCAAAAAAGAGGATAATGCAGGCTAGTAATTAGGCTGAGGAACAGATGAGAGCTACGTCCATATTTTTAAAGATCTGATTATGTGACTGGTTTAATCATGACTAACTGATGGTATTCTGTCTGCAATATGCAGTTTCTTATGTCCCCTCATTTTGAACAGCAACAATGTAGTCAATTTTTTTTACCATGAAACAGTTCATTTTTACAGAAGCAAGCTTTTCTTTCAAATGTGTCACCAAAGGATGCTGGCATCAATACTGAATCTATGCCCAGCAGGTAAAGCTATCATTGAAAAGCATCCTTTGGTATCAACATTTTTGTTATAGAGCTGCAGTGGTTAACAGCTATTTTATTCCAAATGAACACATCTTGGGAATACAAAAGAATAGCAGTGTTTTGAAGGAAAAAAAAATCAATATATATATACACAAATAAAACTTCCTTTCAACTTCACTTTCCATCAGTACTCATATGGTAATTTGAAACAGACAATATTCAGCTGATCAGTTAAAGTGAATAATAAAGTCTATTATTCAGGCATGATTTGTTAGCTCATTAAGATTTTAATACCCTAATACACATTTTAAAGTCTGTTTTCTTCAGCAACATAACATTTTATTTCTCCTGCTTCTCAATTCATTTGTGTATACCTATATCCCTCACTACCTTTGAGATTATGTTTCTTGAAATCAAGTGGCAGCTGTAGGATGTAATTTATAAAGAGAACAGACTTGAAGGACCTGAAACACAACAAAAGGTTAAAAAAAATGCAACAAAAATCAACACTCAAAACTAAAACTATCTATTTCTATGCAAGATGTAGGATGGAAACAGAAAATCATTTAAAAAAGAAAAAAACAAAGCAAATATAAGCAAAATCAATTAAGAGTAAAAATATTAATGGCTTTCACAGATACAAGTGTACACTTATCTCTGACAGCCTGCCTTTTATCATGCTCCTGGTATTAGTTTCCTCTCAGCTTTGTACATAGCATATTCACTTCAAACAACCTTTCAGAAAATAGCTGGTGACAAATATTGTTAAAGAATTTGCAATGAACAGCAACCTGTTTTTTAGAAAACACATTTTTATTCCTATCATAACAGGCATTTTCCACGTAACTTTTTCAAAAGCCAAAGCTGGGTTCAATATTCAGAAGGTTAAAATAAAAATTACTTGTACGAGTAATGACATGACCTAGGATGAGCTACAAAGCATAAGCACACACTGCCCACTGCAAAATCGTTCAGAGAAGGCACTGGGCCGACACCTTCCAGAAAAAAACAACAAAAAACCCACCAAAAAACAAATAAACAAAAAATCCAAACCAAAAAAACCAAACAAAAGCCATTTATCTGCTTCACAGTTAAATACCGTGTGAAAAAGACTTAAAAACACGTAAGCTTTTTCATCATAATTGAAAGCTGAATTTGACAGGAAAGACAGAATCAGGTTTTTGCTCCTCTAAGTTCTATCACAAACATAATCTGCAAAATTATATTAAGAAAAAACAGTTAAATCTGCAAAACTCAGCTTCTGAACACTAGATGCAGCTCAGCTGCACCTCCTGTGGGTTACAGGTCTTTGTAGCAATAACGAGGCTGAACTACCTGTGCCTCTGGATCTGGTAGATACTGCTTGTGCCAGCCCACATTCAGCAAAAGACATCCAGAGGGCTTCATTTATCCTACTTGATTATGCATCTTTAAACAGAAAACTAAGCACACAGGAACATTCATGGCTGCTGCAACTTGCTTACCTACTTACATTTAATAATGGTTTCTGTGCCAAATATATGTCTTTGAAGAAACTCCTGTGTATAGTTCAGGAACTAGAAGAGGAACTACTTTAAATACACAGTTTGCAAGTAGTGGTTATAGACTAAGAGACTTCAAATTTATGGATTGCACCAGCTGTCCAATTCCCAAAAAACTGGATGAGAAATCACTTTTTGTATTCTAGGAATATAGCTATTTTGTGGTCCTTCACTTAATACTGAATGTACTTACTGCACTTTCGAAGGCAGTCAGAATCAGGTCTTGCTACCAATACTTTCTGAAAGATAACAATTGTTTCCACATTCAAAACAAACAAGAATAACAGGGTTTTAAAATTCTAAATACATACACTTGACCACATCACAAAGTTTTTTGATATCTGAAGTGGTGAAATAATATAGAAGAAAAAATAAGATAACACAAGTGTATTGTTTTACTAACAATAGTTTTATTTTATGCAGGATGTTTCAGAAAATTTTGTTTGGACAGTGTGTACACTGGAATTGCTCAGACACAGATATCTACTTAAATGTAAGACCATACACATTTAAATCCAAATTCATCCTACTTCATCTGAGGCCTGTCAGTGGGCATCTAAATTAAGGGTTTCACCACACCTGGGTTTCGAGTATTTAAAAAGATAGCAGCAATGTCTGATTTACCTTTGAGGGCAACACTCATTTCCCATTGATTCTAGGGTGACAAGACTTCTCATTTAGGTGTGATAGTTAAATTACCTAATGTGACATAGATTAATTCAGGTCATGTTCTTAAAACTCCACAATACCTTTCTCAGTAAAGGCCGTAAACGAAGTATTGAATTTATACCACCATAAATGAAGAAGCTTTCAGAAATTATTCTATGTGAATGAGATCAGACTGTCTTTGTTCTCCTCCATCACATATAACTCTCAGCACATTGCCTTCTCGAAAAGATGTAGTTTAATTTAAAACAGCATCATTTCAGCAACATGAAATAGCACTTCCCCATTATGAAGTGTTTTCAGAGACAGCATGAGATCATCCATTCACATCCCTTATGAGAATAGTGTTGATCACATACCAGCAAATGTCTCCTCACTAAAAAACAAAGTCCTGAAATTTGAAAATTGTGGTTTGTAGATTATTTTGAATATCTCTTTGTTTCTATACCTCCTTTTATGGGCTTATAAATTTATCAGACAACCTACAGGTAATTTTGATTAGAGTTACAGAGCAATTTGTATTTTTAAAATTATTAAAATATTTCTTTTTGTCTCCAAATACCAAGAAGAACAATCTTTAATGATCATCTAAGGTATTTACTTCCTGTCATTACTTCTGTTTTGCAATATTCAGGCTAACTAGGTAATAATAAATTTATGATAGTAGGTGACAGTACTTTGTTCCTGTTGAAATCAATGACGCAACATTCAATGGGGTCCCCAAGACATCATCCCACATATGGTTCAATTCTGAACAGCTCACAAATTACAGATTTGATCCATAATTCGTAGTTTGTATTCCACACTGAGATATGAGTATTTGAGACTGAAAGTCTCCAGACAGGCTCTTCACTTGGAAAACAGCCCATTCATCCTGAGATTTACACAAATCAGGTTTTAGTCTGAACCAACTCTAAAAAGGAGTACAGAAGAAGGAATGAAAGCTTGTTGCCCTGACCATAAAACTGTTAAGATCCAGTACTTATCCTCTTGAAGAAAATTTATATGCAAATAAAATAATTTTGATAAATTACTAAGTCACCTAAACAAGTATCACAGCTTCTAATTACAAAATATTCTAACATATGGAACCCGACATATGGGCCACTTGCAAAAGGGATAATTTTTGTAACTTACAGAAATATTGATAACATGTTTTCATCCTTTATCTTGAACTGTGCACTTCAAATATTTTCAGGAAATGCAGTATTATATCTCACTTAATGTAGGTTTACATTCATCAAATAAATAGTGTCTCTAATAGTAGTAATTGACTGTAGGATGGACAGGTGTTTGCTACCAGTTACCATTATGTTTCAACAGCAAAGGAAACCACTTTTAGTTTTAAAGAATCCATGACTGAAACTTTACAAATCAGTTTACAATAACTTTATGAACTCTGAAAAGTAATTTTTGTTTGAATTGCATTCTAGCACTAACAGAATAGTATTACACTGTCGAATGACTCATGCCATATATTTTACATAATTGAGGATCTTGTACAGAAATTAAACTCTGGATCTGACAAACTGTTCAAACATAAATCTGATGAGGACTGAATGCCAGCTGTGTGCAAAATGGGTGAAGGAACCAATCTGACCATGATACTGAGGATCATCTCCATAGGTGTTGCTCTTGGAAAAAGCCTACTGAGAGCAATAGAGGCATTTAGATGTGCTCAGAGACTATAGATTTATCCTATTTGATAGAACTCTGAATGCCAAGAGCTATGTGTGTCTCACCAAGGCCAATGTCACTTACTTACAAAGTAAATAATTGAATTTTTTTCCTTGATATTTATTTTTCTTATGCTTCCAAATATGATTGAGAAATAAGCATTTAAATAAAGCCTGCCTTTAAAAAAATACATCAGAATTTTAGCTGTGTCATAATTGACAGCTCAAACTAAAATATAGTACAAATAATAATCAATATTTAACAGAGGGAGAAAAATGAATAAAAGTTAAGATAAAGAACTGAGACTAGCTTTCATGAGTGTATTTATGAAAGTTTAAATGAAAGTGTTTTGACATTCAATACAATGTACCTAAACAGACATGCTTTTGAAACAATTCAAACAATTCCCAAAGTTTATTGACAGTCTTAAAGGGGAGGTTAATGTCTATGTCTGTGTAGTGACCATTCTTCTTCT
Organism: Sturnus vulgaris; assembly: GCF_052056855.1. NCBI lineage: Eukaryota > Metazoa > Chordata > Aves > Passeriformes > Sturnidae > Sturnus > Sturnus vulgaris. Next base: position 101,970,017 of record NC_142243.1, on the reverse strand, counting down.
GAATTCTAGTAATAGAATTTTAAGAATAACTCTGTATATCCACAAAATCTTACCTTCAGCTGCCCTAAAACATCTGACAGAGAAAACCCTTTTTATTTGTTCTGATTCTAGACTGTAAATCCTGGAAATAGAAAGTAAATGCTGAAATTTATTCTGTCAAGTACAAACTGTACAGACATCAATACTTTCTTTTACCATACAATCAAAAATGGCTCCAGAGAGAAGTAAATTTGAGAGAATGATACTTGGAAGCAAAAGTTCCACTAAAATGTCAATGTATATTAACTTGTTTAGTATTTCCTTTAACATAGCACTCCACCTAATGAAGGATGAAATACAGGTTTGAAGGGGAAAATACAGCTACTGCTAGTAAATGACAGGTAATTTACTGTGCGTGAGACCACAAATTATCAATACCTTTATCATGATAGAGGCCTGTGTTGCCATACTAATGACTGCCTGAGAAAGAGGTACATTTATCTAGGTTGTAATGAGCTATCTCAAGGATATGAAATGTACATATGGGAGGGACAAAACAGCTGGGTAAGAAAGGGACACAATGGTAAGATTGGAAGAAAAAAGAACAACTCCTTTATATTAAAATTCAGCAAGGATATCTGTAATCTTTATGAAGAAACTCACTGCACTTTTGACATTGCCCAACGCTTACCAACCAAATAAATAACAATTACACGCATATTTCAATATAATAAGCTCTGATTCCAGCTCCCACAAACCAATTGAAGCATATTTCAACACAATTCCACTTGTAATAAAAAACAGATGGTAAAGGAAATAGATGTCTCTTTTGTGATCTGATATACACATCTGCAGACATTTACAGTATGCATGCATTTCCGGAGAATGCTGAGCAAGGTAAATTGGGAAATGGGATTTTTTTTTTCTTAATGGGCATGCGCAGACAAAGAGTGTGACTCAAGAAGAAAATAAGCTGTGACAAAGATGCAACTATCCTAACAGGCCTATCTGTTTTCAAACAAATATTGTATCACAGCATCATGTTAAAGAAACACTAATCACGATAAAAATCAGACAACTTTAGAAATTGTTTGCTGCAGGGAAACATCATTCAAATGTGAAGTGGCTGAGGGTCAGTTGATTTTCAGATCTCTTCCCTCTCTGACAGAAGACCTGTGGTTAGCAATGGCTGTCCTTCAGAAATTCATTATACTGACAAGTAAAACATCCCACAGCAACACAGGGCTAGAGATTTATTTGAGGTCTTCTAAATCTCAGATTTCATTTTATGCAGACATCAACAATAAGCCACTGCCAATGGCATCGTATAGCTGCACTGGTCCCAGGGAAATTATGCACAAAAATAGCAGAGAAATGAGTTACAACAAAGAAGATGGAAGAGTCTCACTCAAAAAGAGAAAATCCTTGCACAACCTCTAAGACAAGAGGTATAGAATAAAACGGTTCAAGAAGTCAATATGTTAACAACCTTCAAAATTAGGTTATGTTGAGACAGGTCAAAGCTACACAAATTTAATTGCTCATTTGAGGGATTTTGCTAGTTTCTTAGATTTCATCCCATTTCTTTTTCTCCAGGTAATTTACTACAGGCTCACAAAGGGTACCACATTGTCAGGAATGAAGAATTAGGACTTCTCTTTTGTGAAACATCAAACCCCAATTTGAGTACCACATTTCTGACATGCAGGTACCATATCCTAGAATGAGATTTAATACCTGAGTCCATTTCAATCCTGAACCTGTCCGCTCAAATTGCAAATAAGAAACTAGATTTACTCAAATGTTTTGTTTCCTCCAATAAGAGGATGCTGAACAGCCCTAAATCTCAGCTTATGTTTATTTTGTACCACTATAGTGACCAGTGATACAATGACAGAATGCATCAGTAAACCTGTCCAAGGGGGCCAATAATCACCACTGGGAACAGGACCAGTTTAACTAGTATAATTTCATATAAACCTTCATACAATTATCAAATGGTAAATACTTTCTGGAATTAACCATTTGGGCTGGAGTCAAACTGGTGAGCTGGAGGTGGAAAGCTCTCTGTTCTATTACTAATCCCCTGAGCTATAGAGGCCCCAGCTGGTGCTTCTGCAAAGGTTCACACAGCTTTTCTTGAAAGGCCGCAAAAGTAGTTACAATATCTTTTTAAAGCAAAACAAATCAAAACATACAAAAAAAACCCCTTCCACAGTTTCAGGAACAGTTACATTTTTTCTTAAAATAATCTCTCTGAAAGTAGCAGACTGTACACATTTTACAAGAATAAACAAACTTATCTAATATTTATCCACAAATTGGGAGTCAGAGACCATTAGTGCAAATTTCTGCTGACCAGCAGCATTTATTCTATAAACTTTGGGTATCCTAAGTGGTCCATCAGTGAACAACAGATATCTTCAATCTGTCTAATCTCTTCATGGGGCATGTTTTGTTTCCAGGCATGAATGCTACTTGGTGAAATTTCCCCTTCATAAGGAAGATAGAAAAGACTGGTGGAGGTGGCAAATAATATTTGGTTTAAGCTAGCAGGAGGAAGAGGAATACCAAGAAAGGCAAAAATTGTTTCAGCCGTCTTCTGAGGAAAGCTCACAATATCTTCAAACTTGACCAGCTGATAATTTGTTGGCAGCAAGTCCCTGTTTATTCTCATTGCTGCTGCCGTGTTTGCTAGCCATAAATAAGACAACACAGAAATAGCATTTGAATTAGAATTTGAAATTTCTTTTCTTAGTGACTCAAACTCAGAGGCATAGCCTTCATTTAAATGACATTTTCCTTTACCATTCTCTCCTTTAAACATTGCAGCCAAGCGTTGTGGAATATTTTTCAAGGAGTAAAGGCTTGGCTTATTTTTGTACAACATTGAATAGACCCATGCCCGTGGGTCCCTCACTACATATAATGCTCTCATAGATGGCCCTAAGATTTCCTGAAAGAAGGGAAGCTTTAATGTCCAGCTCCCACTGCTTAAACTAAGCACAGGTCGTGCATTAGGATAATAGATGAGATGTCTTCTCAGTTCCCTAATATATTCAGCATCTTTTTCTTGACTCCCTCTTGCCCTGCTTCTTTGTTCTGACAGGGATTCTCTCTTTTTGGACCTTTTCTTTTTGTCTTTGCTTAGTGCAGCATGCTGAGCAATTTTACTTCTGCTAGCTTCATATAAATTAATGTTTTGTAAATGCAACTTTGTGTCTCGAACTAGAGACTGGAGCCACCCTTGTATAAGACGAAAATTACCATTCTGGACATCAGAAACCTTCCATTCGCATGGGTCTACAAAGGAGTCAATTTCAAATTCAGTCTCAGGAATTTCAAGATAGGGTGTAGGTATCCTGATGTATAAAAAGTCACTGGTATTGTAAAACAGCTGTTTTAAAATTTCTGCACCAGAAGTGGGGAGTGAAGTAATGATAACATCTGGCAAAACAACGGGGTTTCCTTCTAATTGTTTGGCTTTATTGCCTTTATCATGTTCTGGCCTTGTCATGTCACTGCTCCACTTTGCACAGATGGGCTGAGTACACATGCTCCACACATCCACCAATTCAATTAACCACAGTGTGACAACCAGTATCAGGATCCAACGCAACATTTTACCGAAGGATATGTAAAACCGCCATTGAAAAGCCAGTATGACCAGACTGACACCCAAAATTAGCCCTGCAATAATGTTCACTTTGAATCCAAATGGGAAAACTACCCTACTATTTCTCGTATCTTTTTTCACAGATTCAGTACCGAGGCCAAACTTGGTCACTTTATTTTCATGAACTACTTTAGCAAAACCACCAAATCCCAAGTAGTCAAACCTTGCCTTTAAATTCTGATACTCAGTCACAACAGAGATGGTATTTTCAGTGTTGTTGACACTGAGAGAAATCTGAAATCCAGATTTTGCATTATCCACAAGTCTACAGTTAGAAACATTGACATACGGCCCATAGAAAAGGTAAACAATCCTTGTAAGCGTGCTTTTCATTGGAAAGGTAACATTTACAAACTGAGTCCATCGCTTTTTGAATTCAGCAGCTTGTTCAGCCTCCTGTATCCTAGCAACAGGACTACTCCCACGATGATCAAACCAAAACATCTTGTAGTGGGCATCCCACACATCCATCATAGCTCCATTGTACTTGTTCTTAAACTTATAGGGTATGTATTTAAAATCAATGTCAAGATTATGAAAAAAGGCACTGACTGAATTAACAGGAGAGTCTTCCTCCTTCTCAATATGGTCAACTACTAACAATGTCTGAGAATTTAAGAGCAGCAAAATGCGATATACACTTTTCAGTTTCATTGCTGATGTGTAAGCAGATACTGCCTCACCACTCACAAACATCATGTCACCAGCCTGGGAGGCTGTTATAATCTCTCCCGTTGAGTCTCCAACCTCATCACCAATCCACTTCAGCCACTGGGCGCACTCACCAAGCTGTCCTTCCCAAGGTTGGTTGCACTGGCTTGTAGGAGATGGAGCAAACACCAAGACATTGTTCAAGTGGCTGAGTTTAGGTCCATAAAGAGCCTCAGATACAAACACCTGTCCATTGGGAGCAAAAGTGAAGGAGTTCTGATCGGGATGTTCATGCCCCGGATTGAAACTTCTCCACCCATCAATCCATCTATAGGGTTGAAAGTGAACAATATCATAGACAGCACGTCCACCTAGTTTCCCAGACTTGAAGGATACAAAGGTGTTTGTCTGACTGTTTGGTAATCCAGCCCCATAAGTAACAACTCCCCAGTTGGGAAACACATGCATTTTAGCAGCACCGTAGTCAGGAGGTGGCTGAGGAGCGATTTCAGCAGCATACCATATAAACTCAGTATGTAATGTGCTCCACCTCTGTGCAGTGGATGGTACCATTGGCCCATCCTTGGGTCTGTGTTTTCTAATCTGCTGTGCCAGCCAGTTACCAGCTCCATTCTTCATTATGAACTTATCCAAGAAAACCAGTTGGCTCTCAGGACCATAAAACCAGTTGTAATTAGAATCTGCAATACCCACAGTCCTCTGGAAGCCTGGCAATAGGGTGGCATAGTAAAACCAAAAGTGCATTTTCAGCCAGTTATTCTCCAAGTTGTTAATACCAAAGTGGCGCTGGGCCAGGAAAACATATTGGGTGACTGACTTGGCCGTGTAACTCCCGTAAGCTACTCCCTCATCCAGAGACCCGTCTACAATATGATTGAGGAGAAACATTGTTTTCTCCATCACATCAACAACAGTGTGTTTCCAAATATTTGCCTGAGACCCTTTGTCCACTCCAGCAACTAAAGCCCCAATAAGCAAAGCAAGCATATTGGTCGCTTGGTGATTATGGAGAAGCTGCTTTCCCCAGGAACGAACCTTGGAGTACTCATACATTTCCTCGCTTACAGACCGTATCTTCTCCAGGTATTTCTGCCTTCTCTCATTTTCCAGTGAATTATACAAGAAGTCAAAAGCAGTGGCAAATCCTGTTAGAGAGTGACCAAGTGGCACTTCATCTCCAGGTGCATTCTCAACCAACCAGTTTTTGTAACCAGCCATTCTATCCATATATTCCAGGGCAAAATCAAATGCAGCTTTATCTTCGGGGCACAGCAAACAGTAGAATGCTAGAGGTGGCAGGTTGTTACCATAAATCTCATTCCACTTGGCCGCAAAATCAATGTGCTTGGGCGGAGGTAGGTAGTACAAAGGGTTGGACAGCATAACCATCACGGCACTTCTGATGGCTCTGAAGAGATGCAAATGGCTTGTACGAGCCTTCTGCCTCAGTGCCTGAACATCATGAGCATCGAAATACAAGCTTGGATGAAGAACTGTTCTTTTCAGCTGCTGCTCAGCACTAAGACCTTCAAGTTGCTGTTTCTCATACTGATCCACATTTTCTATAAAAGTCACCCAATCAGAGTAATTGCTTACAGATTCTTCGAAAGTGAAGACATCAAACACCATTAATGCTAGAAATAGAGTATGCCCCATGAACATCACAGCCATGATCCATTAGGCAGCTCTTCTTCCCCAGACATACATTTCTTCACAAAACAGTGTTCAAATATCAAACTTTCATCCAGTTTGTTAAAAAAAAATCTTAAGGCATATTTTTATAAGAAAAGACTTATTGTATACTGTGCATTACAACAACGGTTCAAGCTACTTGTAATCTGAGATACAACATTGAAATTATACGGCTCTTGAAAAGTTAAATCTTAGGTGCCTTGTCTGTTCACACTTTTCTCAAATACAACACTACAAGCATAAACACTAAAATCGGGGAAAAAAGTAAAATCTCTAAGATATGCATATAAAGCACAGGTCGACTGCACAGTAACAGACTGAAACACTATCTCTAGGTAATCTGAAAGGCATGATTGGAAAACGGAATTGGAGTCATATGTTTCCTTTTCAAAAAAGCTTACAGCTTTCAATCCAAATTCAGCCCAAATTCCACTTTTAGAGCTGACGAAAATTCCACTGATCACAAAATGATATAATTTATTCAAAACAATGTGTTAGATTTCATAAAATAGGGAATATACAACACTTGGAAAACAGACTCCAAAACTGAAGTTACTGTCCTCAGTCTTCGCCTTTTCTCAATTTCCTTACACACTCTTTCCATCTTTCTCTTTTGGGATTCATGGAGGGATAGGAAGGAAAACAATAATAAAAAAAAATCAACATACATCCTCCATTAGATCCTCCTGAGGAAGTTGCACTGCTTTTAACCACTATTCCTCTCTGTGAAAGATGCATCTGAATTAAGAGTCATATTGACATATTTTCAAGTCTTTTTTAATCTTCTCTTCAGCTAGCAATGCCCAAATTTGGCCTCCATGATTCACAAAATCCTGCTCCTTCCATTATGATGCAAAAGGAAAACATGTGAAAGAGGCAGAAAGCCAATACTTTCTTGTAAGAAGAGAAGTTTCAGGTTTCCTTTCACTTCGCATGTAGGTTCTTTCTGTGGAAACAGAAACAAAAGTTCTCTGAGGCTATGTAGATGTCAGAATACATTTAAAGTACTTTGGTTAAGAAAGTGCTGCTAAGTTTATAGAAAAGATGAGTTAGTTTTCCTTTTCTTTTAAGGAAATCACAAAATAAAAGAAGGAGCATTTTCAAAGTTCCACAAAATTTACCCTTGTCAAAAGAGCAATTCAGATTGGTTACTCAAGCTCTCTTAATTTCACCATTTCCAGCGTGAACATGAGGTCTCAGGGAATATTTTCCAGTTACGCTAACAGGAGCTACTCATGGAAATAAATCTGACACGCGCCACCGAAATTCAATTCAGCTCGAATTAAGATAAAAGCATGCGCGCATTTATACCCTGCGAGCGGCTCTGCGGGCGGAAGGAAGCAGGAAACCCGGCAGCCGGGACCGGGCCGGCGAACGGGACCGGACCGGGGCGCGGGACCGAGCCGCGCCGCCCGCACCGAGCCCGCCAGAGGGCGCCCGCCGCCGCCGCGCCCCTGCCCGCGCCGGGGCCGCACAACTTGGACAAGTTTCGGCGAGGACCGCGGGGCCGCCGCCCCCGAGCCCAGCCCCGTCTTACCGCGGCGGGTCCGCGCCGAATCCCGCGGGGCGGTGTCGCTCGGCCCCGGCCGGCGCGGCCCGAGGCGCGGGGCCAGCCCCGGTCGGGGGCTGCGGGTGACGGCCGCCGCGCCGGCCCCGCTCGGCTGGGCCGGGCCGGGCTAGGCTGGGCTGGGCTGCTCTCGGCTCCGGCCTCTTCCGCTCTGCCGCTACTTTTCCACCCGGGCTGGCCGCAACTTCTGCTCCCTGCCCTCCGCCGGCGGCTCCCAGGAGTTGATGGAGAGAGAGATGCGGCGGCGAGCGCCCAGCGACGGGCGCGGGCAGCCAGGCAAACTCGCAGGGATGTCGCTCCGGAGGGGCGGGGAGGGAAGGAAGAAGGGAGGGAAGCAGGGAGGGAGAGAGGCGGGGAGGCGGCGGGGGGGTTGGCAGAGCCGCCCCCGGCGGAACGGGGATGTGCCGATGCTCCGCGCCGAGCTCGGCGGCGGGCGGGCTGCCGGTCCCGCCGTGGCTCCCGGCGGCTTTTCCCTGCGGCTGCGGGCGCTGCTCCCGGCGCCCAGCCCAGCCCCGCTCCCGGCCGCGGGTGCCACCGCCGCCCCCGCGCCTGGGCTGGCGGCGGAGCGGAGCGGGGCTCGGCGGGAGCGCCCGGGGGCAGGGCCGGGGCCCGAGCGGGGGGGCCGCGCCCGGCGGCGGCGCCGGCGGCGGGGGGAGGCGAGAGACCGCGGGGACCCGGTGCAGCGGGTCCCGGTGCGGGGAGCGGGGCGCTGAGGAGGTACGAGGGGGCTCGTGGAAGAAAAGCTGCCGCGGTGGGTCACCCCCTGGCCGGCCGACAGCCACCGCCCCGCTGCGGACCGGCCCCCACAGCTCCCGACCGGGGCAGTGTCGGGGACGGTCGGGGCGGCGGCCCGGAGACCGGCGAGCTGCTCAGGGCTGGGCTGGGCTGGGCTGGGCTGGGCGTCAGGGGCTGCCGCTCCTGTGGGTGACAACTTTGTGAGAGCGGCGTAAGTACCTGGCAGTGCCCGTGTCTCGGAGACCGCGGGGATGCGCACCAGCCGCTTTTGTTTGTGACCGTCACACTCCTTTTTATCTGCGTTCCTGCGCTGGCACTTCGTTTTATGCGATGCATTAAAATGGTTCTCATTCAGGTTTAGCTGAAGGCTTCTGAAGTAAAATACAAAGGCGTCACGAGGAGTAAAATCCTCTGCCGCTCATCTCGGTCACGGTCAGTGGTGCGCTGAAAGGCCAGCAGAAAATACTGACCTGCACCCCGATGCTGTGATCTGCCCACAAAATCCGAGAGATACAGCACCATTCTCGGGTTTGAATCAGTTTGGGCTGACGGTGATGACTTTGTGAGCTGATGTTTGTGACCAAGCTGTTCTTCAGTAGTCGACTGCAGGAAACACAACGGTGTGAGATTTTGGGTGTTACCACTTACTGTGTTTATAATCTGTACTTCAAAGGATGTGGGTTTTAATCATCTCAATAAGCATAACTTTTTCCAAGGCATAGCCTATATTCTTCTATTTTTCATTTACCCCATACCTAGAAAATAAAGTGGCATATTTAAGTATTGGTTAAGCTACTCAATGTGTAGCTATCTTGAAATGGATATATGAATATATAAAATCCATACATTATGGATACTGATTCTATTTCTTTGTGCTACAGAGTGCACCTTAGAAGGATTAAATTATTAAATTATGCACATTTACATTAGTGATGAAGTGTGCCTAGAACCATCCTAATCTCTCAGATGTGCCCTATAGACTTGGCTTAAAAGAGAAAAATACTGATTATTGTCTGATCATATCTTCCCATCAGAAGTAATTTGCATAATGCACAAAGATCAGCATATAATTCCCTGACCTTGAATCTTTTTCAGTTGTGCCTTTTTATGCTACCAGGGAAGTTACTCCAGGAGGAGAGCAAAAGGAAATGTAAAGCAGCAATAGAGGCCACATTCCCCTTTAAGGCTGTAGAAGCTGAGTGCAGCTACATACACTACAAATGAAAACCTCCCAAGTCTTTCCTTCTATTCTCATTGTACCCATTACATTTTTTCCCAAGGCTAGCCCATTCTGGAACATATTAAAGTCTCAGAGAATGACTTTTCCCATAAATTGTCAGGCAATTCAGAATGAGCAGAGTATATGTAGGACTTAGGTTAAAAGCAAGAGTAAAGCTCTCCCAAGAGCTTTCCTCACTCCCTGGGACCTGTGCTGAGATCATTACATATATAGTGTTCAATTGCAGTGTGATATTTGTGGAGAAACATGAATGTGATTTACTGACTGGCCTCATATATTCACAAATGATACCATTTGGAAAAAGTCTTATTTATAAGGCAATGAAGGCATTTGTATGGCGTTTAACTTTTTCTGTGGCAGCTTTTTCACATTAACAAAGATGCACTGGCAAAATATTTCAGACTCATTTTTTTTGCTAAGCGTATTGTAAAGCAGGAGTGTCAAACCATGTATGATTTCAAACGGTTTAGGCTACTTAGTTTCTTTCATTTTCAAGTTACTTTGCTTTAAATACAACCCATCAAAAACAAACAAAAAAAAAACCCAACAAAAACCAAGCTCAGACCACAACAAAAAACCAATAGCAGTATAACTAGTGTTCATTTTTTTTTCTATTGGTAGTTTTCTATAGTCAGCAGAGACACATAGTGGCTATACTACAACTCAAGGAAAAAAAAAAAAGCAAAAATGTGGATACAACTGGTATAAAGGATAAACAATTAATTGAAGCAAACTTCAAAGGAGCTGGATTAAGGTAATTAGAAATAGTGATTCTGGTTTCTAACCAACTTTTTTGCTCAAAAAGAGTCTGAATCATATTGGCATTCTGCCTTACCTTATTGTATTATACTATTTAAAGAGTGGTCACTAAAATCAGGGTCACTTTCAGAAAAACTTTTAATTGTGAAGTAACTATTAAAAGTTACCAATTACATTTTTATTTGTGCAGACACCATCTGGCAGCAAATTGCATTATATTATTACATTTTCAAATATTCGTCATAACTAGGACTAGCTGAAAAGCAAGGCTTATGGGCTATCAGCAAGAAAAAGATACGGTAACAGAGAAATAAGTTTTGAGTCATGGGAAAGTGACCTCACTGTCACATCAATTTCTTAGTGCAAGAAATCATGGGTCATTGTTGGTGATAAGCTGTGGTGTACTGCTTCAGGGATAGCATTCTGCACTGATACCAAGATCAGCCATCTGAATGATCTTGAAAATGCTAGTAGTGCTATTTTCCTTGAGTACAGGCCAAGTGCTAACAGATGGAAATGAAGAGTAGAACAGTCAGCTGGACTGCAGCAAAATATTTGCCAGTGTCAAATGGAATAATAATTCAGAAGTTCATCCATCAATGAGACATTAATCAACATTCACAAAAAGAGCCAGGTATTTAGGAAGTATCTGGGTTGAGATAATTAGGTTCCAGTGGTGGTGAACTCTTGAAACTTCTCACTCCTCAAGTAGCACAAGTACATAAATTCCTAGGTTTAAAGTAGAGGTTTTATTTCAGAGGCATCACAAGTTTGGGTGAGAGTTCTTGACCACTCGGAAGTCATTCCGTATGGGCAGGGCTTGGTGTTTATTTCATTACTCAACCTTACTATAGATGGGAAGCTACACTTTTCTGAATCTAAATCTACCCAAGATCTAATTCACTGTGAATTCTTGAAACACTCATGCACAGTTCCTTCTTTTACAACAGACACGAAAAAATACTGTAAAATAATGCGGTGGTGGTGAGGATCCACTTTAAAGTATTAGTCTGTTGTCAGAAGAACCCACCCTTCACAAAGAAAACATGGGTGAATTTTTTTTCCCCTTTAAGGATGGTAACTACAATCTCTCAGCTCTCAAATGACCTAATCTCTTGTCTGTTTCAGCAAACAGGATGTTTTTGTTTCAATCTAGGGCGTCCTGTGAAGTCATGTTACCTTTCAATAGTGCAATCACGCATAGAAACTTGCACACATAAATTAATTGTATTAGAGGGAAGAAGTAAGACCCTCTGCCACCCAGGAATAGCTCACGTTTTACAATAAACAGGTACTGGACCAAAGTGTATACCACATTCTCAGAGAAAAGAACATTCCTCCAAATTCTGTCTCTTGCTTGACTACGACACTTCTTTTTGCAATATCCAGGTCCATTTCCTCTTTGTGTAACCCCACCTGACAGGAACAAATACAAACTCCACGTTGTGAGACCATTAGTTCTGGAGGGAGAAATCTGATGTTACTGATGAACATGTGGCAAATAAAGGGGGTGAAAGATAAAGCATATAAATAATTGATGTCAAAGTTTCTGTCTTTTGAGGCTCAAATGATATCAGGGGAACTGGAGAGTAGAGCACACAGAAAAGAGCATGTTGTGACACTCTTTTTGTAATATATTGCTATTTTATTTAAGGGGTTTTTTTTGTTGTTTTTGTTTAGGAATGGTAACTAGCTAAAAGCAACAGCAACAAAACACAAAAAACCAGACAAGAATATCCTGGTTTTATTAAAACTGAAAATTAACGTGCTTTTCACATTGTGCAAACAAAGTATAAAAGGCAGTGACAGGTTTTTCCATATTGCAAAGAGTCTTGTTAGTGCAGTTCTCTATCATTGTATGACTGAAGAGGCTCAAAAGTGCCCAGTGTCACTGTCAGCAGAGAGAAGGAGGATGGAGCAAATGCCAAAAGCTGTGGTGCTGCTCTCCTCCTCTGTCCCAGCTGTGTGCATCTGCCAGCCCCTTTGTGCCCAAGCAGTAGGCAGTCTCGTTGCTACAGAATTGGTCCTGCAGACTCAGCAGGGCAGCACAGTTTTAGGCCAGCTTAAGTAGACATTAAACTGCCCCTTAAAAATGTCAGCTGCATACAGGGGTAATTTTAAATCCATTTGTGAGTACCTCAGATGCCGCATATGAAGCAAATGGGACTGTTTGTACTGTATTAGCATTTTAATCAAACAGTCTTTGGTGGAAGTGGTTTAAAACCATCAGGGATGATGCTGTGTACAGTGGTCGGATCTCGAGAAGGTTCTCAGCAGTTGGTCAGAACAGCACAAAGCCAAATTCTTAGGGTGTCCAATTCACTGGAGTAACATCTGTGCACATCTACATAGAAGGAAATTTTTCACTATGAAAACTCATCAGCAGGCAGAGGAAGAAGATTAATGCTGCAAATGTTGTATTTGTGGAAGCATTTAAGTATTCAAGGCTTGCTGATTGTGTTTTTCAACCTGCTAGAGACTGACATATTAAACACAGTATGTAGGTAAATTAATCATAACACAAAATCCAAAAGAGTGCAAGAGGAAAAAAGTCTCCTTTTCATTGACCCAATGTCTTGACAATCAATGAAATTCTTGACATTTAACTCTACACTGCCAAAGAAAACCCAGAAAAACAAACCAACATAAAACCACTAAGTTTACCAGGCATTAAGTTTTGAACCTCAGTGGGGTACATTAACCAGACATATGCGTGATCAAATATATGCTACAGTTTGGACCAGAGAAAAACTTAACATTATAATAATAATCTTATGAGGTAGATAAGGTTTATATAATATTGCTGTAAATAGGGTTCTACCCTTGGACTGCAGGTAGAGGTCACATGTGAAAAATCAATGCATGGAAGCAAACCTCTCCATTGATTATGGTATCAAAGTAACAAATATTGGTAACAAATCCCTTTTCTTTCATTCATTTCGGCAGAGATATCTCAGCTGTAGTTTTGCAACCCTAATACAAGCCCCATCAATTCTGTGCATGCCTTTCTCCTGACTTCATAAGCTCTGTATTTGGGCCTAAGTCCCAGTACCCCATCACTGGGGTCCTTTCACCAGCAGTTATTAATATAGTATTCTTACTCTCTGGAAACCATAAATTAGAATTAGCCCAAAGATATTTTTAAATATATTTTCCAGCCCATGAGGAATATATATGAAAAATGTCCTTACTGGACAAGCAGAACCTACAGAGGCAGCAATTAAATCATAAGACTGAAAACAAAAACTCTTATGATCTACACCATTGTCTCCAAATTATATGATTAAGGAGATACTAAATTATGCATTATAGTGAAAAGGTACAACTACAAATCTTAACTAAGCATATTTTTTGTAGTTCTATTCATTATACTACTGTAGAGTCTTATATTTAGCAGCTTTAGAAGCATTACAAAACAGGAAAGCTACAGATTACAACCCATATGAGTACGCTCAGGTTGGCAGCAGTGATTAATTGTTTCTCCTGGGTTAGTTTTTTATAACTTTAACAATATTTAAGACAGATATTAAGATGATTTATGCCATAAAGAATTCAAACACCGTATTTACTTAACAAAGAGTAGTATATTATAAGGAATGTCAGACAAAGCAGCATGTATTAATTCAGTCATTATCACAGTGAAACAGGCAAGGTCTCAGGTTAAAATGGGGTATCTCGGTTTGCAGCACAGCACCCTGAATTCAAATTATACTTAACCCATTCTGCCTACACATCCTAAGTGATTTTATGTCAAAAAAGGGCACATTCATCCACCTCAGTGTGGTATCTTACTTTCCACAGTCCTATGAGATTTTATTAAATAACTATGAAGTTCTACTTAATGGAATAGTGTCTTTCTACAAGAATTTCAACATTGATGAGGCAATCTGCAGCTCTTGTCATACCTGGTTGACTATTCCCATCTCCCCCTTTTTCAAGGATTAGATAGCTGTGATGAACCAGGTAAGGGGACTGGTTTTGCCAAGATCTTACCTGACAAAATGATTATTAATTTTCAGCTAGAAAAACTCACTCAGTTTAGTTCACCTGGCATAGGCAATAGTATATCTGCAGATAGGAAGCAGTAAAAAATACATCTTTGGAGGTTACTTTAAGGTAAAAAAAAATTTTAGCTTGGTTGAATCCTTCCACTCTTAATTCTGATGTTTTGCTTTGTAGGAGGAGAGGTCTAGAATGCTAAATATTTTTAATCATCCAAAGGACCCTAAAAATTTTGAGTGTCAGGCAGTAAAAATGTTGAAAATACAGACTATCAAACCTTTGAAGTAAGACCTCATTGTTGAAAATACTTTTCTATATTATTGTAAAAATTATATTCTCAAGTTCTTAGAGTTACCAGTCAATTTTAACATTTGTTTTGTGGAATGTTAAGTAGATTGTCACTTCTTTGAGTCATGCCAGGAAAGTGGTGCAGAAATATTAACAACAGAACAGTATACCAGTACATTTACCAGTAACTTAGGCTGGATTATAGACAGCACAGTGACTCTCACAACCTAGAGCACTGGATGTGCATTAAATTCCATTGGATTTCACCCAGATCATTCAAATACTAAATTTTGGGAAGTTTCCACTTGTATTGCCATTTCCCCCGCTACTGTATTTTGGCCTGTCGGTTTCTTTTAATGTATCGTTTCCATCTGTTATTCTGAGTACCTTTGTTATCTTTTTTTTTTTCCTTTAACTTGTTAATGCTGCCAGAGAGACCGATTATGTCTATATAACACTGTGCACCTCTGCACACAGGTACCCAAGCCAGCTGTAACAAGCTTAGCTAACTGGAATAGATAACATGCTCTATTAATGAAGCTGTTCCTCCTGGGATCTAAGCTGATGCATCAAAAATTAGCCTGAATATTACTTCAGGGAAGTGGATGGTTCTTAGCTGACCCATGTTAAAGAGAAGACTCTTATTTAAATTTTGGAGGATAAAGTTAGGATGCAAGTTAAGCAGTCTATAGATCACTACACAGAGAGGTCACACTGGAGGGTTTAGGTATTAATAGCAAGAGGAATGAAATTATCAGATAGCTGAAACCTGGAGCTTCAACTTTAATGATATATGAGTTTTAAATTATTAACAGTATTTGTAATTAAGACTGGAAGAGTTTTTCAAAGTATATGATGGATTAGCTGTAATTGAAGTCTTTAATTGACCAGATGTACTTCTCAAAAGATATTGTCAAATTTGATGCTAAAAGAGCTATCAAGAGAAATTCAAAGGTCTTAAAATATGAATTTTTCATCACATCAGACTTTCTTTTACGACATTCATTCATCTAGAAAAGTGGAAAAATACAGTGGACATTTATAAAGGTCATATAAATAGGTTTCTTATAATGGCAATTGAATTGCTTTCTGTTCTGCCAACATAACTGGTTTGGGAAGCAGCTCGAGACCAGGAACACAAGACAAAAATTAATTTTCCCACTTCTAAGTGTAGTGTGTCAAGTCTGGCAGTAAAAGAAGACACAGGTAGAAGAAGTAGGGCTGAAATGTGACAACAGAATTTCATGTCACTCTTTCTGCCTCTTTTCTCTTGCCCTGCTTCTGCATATCAATAACTCCTAGCCCATACACCCTGATCTTATATTAACCAACCAGAGTGTCTTTCCAGACATGTAGCATAGCTATAGAAAGAACGTAATTAAAGATCTTCTTAAAGAAGATAATTAAACTCTGGATATTTTCCCGTCCATTCCAGTTTTACTGCCTGGGCAACTACCTCTTCTTCTGGGCAACTTCCAGTGCCTGAAGTTGGCCCTGGCAATACTAGTGATTCATTAATTTGTCTTGGGCTCATTCAGAATCCCAGCTTGGTGACCATTATGAGAGTGTCCATAACAATCTGCAGTATAACGTCAGCAATTAATTTGTTGCATAAATACTTTGTTTTGTTGAGGGGGATTTATGAAGTTACAAACATCTATATGGAGGTGGTGTATGTCACCTGACAATTATTTTTTTTCATAATACATACAGTAGATATCCTTGGCAGATGTGAACAGTATCATTTTGACTCACAGGAATGAAGTATTTACAGAAAGAAAAATGCACTCAAGAGTGCTTTCTAAATAGCACTACTGAAAAGCAATAAATGTAAGAACAAAAAATATTCATCCATTTAACATGAGATACTTGCCATCACAAATGCTTCAAAAAAAATTCAACAGTTAGCATTTTTCTAGCATTTTTTCATTTCCAGAAGACATGGCAGCTGATAGATTTGTTTTTTATCTAATTGTCAACAAACATGGAGCCTTCAGTTTGAAATACTTTTCACCTTTGCTTTTCTAGTGCACAAAAAATCTATCTTCAGATCATTTGTAATATATTTACAATCACAAGAGCAGCAAGCAAACAAATACACAGACAAAGCCTGTCAAAATCCAAGATGAGTTCAATTGCATGTGCTGAATTATGCCTCTCCCACGAACATGGGATTACCTCTGGCAGCCAGGATGACTCTATAGTCTTCCTTCTTCCTCACAAATCCACATCGTTTTGCAATGTGCCCAGAAAATTTTCCAAGTTCCAGCTATTACAGCCCAGAGCTCATTAGGCTTGTGACAGATAGGCACTGCTGCTGCCTAGAGTTGCAAAGAAATTACTGAGAATTGTTCAAAATTTTCCTGACACTTCTCTGTAGAAGTAAATGATTTATTGAAATCACTGATTGGTGGAATCGAAACATTTGAGGCAACATATCAAATCTTCTGACACTGTGGCAATAGCTAAGCAAATTTCTATTCATCTTGGCACTTATATTCTTCATCCCCTTGGTGGTTCACTTGTCAGGAGCAAGGTGCCCAACCTTCTCTTAACCTCTGATTCCTTAGCAACCTAATGAATAAGAAAAAAAAAAGTATTTCAGGCTGCTGCTAAATTAGCATGAAGGCTTTGAACATAGTAGAAAATAGCACAAACCTCTTCAAGCAGTTTTTCTATCTTTGTTCTACCACAGAATAAACCTTTTTTTTTAATGCTTCAACACATTAGGTTGCCTGGGAACATCAAAGAGGAAAAATTAAATAAAAATATGTATAATTTCCATAATCAGAACACATATTACTAAAAATATCAAAAAATCAAAAGGCTGGCCTTCAGAATATAAAGCATAGAACCACAATCAGAAAACAAATTATCAGAATGTCAAACATTGAACAATTTTAATATTTCAAAGCAAATTTAACTTTTATTTTAAACAGGAGAACTTTCCTGAAACCTTGATGTATAAAATTTCTTTCTGTGTCTGAATACCTGCTCTAAAAAAGGGAAAAAAAAAAAAAGCAAATAGGAAAGGGTGCTGACAGATATGTCTCATAAGTCATCTATCTTAGAACATGTTAAACAGTATACAATAAGCACCTCTTTTGCTCTGTCAAAGAAGCCTAGGTAACAAGTTGAGATACAGGTTACTGGTTTAGATATGCGGGTTTAGATGGAGATGAATCCAGTATCTGGTTCCCAGTCTGGCACTATCTGAAATCTGAAATCAAGAACAATCTATTGGGTACTTCTTAGATGTTAAATTAACCCCTTGGTCATTAGCAGTGAAGCAAATCAATGTCTATTTCAATCTTGTGAAATTACCATTTGAAATGTACAGCATCCTTTAGAAAAAAACATATAAAAGATACAAAGTGTGTGTAAAGATACAAGCTAGTCTATAGCAGTGGAATTCTGTAGCATCAGAGATTTGGTGAAATAATACAGTACATCAGTCATATACTGTGCAATATTTTAAAGGTTTTCTTGACATGCTGCAGCAAATTTATTTTAAAAATGGAATATTAAGAGAAATATCCTGCCATAAACGCAGTCTATTTTCATCCTAACAATAACATGAGACTGCACTAAAAAGAAATAAAATCTTGATGATGTAATGTGTGACCATCATTGTCATTCTTTTCAAACACAGCTTTATTTGAGGAGGTGAGATGTGCTAAGTACGCTTCAGTGACAATGCTATAAACACATATGAGAAAGGAGGAGGAGAAAGAGGAGGTAAAAATCTTGGAAAGAATTATGTAATAAAAATGCTGAATTGTAGGAGAGACTACAGTAAAAATCAGTTATAACATATATAAACAAAGCTGTACACACTTAAATTTATCTTTTGATTCCTTTAAATATAGGACATTTTTTGTTCACAAGAGTGTAGGTGGCAAATCTCCATTACCTGTGGATTTTTTTTGACTCAAATTGAGAAGCAAGGGTAAATCACAGTTTTCTTAGTTTATGTGAAATGGAAAAAAAATCAAAACAACCAAAACACAAAAACCAAACCACCAAACCAAAAACTAAATCATCAGCCTTCTTCATAGGCAAGTTTCTCTGCTTTTCAAGTTGAGTACCACTGAGAGAAAGAAAAGTAAGGTAGCATATTCTTCTGAAACAGAAAACATGAACCTCAAGTAATCAACAAAATATTGTTGTTCATTACATTCACGTGTCCAGTCAGCTCTCTGAAGAGCACTTTTGTACCTTTTATTCTGAAATTCCAACCAAAGGGCAGAAGCAGAGAGTTTGCTATAACGATTTAAAAGTGAATTGCAATGGCTTTCCTGAAGTGGAGCTTGTTTCCACTTCTCCCCGCTTATACGGAGGCTTTGGTATCACTGGATCTTTGTCTTAGTAAGGATTTATCAACTACATTGCAATTTTATAGTGGACTTTGAAGCATTGTAATTTAACACAGAAATTAATCCAATTCATCCTGTTATTGAAATAAGGAGTGAATTTCCAGAGGGTTTGTAATGTGTGGATAGAGGGGCACAAAGCCAAGTTCCTTTCTTCCTGAAGATGGATATTGTTGAGAGAGAGCATTTCTCTAGCCTTCATAGCAAATCTACAAGCAGATATTGAATAAATTTGCAGCAATTTTATAATTACTTTTGCACACAATTTATTTCTGGAAATATATGTCTAAACATGTATATCAAAATTTTCCCCCTACGTTTTTCTCTAGAACCAAATGTGTCCTGCTGTTCCAAAATAACTTCTGAAGTATCCCAGATAAGATATGATCATACATCAAAATGAAGTGACTATAATAATCACCTTCAAGAAAACGAAATCAGCAATAAAAGAGTGGTCACTACATATATATATCTATATATATATATATATATACACACACATATTTAAATTACTTCACCAAGATATAAACCACTACACACAGATTTTCATACTTTATTCCTGCCATGTGGTTTCTCTGTCAAACTCATTACTCTATTGTTTCCTTAGAAATTTCCCAGTCTTGTTTATGCATTTGGTAATAGATGCCTGAAATGTTCTCCATGATGCTGGACTCTTGGGAGAGGGTACCCCAGAGCTGTCAGTCTAAAGGTTAGGATCTGCATTCAGACAACAATAAGCACAAGAGCAAAATGATGGCATTAACAAGCATAAGGAAAAAGGTACCAAGTGCTGACAAAATGTTCCGTTTTACAATTAGTGTATTTTAAGGTTTCCTCTTGCATGGAATGAGTTTGTTCTTTCCTTCCCCCCCTACCCCCAGCACTAGAGAGAATAAACATGCTGTGACATGGTGTGGAGATAAAGTAGTTTTTATTCCAATTACATAGCTCTTACCTAACCTTCTTGTCTTCTGTTCCTCAAGGGTCCTATTTTCCAGCATCGTAACATCTGCTTTTTGTTTCTTGACCTTGCACTCTCCCACTTTCCCTCTTTCCCTCCAGGCTATTCACTTATTTCCATTTCACTTCCTCCTCCTCAGCAGGACATCGGCAGGGGGAACTGCAGGTTAAGCAGAAGGCAGAAGCTCCGTGTTTGTAGTCTTGATTTTTATTTGGCACTCCAGACAAACTTCTGCCTTTGCTCCTCTTACTACAGAAGCTAAGTGCTATGCAGTTCCAACTAAATATATGAAAAATCCATTTTTTACAATCGTTCTTTGTTCTTGTGTTTCCCCTGACCCCTGTAAGCTTAGTCTAACCTTTTAATTCCCATGTGAAATGACACAATAATCATACAAGACAGAGAGCACTGTCTCAGCTCTGGTGAATTCTGTTTCTTTATTCAAAAGAAAGGAAATGGTAGAGTTTTGTAATAGACTTTTTTAGCTTTTTTTTTTTAAATAAAATATGTCATTTTTACTTAAAATTCACCCAAAATCCTCAGCCTGAGGCAGACACCTCCCATACACACCTTTCAGTGATGAGGTTTAAGTTCAGTGGTTATGAAAAAGTACAGATAGAGTTTTATAGAAACTGTAGCCTCACAACAATTAAATACAATGGAGATGTAACTGTTTTAGTGTAATGAATGAATTTGAAATTTTCTCCACTATTCTTTTTCCACAGATTAAATTGCATATTACTTTAGGGTCCTCTAACTTCAATAGCTGTAGGGATAAAGCTGGGATATGATTGATTTTTGATTGGCTTTTTCTGCTTTTTTAAAATGTGGATGCACGACAATAAAAACTTGTCAGTTTTCTACAGACAAAATGCAAATTTACAGGAAAGTCATTGCAAGAAACTCTCGTTTTCTTCCACAAGAAAAAAAAAAAAACAACAACAAAACAAACAAGAAAAGAGAAAACAGTTTTCCCAACCAGTTATAGACCAACTTCTGCTTATTGTAAGGGGATTGATTTCTACTTCACAATATCTAAGGGTAGGATAAGTAATTTATTTCAGACTGTTGTGAAGTTTATAGGTGTTACTGACAATAACATGTGTTCTAGTATACTTGTTATGCATTATCAAGTTCCTGTCTAATTTTTTGCTCCTATAGATGCAAGCAAAGGGACTGCATTTAATAAACTATTTAGTAAACAGGGAGAATAAGACGAAAATTACATGATAAATCAGATAAAGACTTAACTAAACATTAAATTATCTTTCTTTCTTGTCTTCCATTAACCTGGCTGAATACTTTGTCCCTTGGTGCAAGGTAAATACATATCTGACATGGCAACATTTCCAGAATTTTTGATTGAATTTGTTGCTCTAAATGAAAGGAAGATGATAATCATAAACTAAACTGTTTATCAAAGCTTTTTATAACAAAAACTTTCTTTCTAACAATTTGGGAACTGCTTGAAAAAACTTTTCTTGATATAACGGAAATAATTCATAGCTGAGAATTTATGTCTCAAGCTGTGCTTGATTGATTGGTTGATCGATTAATTTTTAAACAAGAAAGGGGAAGCTTTTACTTGGTACGTAATAACTGTTAAAATTGGAATAGTCTATGCCATCATATTTATATTTAAATATGCATATTTGAGAGGCAGATGGATGCTCAAGATGCAATCTAGTTATTCATCTGAAAGCTGTGAGAATACCTAGAGATATATAGAAATAAACACCCCCAATTTAAAAATACAAATATTTTATACCATATTAGAATAATTAGAATAACAAATATTAGTAGGTATCTAGAAGTGAAGTGTCTTTGGACATCCATTGTGTAATACAGCTTAATTGGTTATGAGTCAGATATAATCATTAAATTTTAAAAATCTTGCTAATAGGGGAATCAGGAACTCCCTAATTGAAGCTGAATGTCTACAACCCTTAATCAGCTTTAGAAACTGCAAGATCAGGTTTATGTTCCAAACGACTAGCACTACATCATGTTGGCAATGCTGATAGGAAACTAATGTTTATGACAGCTCTTTTTGACTGTGTATCTCGGTTTCCTTATGTTGGAGTCAGTAACCAATTTAAAAATGCTTAAGTAACTTTAGTTAGTATATTGAGTTTAAATGTCATATGTCTATCCAACACAACCCCAGAAAAACTATTTTTCATTTGTTTAGCTATCCCTGTAATTATATTGTTAATGTTATTTGTGATTTGTATTGTTATTTATATTGTTTTTATTTGTATTGTTAGTTATATTTATGTGTGCTTGCCATGATAACCACTTGCTACTAAATAAAATAAGTGAAGTTTTACTTTGATAACCAGGTGGAAGGAGCAGGGCTGGCCAAAACCCTCCTGGGGCAAGACTAAATTGGCCTCTGTTTGCCACCAAAAAAATTTTTAGCTCTGCTGCTAGATGCAGCCCAGTAAACATTAAGTGGTGGGGACATATGCCATACCAAACCTTAATGAGAAGCCTTCTCTGCTACCAAAGGGCCATCCAAGAAATAAAAATAAGCCAAGCAGCCTGCAAATAATATGAGTCACAGAATAGTTAAAGTTAAATGGTTTGTTTAATGGATTAAATTTAACATCATAGACGAAAAAGCTTTTAAAAATAAGTTTATATGTTTTAGTTATTATAGTAGTGGTGCTAATCATGATACTCTGTTTTTTCCAATGCATTCAACAAATAATTAATAAGTCTGTTAAAAGAATCTTTATAGTTCAAAGAGGAGGGGGGAGATGTTGGAGTCAGTAAGCCAGGAGTCTCTCTGAATCCTTCAGAGAGAGATCAGAGTGCAGGGATTGAATTAAAGCCTTTGGATGAATTAAAGTATGTTAAGCCATTCACACATAAAGCAGAGGTAAAAGTTAAAGTTTTAGCACGAGTGAACAATAAGTAAGTAGATGTAGATGGAATAAGTAAGTAAATAAATGGAATGAATAAGTGAATAAATAAAATGAGTAAGTAAATAAATAAAGTTAGTAAAATAAGTTTTAAGTGTTTTTAATAAGTAAAAAAGTTTTAAATGCCAAAAACATAGTACATGTTCTAGTGAAAGTTGAAAAACGTACTAGTGTTTTCTTAGAGGCTCCAAGAACCTAGCTTCAGACATAATAAAGTTAAGAATATTGTTTGCATTTTTCAGTTAAAACAAGATAAGCCATGTATGTAGTTTATACGTAACCTGGTGTGCTAAGAAACTAAAATTCTAATAAGTTAAAAAATAGTAGTCCAAGTTTGCATCTTAGCTTGTTTAAAAGTTTCTATAAAAAAATATGCTTAGAGAGAGCTAGTGCATTTTGCCACTTGAAGTTTGCCATTGCTTTATGCCATTACTTTTACCATTGCTTTTGTGCCATTACTTTTTGCCATTGTTTTGCTTTGTTTTTGCCTTTGAGACTGATGTGCTTCTGCAATAAACAACTTTATAGTAACTATTAGCTGCTTGGCTTTTTTTAAAAATATAGCCCAACAGTTGGGTGCCTGAGAGCACTTGGAGGTTCTAACTTCACACCTTAAGAGCTCTGGAAAACCAGCCTTGCTCCTGGTGTTGCCATTGGGGAATCAAATGTCCTGGCATGTCAGGAGCACCCACTGCGTGTAGACAGGCAGCCAAAACAGTAGGAGTATTCCCCACTCACATGTATGACAATCTCTGGCAATTTCCATGACAGCTTCCCTAGAAATGCATTCCCAAGTAGCTGCAGGAAAAGGAAGCCTGGGTCTCCAAGGATCTTTTCCCAGATCAATCATCTTAGTTTTGCCCTTTTCCTCTGCCCTTTAGCTTCTCTGTGGCAGAACAGCAAAATTCAATTTTGCCTGCCCTGCTGAGAATTCGTAGTCTGCTCTGAGTGCTAAGCACATTCATGAAGAATAGCACCAAAGTATTGAACCAGTGCATAATGAGTCTTTCTAATCATGCCTTTGCCCTTCATTTCCAATAGTCAACAGCTCTCAGAAGTGTGAAGTGTACGAACACATGAAGAGCTTTCCATAATTTATTTGTATTTGCTGTGAATAAAAAAAAATAACGTAGCATCTCCGTGGCAAACAGATATTGCCGTTTTTCATTAGTAAAATATTTCCAAAAGGTTAATTAAACGAAAACAAAATGCAGTTCAGCATTTAGACACCGTATTAATTATGATATTAATTACGCCTTCGTGATCAGGGTCTGTAGCATTTCTGGGGGATTAATGACCATCTGGGAGACTTCAGAGCCCAAGTCTTTTTACCAAGTCATTTATTCCATCTATTTGTTTATTTTCTAATAAATGATCCAGACTTAAGGTCACTACTGAGAGGTCACTTGTATAAAAATGAATTGTAATAACAAAAAACCCCGACTTGTTATGTTTTTATTATGGAATGTTTATCCAAAGCAAAATATATACTGTATCTGTATCAATGCCTCTACCTCTGACAGCAAATATTTAATATGATAGGAAAGAAATTACATAGATAAATTTTAAAACTTATTTTGGTGTCACATAAAGAAGACTGCAAAACTTTTTTTCTTCCTGCTCACTCTGAGAAAAAGTGGGAAGAAAGTCAAAATCTACTCTGGAAATGTTTGCAATAAACCATCTTGTCCTTTTATGCTCATAGAAAAAAATTCAAAAGCTAAAATCCATAAACTCATTAACAAAATTAAGTCACCTGTGGGAGGAAAAAAACAAACAAAAAACCCCAAACAAACAAACAAACAAACAAAAAAAAAAAACAAACAAGCAAAACTCCATCAACATATCTCTCCAAATTACTTCTTTTTCCAGTTGGCTATCCTGCAAACACATCCTGTAATATTAAAATCAGTTATATTTTTCTTGAATGAATGCTCGAATATCATGGTACAGCCTTTACTGAGAGCTCTAGGGTCACAAAGTCCACTATCAGGAAATGTTATCAAATGGAAAAGAAGGCAAGGCAGCATTCACTGTCACAAAATTACCAATCAGATAAATATTTGTCAGAGATACTACTCCTCACGACAAGTGATCTTGTCAATTTGTAATTTCAGATTTCTTAGGTAAAAAGCTAACATGATTATTTTTCCAAAATTTAGTCTTATAGTCATCACAAAATTTTGGTTGAAATTGTTTAGTTTTTGAATCCTATGTGATGGTGGGTAGGATCAAGAGACTTGATGTTTCCTTGATAAATAAAAACAACAATATATTTTGGGGGTTTTATCATGCTGGTAGTATAAAAAACTACATTTATTTGCAGATATAAAAAATATAACATTGCATCTTAGGAACACCATCTCATAATGCTTTGATGTTTTTCTTTAAATTTAATCTTACATAATTCATAATTATTACATAGAGCTTTATAGTCTCACTTTTCAGAGACTGTACTAACTTCCCATTCATTTCTGGAGGTAAATCTGTGCAATTGTTTTCCTCTGTGGTTATATGTGGCTCAGGACCTGTCTTTCCCCCGCCTGCCATGTTTTTGAGGCTATGTCTGCATCATGACAGCAGAGATTTCTGAGATTTCCTGTGGTAGCTGCAAAAAGTGAAAGCTTGGAGTAGTAGCAAGACGATGGGCTTTGTAAGGTGGCATTTATTTGGTTCAGCATAGGGCCGTGCAAACAAGGCTTTTTCAACTTTCACAACTGAGCTGTCTGTCTTCACTGACCCTGTGGTTGTCATGATTTGGAATCTCTGCCAGCAGGAACTGTTCCCTAATGCAGACTTGGCAGTAGCCATTCCTACTACGTAAGAAGATTCAATGATATTTAGATTTGTATGTAAATTCAGCTGATAACAATGGACTCAAAAATGTCCAGATACTTAATATTTGATTAACCGTTGTTTAATAATTAACTAACGTTTTAATAATTGATCAGAGGAGATGATCTGAGCAAAAAGAATAATATGTGAATAACAGTGGAAAATAGGCAATGTCCCTTGACTGTAGTCAGTGTTAGGGCCTATGACAGTGCTTGAATGTGTGCTTATTCTCTTTGTTTTCTTTTGTGTTTCTTAAAAGGCTTTCCATGAATACGAAATAAGCTTCCTTCATATCAATCAGAAAACGTTTTTAAAAATGAGTTGACAGAGCTCAGAGCTCCTTAGAGGCTGAACTATTTTGGCTTCAGAGATACTAGTAATGAAGCTTGAAATTCAAACACTGTATTAAAATATTGTGGAGTCTCCCACCTTTTCCAGGTTTTCTTCATCTCTATCGTACACAGCAGCTTTCTCTGCTGTGATTCCAAGTCTCTTTGCAAGCAGGGTTTTGTTTCTCTAAGCTGCTATTATGGTCTGACACGCCAAGGGAAGCTGTCAGATATTTTACTTTGATGCCATCCAGATCCAAACAGAGGAAGCCTTCAGTACAAACATATCATTATCATTTCCTTGCTGCCCTTTGTCAGTGGTTGGTACATATGGCAGCCAGACTAAAGAAATAGAATCTCATCTAGTTTTCTCTGTTTATTTGGTTGTTGTTTTTTGGTTTTTGTTTTGTTTTTTTTTTTTTGGGGGGGGGCGTGTGACGTTTGTTTGTTTGTTTGTTTGGGGGTTTGTTTTTCATTTTGTTTTTAAAAGTTCCTTTCCTAATAATAGGTGAGAATGAAGTACATATTTGCTGTTTTGGTCATAAAATGGTATTGATTAGAATATTTTGCATGTTAGTCCTGATGATGAGTCTTCTAAAAATCAAATATTATTGTTTTTATTTTCTAGAATATATTTGCAGAAATATTCAACAATAATTAGTTTCTGGGCTGAAGACCAGACACATTTCCTTCCAATTCCTCCGTACTTTCTGTTTAGTTTTTATCTTGTGTCTATACATGTCTGGTGGTATGCTGAATCCGGATTTTACAAGGATTAGGGTCTTATGATATTTTAATGCACACATATAGTTCAATATATCTTTGTTACTTAATGGGTCCTATTATATTTTAATTATTTTCCCAAAGCTTATAGTAAAAATAAAATTAACAGAAGCAACAGTCAGCTGATAACTTTTGAAATTATGGTCAAATAAATTTTTGAAATAAAAACAATAGAATTTGGTATTTTTTATTCCACTGCTTTGTCTCTTAGGTGTTATGGCCTGCTTTTTTAAAATATACATCTACAAAGCAAAAAACTAGAATCAACCCCCAAAAAGCTGGTTGAAAAAACATGACTTTTGTAGTTAAACACAGAGACAGGAAATGCAGTTTGATATTTGTTTCTGCAGTCTCCATTCAGTCTATATTTGCATCCCCTCTTAGATACTCAAGTAATTCACGTGTTCCAATAAAAAAAATCTTACAGAATGATGTCAATAGAAAGTTCATGTTGTACTTGCACCCAAAGAGGCTTATTCAGTCAGTGTAAAGAATATAACATCCAGTATTTCTGAATTTCAAGTGCTTCCCTTGCAGCCTGAGTTGCAGTAATCCAAGTGTTGCATTGTGGGCTGACATAAACCCATAGGAATCTTCCCATCTGTCTTTTCCCCACAGAAGGGAAAATCTCTGTTAAGGAAGAAGTACTGTGCAAAGAGTCAAATGGCCTGCTCTACATCTGCTAATAAGCCTCCCCAGAGAGAGAGAGGTTACTACTGCTTCTATCACACTGGAAGGAATGGTGAAGGAATGTCTGCCCTAACAAAATCCCTCTGAGTCACTCAGAGCAACCCACTGCTCCTTCTGCCTCCTGGAAGGCAGAACCTAAGGGAGTTGTGGCACAAAACACATGGCTGTTCCTGAAGCTGGGAACCAGTGCTGGTGTAAATAATATCCTCTCGTATAAATATAGTTCAGCTTATTAGTTCTTAAGAAAGAAAAATATGATCAGAAACATCTCCATCATATGCTATAAGGATAATGCCTAAGGCTTATAATACAGGCTTTTATCATATAAGGTACATGACTGACTACATTGGTTGACATCAAGATACCATCACATGAGGAAGAGATTCTGCTTAAGCCACAGGCATTGAGCTGCTTCTTTCACAGCATTGTTCCATGCCACATGACTCTTCCTAGGATGACATGCTGCTGCAGCTATATTGGTTGGCAAAATAGTCCTGTCTAAAGTGAGTATCCTTCTTTATTATTTTCATACCAGCCAGAATGTTTGAGATAAATGCAGATTAAAGAAAGGCTGTAACACATTTTAACCATTCACATTGCAACAAAAAGCCAAGCAGAACATCTTTATCTGGGGAAAAAAGAAATCACATTTAGTTTTGACTGAAATAGAGTTAATTTTCTACTTAGTAACTGGTGTTTTGTTTTGGCTTCAGTATGAGAATAATACTGATAACACACTGATGTTATTGTTGTTACTAAGTAGTTCTCACACTAAATCAAGGTTTTTTCAGTGTCACATGCACAAGAAGCCAAGATAGAGTATGGCCAGGACAGCTGATCCAAATTGGCCAAAGGAGTATTTCACGCTATTGAATGTCATGCTCACTGTACAAAATGGGGCAGATGACCAAGAGCCACTGGTTTCTGCTCAAGGACAAGCTGGGCATCAGTCAGTGGGTGGTAAGCAATGGTATTGTCCATCACTTGCACAATGGTTTTGTTTTTGTTTTTGTTTTTTTTTTTTTTAACTTGAGTTTTATTTCTCTCTTTTTGTAATATCAATTTTAATTAGAGCTGTTTTTAGTAGCAGGAGTAGTACTTCATTTCATTTATTAAAATATTCTTATCTCAAGCCCTGGATTTTACATTTCTCAGATTCTGTTCCCCTTTCCACCACTGCATGAGTGCGTGTCTGTATGGTACTTAATTGCCAGTTGGAGTTAAACCATGATGTAGGGAGCTCCTTATTGTATCAAATCAAATAGATACACTGAATTTCTCACAAGAAATTGTATAGATAGTTTAGATAGCATTTTTATGACAAAGGGTTTCTTCCTAACCAAAATAGTTGTCTCTAGCTTCAATTAAGATCTAAACACTATCACAACATAATATCTTGTTTGCCCTTAAAGAACTGACAAGACAAAAGTTTTCACTAGGTCAGTATTTTAGAGATAGCAATGAAGAATCATTGTTTCCTGGTAGAAAAGCTGGCATTAAAAATGCCTTTAGATCCCATTTATGCTAGTTTTTTAATACATCGGACTAAATCAAAAAGTAATTCTTACAATATAACTGTTCCAAATGCTCAACAGCAAGGGAATGCAAAAGGTTTGCATTATCCTTTAACCTATGGCTTACTATTGGTGAATATTTCTAAACTCTGATATGAGTCAAATTCCCTCATTACAGAGCTGAAGACATGTAGTTCGCCTTTGTGAAAAACATCAGCTGCTTATCTGGGAAAGAAGACCTCGGACTCTGAAACTGTAGGGTGTAAAGGGAAAAAAATTGTGAAAAGCACACAGAAAAAATCTTCCTTCTATATGTTTATCTAATATTTATGCATTTTCCAAAAAATGTTTACAATAGGAAAAACTATGACTGCCATGTCCTGCAAAAGGCAATTAAAATAAATAGAGAAGATGATACCTGCAAAATGGAAAAATACACCTAGCTGCAGACGGCTACAGCAGTAGAAATAATTTCGGCTGACAGTGGCTGATGCAAAAAACTCTGAGCTTGCAAGTCAACTTAAATATCAACATTTCATATCTTTCTGTGCCACTTCATTAAAAAAGAAAAAAAAAGTTATTTTACCAGATGTGTGCAATCACTTGTTTTTGCCTTATTGTTGGGAAGATAGATATTGAGATTTGCAGTAGTTCCCTCTCTCAAATCACAAATTCCTTAGAGGGTGGAGAGACTCTGTGAAATGCACAGAGCCTAGACAATGCTGTCAGCTAATTCTGGGAAGCAGCCAAATCTTTGACATTGGTTCTGCATTAATAGAACTCTGTGCTGTGTTGAACATATGGTTCTCAACAGGCAGTATAATACTGTTTACAGCAAAGACATGGTGCAATTATTTGCAGAACTTTACCTTTGCTCAGAAGAAAACATAGGATCATTCTGCTGTTATCCAAAAGAATTCTGAGGTACTTTAAAAATCTAACTGTTTAACTGCCCTAGTACAGGGCAGCATACTACAGATTTAGAATCTTAATTTTAGGTATACATTAAAGCCTCCTGACTTCCTTTATTTATTCCATTTACTGAAGGTTTTCAAATGCTTTCTAGAAACTGGGATCCAAAGTTTCTGAAGAACATACCAACATATTGTAAAGTCTTAGTAAATCAAAACCCATTAAACCATTTAAAATATTCTACACAGAAGTACACGGAGGTAAAATCTATGTGAAACTCATGGTTTAATTTATAAAATAGGTTTCATTCACTTTAACAAGCAAAATACTGACAATTCTAACTGGCTTCAGTTATGAAATCAATATTCCCAAAGCAGACACCTACTCCCTAGATTAGATAATATTAGTATGATTTTTCTCCTCTGCAATCTCTGCTAAAGAGTTTTATTGTCATTCTTGCAGCTTTGTTTTTATTTGCTTCCTTGTTTGTAATTATTCCTTAATATTCCCAATACAATCTGTGATTGCTGTACCTGCCTTAGAAACAACTGCAGATATCAAAATCTATCACAACACATAGCCTGCTATGCACAACGTCTGTGGGGAAGGATTTGGCTTAAATGAATTCTTTCTTTTCTTGATGATAGAAGTGCCTCACTTTGTTATGTGTTTGAGGATGTGGTGTGTCACTGAGGATTTAGAAACCTCATTTGGATTCTGGAATCTTGACTTCCTTTAGCAAGAGGTAGACAGTCCAGCTTTCTTTCAAAATATCATAGTGAGAGGTCTCTTTAGAGGATAAAAGCACTCATTCAGAATGTTGTAAACACTAACTGTAGTTGTTTCCTTTGTCTAAACAGATATGGATCTGTAGTTGTACCCTCTAGGGAGACTATCTAATCAGTAAAGAATGGGGCCCTCAAGCCTTTTTGTTCAAGGTTCATGGGGCAATTTTAAGAAAGAAGGTAAAAGAATGCTTAATTTTATACTTGAGAAATTTGCAGTTGAATAGAGAAACCTTTTACTTCCTACATTGATTACTGTTAATAGAGAGGATTCTCAGGTGCAAATATTGCATGCTTTTTTACAGATAGCAACCAGCATCTTGCACCAGCTGCTCTTGATTTTCTGTCTCCTTCCAATGCCCAGTACTAGTGCAATTAACTAAAATTCCTTCTTTACCTTTCAATTCCAGCTCACCACCCATATCTATACTCCTGCCCATAAAATGAGTGAAAGCTTCTAGGCATTTCATGATAGGCAATGGAAAAGCAGAAACCGACTGACTGAGGGTTTCAGGACCTCTTACATGAATACACACACTGAGTTCATGAATTTGTGTATTGAAGGGAAATGCACATTACAAAGCTGTTTCTTCCTTGACAGCAAACTAGGTCATGGCTTCATCCTATTGTAGTTACTGGAAGGTATCAGAAAGAGCGTATCTTCTATATCTAGAAAAAAAGCCAAGCACTAAACTTTAAATTGCTGAGAGTCTAATTTGACATCTGGCCAAGGAAGCACTTTCTTATCCTGAAACATGAGAACACTACATCAGGAAAACACTTACTTTAAAGGCCCCATATCAAGTCCAAGAGGGTGGCTATCCCCATTGAAGCCAAGATAACCTGCCCAAATCCCTACTGAGTGGTTACAGAAACTGATTTCAATCAATCAATCAATCAATCAATCAATCAATCAATCAACTTGACTGCAAGTTGATAAATACTCATAAAAAAGGCTCAGCAACAGCAACCCAAATGCCATTTGCCATTATTGCAATCTTGCTGTGGTGACCTATGGAAAGTGACCATGCAGCTTGTATAAAGTGAAACACCAAACATCTGTGCAATTTTCCCTTCTTTCTCGCCACATTTTTTTTTTTTTTTAATTGTAGTTTCAAATGAGGAGTATCTTTTTCCACTGGTTCTCCAGTGCAGGGTGCAGGTGCGTATTCATTTCTGCACATCTGGACACACTGATTGTTACAGAGACAATGGTGATTCCATGTTTTAGAAGTCTAAATGCTTGAAATTTTCCAGACATCTGAAAATTTCTCAGAGTCCTTTAAAATACTGAATGTGTTAATTTGTGAAAACATATTGTCTCCTCAGTCCTCTGTGCTCATATAAAAGATCAAGCAATATATAAGGCAAAATGTCTAGATCATGGGAGCACTCAAGTATGGGATTAGATATCATCACATTAAAAAATTAGACAGTTCTACATATCCAGGATTCTTGTTACTTCAGCAGAAGTATGAACTTTGTTTTCCAGAAGAGTGAGGGTTAGGAGAGTGTTGAACAAGGATTAAAATAATGAAAATCCAGAGTCAAAGGAAATGGGACCTTCAGTCCTAATTTATATTCTTTGAGGTCTGAGTTCTTTTATCTTCACACAGAGCAATGCCTAAATTTATTTTCGACTTTAGAAGATGTTAATATTTTAATCTCATTTCCATTACATTTTCTTATCTATCTGTTGAAATTTCATTTAAAGCTTTTCTTCTCCTACCCAGTACAGAATAATGATCACAATCATTAGAAATAATTGACTAGTTCCATTTTTTAAATCTTTCCATTTAAACCTTTCTCTGTGGCATCTGTGTGGGAAATACACATTAATTCAATATGCTTTATTTTAGTCACCTTGTTTTTAGTAAGCTAAAGTAGTAGTTGGGAACTGTAGAGAACCTTCCATCTTTATCAGTTTTGGAATATTTTAGCAGGCTCTAGACCCTGAAGAACTGCTGATTACTAGAATCATATTAAATCTTATAAAGCAATAGTAGCTGAGCTACATGTCCATGTGTACTTCTAAAATTAAAAAATAAATTAGTTTCCAATTTCATTTCCACGTTCCCAGCCCATTTGTACCTCAGGTGGCGGAGTCTGTGCACAGACTCCTTTTCTTGTAATTCCAGTTCATGTGGGAATAATTCTGGGAAGAGTTCTGTTTATGGAGAAATCCCAACAGATACTTTGAGCACGATCCCACAACGAATGGCAGCCTACATTATGAAGTCATCCATCCTTCAGAATTTTAGCACATGTTGTGCTTTTTATGCCATGCACCTTCATGCCATATGTCAGGGAAGATATGGAAAGCTCCTAAGCCTTAAGGGTTTAAAACATGGCCCTTGATAAGGCCATGCACTGTTTCAGACATTATGAACTGAACAAAAAAAAAACCAAAAAAACCAAAACTAGAAAATCTCTTCATGAAGTAAGAGCACTACATGTAAGTCCAGACCACAAGCTATGCAACGAGATCATAGCTGTCTCCCCCAGGCAGATACAGCTGTCGGCTGAGGAATGAGAACAAGAATTGCTGTGTACCACTGGGTATTGAAGACCAGGAATCTCCCTCTGGGGTGATAGTTTAGCAGTACTAGCATAGCTTGCTATTCCTAGACATTCCAATTCCTAGCAGAATTGTGTTGATCCCTTTGTGGGATATCATATCATATGTCATATCCTACAAAATTGGTTTTTAAAAATTTTATTTTCATTAAACTAGATGGTATTAAAAAAAAAAAGTCATATTGGCCACTTTTTTGTTGTTTTGATTTTTAAGGGTGAAGGATGAGGATTCAGATGAAAATTAATTATGAGATAACAAAAGTAAGTATTTCAGTCAACGTTCTTTCTATTGTTTCAAACATTCTGGTTTCATATAATTGGGAGCGTTTTTGCCTGACCTGAAGGGCAGTAGAAATGGCATATTAGGAATAAAACAAAATATGTTATATCCATGCTGGATTGCATATGGGCAGAAGAAGAGCTTGTAAGAGTGAGTTATTACATATAATCAGGAGATATTTGTGTTTAAGGTCACCTTGTGTTTCTTATCTTAAAAATATTTGAAAATGCTATTTTCTGACAAACACTTTATTTATCCATACGAAAGCTTCAGAAAAAAAACAAACAAAAAAACCCAGCAAGCCTTCTTACTAATACACCAAAATCGAGAACTGTGAATAATATAGATCATCTTACTATAAATTAACTTTCCTAATACTATATTTATCATTTTGTTCCCTTGAGACCCTTCCAAAGATTCTATTAGAAAAAACCAGTTTTTCAATGAAATTGAAATTTTTATGTAAATTTATTCTCTGAGGGCTCTTAAAATTTTTATTTTTTTTCCCCTTTAGTCTCAGAAGTCAATTTCTTCAGAAATTTTGGTGAGTTATGCTCAGTAGATGAGATTCATCATTTAGTTTTCCCTTTTCTTTAGGAAAAGGACAATACCCATTCAGTGTACGGATCACTTCCTCTGGTGTTTTCAGTTTGCTTGCTGGGGGCGCTCAACAATTTTATCTTTCAGTAAATGTATACGTATGACTGTAATGTATTTCCTGTATTATCAATGTTTCTCTAAGAAATCAGCTGTAATATCCCATTTGTTTAAGTTTAAGTCTACTTTGTTATTGTATCTTCTTAAACTTGAATTGTGTATTAAGATCTAAAGGAGAAAAAATACATGTGGAAAATGATCACATCTAATGTATTTTTGTAGATTTTTTTTTTGGCATATGTATTCTGTCTTCCCTCTTGGAGGATAAAACTCATGTACTGTGTGACTGAAAATAAGGCAAGTTAAAACTTTTTTTCCATCTATTCTTTTGTATTCTCTCTATTCTACTATTGGGTTTAGGGCAAAATTCTTAATATGATATATGAATGCTCATATTTTCTAACACTACAGTAGCTTTTTTCTCTTCTCCCTGCAACCTGAGGAACCTCTTTCATAGAAAGTTCTGAAAATTCTTTCCAAGTATGTTTAATTATTTTCAAGGAAGTCACATACGTCCTTTTTTATTTAACGGATAATTTTCCTCTGGGCATGATTGTATTTACTTTTTCAACTCACCCAAACTGACACAAGCAACTAAAAAAAACCCCAAAATCTAAAACCAACAAAAAAAAAAGAAAATAAAACCAGGCAGAAATGCACTAGGTCACATGGAAGAACAATAGTTTTCAAGAGATGATTCATTGACATTTACTCCTGAAATGAAGGCTTACAATTTTAAGGGGGGAAAGCCCTAAGTCAATCTATTCATTAGGAAAATGTATTCTTTTCTTAAAATACTATATATATGCTCAAAATAACCAACTAAAAAAAAAGGAACTTATTTGAAATCTGTCATTCTTTAAATATATGTTGATGCCTTAGGCTTTATACTTTCAGTATTTTAAAACCTGTTTGCAAAATTCAGCCAACTGACATTTGTTCAGAGCATGCTAGTTATGTCTATTGACATTTACGTGGGAGACTAGAAGAGTAAGACTCTGCATTGCTCTTTGTGCACTATCTTTTATTTTTAACTAGTTGCTTGAGTGTTATTGAGGAGGACAGTCTGTCACAGATCAGTACTGTTCAGTAAGTAATGTAGCTCAGCCTCGCATTTTTTGAATGAAATATAAATAATATATCAAAAACTCCTTTTTTTTTTGTCGCTGTTTAGGCTTTTGGTCCTTCCTGGACAAAGACTAATATTAAAGAACATTTCACTTGTCTGTGGTGACATTAAAGATTAAAATAACGATTAAAATAAAAAAGAAAGAATATACAAGATGGTGAAGGGGAAAGAAAAATAGAAAGAAGAAAACTTAAAAAACAATACTCCTACTACCATATTGAGCACTGTTCAAAAGAACTAGCTGATCCTTCCATCTGCCAGATGAGTCAAACCAGCTACATTTCCATTATCAGATGGGGTTGTCTGAGGAGAGCCTAGTAAGTACAATAAACATTTTTGCTTGTTTCTCCTTTTCATTTTCTCTGATTGTAAGCTGCACCCAAAATAAGTTTGAAAGCTGCTTCATTAGACAGAATTGCAAGGTGCAGTGGAAACATATTTTCAGTATTTTAAGATTATTCGTGTTTAACAGATACATTTTTAAAAATACATTAAATATGTATGATATTCACTTTCCCCCCCCCCCCAAACTCACAAAAGCTTCATCAAACCTGTAGTGGTGCTTTGTAGTATTAAAGGCACTGTTCATGAGCCATCAATAAAGAACCATTCCTACCTGGAGAATTAAAATTAAAGTTTATTTAATTATTTGCATCTGACAGAAAGTCCCAGTGACTAGAAAGTAGAAACAAAATCCAGATGAAGTAAAAAGAACAATTTGTTAAGATTCACAAAGTGTTATGCATATTTTAGAAAGTTAAAATAGATCAGTAAAACAGAAAATCACCATGTGTCGCATTGATCTAATATTTCTTGGGAACCTTTTAACTGTGGAATATTCATAGGCTTTGCATTCTTTGGATCTTTTTCTCCTTGCAGCATGGTCAGTATGAATAGAAAGAAACAGAAGTACTGAAAATCAGAGCCAGCTTCAGCATGGTGTTCTGGCTAAGGTTCTTTGGAGCAAAGAGAAATTACAGTTGAAAAGAAAATCTGTTCTATTTAGAAATCCAGGATAGAACTTCAGAGGCTGTGTGGGTTTGCATAGATTCTCTTAAATTGTAGTTTTATAGTGAGGAAGTGAGGTGTATTTTGAAGAATGGACTGAGAAAATTCAATGGATGTTAGTTAAGACTAAACAGGCCCAAAGATCTGGAGATACAGAATTAGCACCTTTCATGCACTAAATAGTCCAACCCACTCTAAATTAATTTCTGTAATCTGTAGTATACATCATAAATATATATGTAGTAAATCTTACAACACAAGTTATATTGAAGGTTAAAAAATTAAATATACTTAAAAAGCAAAAAAAAAAAAAAAAAGACAAAGGAGGATTCAATATTAATATCACAACCTAAGATAGGGTCAAGAAAATTTGGGATTTTTCTTATAAAATGTTGTTCTACTACTGGAAATTTAATTGTTGGGGATTTTTAATTTTTTTTTGGGGGGGTTGGTTTTTTTTTGTGTGTGTGTTTTTAAAGGAAAGATAAAATTTTAATACTTTAATTCAAGATCAACCTGATAATTAATATGTTAGTCATTGAACAAAGAAGTAAAATGTTCAATTATGGTTTCATACTTGCAGGTACTTTTGTAGCAGAGTTTAAAACTGAGTATTTATTTCTTGCTATTATTGGACTCTAGCAGATGAGAATGCAAATATTTTTAAGAGCTGGAAAAATCAATCTGTAACAAAACCTTAAGAGTATTTTGGCATAATATACTGAAAAAAAAACATTATTAAAGAGTAAGAAGGCTAAGTAAAAGGAAAAACCCAAGATTAAGCATGTCTTTTTTGGTGTTAAACAGCCTGAATTTTGTCATAACAATGTGTCTATGGGAATTTATAACATCCATGACTCATACCTGTATATGTGTCTGAAAATGAGTTAGCACAATTCTTATGTTATTTTCTTCTGCTTTTCTTTTCCTTCCTGTTCCCAGATTCCAATTGATCAGGAGACAGTTTTCAAAGAATCTACAGGATAAAACGTCCTGTTCCAGAAAATAGACCCCTAGAACATCCTTTTTCAGCATAAGAAAAGTCTCAAATTGCTCTGCTAGACAGTCATTTATGTTAAGAAATATAAGCTTATATATAAATTTTCTTTTCCTTTCAAAAGGAGTTATTTGGCAATGTGGTAATAACACAGCCTTTAATAATATAAATTTAGACAAAGAATGAAAAACATACATATTATTCTCACACAAGTAATCCTCAGAGTAGGAACAGTTTGCCTTTAAACTGCCTTTTATTAATTTGGAAAAAAAATAAACCAAAGCATTTAGTGTTGAAATGCAAGTAGAAATAACAAGTGGAAAATCATCTAAGAGAACACAAGAATGTACTCCAGCAGATCTGGAAAAAACATAATAATATTGTATTTTTCTCATACTCAGAAAAAAGGTTGAACCAGAAAATTCTCTTCTGAGATGTGCCCAGTGGTGAAAAGGTCAGTGTTTCCTTCCAATTGAATCAGAAATGGTCACTTAAAATTTTTAGCAAAAAATATATAATCTAGTTGGCATTTCCCTTTGTTCTTAAAGTGTAAATTGTAAGGAAAAGTGTTTTGTTAACACTTATGTTTGTAAAGCAATATCTAATTGCTTTTTATGGAGTGGATCATCCCACTTTCTGAAGAACTGTATAAAACTACACAGAGGAATCACCACTCGGGTCCAATTAAATCTTAGTAGAAAAATGAGTTTTTTGATAGAAACGAAATCTTCTACAAAAAGGAGTAGTACCACTACTATGTTAAATCCACATTTTTGAAACAGCAAGCAACAAACCAACAGCATCAACAAAAGAAGATTTGAGGAAAAGAAAGAAATATTAATGTACTGTTTCAAAAATACTTCACCCTCAGAACCTTGAAAGAATTCTTTTTCTGCAGTGACATTTCATACTATGTTGTCTTGTGGCTAATTATGCCGTTCATTTAGTCTGAGACTACAGATCTTTTTCTGCAAAATGTTTAGATTCCCATGAGAATCTGAACTCTGGGCATGCTTTGGCTTTACTTTGTTAAGCTTTAATTAAAGTGAAAAAAATAACTTGTTCTCTTTTCTATTATTTTATATTTCTCCTCATCCCCATGCATTTATACTTGTTCTAATCACTAAGTTATTTAGAAATATTCTCCTTCGACTAATGATCATTGTAGTCTCAATTTAATAGATATTTGTTTCCATGCTGTGATATGTTTTTAAGTGAATTATCTATGCTTAGAAGGGGCTATATATTTTTTTTAATAGTACCCAGTTTGAGGCTAATAAGAAAAATGCTAACTGTCCCTTTTTTTAATCAGTTGTCAACAAGGTACATCAGGGAGAAATACAACTCAGGCCTCACAGGCAGCACTTGCTCACAGTAACGTCCCCAGAGTAGATATTGCCATCATTTTTCTAATTCTCATAGCATCTTTTTCTGGTAATATGACCTAGGACAGTGATCCAACACTGGCTATTACATTCATCATTTCCAGAAGCACAAAATCACAGTTTAAACTATCAGTTCTGCTTATATATCAGTTTAGGACATATGCATGCACGCACATACACATATAACTTAGGAAGCAATACGTTTACACAACTTGAAGAAAACATCAAACTTCACAATAAACTTTCATGTGACTGGAAAGTTTTAAGCCTTTGGACTCTTAAACCATGAAATCTGGGTTATTCTTAGATGCTGATAAAAAGAAATGAGTATGCACCAGAACTGAAAAACTGATGGAGGATGTGGCTTCTAATTCAGAACTACAATAGAAAGAGGCAAAAGTATGTAGGAGATAAAATTGCACGGACAGTTCTTGTCTATTTTTATTAAAACTAGTGTTATACATAGAGATCTGTCCTCTTGAATTCATAGGTCGTCTGATCCAACCTCCCTGCTCAAGCAGGGTCTTCCTAGAGCACGTGGTGCAGAATTGCATCCAGATGGTCTTTGAATATCTCCAGTGAGGGAGACTCCACAGCCTCTCTGGGCAATCTGTTGGGCACCCACACAGTACAGAACTTCTTCCCGTGTTCAGGTGAAATTTTGTGGAACTTCTTGTGCACCTGTTTCTGTCTTCTCTTCCCCTATTGGCTGGCACCACCAAGAAAAGCCTGGATCCTTCCTCTTGGTGAACTCTCCTTTAGATACTTACATACATACTGATACAAATAGGTGTATAGGGTATGTCTATTTATATTACATAGTTTCTGGATTCTCCATCTCTGGGTTCTGGTAGAACACAAAGAAAGCAATGCGTGGCTAGGGTTATTAGAAGAAGAAAACCACAACACTTGCAATAGCACCACAAAGGGTAAATGATATAAGAGCCAGGTACTTGTTCTGGGGGCAACTGGCATGCAAGATGTGACAGGAGTCCCATCCCCAGCTTATGACAGTAATCTGGCCCCTCTCCCAGCACCATCCCAGACCATTTGCCCTGGAAAGTCACTCCAAACATATATTATTGCTTACATTTCTTATAAAATAATAATATCAAGAAAGGTTGGATGAAACCTATTATTGTAAACAAAAACAAGAAGCACTTCAGAAAAATCACAGCTACATACAGACAAAAACAGATTTTGTTTTTAGAAAATTGGTATAATAGCATTTTAAAAGGCAATCAAGAAAAGTAATTCCTTTTATGTGTTAAAAAAAATGGGTATAAAAAGTAAACATTTTATGTTCTCTAACATCTACTATATAAGAAAGCAGTACACCCTGAGCAGAAATAGGCAATAATGGATTTTAAAATGAGCAGCTAAAGAACTGTAACAGCCAATATGGCTAGTCTTTCCCTGGAAATCCTGACTATAACCAAAAGCTCATTCTGAAAGTCTTGAGTCCTATTTAGTTAAAAAAAAAAAAAAAAAAAAAAAAGATAATACTAGTTAATTAGAGCATTAATAATTTTATATAATGCAATACTTGATGTCAGACCTGTCATATATATTAATAAAAGTGATGGCCATTTTAAAATGCTGAAATAAGTGGCAATGATAGTTTCTTCTCCTAGGAACAAGTGTGACTCAAATTCCTTCGAAAATTATAATTTGCAAAAAAGTATTTTCTTCTTTGAATAGCAGAAGGGTACAGAAACTAAATTAAAAGTTATTTGTTACTGCTGATCTAAATTTCTTGAAAATTAACTGTGAGTTATACGTATATATTCAGTCTACTTCAAGAAATGTTGAATGACTCTCCTTTTGGAAACAAAGAGTAACTTTCATAACAGGATTTCTTTTTCAAAATACTTGGTTGTCCAGCTCTAACATTAAAAAAATACTCTGATTCAGTGAATATTTGAGTACAAGTCAATGAAATCTGAACAGTGTCAGAGTGGAGAAATTACAAGAAAAATGTCTTCAGAAAGTACGCTACTAAGTGCTGTCTGTTTGCACTTGAAATGAAAATAAATATACTACTAAAGTAGTAGTGGTGCATGTTGCTATATATTTCCATATACATTTGAAATATCATACATATATTTGAAAAGTAAAAAATGAAATTAAAATGACAATAATATTTTTTATAGTAGTTACATTTAAAAAACTGAATAAGAGTGGCAACATAGTGGTAAAGCACAGACAGTAAGATGCTATAATAAGACACATTCAATACAGTAGTGGGAGAATGTGTTGAAAAAAATTAATTACTTTCCAACTACATTTGCTTAACAGAGTTTAAGGATATGATGACTAGTAAAGGTCACAGACAATGTCATGAATCTCTGATTCACAAATTATTTGTGGAAATTCCCATTTCACGATAAAAATATGAACACAAATATTTACTCAAGCCAGAAAATGGGTAAAATTTATACTTAACAGGAAATTATTCTCAAGAGGAAAATCATTGTTATTGCTGAAGAACACTGGATCTCAAATTGCTGTTTTCTGGTTCCAAAGTCACAGAGTCATCTGGGAACTGATTTTTCATTCCGTGATTGTAAGAGAATGTTAAACAACAATAACATATGACTATGAAACTAGTTCTTTTCGGTTACTTTCAGAAACTTCATATGTAGGTCTTAAACAGGAAATTATTCCAAAGTAAAACACTTAACTATAACCATTTTTTTTCATTAACTCAAAGTTTCATACTGTTTAGAAACACTGGTGTAAGATTTCTGCTTTCAGCAATAAAAATATTTCAGATTCATTCCATAGCTACCGGGGCTTCCAGTGTTGAGACAGACTGTCCATGCAATTGCCTTTGAGGTAAGATTTCAGGCTTAACTGGGCTTCTACTCAAACCAATTTATTTTCTTCAATGTTGTTGCCAGTTTTCCTGTATTTTAGAAAGCCACTGTTGACATCATTCAAACACTATTTTTTTCATAAACAAAAGCAGGGAAATTTGTGTATGGAATTTAATTTCACATAAGCAAATAAACTGTGAATATAGTAACAGAGCCTAAAATATGAAACTGTTGCCCTGCCACCTGAAATGATTGCAGCAAGCCATTTCTTATTCAAAAGGAAAAAAAAAATTGTCTTAAATTTGGAATATCTGCTATTTTATGGATTTATTTGAGCTCAGGAAATAAATATATATTTAAAATGTAGTAATGTTTACCAATAATAGTTTGATTCTAAAACAGTGAAGTAAAATTGACTAAATAATTTGTGCAGTCAGGAAGAAGCATGCCCTGGACAATTAATTAGTGCACTTGAAATATTCTTATGAATACAAATTTATGGAATAGATAAAGTATGTAAT
Organism: Sturnus vulgaris; assembly: GCF_052056855.1. Lineage (NCBI taxonomy): Eukaryota > Metazoa > Chordata > Aves > Passeriformes > Sturnidae > Sturnus > Sturnus vulgaris. Next base: position 101,927,925 of record NC_142243.1, on the reverse strand, counting down.
GCTTAGACCAGTCACCCAGAACATCAATTTTCATATCAGATTAAATTCTAAAATATTTTATAAATGTAATACATTTAATAAAACATTCCATAAATGAAACACACATATGGAAAACCTATATATTTGTAGCTAGTACACTAAGGTTTGTGTCCCTCTCTCTATGTATACTTAAAATAGAGATGTCATTGTCATCAGATTTCACACAAAAAAAAATCCAGGGCCTTGTAAGAACTCATTCACCAAAGCATTTTTCACACATAAGAAAGGATATAATAAAACAAAACAAGGCCATCATCACTGCCTTTATGCGGAGCTCTTGCACCTCAGCAATGCAAGCTGCATCTCCAGTTAGGATGCCTAGGGACATAATTTTGCTGTCTATGGGTTTAGAACTATGGGTTTAGAAACAGGAACATAATTATTATACTAATCCTACCAAAAAAAAAAACCAAAAAAACCACCCAAAAAAAACTTTTTAGTGTTTCTAAGCAGAATTACCCTCCAATTTTGCACAACAAATGTGCCATGTCAGACTGATGCCTGTAGGGAGGTCGTGTACCTACCAGCAGAGAGCTCTTCCTGCAGGAACTCTCAAGTTTTTTTCAGGGTGGTGTAGGTCTTCTCCGCATTTACCATGAGAAGGGAATAGTGAAGATATTTAAACCTTTCAAGCCATCTAAGTAATATTGAAAGGAAAACAATATTTTGGAAAATTAAAAAAACACCCTGAATAATAGAGATGATACAAGGTTGCTGCTAAGGCTAACTAATAGAGTGATTTTATGCCTATGTCATTGAATTTGAACTTTTGAAGCAGTTGAACTTTATGAAATCATTTTAAGTTGAAAACTGTTTTGCTTTGAGGTTTTTAATTTGTTTTGTTGGGTTTTTTTCCCTCTCATTAAGGCCAAGATCAACCAAGAAAATTATATATTTCTTTACCAATTATTTTTTTTTTTTTTCAACAGCAACTTATTCTTTTCCCCTAGTGTTCGGGGGAAGCTTTCTGAGGAGTGGAAGACTGGCCTCTATGCTAACTTTTCCCTGTGGTCACTTGACATTTTGGGTAGCCGTTTTCTCAGAGCATGCCATTCCACACCAGCTTTAGTGAGCTTCACATAATGGAACTGCTCTAAGCACAGGACTCCACAACTGCAATAAAGCTCCTTGTTTCTGATTTTGTTTTTGTTTTTTTTTAATTTACCTGTGAAAGTGTGTTATTCTGAAACATTTCTGAGAGAAAAACTGGATCTTGATATGTTCATTCATATATTCAACAAATAACATCACAAAGAATATATATTTCACTACAAATTGCTTAATGTTATTTTATTCCTCTCTGTAATTGAATCAGTCATATAATACCTGTAGCTAATGATTGGTCTTAATGATTCTTATTTAATTAATACTGTCTTTGCCTAGACTAATTCTGTATTTTTCCCTTGGGAAGCATAAACTCTCAGAAATATTATATAAGGTACAGAACTTGTTTACAACAACTGTGAGTTCATTAGATATCTTTTGAGAATTTTATTCTATATTGTCCTGTGTGTTTTGCGGTTTTTTACCCACTTAGAAGACAAAGGTAAGTTGTCATTCACAGAAAGGAGCCATGCTGTTAGTAGAGTGTTCAGAACAGAGCAACAGCTTTGTATGGACTGTGGCACTCAACAAATAGCCAGACAGAGCCCCATCCATCCCACTAGAGTGCCTCCAACAGTAGTCAGTAGAGGAAAATGCCTAGGAAAATAACAATATAAAAAGAGAACACAGAGGATAATTATTTTCTTAGTACAGGTTTCTTTACTTCAGGAATAGCCAGTATTTTCCTGATCTTGAGGCTGAATTCACAGTTGCAATTGATATTTATCCAAGTATGTAAAGTGCATGGATTTGCATAATACATCTTTAACCTCTGAAAGCCTGTGCAGAGTCAGATACTTAAGTATATAGAAACACATGGGAGGAAATAGATTTGGTCTTTTTTTCATCTTTGTTTCTAGATGCTGTATGCTTGCTTGGAAACATCAGTAATATGATTTCTAGAAGAGTTAACACAGGTTTAGATCATACAATTTCAGAATTTATGCATAAAAATAATTTTTGAAAAAAAGAGAAATTTAGTGAAAAGTTCAAGTGTAGTGTAAAGCACTGATGGCAGATTTTGTGTTGCAATTCTTTCCCTCAACTGAACCACAGATAGCTTGGAATGAAATCAATGCTAACTTTTTTTTCTGTTTCCTTTATTCTTTAGGATTTCCTAGAGCTTGTTCAATTGTTTTAGGTTTGGAGAACGTTTCTGTCAGTTCAGAGATAATCTCTTATGGAAATATATTTTGCTTTTATGAGACATGCACCTACCATGCTCTGAAAACAGATTTTAGACTTCCACAAGAAGTATTTGAATGCATTGTGCTAGCAGCATTTAAGGTGTTCAGTTCACTGGAATTTATGCTCTTTTTAGATGAAGAAAAGTTATTTTATCTCCAACTCAAAGTGGATTTTTCTTTTTTATGGTTGCTTTTGTTACCTCTGAAATATTCGGTGACCTGTGGGTAGAACTATTCTAGTCAGGACTGGCTAGGATTTTGTTGATACCTGCCATGTACCTGCCTATTTTTGAAGCATTTTAAAGTCCTTAGAAGGCACAATGGGTTAATAGTTTCCAATACACTAATTAGAATATTAAAATATTAAAAATATTAAAAATATTAAAAGTTTGAGTTTAGTTATTTTTATCAACTTAAAACAGTAATTTTAGTTGATAACTTAAAATAAATTTTAATTAAAATATGTTTCAAATAATACCTTTTATAAACTGGACTAAGCAAGAAAACAAAAAAAGCAAGTAAAAACATTGAGTCAAAGCTGTATTGCATCACCATTGCAGAAAACATTATGATTTTTAAAATTATTATTTATTTATATTCATTACTCTCCCAGGAGAAGAATTCTTATACAGTAGTGGTTTTCAGTTCAGTTTCGATAGATAAAGTTGCAAAATATGCACATATTTAGAAAACCATTTACTTGTTTTTTCTTTCTCTCTTTTCCCTATCATCAAGCAGCAGAAGTGACAGAAATTAGAACAATATTAAAGTGGTAGTTTCAGTTTAGGTTAAATTATTTCTAGTATTTTATAGTCATGGCACTAGTCAGTTGTTTGTCATGTAAGTCAAAATCAGTAAATTACTATCCCAGCAGAAATGTTTTGTGTTTTATCTGATCTATGTTTCACATCTCTTCCTAACATAGTTAATTTTTTTTGTGTTTTTTTTTTCATTTTGATATATCCAGCTTATACTAAAGAATATACAAAATTTTGTTATTTTGGAATATAGATTTCCTCTTATGCTGTCAGCAAGTCCAATGCTCTCCACCTCCACTGCTCTTGAGAGTGTTAAATGCCTGGTGTGATGGTAATTACCGAATTGCCATGTATCACACTACAGTAACTGCAAATAATGTGATAGCTCCAGAAATTAACTGTGTCTGTGATATTATTTGCCATACTGGCCTAGAAGTTGCTCTTAGGAAAAAAAAAAAAAAAAAGTTGTTAATATGCAATACTGATAAAAAAGGACCAGTGCAAATCCAGCCCAGGATTTTATGGAGTTCATGCAACACGCATAGCAGAAGGTAAAGAGGTATTTTATGTTACACATAAAAAAAATTTATTGACTGGGTATTGAACAGGAACTATGAAACTGGAACTATTTGCTGATGGAGACAGGTTTGGGCTGGCCAAAGCAGAGGGAGACAGAATGGAGCTAATTAAGATCATATCTGTCCTAGAAGTAGGTCACTGACTCTGCCCATTTACTAGTTACTGGAAAGCAGTCATGAAGGAAAACGTGAGTTGAAGAAGAGGAGTAAAAATATGATGGGTAGAACACCCAAGCATCTGACATTTTGCCCTCAGAGATGTACAAAGCAGGTACCTGCCTGCCTGTCTACAGACAGCTGATGTGAGCAGCAAGAATTAATGCAACAGGCGTGTCCACCAGAGTCAAGAGGAAAATTTTATGGCTGCGGCAAAGATGTCAAATCCTGTTTGATTTGTTGCCTTTCCATAGCATCAGCACACAGAGTACACATTCTTGGGGCAATGTGCCACTACCTTTGTTGCAACCTAAGATGACATGAGCATTTCAGGCATGGGCTTATGTAGTAAACTAACCTGGAAATAGCTGCCAAAGGAAAAAGTTATGGCCAAACACCGAGGAAATAGAAACATAGCTGAAAGGCAAGTGCAGGACAAAGACTTGACCAAGGGTTGAACAGAAAGAATAAACCTGAAGATATTTACTCTTCTGTTTAGTCACTGTATACTGAACAGGCTACATTAAGCAGTGCATGTTATTATGTATCAAATATTTATATATGAAGCTGGGTTCTGTCCTGTCAACTCGGTATCAGGTGTCCATGCCATTCGTGCCAAGTCTGTGGTCAGAGACAAAAAGTAAAAATACAGGTAAAAGTGTGTTGGGAAGCAATTTATTCACCCACTGGTAACTGATGTGAAATAGCTATGAGGAGTTATGAGTAACCAACTTATTTATTCTCACACCAGCTTCTCACCATAATTCTGTTCTGTTTGAGATCAGCTAGTGTATACAGTGTAACCATGATACATTGTTGCCTATTATTTAACATTTGTCCTACACTGTTCCTTATGGAAGTTTTCAGATGCAGCTCAGGGACAGTGGAGTCACCACCCCTGGAGGTGCCTAAGGAAAGACTGGATGTGGCACTTAGTACCATGGCTCATGGTTGAATTCAGTGATCTCAGAGGTCTTTTCCAAACAAATTGGTTCAAGGATTCTCTTTTGCTGAAGGTAATTAAGATATTTCAAAATATCCAACCAAATCAATGTATACCAATTATTTCGAAGGAACCCAAAAATATTTTGAGCTTATATTTTCAACTGACTTGCATTTCACTGAGTTAAAAATGTTTATATTATGAATGATTCAAAGTGGTGTACAAATCATGAACAAAACTAAGGACTGAGAAAAAATGACTGAAGCATCTTTCATAGAACAAACCACTAGAAATAGCAACATAAACTATAAAGAGATAGATCTAAAAAAAGAAGACATAAAGAAAAAGAAAGAAATTTTTATTTCTTTTATTCATATTATTTCACATCATGTGCCAACTATTGCTATTTTATATTGGAGTGTGTCATGCTTGATAATGAAGTACACAAGAAATAGACACTCCTATTCCTACATCCTTTTTCTCTCTGTTCTTGATCAAAAGCCACTTCACAGATTGTAAACTTTTTCTCATGACTTCAGTGTCTGTCCTAATAGGTAGAAATATGACTGAAGTTTACTTCTGGCTCAGCTAGGCTAAGAAAAATTTTGTGCTCTTAAATTCACAGCAGGATCAGTAGTCAAAGCACCATATAATGATATACTATACTGGCCTTTAACATAAAAACTTTCATTTTTACGGAAGAGACTTCATGGCAGATTTCCTGAATATCCATACTGGGACTTTTTCTGTACTATTTCAACTAGAACAGACAACAGGGACACTTTTACATTTAAATTTACAGTACATTAGAGTTATTTACTGTCAAATTTGACTTATTCCCCTACAGAGAAAAAGTTCAAGGACCATTTAGCTTTCTGTAGTATAAAAAAAGAATCAGCTATATTTTCCAGGGCTCCAGATATCCTTTACCTAACAGTGAAAGTGTCTCAGCTGTGAAAGTTTTTTTTCCTAGAAGATGAGGATGAGATACCATGAGATATTAGCATAAGAAATGTTTTTGATAGAGCTTTCTTACAAAGATTCTACTGGGAAATTCATAGGCATAGTGTGAATAGGCTGTATCAGTCTGCATTGATAGATCAAAGAAGGCCAAAACACTTCTGCTTCTTGATTTACTTTGTCAGTCAGATATCACTAATGATATTGACCACCAAAGTAAGTAGTGTCATAAATAAAATCTGAATTTTTTCTCATTCTCCTTTTCAATAAAAATATTGGCTTAAGAGAATGTCATCATTGTCACTGTTACTAGAGGGAGGGGTGATTAATGGTAATGCTAACGAACAGAACCATTAGTGGTAGGTAAAATACAATAAAGAAAGACCTTCCTTTTCCATGAAAAAAAAAAAAGTGGGAATTTATACCTATACCAAAATTTATGTAAAATTAAAGATCCGAAATAATTCATCAATGTAAAATCAATCAAAAAATACTTCATGTATCAGTAATATTAGGTTGGAAATAACTGACAACAAAGGCCAAAATATTACACATTAGTATTCGCATGAAAATCACATCATTTTTAAATCTTAACATAAATGCCAAAATTGATATCCTTATTCTTTCCATAACTATAAAACACAAAAATATAAGCATGCATTCCCAAGATTCACTTCCAAGTTGGGATGAAGTGGTGATCCCTTTGGAATGAGGGCAAAACCTACTACTGTGGCCAAATGATTGCAAGTAGCAGCATATGGCACACAGGTTTCTGGTAGGAAAAGACAGCCAGTTAAACAAGCACAGTGATTACAGTCTTTTCATTCTCAGCATACAATTTCTTTTTTGAAGAAAATGGTAGGTACCAAAAAACCCCATCCTATTAGAAAGGTAGTATGGCACTAGCAAAGGAATACTGTCCAGGAATCAAAGAGGGGGGAACATTCCTCAATTTGGACTACTCTTCTGAGATGATCACATTCCTTTCTCTAACATGAATCCTACCAAAAACATAGCTAGGACCAGGTAAAATACAAAAAAAACCCAAACCAGTTGGTCTCTCAAATTTCCATTCATGCAGGCCTGGGAGAATACTGCCTTCAGAGTCTGTGTTAGGCAGAATATTGTTCAAGACTGAGGAAAGGACATACTATTTTACACATGCTTGATCTCTTCATTCATATGAAAATATGGAAATTCATCATAAAAAGCTTCTTTTAACATGCCATACATGGATATAAAATCTGTTTGAGGCTAGTCGCTTTCTAATAGAAAATCTCTTAAACATAGCCCTACTAACATCGATAAAGCACAAAACAATCAAATAAAAAGGAAATCAATTAGGAATCTATAGGATTTTTTTGTATAAAACACTAAGTTACATAGCTCATATCCTCTCATTACAAATAAATGCAATATTAAAAATATAAAAACAATTTTAAAAATAAATTCTCAGATTTTTCAGAGCATAACTTTCCATGTTATGCTTTAACAGATTTTTGCTTTATAACTACTTGTTTCATTTTTCTTGTGTTGTGTCTTTCTTCAAGGAAAATCTACCCAAGAATGTAAAGAATTCCTAGAACTGTAATCACCTTACTAGCTATATAAATTGAAAAAATAAAATAATTAAAGCTAGTGGAGATACAGTGAAAATTAGAAACTCTTTATGGAAGCCAAAGGAAAGAACCTAGAGGAAGAACACAGAACAAACATACTTGATATTGCAATACAGAAGCTAATAATGCTATCTTCCATACCTTTTACATGGGCAGAATGCTTGAAATTCTTCACACAGTTATTGTGAAGATTTGTCATACATTTTTCTGTTCCTTATTGCAATACTTAAGAAATATTTTGAATTTTCAAAAACAAATGGCAATGGATTGATGGTCTTCTCAACTAAGAGGACATTTTGCAAAACAAGTGAAAAAAATTAATAGTCCAGTTAATTATAAATATGGACAATGTGACAGAACACAGTTACTTTTTGGTTTTGGTATTGCAGAAATTAATTTTCAAAAACTAAAAACAAAATTTAATGTCAGAGTGTTCATTTGCTTCTCTTTTGATCTGAGAACGTACAATTAGTGCATAACTTCAATAAAATCCTTCCTCACTCCTGCCCATAATTCCAAGCATCAATTTGGTCATTTGTACAATTATTAAAGATAAAAAGTAATTTGAAAAATTGGGGAGGAGGTGAGAGATGAGAAAATGTTTTCCTTCGCCATTCAGTTATATTAAAGTTCTAGGAATACATGTATATATATGTACATACACACAAACACACACACACACACACACACACACACACACACACTCTCTTAGTTTTCTGTGCTATTATCAATGGAGCATTTAATTTGTATTCTTAAACTGTTTATGATTTTGCTGCTTTCAAGATTGGCAAAGACATGCTCAATCTTTTGGTAAACAGAAAATAAAATCTAAACTAACTCCAGGAAGCCTTTTTACATTTAACTATTATAAACCACTTGAAAACATACTGTCTTGAAATAACAGCATTAGGAAATTCTCTCAGAGCTCTCAGTCCTTTCTCAGTCAATACAGTAGAGAATTAAAGCTATCTAAGCAGGCCAGAGTTTCTTTTGACTTCATCTTTCTCTGATTTCAAATGCAGAATGGACAAACTCAATTACTATTAAGGAAAAAGTTTAAAAAATCAGTCTTAGATGGTCTTTACTGTTGTTTCTCAGAAAGTTTTCATAAAGAAATTAAGGAATGATAATACTTTCATCTTTTAAAAATAAAGGAAAATAACGTTGAAACAAATCGAAACTTGAAGCCAGTGTAACAGATGATGGAAATACTAGAATGAAAATTATTGGAAAAAATCCTACAAAGAAATAATAAATTACAAAATATCTACAAAGGGGAAAACTGATAATAAAACTATCACAACTAATTTAATAAATATTTCTTACCATTATTTTGATGTATTTTTATCATGAATCATAAACTTCATGAGAGGTGAAGTTTTTTGTAGTTCTAAATAGAATTGTGTGATACACAGGCTCTGATAGAAGAGTGTGTTACTTCAAAAAATGAAATATTAAAAGTAAAATATTTTTTAAATTTAGTCTTCCTCAATAAGCTTTTATTCATGAGAAAATGACTTTATTATTTTAAATATTCTTCTCTTCAAAATACAAAAAGTAAATGTGTTCAAAAGCGGAAACTGTATATTAGACATCCTCATAAAATGTTGAATTGGAAGGAGATTAAAATAGCCCAGTAGCAACAGATGATTGTTAGAATCTGATCACACATTCCGTGTAAAGAATAAAGAAAAAAAAGGAAAAAAGCCAGAAGAAAATAACAATGCTATGACCAGACTATTAAGTGAACATTGGTAGTATTGATTGGAAAAAGGAATCAAAGCAATTTTCCAGCGCCATTACTCTTCCTTGAGTGGAGCGAAATCATATTTGATCTAGGAATATGAGTGAATAATTAAACAGGAGACTTTTCAAGCAAGGTTCTTAATATGATTTAAAAAGTAAGAACTTTTAAAAATTGAATGTAGGGAAATATTCATCACATCTTCTTTTGTGTCTTTCACAGAGAATTTTTTTTTCTTTGCATCTTCCACATAAAGCATTGAAGGAAAAAGGTGTCTATGGGAAGACACCCAGAAATTACCATAAGTGCATTGTTAAAAGACAGGTAAATTTCCTGGCTGTTCTTTCAGCAGTAGTACAGTACAATTTGTTCTAAATCAGTGACATGCTGATGAAAGGAGTTGATTGAACCATTATCAGACTATGTTGTTTAAATTTATGAGCTGTTTTATGGAGATGAGTTTCTGAATTTCCTGTTTGCTGGTTTGCTGGCACTGCTGAAGTGATTCCTCATTTCTTTACATTGTTGTTGAATTTAATAGAGGAGGGAAGAAGTCAGTGGGAATAAATTACCAAGGAAATAAAAATGCTTATGGAAGGAAGGAAGGAAGGAAGGAAGGAAGGAAGGAAGGAAGGAAGGAAGGAAGGAAGGAAGGAAGGAAGGAAGGAAGGAAGGAAGGAAGGAAGGAAGGAAGGAAGGAAGGAAGGAAGGAAGGAAGGAAGGAAGGAAGGAAGGAAGGAAGGAAGGAAGGAAGGAAGGAAGGAAGGAAGGAAGGAAGGAAGGAAGGAAGGAAGGCTTAGACCAGATTGCCATTTAGATAAATACATTTTTGAAGCCTGAAATACATTTTCCTCTCTCAAAAACCTTAGAATTCTCTTTCTCCTTGTATTTTTGTGCATGAACAGCTAGGGTTTAATTTTCAAAGAACAATATGGTCTTTGATCTATCACTTTACTCCAAGAAATTCAAACTAGGTCAAAACTTGACCACTGCTTTTTGAATTTTGTGCTATTTTAATTTTTTTGTTATCGTTCCTGTGTATTATCTCTGATTTTACAAATACAAGAGTCTCAGGCACACTGTTTCTATGCTGCTGACCAAGTAGAGTTCAAACATGAAGCCAAATTAGGTTTTCTGCATCGGACAACCATTTCATTCATTCCATACAACAAAACTGAGAAGCAGCATATAGACACTGCTTCTATATGAAGGGGTTTGGGCTCAGTCACAAATTTGAATTTGAATTTGAATCTGGATCACAGGCCTCCACTTATTTCCTCTTGTGCCTTTATTCCTTTTTAGTCTTAAATCTTGGAAAAATAAAAAGCACACAGAACAGGGGCATTATACAGAAAATGTCAGAATTTGAGTACAGTATCTGCTGTAGAATAAAACTTAATAACAGTATGGCAATTGTAGTGCCCTCTGACTAGTAGACTATGGCTTGCCACACAATCTCATTTAGAATGTAAAAGAAAAGCTGCAGAACCTGAAAACATTTGTCAAAATTTTCAGAGTGAGAAATGGTAGGAAGACAGTAACATTCAGTGTAAAATGAGGTGTCTTTTTTCCCCCCAAGTTTTATCTGAAACCATAGTACAGAATCAATTTAATTCTGTAAGGTTAAAAGTCAGGCTCTTTTCTTTCTCTAGCTTTCTCTTAGTTCAAAGTCCCTTGAGATATTTTTATTTTTTTCAGAATTTTATGCCTCACTTTTTTTTTCCTCCCTCTTCAATAAGTCATTCTGTTAAAAAATGTAACAATGGAAAACACTTATTTCTTCCTCCTAGGCCAAGGGTTTGCAACCACATTGACATAAAAAACAATTAACTTTTGTGTGGCTCCTTATCTCTTACTTGTAAGTCCATCTAACCATCAAACACAGAAACTACCAATATGCAATACCATCCCCAGTGCACTCTTGTTAGACCATGCTGCAAAATTTGTAGTCATTAGTGGAATCTTGTGCACAACTATTTCCTTCACTGAGTAAAAAAAATGGCTCAAAGAAAATAATATAGAGAACAGAACAGAGAGTACATTCCCATCTACAACCTCCTATTTTTCTGTGTCCAATGATTACATAAAATATATTAAAAATACACATGCTATAAAAATAAAATCAGCATTATTTTGCTATGCATTAACATTTGCTATGTATCAGTTTTCTTTAAGAGAGTAATTCGACATTTTTTTTCACATAGTTCATTAGCAACTGTATTCTAATGTCATCCTTATATAAATATATTGAGTTTATGTAAAACTGAAAGTAAATTTTACTTTCTGTCTAATAGCTTGAGGAGATAATTTTTCTGCTCTACATTTATTGTTTAAATATGGATCATGTCATAATCAAAAACAAACTTTTACTCAGATGAAGATCTGGATGCTGATCCAACATATGAAAAAAAAAATAGACTCTAATGAACTTTTATTAACTAGCTCATTCTCTAACTAGTTCATTCTCATTTCAATCACTGCAACTCAAAATTTTTATTCAAATGGTTTCTCAGTCTCATTTCTCTCTTCTCTGGTGATTATTTTACTTATGATACCACAGCCTAATTTAAGACAACAGACTGTTCTCACTAGATGCTCATATCAGAATCTTAATCCTTTGGATTCTATTGCCAGAGGTTCAACTATTATAGTAAAAAAACAAAACAAAACAAAACAAAACAAAGCAAAACAAAAAACAAAACAAAAAAAAAACCAACAACAAAGAAAACAAAAAAAAACCCCACCCAAACAAAAAAAAAAACCAAAAAAAACCAAAAAAAACCCCACCAACTTTGGCCATCTAATAAACAAATAGGAAATTACAGACAGAAAAAAAAATATTGTGGCAATATTGGTTCAAAATTACTATTATTCTTTGCTATATATGTATGCAATATCTCTATTTAGACGTTGAATCTCTCTAGCTAAAAACACGTCTACATAACTGGATGTATTGAAAGCTTAGATATAATTAAGGATATATAAAGGATATATATCCTTTTCTTTCCTGGTAGGAAGAAGATGAAAGATGAAAGTGAATAAAAGAAGAAGAAAGAAACAGAATCATTTTCATTATAATGCAGAAAGATTACAGTATTTGAAAGACTCAGTGTCTTTCCTGACAGTATTCCAAATCCTTGCATACCTATTTTCTTACAACCCTATTTTCTCTCCTAATATTGGTTCTGAGCACAGGGTCTGAAATAGCAAATACTGGTAAGACCCGCTGCTCTTCAAGTAGGCTTACTTCTGGAATTTGTTTTTTCCAAAATCTTGGATGATAATTTCAAATGTGACAGTTAATAAGAGGAAGAATAATTATTCAGAGTTAAATAACTGTGAGGATCAGTTTTTTTCCTGGACTTTGCTGAGGTTGAACAGGCATATATTTTTTTTGTTTCACAGTGCAAGTCCTTCATCCTCAGCCTACTGAATGATACAGCTCTGTCTGTGTTAATGCACAGAGCCTTCTAAGAGAAGTAGGATATCTAGGAGGGAAGGAAGAACGATACACTACCCCACCACAAACCAAGCTGTGCCATGCACACTGTGTCTCTGTCAGATCCATAACAAACATGTCCAGGGTATTCCAGCTCTTTACACCCACATGATTTGTCATTATGGAGGGCGGTGTCATCTATTGCAGAACGAGTCCTTTACAGGATCATTAAGGTGCTTCATTTATGGTCAGGAAGGTATGAATGTCCTTTTTTTGCATTTAACCAAACATAAATTCCAAATGTATATTTTCCCTGAGTGACTGACAACAAGAATTTGATTAAGATAATGGCTTTTAGCTACTTGTAATGATGCCTGAGGAGATGGAACAGAGGCTACACACAGAGTTAAGGGGAATAAAATGGGTATTTATTGAGAAGCCTACGAAAGACTTCCAAAAGCCACACCCTAGCAATATAAGTGCCACAGTTGTGACCCCTGCCTGGATGGCTCCAAGATGGAAGCAAAAGAGGAGGTTGGTCACAAAATCTTACACTTTTAACTTTTACAGGTTCTGGTTAATTTGCATGAACCCACCCTCCACGTTTCCACGTAGTTTGTGCTTAGGGCCTGAAGTTTGGAGAAATTGTCCTTGAGTTCTTAACTAGAATAGGACTGTTTTGTCTTCATCACCCTAGCACATCAGAAAAGCACATCCAAGGAGAATAGGAAAACTTAAAACTAAAGGCATCAGTAATATACATTATCCAGGGACTCACTGATACTTCAATAGTCTGAGCAAATGTTCTCAGACTGTGACAGTATTTTTGTGGCTCATATTGCTGATTTCTTTTAGAAGATTATTTATGTCAAGATAGAGTTATGCTTTAGCATAGAGTATTTTATTCTGAAAATATAATTATTAGACTGTATTTCAACTCCATTTATACATTTGTATATGGCCCATGTGCACATATGCTGTAAAATATTTTCCATAGTTGTAAAATGTATATGTACATAGGCAGCACCCAGAAGTGCAGATGGAGAGATCATAAAAGTTTTGATATATTTTCATTGTCCCTCCAGCTCCTCTTCCTATCAGCCATACAGTTATTCACTTATCAATCCTGCCACACTCAAATAACACGTTCTTGAAATTTTCAAGTGATCTCCCATCTTCCCCAGCACTTATTTCAAATGGAAGAACAGTGCTTTGCTATGCTTTATAAATGATTTTTCATCAAACTAGTCTCTTGTAACAAGAGTTTGACAGTAAGTGTCAACAAAATAGTTAATGCTTGTTCTTGAAACCTTTTGAAGTTTTCAACAAAATAAAAATGAGTTGAAGAGTCTTCAGTATGTAGCACTGTTCAATAGGAAAATTATATTCTTAAGCTCTGACTTTAACAGCAGTTTCAGACTATTCTTCAAGAATTTCTCTTGAATAAGCTGTTTCTCTTTGGACACTTGTAATTCAGTAACAACAATAGAAAGAGTAATGCAAGCCTCTTACACTTTAGTTTTCTTGATGTTTTATTCACTTATCATCTCAAATTAAGACCCATATGTATTTTCAAAAATGTTTTTCTTACATAATTTTTTCTTGATTTTGAAAAAAATGAAGTTGGTAAATTTTGCTTCTTCAAAATATTTTTTTTAAGTAGATTCATATTCTTTTTCCTCGGGACTCATTTTCTTCTTTGCTTCCCAAGTGCTCTATTTTTATTCCAGTAACTTTCGTCTCCAGTCATTCAACTAGAGTTTAAATAGCTCCATCTGACAAATAATATTGAAGTCTGTAAAAGTCATGGACAATTACAGAAGAGCTTATGGTATAGCTGGATCATTGTAACTATGTGTCTATTTGCAATGAAAGAAACTTTTAAGCAAAGAAGTGCATACTGGACAGTGTATAGATGTTTTGATCTCTTTTGCACAAAAATGCTGCCTACAGAATTGAGGTAGGTCAGCATTTGATCATACTCTGAATCTCCACTTTGTTACCTGTCACATCATTCCATATTAGTCAATTTTATATAGAGTAAAAATGTCCATTCATATTCTCCTTTTATACACCATTAGGCTTTTTCTCAGTTACAGTGCCTAACACAAAATATTAGCTCCAGTTTCTAAAGTTTGTTGTTCAAATTGTACTTGTTTCTTTGCAAGCAGTCATAAAAAGTTGACTTTGAACAGTGACTACTACGGGACTTTTAAAATAAATGTTGATGTTTGACACTGTTGTTTGCATATCCTAGTATTATGACTAAGTTCCTATGTTTTATGTAATGAAATGTAATGATTTGCTCTGCTATTGCCTCCCATGAATCAATAACAGATGATACAGAATTAATACAGTATATAGTCTAGTAGTACACTTAAAGAAAGAAATAGGCCTTGAGCACTTTGGGACATAATCCAAATGGTTGGACTTTAAATCTGAAATAATTACACTGTAAAAGGCATTTTTTCATAATTGAGATAAGCCCATAACTACACTTCAGTCTTATTAGAAAACTATTCTCAAGAGGAAAAAAAAAGTGATGTGGTTAAATAACATTGTCTAATATGGATTTAAAAAAAAAAAAAAAAAAAGAAAATTGTGAATTTTCTTTCAGCACAGGAAATTGAATAAGCCTCAATTTCAAATTATATGATTACTTGTAAGAGTCTCTGAGAATTCATGGGTGAAGCCTCATTAATTGGAAGCAGGTGGAAGTGAAATTCACTAGCAAGCAGTCTCCCTCATAGTTCTTAATGGTATAGATGTAGGTCACAGCCTAAATGTGCAGTGTAAGAAGAAACTGAAACACCCTTTTGAAGTCTTCAGAAATGGATTGCAAGCAAACAAGGTGGAAGAAAACTGATTGACCATGCATGAATTTAGAAAAAATGAAGGTGTGGAAAAGGCAGACAAACTCTTTCTTATCAACATATGCTCATTGAGGGTGAAAACATGGGAATAGAATTTGTAGAATAGGTGAAGGGTGAATATCACCATTTACATTGAATCTTATTGTGCCTTCTCTGTATTTGTGTAGATGTTGAACCTCCATGCACTTAAGGATTTCTCTTCCCAAATACACACAATTAATTTTTATTTGATTTTTCCTTTGATCACGACATAATCATATATGAGGAGGAATAACTTCAAAGGTGATTGCAAAGAATATCCTCCTAACAATCTTTTCAGAACTATTAAAATTGCATTGTATAATATTTAGAGAAGGTAGAGGAGAAGGAAAACACAATGGTCTGGCAAATCACGACTGTGTATGTTTTTGCAAATAACTTGCAACTCAAGACTTAATATTTTTACTGTTGCACTCAAACTGTGGGGATACTTATATCAATGGTAGTGTGTCATATGCTCTTTTTTACGCTTTGAGTTTCAAGAACAACTATTTCAGACATGAAAATAATACCTGCCTAGTGATGGAAAATGCTGCACAGATTATTAACTTTCAAGTAAACATTCAGAAAAAGAGAAAAGCAACTCAGTAAAGTCATTGCATAACACATAGAAGAGTTACATTTTTAGCAGGACCTATTTATTCAGAAATAGTAAATTTTTTCTGTCATTTGTCCAGCTCTGTAAAATAATATTTCAGTGTCTTTATGTAGGATCCAAATTTTGTTTAAAGAAGTCCTGGACGACATGGAATCATAGATTTAATTAATTTAGAAGAGACCTTGAAGGTTTAACCACCTTGGAAACCCAGAGACAAATAGTTCAAGTTGCTCAGGAGCTTTTCAGGTTATTTTTTATCTCTGAAGGTGTAGGCTTCACTAGCTTTCTTAGTCCCTGCTCCACTCTCAGATTGCACCAGCCTCATGAATAAAAATGAGTTATCTCTGCCTCTCCTTGTTTAAAAGTGTTCCAGTCCCAATTGTTACAGTGGTCCTCCACGAGACTCACTGCAGTGTGAAAGCGTCTTTTCTTGTATTGTATCTAAAGTAAGAAAGAGCAGCACTCTGGAGGCTGCTGGCATTCAGCTTGTGGTTTACCAAGACTATTAGGTTCTGCAAAGGTCTTTCTGAGGCTTGTAGAGTTACTCTGTCTCAGCCTACTTGTGGTTATTTCAAACCAGAAGTTTCCATCAGTCGTTGTTGAACTTCAGTAGTTTCTATCAGCCTGCTTCACCAGGTTCCAGGTTGCTCTGCAGCAGCCCTACCCTATAGAATGTTGATCACTCTTTCTCCCATCTACAATCCATATACAGTTTGGTGTCAAGCTTAAAAATTCTTTATGGTGCACTCTGTCTCTCCAGCTGTGTCATGATTAGAGACACTGAGCAGTACTGACTCCTGAGGAACACAGTTTATAACTTAACACACGTTTGACTTTATACCATTTGTTGACTTCAGGCATTGGAGCCCAATAATTTAGCACATTTTTACTGCCTTTGGCAGGCAACCTTCCCAAACTGTATTTGACTGGCAGTAAAGATAGAATGGGAGATCAAGTCAGGGCAAACAATATCTGCTCCTCTCCATTCACAGAAGCAGTCATCTCATTGTAGAGTGTTACTGGGTTAGTTAGACACAAGCTGCTGGTTGTTCCTAATCACTTTCTCTTCCTCTGGGTACCACCAATGCACAGCTTTTAAGAGGAGGCATTCAATTTTTTTTTTTGGCTCAGATTTATCACATCACCTTTAGTTCTCTGGATCTCCTTTCATACCCTTTTTGAAAATGATATTAAGGTGTTCTCAAATATATACTTTAGAGAAAATTTGTTAGTACCAAAAAAAAAAGCTACATTAAATAAATAAATTATATATTTATACTGCAATAAGCCAAATATACCTTAAATATGTGGAATAATAATCTCTCTTAGTACTGGTCAGCACCCACTTTGAGCATTTACTTGCTAATGTGTGGTGCTGAAGTAGTGCCTAAATATTCTGACAGAATCCAATCTGAAAACAGAAAACAATTGATACACCAAAAAGCATTAGTCAAGCCTATTGAGTGTATCCAACTGTCAAAGTTTCCTCTCAATGCTAAGTATAACAGTGCATCCAACATAATTAATCATCTTCAAATACCTTGATACCAGAATGTAAAAAAATGTAATACCAAATACCTTGATACCAAATGTAAAAAACAAACCTAAATAATTAAGCCTATCAGCATACTCTTTCTATTGGATTAACATAAGGGAAAAATTTATTGTGGTTATAAATTCATTTTTTTTAATTATGCACAGATTTGTTTCAGATTATTCAAAACCCATTTTTTAATCTTTTATAGCTCAAAGAGTTATATATTGCAAATAAAAATGGATAGGTATAGGTTAATAGAGTATAACATGCGAACATCACAATATCTTCATTCAAAGAATAAAATATAGAGACTAACCTCCATATAGAGCGTCTAAGTGTCCTATTCAAAGTGCTGGCTTAAATCAATAGAAAATCTGCTCAGAGAATTAGTACAGCTTGTAATAACTGAAAACCTCCCCACTGGTGATCGAATTCCTGCTTGGTGGCATGGTATCTTTAATTGCGAGGGGAAATGTTCACTTCCTAAATACCTATCAACACAGTTTTACTTATATTCACACATACTGAAGGTGAGTGAACCCATTGAAACCAACCTTTATTTTTAAAATCTTTTAAGTCATGTATCTCTCTATGCACTGTTTTACTTTGTTCTCTTAAACTGCTGTTATTAGGTGCATATCTAAATGGCATTTTCAGTCTGGAACAATTTTTACTTTTGCTGACATTTTATATTATGGAAATTATTCAGAATATAGCATGAACAGAATATTGCACCAAGATGCACCAAAATCCTCATTTAGTCTCATCACTGAGTGAAGGAAGATTCCAGGTGCTGGGAACTGATAGAATGAAGTTATGAACTCCAATCATTTTTCAATCATTCTTTCCTAAGAAGCGAAGTAATATATATACTGAATTATAAATGCCAAGTAAAGAATGATGGTGAATTGTTTGTTTGTTTTCTGCCTTATAACTTTTTCTCTGCTCTTTGTAAATGTGAAAAAATACAGTATATTACAGTTAATTTAATATGTAGGAATTGTTTCTGTAGCACGTAATGTACAAGATGTTCTGCCAGCAAAGGAGGGTGATATGAGAGCCCTAGGGGGATCCAAGTGTTTACTACTTAATTTTTGTTCTTTTTTGATGTCTCAATCCTTGTTTGAAGTATACTGAAATATATTGCAAGTAATTTTCAGGCTGTTTGTGAGTAATACTTAAGAATATTTTGGAACGGAATTTAGAATGCAATATCCCAAACTCCTACTGATACAACCATAATCCTCTGAGTTCTGCAAGTCGCTAATTCTGTCATTAGAACCAGCTGTGGACATCTAAATGTCAAAAAATTGGATTCTGTCCCTGCAGCTTATAAGGAAACATCCAACTATTTTTATAGTTTATACTATAAGTTTAGCAGCTCTTTTGAAAGATTTTGTTTTAACCCAAAGGTTTTCCATCAGTATGCACATACATATTTTTCTATAGGTGTATATATAGGACAGTTTTCAATTCAGTCATATCTCTGGATATTCTTATTGCTATTTAAATAATTATAAATTACACCATGATTGTGATGAAACAAACATTTTTGAAAAGCTTAGAAAAATATAAATTTTAAATGCAGCGCATCAATGCTGTTTGAGGAACCAGAAGATTTCCATTTGGGAAATCACAAGACAGGTTCTTTGAATATACTTTTCTTGGTATTAGAGAAAGCACTGGGGTCTTGATATCAGGAAAGGGAGTACATTGTATTTTTCTTTGGTCTATCTGATTTATAATTGTAAAAATATGAAATTATATGATATATCAATGTTCATGATTCACCAAGTTCTACCTCTAAGAACCCACTTTCCTATAATTTTTTCCAAAGTTGTTATTCCCTGAGTTACTTTATGGGCAAAGAAGTTTAAACATTCCTTTATTTAGTTTTAGAAGTTTGGGAAAAGATCTGATGGGTAGACTGCTGCAGGGCAAGGAACCCAGATATTCCCTATACTGAGCAGCAAAAAGAGACACACAAAATTTGTTCCTGTATGCAGGGAAATGTTTAAATCTGAGAAGTTTTAACTGCATTATAGACAAAACAAAAAGGTGTTTTATGATGAAACTTTCATAACCAAAAGATTTATCAACCTTTCCTCTTAGGTCTGTTCCTGCTCCAGAGGCAGTATGTTTGCTTTTTCTTTGCTTATTGACAGCTGTGAATTAAGTGTCTTCCTCGGGTCACTGAGGAGCTTAGTGGGCATGTCGGTTCTGTATTGCTCCTATGCAAGAACCTAGAAGGTTGTACATATTCTTCTGAACACCAGGAGCTTGTGGTCTCATGGCAAGGCAAGTTAGACTGAATGCTTTAGCTCAGCATTTCCACACATTAATGATGCTGTGGTATCTTTCACTAATAATAAATTTGATATCATTAGGTTGGTAATGCAATGTTTTAAGTAATACTGCAACATTTTTCAGTATTTCTAGACTTGAACTTTTGGCATGCACTCCAGGATTTAATTCCTGGTTAATGGTATTTCCAAGATTTGCAATTTTGTGTACCGCAGAATATTTTAATATGGAAGTACTTCACCTACTCCAAATGAAGTTCAATTCCAAAATTAGGTTTCAAGTGCAAAGAAGAAGAACAGAAATTAGAACATCAAATTAATGTTCATTACAAGATCTTCACACAAATCAATGCCACTGACAAGTTTTGAGCAGAGTGAGAATGACAGGACTTTTGAAAGTCAAGCAATTAAATTAACTGGAAGAGATATATGAAGGAGTTTATACAACCCTTTCCAGTCCAATTGAAACCTCTAATATTTATCTCTACCAGAAGCACAGTTCACTTAGTTTATTGCAAAATCATGCATTTTTTACATACATTTTCTTCACTAAAATGCAAAATAGTTCATTTAAATATACAAATCATTTATTGACATGATCAGCCTTGTAAAAAGTTACTAATATTTAAACAAAATTATAAAAGTTGTAAGTAAATAAAAATTATCAAAATGATTTTTCTCTCTACAAACAATTTCACAAGATATTTGGGTGACCACATATATATAGTGGAAATAGCAAAATTAGATTTGTAAGACAAAAGATTGAAAATCTAAAGCAAGTATTCCTGAAATAACCTTGAGATTTATTATTAGTTTCTGCTGACTAGAATTATCATATTATAATTTCACTGCTGAATTTTTTTTGCATGTGTATATATTGCAATATATTTATTGCAAAATAAGAAATTTTGTATATTGTATGCCGTTAGATTTGCAAAGAGCTGATGCTGTTACTAGGGCTTTATTTACAGCTCTTCCTCTAAGAAGGCCTTTTTTTCATACATAAAAAATGATTCCTCATACAGGGCACACTGGCATAGTGGCAAATACATTAAAAAAGGTATATTTCTGGAATCTATTTCCCTGTGGCTGCTGATGGTACCCAGAACAGCCACCAAACCTTGTCCAGTTAGCTGTTCTCATGCCTTATTGACTGCCTACTGATAATGACTAGACTGTTTGTCCTCATTTTACTGATCACATCACTCTCTGGAGAATAAATTTATTGATTCTTTGATGACCCTTTTAATATTGCAATTACATTTCATGCTGCTTAACTTATTCACTGCTTCTGTTGATTGTCCATTTATTGATTTAATTCACTCAGCTAATTTTTAATCCTTTAACTTTGCCTGTTTAATTTCACTCCATTACCTGTGTATTTTACTTATAATGAGTTTTACAACCTAATTGACTCTGTACCTACATGATTTTCCCACTTAATTAATTGTGTGTTTATACAATTAATTGCATGGATTATACACCCCTAATTAATTGATTATTGCTTAATCACATAATTTCCTGGTGCTGAGCTGCAAAAAATTTGGTGGCCATAGTCCCCTTCTGCCAATGTTTGCCCACATTTAACCATGTCTCCCTTATCCTCCCTGCTTTTCTTCATCTATCACCATCTACTCTACCTTTTTAATGCCTCCATTATTTCACTTTTACTTTTTTATTTTACCTAAATACTCATTACTCTCTAATACTGTCAGAACTTCTCTTTATGAATTCCATCATAAGCTTTAATTAAATTTTTATTCAAATTTTGCTGCTTCTAATTAGAAGCTAGAGTATGCTTCTGCAAGGAATCTGGATTTAATACCTGGTTATCATATATAATTCTTGATTAATCCCGGCAAATTAATTGAAATAATTCAGGAAAAACAAAACAAAACCGGAATAGATCGTAGGCCTATGATAGCATCGTCAGGAGTCCAAGTATTTTTCCATACAGAACTACCCAGAGGGATATCTATTTACTACCATGAATCCTTAAAGAGAGCTAACATTATAGAAATGCTTCACTAAAAGTAATCTATACCACAGCTCTTCAAAAATTTTCTGAGAAAAGTAGATATGGCTTTGAATGTCTTGAGAAGAAGATGGGAGCTAAGCTTTTAAAGGTCTTATATTTTCTTTTTTCCCCCCTTTTTATTCTTTCTACTCAAAGAATCATAACATCAATGCTTCCTTCCCTAATTTCAGAGATTTTCACAGTTATGCATCTCATTTCTGGACTGAACCTAGTCTTTGAAGCCCAAAGAGATGGAACTCCTTTATGTGTAGAAAGAACTCTACTTTATGTGCTGGCTGCTGGAAACAGAAAATGTCTTGATAATATGGATGGATTCTGTGGCCATCCCTTTCGAGGTCTATGGTGTGTAGACACAATATTTCATCCTTTCTGAACTACTTTAGTGCAACCAGGCAGAAGTTAAGAAGTAACTAAGTAGACTTGTTAAGTGTCTCTGAACAGAAAGATTTTACTGAGTTTAACTGAAGGGAAATTGAAAAAGATTTGATGGATAGAAGACTAAAATTACTCCTCCCTGATGCAACTGTACTTCAAACACCTTTAAATTTCCCTCATGTGCTGTAGTGGGCTCATTTATTTACGAAACAGTAAAAATAGAAAAATTGAACAGCTAGTGGTATGTCTTCCAAGTTACAGATTCTGCTATCAAATTAAGAGGTTTTTTTCTAATTTACTTTAAAATTATTGTGAACAAATACAGCTGTACCAGCTGGCAAAATATTGTTTCCCCCACATATAACATAGATAAAATAAACATTAAATTATAGCATTGTGCCAAGAGGGATACATATACAAATCTTGTGTTTTTGAGTCAAAAAGGCTGAATTGTTGCATTCTATTTTGTTCCATTGTAGGCAAAAATTATGGTAATGTGGGCAGACACAATTAATGTCCTAATTTAACACAGAAGAAATTCGACTAGGCTAAAGCAAAAGGTTAGAAACTATCCAAATAGAATTTTTGGTGTCTGGCGGGCTCTGTGAAATTTAACTTAGAATGCTTAGGGAGATGAAGGGTCTGAGTTAAGCTTAAAGTCATGTACTGTTATCTTTGAGAAAATGATGGAAGCTGAAGAATCAAGCTTTTGGAAAAACAGAGATACAGTGTTTAACTTTAAAAGGTGGAAAGCTGTAAATGCATAATCTTAAAGATAGTTTTCTCCATAGTGAAAGAAATAATTTAGAGACACCTAGAAGGCAATAAAGAGAAGTGTTAAGGAAAAAACATTTCAAAGAATCTTTTTTGCTTTTCTTAAGAGGATAAAAGACTGTGGATAGAACAGTACAATGATATCATGCATATTAATATATAGTCTCTAAAGTAACACTTTTGAAAATGTATCTCCCATGATTGCATAAGCATATTAGAATTACATGTATTATTTGAAGTTACTACTTACTAGTATATTTTAAAAATAGATTTTAAATTACTTTGTAATTTTTTTTTCCTGACAAACTGTGAGGGTACAGAAGAAGTTAGACTATCTCGTATTCTAAATCTGATATACCATTCAAAATGTCATGAATATTTCTAAAGACTTAGTGATATTTATATTAAATCTGCAGATGACAGTGAATCCATGTAGGCTTAGTGACAGGACTAGTCTTGAGAGAGATATCCACACATTGGAATAATAACATAAAAAGTATAATTACAATAAGATTCAGTATCATATTTATTTAAATGGAAGGATTGAGAATGACTGACACCAGGTTGCCAAAAATTAATTTTAGGTCATAGTAGAGTTAAAGTTGATTATGTAACAATATTACCACAGTGTTTTGAGAATGACAAATAAAATACTAGGTTATACAGAAAAACTATTTTTAAAATTGGCAATAATCTTAAAATGTTTTGGTTTTGTTTCTTTTAAAATAAAAAGTTAACTGGAGTTCTGTGACTAACTTGAGGTATAAACTTTCCAAGAAGGCCTGGAATAAGGTAACCAAAATCATCATACATCTACAGAAGACAATTAAGGAAATCTTGTGAGACTAAATTTTTAAGTCTAGACAGAGTGAATCAAGGCTCTTAGTTCTAGATCATAAACTGATTTCTTGTGCTCAACTGAGAGTCCAAGGAACTATGACTTTAGATTATACCTACGGAAATTTAGATTAGATTCAGAACAAATAAGGCTTGTTCCATTGTAGGCAATGCAAGGCTTGCTAAGCCCTGGCTATGATTCTTTTGGCAGAGTAGAAAATTCAAATGACAGCCAGATGTGGTTATATGTTGAACAGGTGATGGACTATTATCACAAGATTCCTTCTTGATCAGATTGCCATAGAAAATACGTAAATTTTTCATCTTGCCATATTACTTGTCAGTCTTGTATATGTTTATTTTTCCCATCTATGTTCCAGTTTTATAGATTAGAAATACAGAGAAAGACATTTTTATTCCAAATAATGTTGGAATATTAAAGAAAATAAAATTCTATGATCTGGGACTCAGTTTAGTTCAATACATACTTTTAGTCTCGCTAACGAAGACATTTGTTGCTATTTTTAGATGACAAATGGTCATTATAATGGACCTATAATGGCAAAAAGTTGGAAGTGTCTTGTCAAGGAAATACTAGTCACTCAATGTATTCTTCATTCTTCACTCAAGTGAAATAATAAAAACTACTTTTCACTTCTAATTTAATGGGGATTGTCAATTTTATGTTTGAGAATATCTAGAGCAGACAGCCTGTGTAAAACATTTGCCTCCAGGCCAAAATTTGAAGTGCTTACTTTTTTCAGCTGACAACCAAATCACCATGATCTTTTGAAGAAGCAGGCTTACAGAAAATGCCTGGATACTAAACAAATGCTTTTTATATTTCTAAGATCAAACAGAGATGGGCAATATATTCTGAAAGTTTCAGAGACCTGTCCACATATTTTCTAGGCCTGTCTTTCCCAGCTATACTTCTGGTAAATCAGCAAAGCTTCACATTCTACATAACTGTCTGGAGAAATAAAATGACAAATCAAAGTCCTAGGAAATAAATTAGGCAAGAGAAGGGATGGGGTTTTTCTTGCCCACAGTCTCACAGAGACTCGGGCACAAATGCAAGCTCAGAAAGAATAAAGACAGCTACAAAGACCCAAAACACATTTAGGGAAAGTGCTAAAATACCCTTGCATTTTCTCATGTAACAACGTTCCTCCCAGTACCTGCATGCAAATAAGCATGTTAAATACACTTATTTCTAGTTAATTCAAAAAAGCTTGGAATTTGCCTTTGAACACTGCTGAAATCTTTGCTCAAAAAAATGGAAAACCTTCAGGATCTCTTTATAACTACTTAAAAAGTCCTAAGTAGTTTGGATTCAAAGTACAAATCCATGCAAGCTCATATAGAGTTTTAGTTCTTTGTAGCTAGCAGAAGGTGTTGTCAGATTATGAGATGGAAACAGCCACCAGAGTTTTCAGTACACAGAGGCTTGAGATAAAAACAAAACACAGTATTGTCATTTTGTAACAGCTTTAATCATGCACAACAGTTTGTTCTAATGAATATGTATGAGACACTGATGAACATGAATGATTGATATTTATGATTTGCAAAGTGAAGAAGCTTATCTATATGCAGATTAAGTACCTCCAAGAAAACTATTCTTCCTTTTCTCCCTCCTGTTTTGGCAAAATTCCTGCACCACTGAGCGTTCAAAACTTGTATCTTTCCTGCAAAAACAGCTTAAAGCTCATAAGAAAAAAAAATCTCATCTATTCTCTTCAAATATTTTACTCCAAGATTTCTCAGAATAATTTGAAAGAATATATAACAATTTCTATGCTGAATGTTATTTTAAGGTATAATAAAGAGAGCAAGGGACAAATGAAGTATGAATCGTTTACTTTATATAATGCCAATATATTTAACAGACCTAATATTGGAGACAGAAATATTATTCAAAAGAATTGTGAATTAATTGTACCAGTTATGATAATGAATATAGGTACATGGGCTTTAAACTATTGGTTAAAGATACCCAGCCTTGGAGAAAATGAGCCGTTCTCAGAGCAACCTGAAATTTCCCTTACACCATATTGATCCATAAAAAGCATAAAATTTAGTCTCTGAAAAGCCCCTGAGTTTTGCATATTTTATACAGTACAAAATGACAAATATTTTTTTTTAATCTTGGTCAGTGGTATTTTCCATGTGATTTAGATCTTAAGTTGCCTCTCACACAAGTGCTGCAATTAACATACATTGCCAAGGTCTGTCTATTATTGCATGTTAGAATAGAAAATGAGAATTCTATTGAAATATTAAAATCATAAAGGCTTGTATTTCATTTAATGCATGATATACAACAGAAGAAGTACTAGAGACAGCAGTAAAAAAGTACTCAATAATACCATACTTTCTTTTGTGAATTTAAAAGAAATTATACCTTGTCTATACAAACAAGGAAATACTTTTTAAGCACATACAATGATAAATATTCTTAAATGACATCATAATAGTAGTTCATTACCTCTTAGCATCTTTTAAATGCCAGCTGCCTCATGGTGTCAGACTTTCAAGGCACGCTCAGCTTCAGGAAGATGGATTAATAATGTAATGACACAATTAAGATGAAAAGAAAGGGACCTGCTGTTCCGGTGATAGATACTATGCATGAGATTTTGCTGTGCCAATATGTTCTCAAGATGGACAAGCATTTCTAAAAAAAAGTACTATGTCCTTAAAGTGTATTTTGCCTTAACTATGTCCTACAAATTCATCTAGATACCTGAATTGGTTTCCAGGGGCACTTATCCTAACAATTAGGCATTTCATTAAGATCCATGTTCTGCTCCAGATCTGTGAATGAACTTTATAGAAATGAAATAATGTGTGAATGTCCAGAAAGTGTCCATTTATAGCTGTGAGCTTTGATGAAAAACTTTACAGGCTTCTTCAAATATAATCAACAGATATTCCTTCTACATGTGGTGGATGTTAGAGCAAGATGTCTTTTACTGAGTGAACAGCTTTTGGTTATCTTTTAGACCTTTTAGCCCTCAGGTGCAGATTTAACGTTGCTACTATTGGCTGAATAATTCCATCTCAAAAAAAACCCCACGAGTCCCTTCTGAGAGGCAATTTTGAGCTCCTGGGGTTTACCTGGATTATGGTCTAAGAAATCTTGTACTGGTCATTAGTGACAAACGTTGAAGTTTGAAGAAGTGTAAGGAAAATTATTAGAAGCACAAAAGGAAAAAAAAGGTGTGAACAAAAGTTAACAAAAGCAACCAGAGCAGTCAAAACTCAATTATCATTAAAGCAAAGAAAGTAGGATGGAGAACTTAAAAAGAGGGAAGAAGGAGTTCTATTTGCTACTGGTAATGACCTAGTTAAAATTTCCATACATTGTATTCAGTACAAGAGTTGCAATATTCTATTACACTGAAATGTCACCTGCTTTAATTAAGAAAAATAAATTAAGAGTCCACAATTTTTTTAGACCAATACCTCTGATATACCATGGTGAAACTATGTTATTGTAATCTTCTAAAGCTGATTGTAATTAAATTAATATACATTACATTAACAGTAATTTAACACTCTAGACCTGGACTTTGTTACAGGAGTGATCTTCCATACGAATGATCATTTGCTTTTAAAATTTTAAATATTAATATAGAATTAATTAATATAGAATAAATGTTAAAGAAGATATGTTTTCAATCTATTTGATGGGAAATATCAATGGCTGATTTATTTCTTTTATTCTCTTTTAATGTTTTTCATTACTTTCTTGAGTAAATTATATGGTAGAATTGTAATTTCTACCATTATATGGTAAAACCATGAGTTCAAGAAACATTTGGACAACACTCTCAGGCACATGGTGTGATTCTTGGGGTGGCTGGCACAAGGACAGGAATGGGACTCAAGAATACTGATGGGTCCCTTCCAACTCAGCTTCATCTATGATTCTTTCATTCTTTCATTAATTAAAAGCTAAAATATCTAGCTTTTGGCACGGAAATATACTCTACTCTTTCAATCAGAAATAGCGACTACTGAATCACATAACTTCTGTTCTAGAAAAAATTGAGGATTATATTTGATTACTTTTTATTAGATAACAAAATGGTGTTATATTGGAGATACAAAGAAAACTGTGTATCAGAAGAATATTACTAGGAAGAATAATTATTTAAATAAAGAGTTTTGGCTTTGTTGATATTATATTTCTTATCATGTTTAAAGATTATATAAACATTCTAGTAGCTAACTGGGACAATACCCTCCAAATGGGCTTTTAAGCCTCTGTGTTGCAGTTAGTTGTTGCAAAAAATATTTCATGTCTGCATTTAATTCTTCTCCAAAATTGTTTCTGCTTATATATGTATGTATGTGTGTATGTATGTATGCATATGCCACCATACTTCAGTCTTTGAAGGTTTTAATAGGGCTAGGTGGAGGGGAAATACAAGAACAACTTGTCCTTTAGTGAAGAGGGCAAAGATTTAGTGTGTAATGAAAGAAGAATTAAAAAGCAATTACTTTAGAGAAATATGTCTTAAGTTTCTATGATGTTTTAAATTTCTTCTTTTACATGTATATATATGCTGTATATATACACATATATATGAATATAAGCAAATTCTCAACTCTGTGTTCTTTTTACTGAAACAAAGTCATGTTTAATTTAAGTTTAGAATACTTCAAGTAAATTGGTCTATTGCAAATATATTTAAACATTACAATAATCCACATCTTCAAGAGGAGGACAATCTGAGTTAATATTTTCATTCTGCACTAAGGTAGTGGTATTTATGCTGCAGTTTCCTGTCAACCCATTTTAAAAATAATCAATTCCAGAAAAGAATTCTCCAGATGTGTAATTTTGATGTCAAACTCTGTGTTTAAACGTGCCCATATTCAAATGAATATAAAAGTGTTTGCTGGCATAAATAAAAAAAGACTGATCATTTGGAGCCATTCTTATTATTTCTGTCATTAGCTGCCACTAGATTTGAATCCACTAATTTTTGTACATGGACAAAAAATTAGGGAATTGAGTTCTCAATGATTTTTTTATATTCCGATGAAAATTGAAAATTGTTCATATGTTTGCATGCAGGAATTATCTATTTCTTATGTACATTTTTTATATAAGAATTTCAGAGTGCTTTCTCTCTGTGAAATGATTAGGATACCCAAAACTATTGTGGGAGAAACAATAGCGAATCTATTTTTTATTTGAGGTAATGCCATTCTCCTCAGGAAGAGATTACCACAGGTGTATAGACTAGAATTAAAGATTGTGTTACCTAATTTGCATTTAATTCTGTAATATTCCCCAGGACTTTTCATTCAGGTAAATCAATAGATAGGTAGAGTGAGAAAGGAAAATCTAAGACCCGGATCCAGAGATGTTCCAGCTTTAGGAAAAAAAAAAAAAAATTACACAAATATTAAGTTAAAAATAATCCAGTCAAGTCACAAAATTATTAATTATACTCTAATTTTAAAAAAAAATATTTACATCACTTATTAACTGACACAGCATCTATTTACTGAAGTTATCAGGGTGCACGAAGAATATTTTCACTTTTGCAGGCAGTATTGTATTCAAGATTTTTTGCTCTTACTGTTCCTTATTCAACGGGAGATTGTACATAGTGGAAGATTTGCAGATATTGGTCATTATCATGCATTTCCATGTGATTAAGGTTCTTTGGACTTAGCAAGTTATAAGACATCCTTAGCTCATAGGCAGCACTGTATAAATTAGAAGACTCACCAAGTGTGAACAACAGGTCTTAAAAACTTAAATGACCTTGTCTTCACACCAAATTTGCTAGCAGTATACATTTAAATTATACATTTAAGAAGAAGAAGAATGAATATATATAAGGCTAACATCTTCAATGAAGAAATGGAAAAAAATTTCCCTTTTCAGTGTGGAATGTGAAACCAGCAGAATAATAACTTCTTCAACGTATCTCCTGCATAACAATCACCCATATTAAATTTTCCTTAGATAATTAGTTTGAAAATTAATGATATTAGCATTGAAACATCACGAAGATATTGCCCCCAATTGTACTAAAATAGTATAACTTTCAGCTAGATGTCCTTGATATGCTTCAGCAAACATATTTCAACATCAGCTTTTAAATCAACCTCCAAGTACATCTCAAGATAACAAAGAAGGTTATAAATTAATTTGCATAATAAAACAATAATCCTGGTGCAAATTCAGAATTGCAGTGAATATTTTAATACCATTATACCTGTTGATTTAAAACTTATCATTTGCTAATCTTTCTAAACAGATTAGTTACCGAAATAATATGAAAATTTGAGAGGAAAGTACTTTTCTGTCAGGATTCTGATGACTTAACACATTTTATAGAGAAGTCAATGATGACTTCAAGTAGGATATGGTATTATGACTCATATATACCGTGATGTGACTCAGAGAAATATTTTCTCATTAATTATATATTCATGAGAAACCATTTGATGAACAGTGCCTTTCAATAACTAAAGCTATTCAATAGAATTAAAAGTCAGTTTCTCTTTATTTTCCTTCCATACTTCTTAATCTTACTAAAAATTCACAATGGTCCCTGTTTTAAAAACAAAAATATAATCAAGAAAGCTCATATACATTGTGACACCTCTTATGTATAATATTTTCTATGACAAAACTCACCCATTGTATAATAAATTACTTCAGAAATAAATTTGGCTCCAACCTTGCCTTTGACAATCCTAAGCAAAAGTAAAAAATAAATACAGTGAGTTATTCAAGATAATTATTTTCTTAATTGATTGGAAAGAATTCTAGGTAAGTTTCCAGATGTTTTTAATTAATTTTTAATTAATTTATTCCCTGTGTATCTCAAAATACAAAAAAGCAAGAGCTTAATGTATCATACTCTTAAGGAGATTACTCATGTTTCATCCAAACAAACAAGCTATTGAAACAATTAATTTATTTGGTCAGCTAATAAATCTCTTTTATTTTTTCTAATTATTCCTGGGGTTATCACAACCCGTGAAACTCTGGGAAAAACAGTACTTTTCTCCCATGTACTTTCCTTACCCTTAGCTTCTTCGTTTGTCTGCTTTATCCATTTTTTTTGCAAGTGTTAATTGGTAATTTTATTTTATATTTGTGTTTTTATGCAATCAGCACACTTGCTAATGTCAGTCTCAATGACAGTGAGCAAAACAGTTTTCTTTACTATTTAAATATTTTAAATTATTTCTACTAACACTTCTTACAGTAAAACAAGTGACGATTATTAAACTGAAATAAGCAGGTATTAAATAATTAAAATGTGCCTGAAATGATGGTTTTAAATAATGCATAGACAGAATATAGCATATAATTTCCTGGTCACAATACAAAATTTGGAGAAAAGTAGATATGCATCTACTTCTCAAATAGAAATGCACCATTGGCACTGAGAATTACTCTAAATTTAAGTAGATTAGGAAAATTAGACTAATTTGAAAGATGAGAGGGCTATTATCTATGGTTGAGGAAGATGATGTGGAAGCAGAGGAAGAGGTGACATGGTTGTTAACTGTCACAAGACAAAGAGAAGCAGAAAATTATCACTCCTGGAACATTAAGCAATATTAGATGAGGGGAGGAAAATACTATGTAGTATCTCTGCTTGATGCATATGAAGCCATCATGTTTATAGATTTTCTCAGGCTCATCTTTTAAAGTGGCCTAATTGTTTAGAGATGGAAAAGCTGTTTGTCATAAATATTCTAGCATTAACTGCATGTTTCCATTACTTTCTTTATCTTCGGCATGAAATCTCTCTAACATGTAGATGTTCAGTTTCACCTATGTAATTGCCAAGCAAGATCAATTTTATCCTGGTAAATGTCTGTATGACAACCAGCAATTCGATTTTTTTTGTTGCTTGATGAGGGGTAGAAGGGATTACTGATAACTGAGATATTTTTAGGGTACGTAAGCCCTTTCCCAAGAACTTGCCAACATAAACACCTGCATACATCTCTATCAGTTGGTATAATAAAGGATATCCCCTCTTCCTGCAATATCTTACTTACAACGTTGTGCTAGTGCAGTTATAAGAGCCATGGAACTACCTACCTTTAATATACATCATTCTAAATAGACTAAAAACCTTTTACTCCATCCTTCTCTTTTGTAAAATTTAAACTATTTTGACATCTGTTTTAGAAGACAGTCCAAACCACTGAAGCACTGATGTAACAAAACCCCCCATTATCTTCCTGCACAGGTAGAAATATAATCATGATACCCTCTCATATCCCTGGGGGCACTGTCCATATTGATCTATAAATAAATAAAAACAAGTTTGTCACTGTAAGACGACATGATTCTATTCTCTTTAGGGAAACTGCTGATTTCTATTTGTTCAGGGTGTAACAAACTACTCCTAGATGGGACAGAGACTCTTGGTGTCTCACTTTAGAAACAAATGTTTGATTGGGAAGAGGAGAGACACAACATCTGTGGTTTGAAATAGCTTGTTTGACTTTATATCCAAGGAGAAGAGAAAGTTTCACAGAATTGTCTAAGTGACCAGCACTTTCACACCCTGTCCCTCAATAATTAAACAAAGCTGCCACAGAGCAGGTATAACAGAATCACACACGGGGATATACCCTGCAGTAAAGGATCAACATCATAGCACTGATGAATGAGGCTGTAAGCTCCTTATAGGTGCCTGAATGCATGACTGGAGATTAAAAGAGAGCATGTGGAAATGATCATATATGAGCTTCCTATACTAGTGTGCTGAAATGGGATTTGGAAGCTAATGAAATTTTGAAACCATTCTACCATGTCCTACATCCTAAAATCATAGCATGTTTTTGTTTTGAAGAGACCTTAGGAATCACTTAGTATCACCACTCTCACACTAAAGAATTTCTTCCTAGTAGCTAACCTAGATTGACCCTCTTTCAGTTTGAAGCCATTCTCCTTTTCCTGTCACTACATACCCTTTTAAAAGATCCCTCTCCAGCTTTGTTGTAGGCCCCCTTCAGGTACAGAAAAGCTGCTATAAGGTCTCCTTGTAGACTTTTCTTCTTCAGGCTGAACAACCCCCAGCTCAACCTGTCTTCATCAGAGAGGTGCTCCAGCCCTCTGATCATTGTTGTGGCCCTCCTCTGGAGTGGTTACAACAGGTCCACATCCTTCTTCTATTGGAAGACTTAGAGCTAGACAGAGTACTCCAGCTGGGATCTCAGCAGAGCAGAGTAGAGGGATGGAATCCCCTCCCTTCCCCTGCTATCCCTCTGCTTTTCACCAGCCCAGGACACATTGGCTTTCTGGGCTGCAAACTCATGCCAAGTTTCTCATCCAACAAGCCCTGCTCCTCAGGGCTGCTCTCAATCCATTCTTCATGCAGACTATATCCGTGCTTGTGAATGCCCTGACACAGGTGTGGGACCTTAGACTGGGCCTTGTTGAACTTCGTGAGCACTGGAATAGTTGTGGTCAACAGTTTGTTATTCAGATGGAGACCAGTGAAGAGCCTTGCTCCTCCAGGGTTGGTACTGGAATTCTCATCTTTGTTGATGCCATGGACAAGAAAACCGAGTGCACCCCCAGGTGCACCTGCAGGGGACACCGAGCTGAACCGTGCAGTTGACATCCCGAAGGGATGCAATGCCATCCAAATGGACCTTAACAGTCTTGAGACACAGGCTTATGCAAATCTCATGGAGTTCTACAAGGTCAAGTGTCTTTCATCCTCGATTTTTTCCAGTAATATGTGTTTGAAATAAAAAAATCATGCGATGATATAAAATAGGTTGGAGACTAAGGAAACAAGCAGCAAATTAGGGCACATATATAGATGAAACCCAACATTAGAGAAATTCCAAATCTTGGTTAAGAAGAGAAGAAATGAGAAAGACAGGCAACTACTCAATTTTTCATACTACTGTATGTTCCAGTTTACATTTACAGTGATTTTTATTAGAAGATGTATAAACTGTGATAAACTAGATAACATCTAATTGGGAGAAGATGAATTTCAGTAGTTAAAGGGAGACACCCTAGGTTTAGTAAATAGCAATCAGTGAGATATTATTACTGGAAGAAATTATTAACAAGTGCTATTTCCTTTTCACCAAATTGAATATTTCTTCAGAATGGTTTTTAATTCACATTTGAATGACCACAATGCTTTATCTGTGGAAAATATGCCTTCTAGGAAATTATTTTTGTGATGTAGATGTACATTGTTCTGATATTCCACAATGAAACTATTTAGAGAAGCTTTGACTTTCTTGTTTCCAGCTTCCTTAACCACCATCTAACAATTTCAGAAATATTCTTTCACATTCAAAGCTTCATATCTGGGGGACATGGTGGGGGTGGGTGTGGGAGTGAATGGCAAATGGAAAGAAATTCATGGGCATAGGTTAATATTAATTCCTTAAGATCTCTATTCCTAAAGCAAATATATATGAGTCGAATATTTAGCAGGATTTATATATATATTTTTCCCTGCTTGCTGCATAGAATAACTACTTGTCTCTCATAATTTTCCTGTTGTAAATAATATTATGATAGCTTAAGTCCAGAACTCACTCAAATGCTGCATTTTCAAAGTTCTGTAGCAGGTCTGAACATGTGCATTGTCTTCTGACAAGCCATTTTTGATATGTAAATGTAAGCTTCAACATTATTATTCATACATTTTATACTTAGTCTTCACATAATTAGTATATTTAAAAAAAACAAACAACAAAAAACAGATAATCAGTGCAGTAATCACTGAACATGATCTTTACTATCTGAAGTCACCTTTTTACTGCACTATGGTCCTAGGAGTAAATTATATTAAATATTCACTATTATTTTCCCATTAATTTCTTTCCCTTTGCAATGTGTTAATATAAACAGAAAGACTGTGCAGCCATAGATCTAGTCAATGCATCTTAATATACATTTATTATATTTTTCTGTAAAATATTGTTATTTAGTTTGCTTAAATCCTAGGTTGTGCAAATAAACTTACAAACTTGCAACAACTTACAAAAATAAATATTTTTTTTCTGTAGAAAGAGACAAATTGTTTTTACTCTGTAGTCCAAGGCGCCTAACTGGATTATATTATTCATAAAATTACTTGTGGTCAACAGACCTTGGGTGGCTGGCAGGAGCACCAAACTGTTCTGTCACTCTATTCATCAATAGGACAATGGGAGAAAATAAAATGAAACTCTTATAGATCAATATAAGGGCAGGAAGATTACTTACTAATTAACAACGGGGCAAAGCAGACTTGATTTGACGAAGAATAATGTAATTGTTGTCAATTGCTTGTAACAGAGTAGGATACTTTGAAATACTTAGAAAAAAGAAAAAAAAAAATTCCTCCATCCTTCCCTTCTTCTCAGGTTATATTTTCTTCCTAATTCTTTTACCGTCTTGACACCTGCTATCCTTTCCACCCCAGGAAAGGTAGCTGTGGTTAGTTCATAATTCTCCATCTATTCCGCTCCTTCCTCCTCATGCTCTTCCCCTGCTCCAGCATGGGATCCCTTCACGGGACACAGCCCTTTATGAAATGCTTCAGTGTGAGTCCCTGTCAAGGAAGTACAATCCTCCAGGAGGATACTACTCCCACATAACTCTACAGCTACTGCCAGCAAACTTCTTGCTCTGTGGGTTCCTCTCCACAAGTCGCAGTTCCTGCCAGGCGCCTGCTTCAGCTTGCAGTCCTCCAAGGGGCACCACTCCTCTCCATGTAGTTTGGATATCTACTCTGCCATGGTCCTCCATGGCTTCATGGACTCAGACAGCATCACTGTGATCTGCACCATGGACTGCAGGGGAATCTCTGCTCCATGTCTGGACTACCTCCCCATGTTCCTCCTTCTCTGGCCTTGACCTCTCCAAGGTTGCTTCTCTCACATTTTCTCACTCCTCTCCCTCAGCAGTTTTACAGCATTTTTTTTCTATTATGCTTTCTTTAATATGTGATCACGGAGGCACTCCCAGTCTTGTTAATGGGCTCTTCTTTGGCCAGTGATGAGTACTTCTTGGAGATGGCTGGAACTGGATTTTTCTGACCTGGGGGGAAACTTATGTGAGAAGCCACCCTGCAGCACCCCCAGCTGTCAAAACTTTGCCAAATAAACCCAATACATTACAATCAAGAATTTTAATTGCCAGCACACTTTCCAAAAGAATAAAAGCTCATTAAAATTGGAACAGACAATCGATTTTGCACAGAAAATTTTAAGGCATAAAAACTCCAGCACAAAACAGGAGTCCCAGCATCATTCTGCATTCAGCACTTTCCTTCCTTTGTTGCTAGAGTCCAGTTTTATAGGTCTTATTTCCTTTGGATTGGTCAAAACCTTGTGCAACTCAGGGTGTGGAGACAAATCAAGCTTGATCTGTATATAAAAATGCTTTCATGCATTTCAAATCCACCTTCTCTGTAATAAGCTCACCTGCCTTCACTCCTAACTTTGAAAACTGTTTTATGCCTAGCTCTCACATGAAATTGAGACATTATCAGAGACATTGACTCACAGGTGCTTTCATGCAATTCACAGGTGCTATGATATACTCTGGTATATTGAAAAAAGTAGTTAGACAAGACAATTTTTAAAAATATGTTAATTCAGTATGTTTAGAAATAAAACATGCTGCTTTGTATAATAATAATTCCTGTTTGCCTTTTCAATTTTCTGAAGACTCCACTAAAATATTTCCAACTGAATTACTGAGGCAGTTTCACTGATCTTAGTTACTCCGTTTCTGGATTTAAGGTACATTTTCTTGCTTTATATGTACAAGGAAGGAATATTTCTAGTTTGCAGATTTATCTTAATAATTTGAAAAAGATACCCATATCATCTTTTTAGCAGTTGCAATTGTGGTACAAAAATTTCTTTTTAAATTCATAGAAAAAATATTTCCTTGCTGTTTGAACAACAAAAGGCTCAGAAATTTTCACAGCTTAATATAGGAGCAGTTAAGAAGAAAGGTTAACTTAATGCACAAGGCCACAGTATGGAGAGGTAACAAGCACAGGGGAGGCCATCACTCCTAAACACTGAGGTAGCAGGAGTATTTATTTAGCCTTGGTGTGTGAGAGAGGATTAGCTCTTAAATCAGCTGATAAAATACTCTCCTTTCTCTTCCAATGACCTTTTCTTCTCAGCCTGTTTCTCTTTATGCTATTGTAAAGACTCTACAGGCTCCTGCCTTCTGCTCATCTGTGCTTTAGACAAGCTCAGCCTGCAAGAAAATAACCCACTGCAGTTCTTCAGGATTCCAGCTTTTCTGATTCCCTCCTTCATTCACTGAACATGTATTCCTACATAGGAAAGATAAGGCATGAGTCCATTTTAGATCAGCAAGTGCACAATTAAGACAATAGCTGTTCTGAAAACTTTTAAATATGGAAGAGAAGATAAAATGCATTTAGGCAAGTGAGGTGTAATAGGCATTTTACCGAGTGTTGTTTCCTTTTCTATTTCAACTTTTTATTTCGACAAGAATTTAATCAGCTTCTGTCTTTGTAGGGATTCACAAAACCCTTGCCATATCTTGAGAAACTCAAATATGCATTAAAAGATTTTAATGATACGTATAACAACATTTAAAAATGTAGCAAGACCCTAACCTTTGCTCAATTAAATGTTATTCGTGAGGTGAAGATCTGAGCATATGGCTTAATTAAATCTAAGTCCATATCACTTTTTAACATAAATTATAATTAATACAAATAAGAGTTCAGGAATGCTGATGAATCGTCCTCTGAAAATTTGATATATTTTGATAGAAAAAAATGCAAAATTATAGTCACACAACGGAAGATGACATCACATTCCAGACAGGCAATGCTTACGCTTAATATGGTGCCTCATATTAAATATATATCACTTTCTTATTTGTCAGGCTACTAGAGAAGAGAGAGAGAGAGAAATAGCTAGATTTAATATATCTGCAAAGTACAGATAAATCTGCTTGTGCGTGTATTATTGATGTCCCAGCATCAGAATGTGGAAGATAACAAAACACAGGTTTTAGCATTGTTATGTAGAATGCAGCTAAGACATTTCATTATCACCCATTTAAGGTGATTATACTTCATTTAATATGAATACAAAGAGTATAATGCTGAATTGGCTTAAAGCACTCATATAATTTTGATCCTACAAAACAATATGTTGCAACACAGATTTAAGAATCTTTTCACTTTCAGAGTTTGTTAAACAGCTGAATTAGAAACTGGAGAAATACAGAGTTTCAACTTTAATTTACTGTTTTGAGTGACATCAAATCTGATGCTGGCTGCTATGTCATTTCATTATGTCATAATGAAATCATCATTAGAAATTCTTTTCTGAGGGCAAGACTTGAGTTGAATCAATGTTTCTAAATTAAACAATGAAAAAAAAGTTGATACTTAATAGAAACCAACTACAATTAAGCAAAGCTATGATAGTACATGATATACTGTGCTATAGATCTGTTCTTTTTGTCACAAAAGTATCATAACACAGAAGCTAGCAAAAGCAGTACTTTCTTGGATATGCTTAAATTGTTGAAGAGAATGTACTCATCCTATCTTCCTCCAGAGTTCTTAATTTTTTTTGCATTGTTATGTCTACATCTGCCCTTTCTCCAGCTATACAGCTCCATGTATAGGTCATAAAGTTAGTCCAGCCCAAAGAGAATGAGTTCAACAAGCTGTCTCCCAGTGGGAACAATTATTTTAAAAAAAAAGCAGTGGGAAACAGGAAGGATAGAAATTCCCTGAATGTGGACAAGAACTTTGTTGCCATAGCTAATAGGGCATTTCAACGACTGACAAGTGGGACACATTTTCTGTTGAACAGAGGCCTAAATTAAACACAGTTCTTGTCTCCCAAAAAAATTTAACTCTTGGAACGCTTTTCTTTTTCATTCAATGAGAGAAAAGCATAGATAGGGGAGCAGAAAAGCCTGATTCTCTGTTCATTTAAATTTTCATCAGGAAGAAATCCATACTATAGCATAAATCAGTCTTAACTTCAGAAACTGACCTTGGTTTCCTCAGAATAAATGGAATATCTCAAGTTTTCCTGCCTTGTCACTATTGAATATCTCATACTGATTATAGATAAGTCATTGACATAGCCCTTTGGCTTGTGGACTGAGAGGCCTGGACATATGCTAACCATCTCTGTCACATCTTTTAACTTGTAGCTCCCTGGAATCAGATTTCAATGCTATTCCCTTCCATACAACTGAAAAATATTTCCATTCCATTATCAGCCTTTGGGGGAAAAAACAAGCAAAAAAAAATCCCAAGAAACAAACAGGAACAGCAAGAAGGGTTTCAAGACTTCCAAAGTGATTTTATCTAATTTAAAATGTACTGCCTTCAAAGATTCTAGCAACAAGTGTATTTTCTCTTGGTTTTCACTTAATCCATTTATAACCCCATAGTAACACTGAGGAAAATCAAAGTGAGACAGTGAGGAGACCCTCTTTATGAAGCATTTGACACCCACCTACCCTTAAAACTTCTGTTAAAGGATACATTTTTCAGTGTTTCTACTTTTTCTTACAATGTTATTAAGAAACTCATCTTCATATATTCTTTCTGTTGGATGATTAAAGCATCCTTTCTCCTGCTTAGAGAGTGATTATATTGCACACTATTGCATTTGCTCAAAAAAGATATTTTCACTAGTCATTCACCTTTTCAGCTGATACCCTGGTAATCAATACAGAACTTTCATAATGACATATACTGTCTCAAAGAATATCTTTTCTTCTTTTACTACAGAAAGAATAAAAAAAGCAACCAAACAAAAAACACAAAAACCAAACCAAACAAGAAAAATATAAAAGGCAAGCCCAGATAAATTATTTCAAATAGCAAAATCATGTACAACTTTAATACTATTTTTCTCATTATTATCAAAGATGTTACTTTTTCATTACTACCTAGTATGATGTAAGAAGAGAGGCCATATTTGCTTGAAAGCAGTAAAAAGAAACAGATTTTTCATCAAATTTCTTCTCTTTATGCCTGCAAAGGAGACAGAGTATTATGCTGGGTTCTCAAAATAGGTCTGATAGTTACTGTTTGTCTCCTAACCTTTAACACCTCAATACTCAAGGCAATTTTCATTAGAGTGAATAAGTTTGCAAGCCTTGCCCTTTTGTATCAGCCGTAATTTTGCGAAACTGGATGCAAACAGTGACACGTGTGACTTTTGGTCTGGGAATGTGTATGATGCAAGAATTCTGTCTTGATACTTCAATTGCTGTGTGTACTTGCTAAGGAAACCTTTTACATAGAGAATTTCTCCTTCAGAGAGGAACACACAACCAACTTCCAGACAATCTGAAAAAAACACAATGGCATACCTAATTAAGAATAAAATACATTTATTCAAGAAAACTCGAAGACTAGTTATTTTTATATCCTAGTTAAAATAAATATACTGCCTTGCTCCCAATTGTGGACACTTCTGCATATAAGTAACTGAGAATTAATCATCAGTGACTTAAACCCCCGTGACTTCTATGAGCTGTGAGAAGACTCCAGACCATTTAGATAAACAGAAAATCTGTGAAATATGTGAAGGTCTGAATTTGTTCTTAAGGTTGGGAGAATTCCAACCTTGTAAAGATCAGAAATATAGAATTCCAACTCGTATGTTGGAAATGAAATTAAGCAGATAATCAAAGGAAATATAGTAAGCCTCCAAATATTCACTGCCTAGAAGGTCTTATTGACAGTTTACAATGTTGGAATGCTATATACCATGCAAAATTATTTGATTATCCATTAAATGTTAACTCAGTAGGTTTAAAGTAACTGAAGCAGATTGTGAATTACTGTGTCTTCGAGATTTGTGTAGAAGATTAATCTCCAGATATCAAAACCAGAACTCTTGGGGGTTATTTTATCCTGAATTTTAGCAAAGGACACGAAGAAGATCACAATAACTTTGGTATGCCCTCACAGACACATTAGTTTTGAAACCACTCTTCTTTTTTTCTTTGAGTTTTAGATTTGAAAAGCACTTTTATAGAAGAATTAAGGAGTTTTTTGTTGGTTTATAGAATTCTTTAACACTGACCTGATTGTTTCAAACTTTATGTAACTTCAGAGTCACTACAACAACACACTGTTCCCAAATTCTTTTAATCTTGTTCACAGGAAGCTTATTATTTAAGGGTGGCATATTTAGCTGATTCAGGGATGGAAACAACAAAAAGCAGAACTCAAAAGCTACACTACAGATATAATTCACTAACATTTTTATATGTATGATTCATTGCTTTTACACTGTCATTACTTCTAGTCAGTATATTATTCTTTCTAAACAGTTCAAACATTATATTAAACATTTAGTTTTTTTATGATGAAAAATTGCATGGCTTATCATATTTCCCCTTACTTCTGGAGTCTGGGAAATATGAGAAGAGTATATGTGCAAGCATTTACCAGCAGAATAATTAAGGAACTGATGTGGTTCATCAGGATGTCTTCTTCAAGTTTGGGACTCTTTGGTTATGTGGGCAATGACCATTGATAGACATATTTGATACACCACTACTTGGCAGTTCCATAAGCTGAATGAAAAAGGAGAAGTAATTATACAGCTCCTGACCCACTGGATCTCTTTGGTGGACATGTCTGGTCCATGCTGTTAAGACCTAAAACCAGGAAGGAAATAGAATGTGAATATTTTTTCTTTAGGTGTTTAAAACGTTAAAATTTTTATATTGTAACAACCTGAAGAGCAGGAAAGTTTTGTCCAGACTTGCAGTGGAAAGAAATATTTTAGGTGTTGCACAAAAGCCTTTTCTTGGTCTCTCTGACTTCTTCTAAAAAATCAAGAGAGCGAGAAGGATTATCAAAAAAGAAAACAATACAAAATGCAGAACTGGTTACCTGAAGTCCCAAAATGGCCTATTTTTGTATGCTGGTCATTTCCATCAGAATTTAAAAAAACACTCTCATGAGGTTCCCACATGCTCACTTTTTGAGCTTGTCCAGGTCCCTCTGGATGGCCCCTTTTCCTTCAGGTGTCTCAACTGCACCACGTGATGTCATGTGAAAACTTGCTGAGGGTGCACTTGATCCCCTTATCTAGGTCATTGATGAAAACACTAAACAGCACTGGTCCCAGTATGGACCCCTAAGGGACACCACTTGTCTCCAGTCCCCATTGGGACATTGAACCATTCACCACCATCCTCAGGGTATGACTGTCTAACCAAGTCACTGAATTCATGGAACCGTCCACCCATCTAAGCCCTCTCTCTCTAATTTAGAGAGAAGGATGTTGAGGGGAAAGGTCTTACAGAAATCCATACAGATGACATCCATAACCCTTCCATTGTCCTTGATGCAGTCACTCCATCACAGAGGGCCAGTAGGCTGGTCAGACAGGACCACGTTTTGTTTTGTCAGAAATGTTGCTGCAAGGTCACCTGTCACAAAAATCTTCTGAGTCTAACTGGCTCAGCAAATTTGCCAGCAACTGGGTTTCATCACTTTGGAGATCAGCTAAGTAATGAATACTCCTAAAGAGGAATTGGAACTTGTGTCTGGCCAGTAGTAGTTCTGTAAGAGTAGTCAAACCACTGTTCTCTTTCATATCGTCATTTAATTTCCAGTCCCTTTTCCATGTTGTTTTACAGATCGAGTCTGAAAGTATTTCCAACATAGGATTTGAAGAGACAGATAGGAAAAGTTGAGTTCCAATCAAATGGATATCCTGCTGAGAAGACAATAGAGATTTGATTCAGCAAATATCACGCTTTCATTTGAACCTCATTTCTCACAGTTCTCGTGTTTTAATTTCAGAAAAAGCTAGAAACTGTTGACACGATGCAATGAACACATTACATTTAATCACATCACTAACACTGCCTGGTGCAAGT
Source organism: Sturnus vulgaris (assembly GCF_052056855.1). Classification (NCBI taxonomy): domain Eukaryota; kingdom Metazoa; phylum Chordata; class Aves; order Passeriformes; family Sturnidae; genus Sturnus; species Sturnus vulgaris. The sequence goes on along the minus strand of NC_142243.1, from coordinate 101,885,120 downwards.
AAATGAGCATTCATTTGAGATTTTAGACTCCTTTTTATTTTAGCCATTAAAGAAAATAAACATTGCTATCAACAAATTGTCTCACTCTAAATAGATGAAGTTTGTGTACATGAACAGCTCTAGCATTTCATATACAAGTTGTGCTCTCAGTACTGCCTCAGACTCATACAAATATTACACCTATCTGAAACCAAGGAGTTTGTTCTATAGGTCACCTGCATAATATCCTGAACTTCACCATCACAGATTTTAACTTAATTTGGATTTGTTTCTATGATCTTTCATTGTTTATTCGGTCACAAGCAACAATGCTGTCTTGGTTTTGGCTGGGGTAGCTGGTACAGTGCTGTGTGTTGAATTCAGTGTGAGAATAATGTAGATAACACGCTAATGTTTCAGTTGTTCCTAGGTTGTGTTTACCTGAAACCAAGGACCCTTTTTGTGTGTCATTCTCTGACAGTGAGAAGGTACACAAAAAAAGCTGGCAGAGACCACAGCTGGGACAGCTGTCCAAAGGGATATCTTACACCATAGAATGTTATGCCCAGTATATAAACTGGGGGAATTACTTGGAAAAGGGAATGACCAGGCTTCATGCATGGGCTCTGACATTGGTCACCAGGGGTGAGCAATTGTATAGTGCATAATTTTTTTTTTCTTGAGTTTTGTTTTTTCCCATAATAATAACAGTAGTAATAATTTATTATTTAATATTTAATTTTGTTTCCATTATTAAACTGTTCTTACCTCAACTTTTTGATTCTCCTCCTCATTCCACTGGGGTTGGGGGCGAGTCAGAAGTTGGTGCTTCATTGCTAGCTGCGCTTAAATCACAACAAATGTGAAAGTCAAGTAACTGAAAATTCAATATCTAATTTCTATGTATTTGCTTTTATTGATCATTCTATAAAACTACTCTGTACACGTGAAATTTATTTAAAGGAAAATTTCTGGTTTTCTATGCAGAGAGCTGCAACACAGTTTCGCTTGGTCCCTAAGCTCTCATGTATGACAGCGTGAGATTCTAGTTTAAGATGTGTTTTAACGGAATTTCAAGGGGTGTTGACATGTCAGCTCTTCTTTATTCTTTTAAACGGATCAGTGGCAGAAACAGTATGCTCCTAGTATATACAAGAGCATCAAGTTTGAGCAAAATTTTTATGTTAGGGAAGGTTTTCAGTTTGCACCAGTACTTTTTTTTTTCCAATATCATTGGTTAAATTAACTGAAGCAAGATCTCTGAGGCTACACACAATAGTCATATAGCTTGTGTGGTATAATAATAATTATTTATAGTATTTCCACAATTTAAAAAAAATTATTCTCATTAAAAACATAATTTTAATTAATAATAACAATTTATTAATAATATTTCATATCTTGCAATATAATTTTCCATATCAGGACACAGAAAAAAATATGAAGGAAATTTTAATTAAAAAGTCAGTTTTTCTGGGACAAAAGTAAAATTCCCTAAATATTAGGGAGAGCCAAGTAACAAACCTCTCTTTAAGTTTCCAGAAGGAGAAGGAGAAGCCAAAAAAAGATCATAAAGGGACTTTTTTGTTATAAGAAAAAACCAGAAAACCTGCAGCAATTAAGTCCTTTTTTTCATCATCTTTATATCATTGCACTTAAAAGCAGTCCTTTAGTATATGGAATATTTTTTGCTTGTTTGTTTCTCTGCTTACTGAGCTTGGATTATAATTATCTAGGTACAAATACGCTACTATGTTTTGAATAAATGGAAAGGTTATTCTCCAAAGTGAATTCCTCTCAATATGCAGTTACAAATAATCTATAAAGGTGGACTTCAGTGCTGGGTCCTAATTAAAATTATTTCAATAGTAGAGTGAATATTAGGTCTATGTATTTCTTTCACACGTTGTTTATTGGTTAAGCACTGTAGCTCTCACTACATAATCAGTAAATCATTGCTGATGCCCAAATAGAGTCCCATCCTTTCCTGTTGCCTTCCTCAATTCTCTCTTGTTCTCTTCACTTAGGATGAACAAATTACCAAGGGACATCTCAGGCTGAAAACTCATTATATCTTTTCTAATTATAGATGTAGACCCACACACATAACTACCAGGAATTTGTTCCCACTTATGTGATTTTTTCTTCATAAATTCCTGAAAAGGGTGACGTAGCAAACTTAGCACAGACCTGACAGACTCAATTCCTATGACAAGAAAAAACAGGATACCTGTCTAGCAAGATTCAGAAGACTGGAATGTTTTTAAGTGTCAGAGACTGCTTAAGTGGGAAGGATTATACAAAGGCAAACAACTGAGACCCCCTCAACCCCTTCCAAAGGCAAAACAAACAGAGAAAAAAGCCATCTACTATTCAGCAACAAATTCCAAAGACGTGTAAATCTGAAATTTTCCAAACTACAATACAGACTATTGCACAACTATTCCTAAAACTAATTGCTACTGAAAAATTAACAATGTTATGAGTGTTAAAGTCCATCAAAAATAGATTCAGGAAGAATTGAAGCAGCCACTAACTTGGGTTAAGAGTTCAGTATCAAGCCAATTAGATGAAAATGCATTTAAAAAGGAAACAAACAAGAATAAAAAAAAATAGTCATACAGATGTATTATCTAGTCAGGCAGTGTCTATATAGGTGTTTTAAAGGATAATAATTCTCACCAACAAAGCAGCGGTCTTTACATGAGCAGTCACTTAGGGAGGAGGTAAAGATAGATTCAAGACTATTTATTTTAAAATAACTTATAATAAGCTTTCCAATTAAGGATACTTAAAGCCTAGGAAGGTTATTTCGTGGATTAAATAAAGTAGTAAGAAAATAAGACTATATATTAATGTGTAGTGTGCAAATTGTCAACATACGTTACCAACAGAGTTCCAAACAGTTCTACACTGAGACCTGAGGTATTCAATACAAATCTATTTTTAAAAAATGACAAATGACAGGAAAAAAATAGAAGAATTTAAAATCTATGTGAAATCTTATTGTAATTACAGAGGCATGGTGTGATAGCTCACATGACTGAAATGTTGTCATGGATGGTTCTTCCCTTTTTTAGGAAGAACAGGTAAGGGAGGTGAGGTGATGGATTTGCTCTGTATGTGAGGAAGCATCTGGAATGTCTCAAGCTCTACCCAGCAGCACACAAATGAATTAGAACTCATGGGTAAGAAGTAAGGGACTGGATAATATGGGTGATGCTCGTGGGCATTTGCTTTGGGCCACCTGACCAGAAGAAGGAATTTGATGAGGCCTTCTATGGAAAAAGGAGGTCCTGCCCAGGAGGTCCTGCAACCTCCCTCTCTGGAGACATTAAAAACTCACCTGGACTCAGCCCAGTGTAACCCGTTCTAGGTAGTGTTCCAGAGGTCCCTTACAACCCTAACGATGCTGTAATTTTGTGATCTGCGACACCAAGGCTCCAAAGGCAGAATAAACTATCTAAGCTAAAAGCTAAAGTCACAGGAAACACTTGCAGGGAAACACATCTAGGACACTGGTGATTGGCTGTCAAGTATCTTTTGAATATTCAGTTAGAAAAATATCTGCAATTTAAATACCTTGTTAGAGTTAATAACAGTTGTCAAAAAAACACATTAACATGCCTAGGGGATTAATTCCCAACTTCCTTAACTGCATTTATATGACTAAGACAAGATTCAACATGTGCTGTGTAGTCCCAGGAGAATATATTTCCATGTTTTATGCAATGATAATTCAAACTAGCTGAAATCTTTTAAAAACATTGTTCAATTAAAAGACATACTTCAAATATGGAAAAATGGAAATTTTGTAAATCGTATTCATTCATACAACAGTCTAAAAATGTACCAAATCATAGTGTTGTTTAATCAAGCTCAGCCAACAAACTTACTCTTGACTGAAATTTCCCCTCAGTTTCCCCAAAGATCTTCATAGAAAAATTGATGACTATGGGCTGAATGAGAAAGCAGTTCAGTGTATTAAAAACTGCCTGAATGATTTGGCTCAGAGGGTGGTGATCAGAGATATAAAGCCTAGTTGAAGGCCAGTACCTAGCAGTGTTCCCCAGGAATGGATATTGGGTTCACATCTTCAAAAAAGATTGGAGAGGAGAATTCATCCTCAGTTTGTAGATGGCACAAAACTGGCAGAAGTGGCTGATATGGCAGAGGATGTTGCTTCCATCCAGAGGGTCCTTGAAGAAATTAAATGAGAGGAACCTCCTCCAGATCAGCAAGGGGAAGTGTGAACTTCTGCAACTGGACACCAAGCTGAAATGAACCAACAATGTAGCCCTGAGCCAAAAACAAGGCTAATGCTCTTCTGGCATGTGTTAGACAAAGCATTTTCAGCAGGTCAAGAGAAGTGATCCTTCCTGTCTATTTAGCACTGGTGAGATCACATCTGGATTTTTGTGTCCAGTTCTGGCCTCCCCAGAACAAGATAGACATGGATGTAGTGGAGAGAGTCCAACAAAGTGCCATTAGGATCATGACAGGACAGGAACATCTGTGTCCTGAGGAAAGGCTGAGAGAGTGGGAAAAGCTGTTCTGCAAGGAGAAGAGAAGGCTTGGGGAAGATATAATTAGCGTTTATAAGTCCCTGAAGGGAGGAAATGCAGAAGATGGAGCCAGGTTCTTCCAATTGGTGCCCCGTGTGAGGACAACAGACAGTAGGCAGATACTGAAACACAGGAGGCTTCCTCTAAACATCCAGAAGTTTTTTTTATAATGAGGGCGACTGAACACTGGCATAGGTTGCCCACAACAGTTGTGTATTTTCCATCCTTGAAGGTATTCAAAGTCCACCTGGACGTGGTCCTGGGCAATCATCTGTAGACCTCCTTATGTGAGCAGGGAGATTGGACAACGTGACTTCTAAAGGTCCCTTTGAAGCTCAACCATTTTGTGATTCTGTGACTGAAGTTTTATTATCTCCCTCATTTTTAAAAAACACGTACAAGGTGTGGTGTGTGTGACTATTAAAGTTATCTATCCTCATATGCTTTTAAATTTTTAAATTTGATTTAAATATTGCTTTTAATTTTTAAAATTTTTCTAAATTTTTGGAAAACATGTTAAACAGTAGTAGATTTGATTTTTTGCACAGTAGCTTGAAAGAACAAAATGGTTTCAGAACAAGTAATAAGATATTCACATTGGTCCAAGTTATACAACCAATTTGTAAACTGACATAGCCTTACTGAAGTGGAAGCATCTGGCATTTTAATACACTTAATATTGTTAAGGCTATGTAAATAATTTTTTAAAAATCAGTCAGAATTAAAATGTATGGTTGTTCTTTTATTCAACTATATAACTGCACAGCATGTGACAGGCATTGATCATTTAAGGAAGAAAACAAAATGGGGTCATAAGGGCATTGCAAAGCAATGTTCAGCAGAAAAGTTAAACACTAGCCTGTACTACAAAAGCTAAACTTTAGCAAGAAAGACAAGTTTTGTAGTTTAAAGAGCTACCATTATATACAGTTTTATCAAGAAAAACTATTACAAATTTCGTACTTATGTTTTGGGCTGGACTTTTTTTTTTTAATTGAAATTATCATTAAAAACATATAAAGAGGAGAAGTAAAGGACCAACATTTCAAGCATTGATAGTAAGAGGGTTATTTTAAATGGTTGGAAAGCACTGCTTTCTAAACTAGTTTAACAAAATTTGGAAGAAGTACCTTAAAAGCCATAGAAATTGGTTTGGAAACAAAATATTGACTTAAAGATGATGTTTTAGTTTAAAATAAATAAAACCACAACAAGGATGGAAGCTGAAAATAATTTGGCACCTCCATAGGTCCAGAAAATCTCTCTTTTGGTGAGGTGATCGTGAAAATTTTACCTTTGCTATGGAATCATAGAATGGTTTGGGTTGGGAGTGGCCTTACAGATCACCTGGTTTCAAACTGTGTGCCATGGGCAGAGACACTTTCCACTACACCAGGTTAGTTGTGTATCTCTTAATCTTTGTCTCAAATAACTGCAAGATGGTTCATATGTATATTTTCTTATGATGAAATGATCTACCAGTTTAAAGATCTCTTCTTCCTTTCTGGAATTTAGCTTTCGGATGCATTTGTAGAGAGAAATCATAGCTTCTTTGTACTTTTGTTCTGTCATACAGAGGAAATCAAATTTCTCTCATGTGTTGCATTTTTATGATGAGTCCTTCCTTACTCTAAGCATCTTAATAGCATTTCCTGGCGTTATTTTAATTTACCATCTTGGAAAGAAACAGGTGAGAGAACACATAATCCTGCATTTTTAATTTTTTCTGTGACTATTTTAGATCATGAGTATTTTCCTGTCTCTGTGGAAATAGCTTTTATTGCTTACCTAAGAACAATCAATTATATTGTCAAAGAAGTATAGCATATTAGTCAAGTAAAATTATTCTGCAATAAGCCATATTAGATTTTATTTCAGCTTCCATTAATTTCATCATTGCAATTATTCTTCTGCTCATTTTTTCCCCTTAATAAGTCTGTATCTGTCTTACTCTTGGGGTATTTTTTATATTTCTGATATTTTTACTCCTGATTCCTCGATTTACAAAAAGTTTGACCTAGTTTTTCACATCAGTTCATGCAGAATTATAGAATAAATATTTTAAGCACTATATTTTTCATGGATTCAAAGAAATGCCTTTTAATTACACCAGTTAGATTTTTCAGAACCTTTCTCCTATCAGCCAAATTGAATAACCCTCTTAGTTTCTCTACTTTTACGGGTTAGTTTTTGTTATATTTACTCCAGCTTTCCTGTCTAGTCTACTCTTACAGCATAGCAGCTGTATCTGAAACTTGAATACAGCTCAAGAACCTTCTCCTGCATCCTTCAGTGCCTGCTAGATATAAAGTCTGCATGTCTTTGAGTATGTCTCGTTTTATCCCAAATCTATGCATTAATTGCAAATGGATTTTTAAAATTTGAAATATGTTTAAGAATAGAATTTGAACCATTATTCTTCTTGTTCAGATGACTAAAGTAAAGTCTAGAAAGAAGTCTGAAATGCCTCACTTTATTAATTGGAATGCTTATAATGGATACATAGTAAACAACAACATTCTTTTTGCAAGATGCATCTAGGATCTAGGACGACATGCAGTAAATTCCACAGGACTAGAATTGTATAAGTTTTCCGTTCAGCTCAGTAAATTAAAATGTATTTCTGCAACCTGAAAATAATGCCAAGGATTTATTTTAGAATTTAAATAAAGCTCAGTTTTGACTGCCATCAATGAAAAAGGAATATATTTTTGTTTATCTGAGATACTTTAAAGGAAAACAAGCAAATCAAGCCAGAACAAATAGATTTATATGTGAGCACAAACACTAAATTATGGAGTTGCTCCAGTGTTCATTTCATTTGGTCAAGGTTCTCTTTCCCCTTGAGCAGCAAAGTAGTCTGCTGGCAGCTAATGAGGTGAAAACAAACAGACAAAATTAGAAATTATGCAATTAACATATTTACCACTATAAATACTGATTTGGTGAAAATTATGATTTTGACAAATTTCCAAATTTAAAAGTGGAAAATAAAAATTATCTTTTTAAGGAAAATATATCTGGCTCCATAGAGTATAATTTAATCTTTATTTTTCAATTTATGCTTCTGAAATGTTGCATTTTATGTAATTTGTTAGTATCTCACCAAGAAAGAGATCAGTGCACCCTGTTTTACCTACTGTCATTACACATTAATTTTAAATAATTCAGTAATTACCATTATGCTTTTCAGTATATTTTATCCTTCTCTTAATTGGGAAAAATACAATCAAAACAGTCAAACGATAAAATATACATCCCATACCGTCCCTCCAACTTCCATGGGACAGTAAATTTACCCCCACACTGGAAAATAATTGCAAATAGCAGTGGTTCCTCGGTGTTATTTTGAAACATATTGAAAGGTTGAATTTACCAAGTTAAGGTTTCATTAACATCAATGGAGACCTACAAAGTTCTGAGATCTGAATTGTGTGTTAGAGATGCTCCTAATTTTATTTCAGTTTATGATGTATGGAGAGCCTGGGACACGTAGGATATTAATTTACCTTCCTTCAGGTCACTGAACTGCTCTTGGGCCAAAGCTAAATAGCATGTCAGATATAATATCAACTCTATGAGAGACATCCAGATTTGAAACTTCTTGACATTAAAAAACTGTACAACCAAAGTCTTGGGATTTTTTTGCCTGCAAAAATACCCCTGAGAGTGCAGGTGGAAAATTTTAATTAACTCAGTAGGTAATTGCATATTTTACTCTGATCTTCATTAAAGGCCTCTTGATTATTCCACTCTCATTGTCCATCTGCAGGAGCCCCATTGACAGAAACATGAATATTGCATAGGGAAATAGTATATGAAGTGATTCTGTGGGTGGGAATGAGGAAACAGCCTGCAGATGTAGCAGACTCAGTTCGGTTTCTGTAAAGGCTGAGACAGACTTGGAGGAAAGGAGAAGCATGGTGTATTAAAAAAAATATAAACTGAGTGTATTTCTTCCATACATCTGACCTTTAGTAATGTTACTGCAATGATTTCTATAAGTCCCTAATGACAGAGGAAGTAAAAACTGGAGTCATTGTTACTTTATAGGGAGAGATCATGAGAGTATATATCTGTTATAAAGTCAGCCAATGTCTTTCAAAATTCAGAGTGGATTTGAACATAGTAGGTTCATAAATTCTGACAAAATAGCAATAAATGCTAAAATTGGGTTGGACAAAACATACTTTTGGCTTAATTTATTTGCCTTTATCAGTTAGGTTTAGGAGTTCCTAAAAGTAGATTGTGTCCACCCTACATGAGTTGGGTGTTATGCATTGCTACATTTGTGCAAGAGGCATGGGGAATAATCCCTAACCTCAGAGAGCTTAATGTACAGGCTTTGACTCTGGTACATCTCTGTGAGATTGGCAGCCTAACTTTACCCTATGCCTGCATCCATACAAATAGCAATTACCTTCTCTTTCCCTGTGCTCCCTCCTTGATTGCTGCCCAAAGATCTGTTTACATTGCCACCACTACAGTCAAACAAAACCCATGAAATTCTCTTTGTCAAAGAATACACTAAAGACCAAGTATGAGCAGTCTAAGCCGTTTGATTTGAAAGGGAAAGGTGTTGTTTCAGAAGCTAGATTTGCAAACGCAACTGTAATTCAACACTGATGAAAAACAGAAGAATTGGAGATTGAACAGCAATAATCTGTAAATAGGGCAAGCAGAGAAACATCATTTTAGACTAATTCACCAGTGAGGGACATACATTTTAATGAGAAAATCCAGAGGTCCAGAGATTAGCCTGCAAAGAAATTCAGTAGCTTTCAGATAAAATTTCAAGTCAGACCTGATATTCATATTAGCATCTAAATATATCCACACTAATTTGATTTCTTTAAAAAGATACTAATAAAGTCAGAGGCATTGTGTTTACTGCATATGTCCCTATGAAGAAACCCATCCTATACTGCATACTGAGCCCACCAATATTTATTAAAGCTTAGATAATAATCTGAGTAATAAAGAATCTTTCTCTCTCACAGTAAAAATACAATCTAAATAATAACGGAAAGGTACATTAATTTGACCTCAAATTTTATCACTGTATTTTTCTACTAAACCAAGTATATCTGTCTCCTTGGAACACATGAACAGCACCAAGCACAAAAACCCCAACTCTGAATAGTAGTTGATTTATTTTTAGGAGGACATTTAGTTAGAGAATTTCCTAACATAACATTAGAATTGTAAAGGATACATGTAAATTATAAAGACATTATAGCTGGTGCTCCCTATAGGCCACTTAACCAGAAAGACCAACCAAATGAGGCCCCAGAGACCAGGGGAAGAGGCTGAAAGAAAGACATATCCTGATGGAAAATGTTCAATTCAGGAAGGACATAAGCAAATGGGACACATGTATAATCCATGGGCGCTGGTGGGATTCACCCAGAAGTCCTATAGGCGCTGGCTGATGTCATTGCAAGGCCACTCTTGATAAACTTCAGTTGGTCATGACAGATGGGAGACAAGTTCTCAAAAACCGGCGAGTTCCGTAATGTATTTCCCACCTTCATCTTTTTTGAGCTGTTCAGTGAGGAATATACAGGTCTTAATTTATTTATTGCAATAGGCATGCTGAAAGAAGAGATATTTAGAATCAATATAATGTGTCTTGATTCAAGTACTTTTATTCATCTTTATGCTTAAAAAAATTCTACAAACACACAGTTAAAGGCAGTCGGAAGATTTTAACACTTTTTCACTTCTTAGAGGAAAATATATTGCTAAATAAAAGCAAGCACTGTACCTTAGACTATTAATTTCTCAAAAGAAGCAATCATCTGTGGAACAAATATATTCCTTTGATGGTTTTTTAATGGCAATGGGTCATACAGATGAGGATTCAATTTTATATTGCTATTAACAGTTGCAACCATTCCACTTCCAGACAATGCACTTTAATCTGGGACTTGCTACTAGTTTACATCTCATCTTGGCATAGGCACGCCTGGAGCACTGAAGGTACAATTTAAAATTTATGATGGTTGAGATAAAAGGTTCTCAGACCTTAAAATAAAGTTCTGGTCTTCCAACTGTAAAATCCACCAAATGAATATGCTTATTATTGAACTTTTTACTGAAATTAATTTCAGACATATTTCTACCATGCTTTGTTTATTTATTTCACTTCAATCCCAGAGCAAGAAAAAGAATTATTGTTATAATTATCACTTTTTACATTTACTTTTGAAAAAGTCTGTTATTCAATAAAGGAAACACTTGAAGTATAAATATTTTTATGAGCTCTTTGATGTTCTTTACTTGGACCATGTCAAAATTCTCATGCTTAAATATTCTTATCTAATTTTCAGTTAAAAATAGATTTGGACACTTCTGAAAAGCATAATAGAATAATCCTCTGCAGAATATTTCTAGCCAAATTTAAATTCCTATTCACTCTCAGATAAAAGGTGTTTTAACAGCTGGACTGAAAAATGCATAATCTATATTATTATTGTAAAGATTATTACACTGATATAAAAAGTATATAGAAAGTTTGTTTCACAGAAATTCACAACAAATAGAAAATCACATTAATAGTGATGACTTTAGCCACATAAATTTCTCAATATAGATTTAAAAAAGAAATAAAAAGTAATCTGCCCTTGAGCTAAAATTTCAATCATAGACTATCAACAGTTGGATTGTCTTCTCCTCTGTTTGAGACTTTGAGACATTCAGAAGATTATTAAAGCAGTATTTATTATTGAGCTCCCCTAACTGACCTCACAGGCTATTTTCATTGCTAACCTAAAGCAGTGCCTTTATTGACAATTTTAACCTATGCTAAATCTCATTTAAAATAATGTTTAGAATTTAGCTCAAGGGTGCTTTGGAACACAACTGAAAAGAATTTTTGTCTTATGTTAAAGAATCCTTGAGTCTTTCTTTTGTGAGCAGGAACAAAAATGTGGCAATTTTTAAAATCTGGATAGACTTTTTTTTCAGATAATGAGCCCTTACTTAAAAACAGAGGAAGACTGGTGTCAAAAAATCCCCACAAAATAAAAGCCTTCAGGACATATACTGCAGCCTCTGATTAAATAGTGTGACAATGATGTTTTGTTTGTCATCTCCAGTGAAATTCTTAACTCTCAAAATCCTATATATAAAAGTTATTAATCCATCACCTATACTCAAAATGGCTATTTTTGAAATTCATCTGTTGAATTCACAAAGCTTACAGGTATCATATATTTTCCACATAAAATGTCCCAGATATTCTTTATTCTGTTTGAAGATTTGACATCGCCACTTTTTCAAAAAAGTTATGGGATAGCCTTTCAATGTGTCTGCTTGCTTGCACAGCCATACTCTGCTACACAATCTCAAATCATCCCTTTGCAAGATATTGCAGCAATCACCACTTTCTTTTAAAAGAACAATTTTTTTTCCTGTTCATTCACCAGCTCCATTCAGAGCTCTCCTTGATGTTCAGTTCTATTCTCTGCCTTAGAGCAGCTGAGCACCTTTCTTCCTTGATATCATTCAACTAAACCTAGTGTTGTGAGTTTCTATATGCCACGAGGGCAGAGCACACCACCTTTTTTGCGCCATTTTGCAGTAAAGAATATAATAATTTTTAGGCTAACAAAGCCTGTAAACGAGGCTTTAATGCAGACAGCTCATAGTGGGCAAGAAAATTACAACTTGATTGCTACAGCAGTCACCTGCAGATATCCAGATCCTTTTGAAGAGGTTGAGTATGTGTTTCACTGAGAATGGAAAACGTTGTTTTGTCCTTACACATACATATATATATATATATATATGTATATATATACACACACATATATATATATACACATATATATATATATTTATATGGGGGGGTGTGTGTATGTCTGTGAGTGTGCGTGCAATCTGATCTTCATTATTTTTTGCTGCAATTAATTTCCCCCATTGTCCCTGATGTAGTTTGACAATTTTTAATTTTTGTTAACTGTGAATGCATATCTTGTTAACAAAAGTGACTGTTAAAGAGACCTCTATGGCACTGTAAGAGCAGCTGATGGGTTGTGGTACAGACAGGTTCCAGGCTGAATGGATTACTTTTACTAGCCTCACTGCAAAGGAGAATTCTGCCCTGATTAGAAAAAATTTTCCTCTGTGCTTTTAAACCCAATTAGTTTACTGCTAAAGATTGGCCAATGAAAAATGCCATTGAAAACTCCTGATAATAACAAATGAATGAATAGGAAAGGCAGATGCAAAACAAATTAGTTAACACTTCAACCTTGGACACAATTTTCTTTCCTTTATCAGATATAGGCATTCTGCATCTCAAACTATTGCAAAGAACTTTAGTCACATTTTCAGCTGTTTGTTTTCTCAAATTTCATCTCTGCTTGAAAAATCTAGTACAGTTTTTTTGTTTGTGTTTTTTGTTTTGCTTGTTTTTTTGTTTGTTTGTTTTGCTGTTTTCCTTTTTAGTTTGTTTGTTTGTTTGTGGGTTTTTTTAAGTTTTTTGGGTTTTTTAGTCGCTGTCTGCTATGTATATCCATTTTCTGGAGAAAGCACATTTGATCTCCATGACTTTTAAACACTGCTGTATTTCTTTTTTACTGAAGAAAATAACATAAAGCAGGTGTTTTCATATAGTTGAACATTTATATGTTCAGTTTTCTCCTGCTACATTACTCTCATTCCAATAAAAAAATTCAGAGTAACGTGTGTTTTTTTAAAATGATACCTTCACTAGAGACAAATATGCAGCTTTTCATAAACAAAAAGAGAAAAAAAAAGAAGGAAAAAAAAAGAAGAAAAAAAACAGAGAGTGGTACTTTGTTGTCGTGGTCATAGTGGAAGGAAAATAGACAAAACTACACTGCAACAAAAATCCAAGCATGTTAAAGTGGATCATGATTCTTAACACCCTGCACAGCCATGAACATCTGTAAGAGCTCTTTTACACTTGCAATTCAGACTTCTCCTTCACAACCCACTTTAAATGGAAAGAATACTCTTGTATTTCAAAGCCATTATGCCTTCAAAACAGACTGTTAGGTAAAACAGGGAGATGGTATGAAAAAATCTCTCTCCACTTGTTCTAAAGGACTGATAGAGCATTAATGTAGATCTGAAGACTGAGTTTTCCTTCACATTAGAAAATAAGCACTGGTAGAGGAATAGATTTTCTTAAGCAGCAAGGACTTATCCCAGTTCATTTCAGCAAGCACAGTATCTCATAGGTGCCAAACTCATTGCTGCAGAGCAAGTAGAACCACTGCAGGGCTGCTCCAATGGCAGGCAGGGCTTAACGCAACTTCCACTATGAAGAACGAAGATTGTGTTGACAGTATGGAAATCAGAAGGAGGTGAGAATTAAGGAAGGTTCAAATCCCTTTCATTGCCATTAATTTTATGAGTACATAAAATATTTTATAAGTATGCTGCATTATAAGCTGTTGAATAAAAAAGGAAAAAGAGCAGATAGAGACTTTGCAGTCTCTTCCTGGTGTTTCAGACAGTACAATATCCTTTGTTTCAGGCACACCCTTAAGCAACTGTTTGGCTGAGACTGTCTGACTCTATTAACAGACCATGAGCTCATTACCATGAGATACATGGTAATAGTCCCAAAGAAATTTTATTAAGACAACAAATTATCTTATCTTTGCCTAAAAAATATTCTTGCAGGAGCAGAGAAGAGGGAAGGATTTTTTTATTTATGACTATCTACTTGAAAATATCAAAATAATGAAAGTGTTCATTAACACATCAAAATCATAATTATCTTCCTTGCAGAATGCCCTTTAGCAGACTTAAACTATAAAAATTGGTACGGCAAACTGGAACAGGAAAAAAAATTGCTGTGTAGCTTATTTTAGAATTATTTTCTTACACCCATTTCCTCTCAGTGTCCAGACTGTTGCATAATGGATCTTTCTAGTGTATGTTCTCTATTTCTCCAAGAAATCCTTCTTTTATAATGAGCCGGGCATCACCAAATTATGCAGATTAAAAATCTCTTCCTCTCTCCTTTTCTTTTTTATGTTTGACCATTCAATTTTAAAGGGATAAAAAAGCAGGCTTAGCAATAGCAACACTAAAATCTACTGTGAGTCAGAGCTCTGAAATGTCCTGTAGTTCATTTGTACAGTCTAATTCAATGACTTCACGAAACCTCATAGTATATAAAAAGAACTCTGAAAAGTCTGTGGATATTAAAATGGCATAATCTGTCTGTTCATGGTATTGCTAACCTAACCAGAGATTAAAAACTCTGAAATCTAGTCAACAACCCATGGGATTGCACTGTGGCTTCATACAATGTTATATCACCTCATTCTGGTTGGCTTTTTTTTCTGATTTCTGTGACTGAGTCTGTCTTCTGTGCCTTGGTTTTATAAGTTATTCAGCAGAAGCTCCTTAATGCAGCTTGACTTTCTAAAACTATCATGTTCTTTTATGTATGTATGTATATATATATTCAATTTTATATGCATATGATATTCTTAAAACTTGATCTGATCCTGCATTTTCTTCACAGCCTAGCTAGAATTATTTGCTATTCATCAGGAGAGATTACTTCAGACTCTGAATTGGAATATTCAGCTGCATAGGTCCTACATTCTGAAATTCATTTTAGTTGGAACAAATGCAGAAAGCAAGGGGTTTTATGTTTTATTTTGTGGGCTTTTTATTTTGTTTTTGTTTTCATATAGAATATGCAATTCAATGCCATGAAGTTGTTAGCAGTACAAAGTGAAGTAAATGATTTATTGTATGCCTTTGCAAATCTACTGGAAATGATTTCCACACAAAACTAGTACTGAGAATTTTAAGAGGCAATCATAAGTCATAACAACAGGAATGTGAAGAAGTAGCGTCACCATCTGATTTGAGATGCCATGCTGTCTTCCTTTTTCCAAAGATCTTGGAGACTGAAAGTTCAAAAAAGTTTTAGTTATATTTGTCTTTTGGATATGCCTATGAGCAATTTCAAAAGTGGTGCCATTACTGCACCTAGACTTTTCTCATGGCCATTACTTTCTGGGACTTTTCATAGTGGAATCTGGAAGATTTTTCTTCCAAAATGAGAGTGTTTAGAGCTTTTAACACTTGCTCTGACCTTTAGAACTAGAAAAGGAGTTACAGTCCTTCAGCTAATGAAAGATTTTTAGCAACTCAATTATTTCTCCAAGCATCCTTCAACTGTCTTACCCTTAGGGAGACCAACATTTCCTTGATGAAGAAAGAGAAAATAGATATGATTTATGACATACTTTTAATATCTTTTCCATAAAAAGCCCTCTCTGCACCTAAGAATTACTGATGAGATGAACAGATTCTTCTACCTAGTCCGCCAATAACTGGCAAGAGAATTTAGGTGCTACTCCCATTCTCTGATTCAGAAAAGTGCTTATGCTAGTGGCTATGAAATGTCTTTTTTTTTATCTTTAGATAAAGAATACATTTTTTCAAGTCCTGTATACACTAATTAAAAGAAAGTTTACCACGTACAAATAATTCACATAAATGAATCCTAAGGAGGAAGACCTACTGCACTTCAACAAGAAGCTCCAGTAACTTATATATCCCTGGCATAGAGATTTAATTATGTAAATTATGTAAAAACAATCATGTGTAAACAGTCTTCACAATAAATAATTTCACAGCTTCATAGAAAAAAAAAAAAGATTTAAAATCAAAGTTAATATAAATTAAAAAGAATAATTAAGCAGAATATGAATATGGGAGGGGAAAAATCTTGAAATATCATTGAACATATAAATTACCAGAATAGAATTCTTAGGTGTCATTGAAATTGGGATTCATATTGATCTCAATAGGATTTCACCTTCAGAGTTTTACTCCAAATCACCTTTTTTTTTTTTTTTTTTTTTTTAATTAATACTTTCAGTGGTAAAAAAGAGAGAAACTGAAATATATCTTATCTAGACTCTACATACCGAACTGTCTGGCAGCAACAAGCATTACAAGACTTGACAGGATGGAATTTTAAATCCAACACAATCATATCAATCAGAGGGCACAAGCCAGAGCAAAACTTAATAGCCTGCTGCCTCCTGCATTGATGAGAGCAAAAAGAAATCCATAAGCCAGGCAGTTTAAGGAAGGTTTCTTCCAAAGCCCTTTTAAGAAATACAGGTTTCACTACAGCCACAAACCAGAACAAGATGTAATGAAGAAAAACTGCACTATATTTTAAACCAGCTAAATGGGGATTGCAAAAAGCCCTGTTCCATGAGAGATAATATGAGCAAGCAAAGAAAAATAAAAGCAAACAGCAAAGACCAGAAAAAAATAGACTGACTAATTTACTAAGTGTAATTGAAAGAAACTGGGCAGGATCATTCTCTTAGGATAATTGCCCCTTTCACATGGCAAATTTGTCAGTGAAGAGCAACATTCCATGCAATTTCCTGGGAAGTGTTCTTCTACAGTGAAAAGGTCTGGAGTACTGCAGAAAATTGAGGGACACCATTGTCCAGAACAACAGATTTGAAGCTCCTACCTGATAATGTGTGTTTAGTGATTCTTATTCTGAATTCTGACATGGTATGAAGGGCCATGAAGGGGGTTGAACTTTGCTTTCTCTTTTGAGACAAAACATGGTTGAAACCTAAAGCCACAAATAACAGAGTACCCCCTTGTCATGAAGTCTGACTTATCTTTGCAAGATCACTTGTTATTCAAGTCATGGAGTTTCAAATGGAAATTCTGACTTCAGACATAATGCAAAACTAGGTCTGTATTAGTTTGGGGATTTTTAATAAGAAACCCAACTGTAAACTTTAACCTATGCTTGCTAATTGACAGTCAGATGAAAAAAAGAAACTATTTAAGACTGAATAGGATTAAACATAAACTTTATGCAAATAAGAATCATAAGGACCTGTCCTACCAATATTATAGTTTGAATTTTAACCTTCAAAATTAGCGGTATTTATAGCTACTCAATTTTACATCAAAGAACTGGAACTTGAAACCACAGAGTTGCTTCTAGTGCTACTGTAAAATTACACCTGTACCCGTCCTGCTCATATAGAGTCAATTTTGTTTTCAGTAACAAATACAGTCTTGTATTTTGGTTTCAGGATGAGGCTAATGTTGATAGCACACTGATGGTTAGGTTACTGCTGAGCAGACTTACACAGAGTAAAGACCATTTCTGCTTCTCACCCCACCAGCAAGGAGGCCGGGGATGCACAAAGAGTTAGGAGGGGACACAGCCAGGACAGTTGACCCCAACTGACTCAAGGGATATTCTATACCATATGGTATCATGCTCAGTATATAAAGCTGAGGGGAGAAGAAAGAAGAGGGGATTTTTAAAGTTGCAGCATTTGTCTTCTCAAATAAACCTTAGACAAGGTGGATCCGTGCTGTCCTGGGGATGGCTGAACACCTGTCTGCCCAGGGTAGGTGTTAAATAAATACTTGTAAAACTCTTCGTTTTACTTTGGTTGTGTGTGTGGCTTTTGCTTTACCTCTTAAGCTGTCTTTATCTCAAGGCATGAATTTTCTCATTTTTACCTTCCCAGTTCTTCCCCCCATATCACCGAGGGGGAGTGAACAAGTGGCTTGTGTGAGGCTGGGGTTGAGGCATATCAATATCCAGAGGTAATACCATAATCAGTTCCCATTGCAAGAATCTGGAATCTGCCTGTCCCAATTAAATAACTGCAAGACCATTCTGAAAGACATATTCTCCCCAAAGCATTGCAGAAATGTAAAATGAGCTAAATGAATTAGCTGGAGTACGTAGGTGGCCTGCTCTCTTCCTCTAGGTACATTTTGAAGCTTTTCTAAGATCTATTCTATCAATTAATTCCTTTTATGGCTCATAACAGTAACAAATACCATTTTCTTTTCGAATAAGTTTTGTCTCATTTTCTTGAAAAACGTGGACTGTTGTGTACAATAGTTGTGCAAGAGTCATGATTTGTAATTATAAACTAGACTATGAAGACCTGGATTCTTGCATAGGTGCAAATACAAAAACTCAAAACTAAACAAAACAAAATAATGTGGAAACAACATTCAGTTTGAGATCAGGAGTAATCATTACCTAATGATGACTTAATGACGACTTAATGACAACTTAATGACATGGATGAAGAATACACTGAGGTTTTTGTTGCAATATTGACATATGATAATTACCTTTGAGGGCATTTACACTTATAGATCAAAAGAGTGCAATATATCCATAAATAATTGCAGAACAAAGTACGAAATTAGTGCTGATGCTGACATACATATCCTACTCTCTGATAGGAAATGGATGTTTGGAGTTATAATATCAGGGTCCTTAAACATTTCTGACTTACCTCTAGAAATACTGCAAAGCATTCACCTGACCACAGGATGAAATTCCTTCCCTACCATTATTTATGCAGTGATTGCACCACATCTGCCAAATGCCTTGTTTTTATCACTGTAAGTTATTTGAATACACCTTAGGCATTCAGTCACTTCCATTATAAAAACATTATATTGCAGCATCGCTGGGTCTGTGATAAGAATTGTAGTCCTCCCCTCATTTTATTAGGAACCATTCAAATGAACACTATATATATAAATATATATATCGCTACTCCAGCATTCATAGTTTTATTTTTTTATAAAATCTATTATTTGGTGCTACAATGAAAAGGCATATGCAAAATTAGCATATAAGCAGCCATAATTATTTTGGAAATAAAATACAGGAAAGTCAGGAAATTAAATTCCCAGTGTTAAATTTCAGT
Organism: Sturnus vulgaris; assembly: GCF_052056855.1. Lineage (NCBI taxonomy): Eukaryota > Metazoa > Chordata > Aves > Passeriformes > Sturnidae > Sturnus > Sturnus vulgaris. The sequence goes on along the minus strand of NC_142243.1, from coordinate 101,865,835 downwards.
ATTAAGCCAATTCACTTGTGATCATGTATGGAAAAGTGATTTCTAGAGGACATCAATTGTACTTTGCCCTCTGTAAAATTATAAGTAGGACTGATAAGGCAGTTTGACATTTTCCATTAGAAGAAACAGTTTTAGATTATCACTAACATAAAACTTGAAATATACCAGCTTGAATATCTGCCTTAGGAGTACTTTTTCTATTCATGAATGCTCAGTGGATGTAGTTTATGAAGAAGAAGAAGAAGAAGAAGAAGAAGAAGAAGAAGAAGAAGAAGCATGAAAAGTAACTTCATCACAACTTGTAATCACTTTCATAACAGATTAAGAGCTCCTTAGAGAACAGGAGAGAGCAAGGACCAATGGCTGGAAGATAAAACTAGGCAAACTCAAACAGGAAATAACTTTATATTTATTTTAAACTGAGTTATTTATCTATAGAAAGAAAACTACATGTGGAGTACTATGGCATCCATATTTTTAAAGAAAGCAAGTGTGCTATCTATTTGGAACAGGCTTTCTTTGCAGAACTTCATGACAAATACTAGCAAAAAGGTATTTTACTTGATGACTTGAACTATAAAAGAATGCAGACTGCAAGTCCTGAGAGGCTGAAGAGCATTCAGCAAATTGCACAGCCTGAGTGAAAAGGCCTGAGCAGAATAAGACAGCACTTAAAATCCATGGGATTCTATCTGACTAAGAACGTTGATACAAAGACTTAGAGTTCCCTGGATTTGGAACGTAAACAAAATTATATAAGTAGTTCTGTAGCACGTCTGTTCTGTAAGATGTGACAGTCCTGCAGCCTTCCAATGTAAGCAGTTTGAGGGGCATACAAAGAATCTCTGATGTTCTCACGCTCTTCCACTAAATGCCTTGTGATTTCTTTCTCTGATATTGCTAGAATTATCTTAGTTCTGAGGTCATACTCAGCTGTCTGTGATTATTATTATTAGCTCCTAAGAACAGTGATAAATTATGACTTCTGAGCTTTAAATATTTTTTTCTTGCTGTTAACAGCTCTTTTTTCACTACAGTTCTCTTCTCTCTGCCTGCAAATTCTCAGTTATTTCCTGGGGATGTGCCTAGCATTTGAAAATAGAGTTTATAATGCTAATACATTTGTTTCTGATAGTAAGCCCCAACATAAATCAACTGTTCTACCTACTAGGTGGATACAATGCTTCATTGTCTCATAGAATGTAGCTTACCTTATTTTTATACTCCTTTTAATCCATTTAATGAAACCAAGCAGCACGGTAATGGAAATTCTTTTCAGATGCAGTGAAAGTTGTCAAACATCTGTTCACTCTCTTCAATACTCACTGTGTTGGACTACATGCAACCCTCATGACAAGTCTAAACATTTTCTAAAAAACCTTTTCAGAATGTACCCTGAACAACTAAAAATTCAGAATTCAGTAAAATTCTGTCTTATGCAGTAACTGTAGGGAACAGCTAAGAAATCCTGAGATGTCATGTAGACATTAGACTTGCTAGAAAGCTACAAGTTGAATTTGTGCAAGAGTTGGTTCTATAGACAGCTCAGAAAAGTTCTACAGTTCTAAAAGTTCTCAGAAAAGTTCTACAGTTCTAAAAGTTCTCAGAATAGTTCTACTATTCATTCTTAGCAATACAATCACAACATTACTGCATTTGCATGCATAGCAGATTATGAAGTGCCTGAATATATTCTTGGAATTGCTGAGGGATAAGGATGAAAGAGGGAGGGAAAGCACGACTGATTTTAGAGATAGGGAAAGATGTAATAAGTTCAAGAAATAACATAAAGAGAGTAAAAAATTGTGTCCATAGCATCTTTTGGGTCATTTCACTGTCCTCATCAAATCTAGCCCTGAATAGATGTGGGTTTTTTCACTCCTCCCTTGCTATTAGAGAATGAATGAGACAATATTTTTTCTCCCTATTGATCTGATTCAGCCTTTTTGTCCCTCATTGGCAAGGCATTTTTAAATTTCACAGTACTTGCTAACTAGAATATTTTTTGTTGACTCCATTCTTATTTTCAACTTCTAGTTCATGCTGCTTTATAGCAGAGTTAAAATTCTTCTAGATCTCATGCTTTCCCAACAAATAGAGAGATAGCTGGTTTCACTACATAATGCAAAAGAAAAAAAAATAGTTTCTTATCATGTGAATGCAAGCTTATTATAGTTAAAAAAAACTAAAAAAACCCTTGTTTTGATTAGTAATAATACTTTCATTAAAAAGCAGAAATAAAATTCACCCCTATAAAAAGTGATATATCTATATATATATTGTTTTCCAATACACGTCTTTCATTTTTTAATCTTTATGTCCTGTGCCAATATCAACATTCAATATTATCCACTGGTTGTTTTTCTGCTGTTACCTCCTTATAGCTAGAATAGTGCCTGGAGCTTAATTTTATTTCATAGTGTATTTAAAAAAAATGCAATAAGCATCCTTGTCTTGGTAGATAAGTTTCCCTTGAAGATCAGCTAAATGTTAATAAAAGTTATATTTACAGCATTTTTTGGCTGTTTTTCGAGGAGTATTTAAATTTTAGACTTCCAGGGCTATTTATTAATCTTTTAATCTCTATTTATTAATCTTTTAATCTATTAATCTTAAGATTTCATCAAAACTTCCTTGTATGATATGTGTATAATCAGCACAACTGATGATAAATTGGAAATCTCAGGTATAGTCTACCACATATTATAAATGTGTAGATTAACAAAATTATCAAATCTTCCCAAACTACTTACTACTGGTTATTGCTCAGTGATCACAAGAATCATTGATAATATTTGGAAAATGTAAGGATGCTGGTAGCATCACTTTCAAGATTAAAAAAAAAAAAGTATAGTGCGTTCTTTTTGCTTTCCAGATAAGAACATTTGCCTTATCTTTAAGAACAAATATTGTAAACAAAAATGCTGGAAAGATAGTGGAGTCCCATATTTTTTCTCAATAAACTTGCCATTGACTTGTAACTATGGAATAACATAATAATATTGAATACCACTGCATTTTTACTTGACCTATTAAATGACATGAAATATCATATAACTAATAATAATGCAATTAATCAATGAATGGAAGTTAAATACCAATTATATACTTATTGTCTGGGATTTTTTTTTCCCGGCCAGTCCCAACAATATTCTTAACATTCTTGTGTAAACGTTAACATTTGTGCAAACTGTTTTGTTGAGACCCAGAAGTACCAACACAAGCTACACACTGATGCCTTGCAATAGATTGAAATCTCCACATTTCTCTGGATGACTCAGTCCTGGCTGGCTATGGATCAGAACTTCCCTCCCAGGATCAGGAGAGGCAGACTTGCCTAGGGTTATGCTGCCTGCCACCAGAGTTACAGCCCTGAGGAGGAAATCGCCCAGGCTATTTCTGGATGTTGTTAGTGCCAAGTCTGTCTCGACAACTCTGCCCCACACTGACAATGCAAATTACTGATGCTTCCACATCCAGACACTTCTTAGTCCTTTTTGCACCTCAAACTGATGATTACAGCAGATTTGGAGCATTTTCATGCTTATTCCTTTCCTTGTTTGCTGGAACAAGACTGTCAACAAGCTGACCCTCTGATCTTTCAGCTGATAATCACTATGTCAGCTTACTTTGCTTTTGGATAGTGCTGTCATATCGAATTAACGTTGTCTTTAGAGAAAGTTGTCATTTTCAGCTCTGCCATATGACAGGCATGAAAGCCTTTAAATTGTAGGTGATTTTAAATAAAGAAGCCTAGGTAAGTAATATCTTAAAAGTTTTCCAGATACTTTCATTAGAGCTCCAGTGGAAGAGCAAAATCGTTGGTAATTTTATACTTAAAGACACTATAAAATCTATTACTCTAGAAGTTCAGGTTAACTAGTGGTTTTGATTCACTGGGCTCCATGTTTATAGTCTAATTTCAGAAAACATTATCATATTTTAGAGTCTATTATACTTAATAGCCATAGTAGGAGACCAAACTCAACACTTTTATTTTCTCAGCAAGAAAGTTGTAATTTTAACACACAAGTCATGTTTAGTATCACATAGACAACCAGAGGAAAGTCCTCAGCAATTCAAGTTAAAGCAGAGAAGTTATCCGGGGAGCCTGTCTTTTGTTGTCATAATTCCAGATCTTGAAAGAGACATGGACAAAAAACCCCTTGCAAGGACAAAAACCCCTACAACATAATGTTTACAAAGCACCTATGTCATGCTGTATGTGCATAATAAGATCTGTACTATTCCCATTAATATGGCACAGAATTTACTAGAAAGAGAAAAGAAATAAAGTTTCAAGCAAATACCATCACTTGATTCTGGATAAGCAAACTGCGTTATTTACACAATGTTTGTCCTGATTGTTCCTGAAAGTTGACTGAGTCATTGTATAATATCAAGAGTTGTCTGTCCTGTTAACAGTGAGGAGGAAATTCGTTACCTGATATCCTATGTATTACTGCAAGACATTAAACTCAATGCAAATTCAATACTATTAATGAAACTTCTCAACTAAAGAGGAAGGAAATGTTAAGTATGTAAAATTTGTTCTATTTCACTGACATAGACCACACTTTTTGACTTAACTCTTTCATTAATACTTTTAGCAAATAAGGAGAGATGTTATGACTTATAATTTTTAAAATGTTGAGAATTAATTTTTCTTCCATCACCTAGCAATTGAATTGGAGATTTGCAAATTTATTTCTATTTAACATATAATCTCAGACAAATAAAGAAAAATGTCACTAACAGATTCTGAATATATGTTCTTCTAGAGAAAAAAAAGACTGGATTAATTGACAGATAGAGTTTGTCTTAAATATAACTGCTTAATTCTTCACAAAAAATGCCCTAAGTTTTCAGTGGACGATAAAAAAAATAGGCTAGTAGAAATCTTTAAATAAGTGCTTATAGCTGCTGTTATAACCTTCCCCTGAACTTAAGTTCTTGTTAATAGATCCCTTGAGGCATATTAGAGTGAATGACTGGTGTTTATAAATATATTTACAGAACAATATGTAAAATAGGTATGTTACCATTTTGGTTGTTATTGCTATCTATAGTTATATAGCATTACAAAAGCATAAAAATAACACTCCAGAAAATGTATAAGGAAAAGAAAGAAAGGGAAAGAATGGACAAGAGTGGAAAAATAACACCATCTATGGATCCAGCAAAGAGTCTTGATTGATATCCATTGGTTGAGGTGATGGTCACAGTCTTTGTCCATCAGGGCTGGGGGTAAGCCAGCTAAAAACGAAGTTCCAGGGGTTAATAGACATTTAGATGTAGATGGAAAGCCCAGGTACCTCTCCTGGGCAGGAGGGAATTTTATGCCGCCTTTGTAACCTTGTGACTGTTCAAACACTGTGGATTCATGGGCAGCCTGTGGTGGAAGGCCTCAGGAATGGGTCTGGGCCATTTTGGGGACTCTGATGGTTTACAGCCCCACCTAAGACATGACAACTGCCTCTCATGTCAGCACAGCTGTGTGAGTTACGTCCCAGCAGAAGTGATGAATACCCTCATGCCTACGTGTGAATGAGAATGTCTCTGTGAATGTGACCTTCCCCAGGGAAGGGACAGGGGAGGACATTGGCACGCCAAAACCACTATTCCACCTTGCAGCATCTCCTTTTTATCAGACTTCTCCTTTATCTGGCTCAAAACATAGAGCCTCCTTGTGGGGAGTGTTCATCCCCTCTGTCTTATGCAGATCACAGGTTTTGCCATCACACACCCAAAACTCATCTTCTCTCCCTTGGGACGTGCAAAACTGGCCCCAGCAAAGTTGCCTGCTGCATCTGCTGATGGCTGATTGGTTTGGGTCATTAAACTTTAGCATTTCAGTGTCTCAAAGGCGCTTAGCATTAAAAACATCTTTGTTTTTAGAAAATTATTTTATTCTTATCCATCTGTTCGTTCCATATAAAATGGATAAGGTAAATGTTTTTCACACCTAAATCCCCCAAATCTTTACTGAAAAAAAGAAAATTTTCCCATTAGAAATTAAATTCACACTGTAACTGTGTCTGGATGCAAACCAATGTCTGCTGTTTCTGTGAAAACATATAAGTAGAAATTATATCAAAATTAGCTGAAGGAAAAAAACCTCACATTTGAGCATTACTGTTATTCTTGAAAAAAACCCACATCATCAGAGATGTAAAGAGCTGATAAAAGGGTGGTCTACAAAACCCAGACCTGCAGAAGGCATGCTTGAGTCTTGATTGAATATGGATAGAGGTAGAATGTCTCTGGTTTGTTTCCTCCAAGTTAGTCATATGAGGGAAAACAAAAAATAAAAAGGATCAGAGTAGTGAAGGAGAAAATAGACCCTTAAATAATGAATATTTGAAGTAATTTACCCCATAAGACACTTAAGTATATTAGCAGTATTTTGAAAAGACAGTTCTACATCTGTGTTTTGAAGTATGTTTGGTGTGGTTTGTGCTCTGTAGGCAACATCCAACCAATATCACTCATAGCAGGCTGTGCTTTTATTTTCCATTTGTTCCCCATAGCAGCCATTCAGCAGAACTTTCATCCTGAACAGTTATTGTTATTCTGATTTCAGAAGTCACAAACCACCTGTGGGCAATTTCTTTCTGAAACCACTAGCCCATTGTATCTATTTGGTTTTTTCATGGTGACTTGAAAAAACACTCAAAACACTATTGACAAAAGAAACAGTTTTGCTAAAACTTTCACATAAATATTCTAAGTAGATCAATAATACAAACACTTGATCAAATATCTACCAATCAAAACGTAAGCACAGAACTACTGATCCAGGAGAATCTGAAAAAATAGCATTCTCTTGACATATATAATCCCTCTTGATAAGAGACAGCTAAACATTTTCATTCTGGTTGATAGAGTCATGGTATACATTGGAGCTTCTTGCAATACTTCAGCTAAGAGAAGGAGACTTTTTTTCCCCTTCCTGATAGAAAGTGAATTCTTCCAGTTTGAGAAGCTTGAAAAGTTATAAAGACACTTGCAAATAGTCTTATTTCCTAGTTATGAGTCACAGAGTGCATTTCAGTTAACTTTGACTGTTTCTTCTCTTTAATAAACTTTCTATTAATATTGAAATTCTATTTTTTTTAACTGGATTTCTGTCCTAAACAGCAAACATGTCACACAGAGATTTCCTCAGTAAAGTCTGTAATCATCACTCCCCTCACCCCTTGTATGGGGTTTCTAAATCAAGAGTTTCTATTTAATCCCAGCATGATGATGCATTTTATTTCAGCAGATTTCCACGTACAATGATTGTCAATGTCATGCTGACCTTCCTTGTCTTCTACTTTCCAATGGCTCTAACATGGGAGAAAGCAATCTTTTATTATTAACAGACTGTTTTGAAATCTTCTGCACGTCTATCTTGGAATCACAATAACTCAATATTCAATGATATATGCTGCCCTGTCTGTCATTTTTAATCACAAACTGCACATTCCCTGTAATAGTTTAGTATTGTAATGGTGAATGAATCATGCACCTTGATAATAATGTCTTTCAATGCATGTAAAATAGATGGGTATTTCCCCTGCATTTTAATGACTGTGTTTTAATAACTATCATTCTGACATGTAGTTGGCTTTGTGTTAGTAGATAGCAGTTATTAGTGGGCATACATAGATATTTAATTTAAGGAAGATTAGGATAATCAGAAATGGACAAAGGCATTAAAATTGATAAAATGCATCAGGATTTTGCAATCTAAAATCATTCTTTGTGATAGAAATTATAGTTAATTCTAAAGGAGAATGAAAACTTGCAGAACACCAAAGGATACGATGGTTTCCTTTGACTAACTTTTTGTGGGGTTGTGGAGTGTCACTTAATCCCTTCTGGTTTAAACTCTTTAAATTAAACAAAGTTCAAAAGTAAAATAAATAATAAAAATTCCCCAAAAAACCAAAATTAAATTTTAAAAAAAGCCTATAAAAATATCCAGTTAAAAAATCATTTATCACATATCATATAAAACCATATCACAAATACTTCAGTTTTACTTAAGAGATCCTTAGCATATCCCAATATCAGGAAAGAATGTAAAAGAATATTATCCCTTCAGGTGAAAGGCTCTGCTGATGCACACTGAGCCTGTTCTTGTTATGAAACTGAATGAATGAATCTAAACCACAAAAAAGAGAAGTATAAGTAAATTGTAAGCACACATTATGGATAGTATAAGGAAAATGCCATATGCATTTAGAACAAACTAAAATAATTTCTATTTTGCTACAGATGAACATGAACTTCATTCACAATCATGTATCTTAAAAAACATGTGGTTTTAGTGGAGGTTTTTGCAAAATACATAAAAAGTAGTGTAAGAATGGGAAAACCTAAGATTTATTAATTGAAAAAAAGGGAAAAATAAAAATATTTCCAAAAAATAATTTTCTCTCTTTTTTTTTTTTTTTTTTTTTTTTAAATTAGCATATGCCTGTGAAAGAAACTACATATTTTATACACGCTAATTTTTGTGGGGTAAAATGCAGAACAATGCTTCAGAAGATAAGTGTGAAGGGAGAGGAAGCATCTTTTTCCTTTCTTACAAATCCATCTAGATAAAGTAATGCTGAAAAAGTTTTTGTAACAGCAAAAAGCCTTTTGTATTTCTGGTGTGTTTTACCAGAGCTTGAGTTTAATACTCAAGCAAAGGAGCATTCTCCTTTCTTCCCTTTTGGAATCAAGAGTTCCACTTTTGGAATTTGGAATCATGAAAATGAAGAAATTGAATAATGAAGTCTTAATTCATCAAAGAAGATGAGCATTTGCATGAATTTTAATGAAGACTTTGTACTTAGACCAGAATAGACTTGAATGCTTTGTAAAGAATGGACAAAACAAATTTATTTTAGGATAAGATGCTCCAACATCCAAAGTAAATCTTCAAAAACATGGATTATTTGCTATTGATCCTTCATGATCTTTCCAGCTCATATGCTAATTCTCTTCCACATATTAATTATGCTTTTTAACAAGCCCAGCTATGAGGTGATATTTTATATCTGCAAATAAGAGTTTTCATATAACAGATCTTATATTAAGTAGAACTAATAATATGCTTTTTGGATGCAATTTTAGTTTATTCTGGTAGGTTTGTGATAATGAAGCGTCTTTTGGTCTAGCTCTAATCTCAGTATTTATGTGTAATTTAATTATATCTATTTCTTATAAATAAGTTTAGGGGAATGAGACTAAATGCATGCTATTTGATATTAAGAATAAGTCATAATCCTTGCTAGCTGCAGGGTTAGTGAGGCAAAACTAATAAATTAAACTATGAAGCCGAAAACTAATAAACCTCCAGGAGCAAAAAGTATTTCTCTCATAATTGAAAACATGAGATATTTGTGAGCCAATGGCAATCACAATAAAGAGTGCAGTGAATAAAGCAAAGTCTCTAAAAGACTGAAAATATCAAATATTCAGCATCAGGAAAAAAAGAGGAGAAAGATTTACAGAGGAGTATATTCATTACAGAGCATAGCCAAATATGCATTTCAACAATGTCATATGCTGAAATACAAATATGTTTAAATAAAGGAGAAGTATTTATGTAATTGGTCTTCTATAAATTCGTAATTCTATTTGCATTTTACTTAGGTTTTTTGCATTTCAGAAGATGTAAAATGGATTTCGGTTGGACACACTGCTGAGGACAGAAACTCTTGTTTCAGCTGGGCTGTTTTGTAGTTATCTCTAAATATTAGTCAGCTAGATTTCTTCTTGCTTTGCTCCTTGGCCATGATCCCAGAGTAGCCACAGTGTAAATGTACACCACTGGCCTTGCTTTTGGAGCAGTCAAGCTCACTCCCCCTGGCACTCAGGCACAGTCCATATGGTCCATACAGCCACCCCACTGTTATCATTGCCTTGAATAAAGAGATGGGACCACTCTTGTGCTAAACATGATTTATTGCTCCAATTCACATCAGCCTCAAGGAGTGGGATTGAGAGAAGCAAGAATCCAGCCATAGCTCAAAATGTAGTCATGGGTTTCTTCACTACAAGGCCATATATAACATTTTAATCTGATGGAAAGTTGCTACAAATTATATTTTGCTTTTCTGACCTATCACCTTAATTTTGCTGCATTGCATATACTTTTATCCAATGAACTATTGTCACACATACACACGTCTCTATTATAACACTTAAACTCTTAGCTTACCCTATACAATTACATTGCTACACCATCTTATCTAATACAGTTTCTTACTTAGAACATATTCTTACTTACAATTATAGAAACATAAGCCTACAATTTTTCTGCTTAATATCTGTGCGCTTCTATTTTTACATCAATCCAAGCTTTTTCCAAGGCTGCAAATAAAACCCTTCAGTATCTGTGAAGGTTTCTATCTTTCTGTTTCCCACACCTCACTGCATGGTCCATTTTAGTAAGCCAGCAGGGAGCTGCTTTGCCCCATCTTGGCTCCTCTGAAAAGTTCGACAGCACCATCCACCTGCACCGGGTACACAAGGCACACCATGAGTGCCATCTAATCCAATGGAAACCAGGAACTCCTCAGGCTCTTTGCTTCTGAATTTTTTCCTTTATGTTGTTTAATTTAACATTAGAGTATAGATTTTGGAACTTGAAAATAACCAGTCTATAGCTGTTTGCTGCGAAGTCCAGTGTTTAGTGTTAGTTTACCATCCACAAAAGTAATGATATGGTCTTCATAGGAGTTAATGACAGGTTTAGAATTGTAGTTTGAAATACATAAGGAAAGATGTAAAGAAAGGTGAAAGAATTCCAAGGTATGGCTGAACTCAGCAGATCATCTCAGTTATAAACTACTAGATTTTGACTGCAAATAAATTCCATTGCTGTTGACCCTGCACATTTCCTTGTTCAGATTAAAGAGAGCATTAAATATGAAAATTATAATTGAGGATTACCACAGGTTTTGTTATCTATTTCAGGAGCATATGACCAAGAGAGAAGGATCAGGAGCTAAATTAATTTTTATACAGGTAACTCTTTGTGCTATTTTTTTGTCATAATACTGAAAGAAAGCTGGTTAAAGTAGTGATTGCCAGGGTAGGGTGTCTAAAGCAAGCAACAATAGCCTGTGCAGATGAGTAGCTTCCCTTACTGAATAGTTTACATGTCTGTAGACTATATTAACTGCATTCAGTGTCTTAATTTCAATGAAATCCAAATCTTATCATCATTTGTGTCCAATAATTTGTTTCTTTGATACATGTTGGGTTTTTTCCCCCGAACCATTACAGAGGAAAGTGAGTGTGGTGGTCCAATGTGTGTTGAGTATGATGGGGAACATGGGTAGAGGGAAAGAAAGTGATTGCTAAGGATTTCTTTTCAGAAATAAAAAGGAATTACTATAACAGTTATCTAACCTTTTTACAGTATTTTGCAAATTTCATATATAATCATATTTCACTATGATTCAGTTTACAATGAGAGTAAATAGATTTGTTAATGTATCAGGAAAGAGCTCTCACTGTTTCATAGGGTGGACTATTCAGACTTAGGATGGCAACTAAAATTTTCTTGTATACAATGTTTAATATTCTGGTTTTTCCACAATAGTGAATCCTCTTGCTGTGACAAGGTGAAGTCATAGGAAGGGAACCTCAATGTTGCTCTTGAAACCAAAGTGTTAATGTGGCTATTTCATCTAGTTTCCTATAAAATTAATCTATAGTTTTTCATGTATATGTATTTTAATCTGTCCTTATTAACAGCATAAAAGAAGCTCCAATTCCACTGCATCCACTGGAAATGTTTCATACCATACTCCAGTATTTATTTTCACTAAGTTTTCTAGAGTGGAAAGGAGATAAAATATCAACACTCCCAGTGGAACAGAAAGAAATTGTGTAAAAATATTTAAACTATTATATTCCAATTAATGGTTTATAAAATAGGTGAAGTTTAGAAACCCACACCCATCAGAAAATAACAAAAAAAAATTCCTTCCTTCCTTCCTTCCTTCCTTCCTTCCTTCCTTCCTTCCTTCCTTCCTTCCTTCCTTCCTTCCTTCCTTCCTTCCTTCCTTCCTTCCTTCCTTCCTTCCTTCCTTCCTTCCTTCCTTCCTTCCTTCCTTCCTTCCTTCCTTCCTTCCTTCCTTCCTTCCTTCCTTCCTTCCTTCCTTCCTTCCTTCCTTCCTTCCTTCCTTCCTTCCTTCCTTCCTTCCTTCCTTCCTTCCTTCCTTCCTTCCTTCCTTCCTTCCTTCCTTCCTTCCTTCCTTCCTTCCTTCCTTCCTTCCTTCCTTCCTTCCTTTCTCTCTCTCTCTTTCCGTCTTGTCGTCTTTCTCTCTTTCTTTCTTATTTTGGCAATTTGGTGGGGATGAATGTGCAGGTTCTTATGGGACTTCCAATGCTAGGCTGTCAAACAGCCTTGGAATAAAGGAAATATTGGCTGAAAAGCCACCAATTAAAAGCAATCAGTTATTCTTTATTGTAAACTAAAATTAAGGTTCTTTGATTGAAACTGAAAACTTAAGAAGTAGTTTATTTAAAGACCCAGACTTTGAAGGAGAGAAGAATAAAATTTTTTTAAAGTAGCTCTTCCTTTTCCAGATTAGATGTCAATGTATTTTTTATTCATTTCCCTTCAGATGGCAAAATCTTCAGTAATGGTTAATCCCGAAACAGGTAAAAATTCTTTAGAATAAAAATGCAAACTATTTGCTAAACTTTGTTCTTGGACTCAAAGCAGGCCCTACTTTCATGTAATTTTCATAAGGTTTTTTTACAGATTGTAAATTCATCCCAATTTCTGAAGCCTTCCTTTGTAATAATCTACTCAAAATCTTTTTTCTCCTATTTTTTTTTTTTTTTTTAATTAGAATCTTCTTTGGGTAGTTTTAGTCACTCTTGTAAGGCTGTCTTCAAAATGTCTCTGCCCATGAATTGTTTTATTTGTTTAGTTGAAAAGCAATAGGATAATCCTGTATTAAAGCAGTTAGCTCAGGGCAAAATCTTCAGGAGTTCTCCTTAAAAGAAAGAAAACCTCAACAAAACAACAGAATAAACACAAAAATATTCAGTATTTTACTTTACAAACAGTGTACCTGTGAAAATAATAATAGGAACCATAAAGCTTAAAAGTTCATAAGAAACTGTATTTGAAGAAATACATGTTGAAAGAGACCTCCTCTCTTACCAGTTTTGTTTGAGCTAGAAATACTAAAACATCAATATTTCAGCATCAACTGAAAATTTCATTTATATTTACTAAACTTAATGTTTCCTACAATGATTATTATACACAAACTCTGTTAAGCATAATATTGGAAAAGTTTAAGAAGCAATCATAGCAAAAAAGGAGTTTTGCTGATGGTTGTAGTAATTTTATACAGTAAGGAAAAGTCTTTTCTTCATCCATTTTTTCTCTGTTAAATCTTTTTTTCTTAGATTTTTCTCTATTAAATTATTTTTTTCAAGAGATACCAAAATAATCCACGTGTAAAAATGGAGAATTGTTTTCCTTGCTATATTCAGCCTTTCAACAAGTGGTTGTTTTTCCTGAAAATATGATAAACTAATTTGGTACTGCTGATTAGGAAGAGAGGGAGGGGAAAATGGCAAGTCATTTTACCTTATTATATGACAGTTTTCAGTGACTTATTTTATTCTTTTTATTTTCACATATAATGGTTTAATCAACGTTCCTAAATTCTCCAAGATTTTTTTTTAAAGAGAAGAAACCCCATGCATATATGAAATGAACACCTGCTTGTATATTACAGATCTTTTTTTTTTAACAATAAAATTTTATCAGCCATGTGATAGCATATGAAAAGCTAGCAGGTATCATATGCTTAATTACCCTAGCATATGGTAAAATCGTAGCTGCAAGAAATTTCTAGGAAAGTCTTGGCAGCATGGGAAATATAGCCTCCAGACCAACAAAAGTGGAAGGAGGTTAATTGCTCGCTGTAATAATATATGTTCATGGCAGTGCTGCTCACTTGTTCTGTTGCCCTCTAGAAAATTTTAATTTCTGTAGAGCCTATATAACTTTAAGAACTTTAATGTAGATTAATATGCACAGCTACACAAATAACTAATATGCATAGTCTAGTAGAGCACACACAATTTATTATCAATGTCGTATACATACATGTATTTATTCATATCTGTATAAATGCATATAGACCTATGGCAGAGAAATAATACTTGTTAAGTGTCCTTGGGGATGAAAGTGGAAAAAAAAAAAAAAAAAAAAAGATAACATTTGAATAAAACACAAGAAGGGATAAAACACAAGAAACACATACTCAAGGGAATAAATAGGACATCAATGATGTGACATTGAAAATATCTGAGTCATTTTATCTTCTGCTACTGAGGACATCTCAGAAACTTACCTTAAATGACCATTATTACTATTTCATCATTTTTCCTGTTCTCCAGTCATTCCTATGATGATGAGAGCAGTTTTAATTAACAAGCAACTTTCTTTTTTTATTAATGGGAAGAAAGGGAAGATGGGAGAAAAAAATGGAAAACAACTTAGAAATTCTTCAAGATAAGTTACTAGATATTTCTTTTCTCTGTTACAACTACAAGTTTGCTATATGAAAATGATGTTTGTACTACTTTTTCTATTCAACATTAAACATCTTGATAGAGTTTGGAATTGAAACTATGATAGTGAATTTGCTTAAATGTCACATGATTTCCCATGCCTTTAGTGTCTATTTTTATTGTGTTGGGAGCCTGCTATCAGCATTCTGGATTATGGTGCTTTTCACCGCATGTATAAACATAGTCTGTTTCCACAAACAAGCAGATGGCTTTGCCATCTCCCTTTAGAGAAGAAGATTTTCTGTAGCAGACCCGATGATCAGAAAGTAAAAGGTATCAGAAAGTATTTGTTAATATTTATGTGAATGTTTTCCCTCTCCTTTTAGAGACTTCATGAACAGTTGCTGCAAGGACTTTTTTGAAAGTGGTGTAATATTTCTTGGAGAAGAAAGACCACTATGAACCCTGCCTTAAAACTTATTTTAATGTGCTCATCAAAATTTTACTTTATTTGAAAGTATCAACCATGTATATTTGGTCATTATTCACAGCAGAACATCACCAAAGCCATGTACCAGTTATAAAACACTGTTTCTAAGTCACGCTCGTTACTTTGTGGAAGGAGATTCAGCTTTGCTGACTTTCATGGCTCAGCTATTGACATAGGAAAATAATGTGGATAATGCAGGTGCAGAAGAAATATTTACTCTGTGCTTGCTAGATGAGAGACTGATCATATCCCTCAGAGTTCAGTGTACTATCATTCCTTATTTGGGCGTTCTAACATATGTGTCTCCTTCCTGATTTTTAGCACAAATATTTATAAATATACCAATCCTAGACACACTTTAATTTATGGTTAGTAATTTTAAAAAATTACTCAGACTAAAGCAAAAACGGCCTTTCCTCCTCTTTTCACCATCATATGTGATCATTTATTTTTGTTAAGAAACTCTTTATAAACAACTGTGTAATTAGGTGTAACAATATTAAAGAACAACACAGGTAAAAGCTTTTCATGAGGCTGCTCAGGGTGATATTAGCCCACTATGATAATTAGTCAAAAGTAAGACATCATCCTTGCCTGTCTAGAAACAACTCAAGAGCTAACAAGTAACTCGTTACTGGTTCTAGGTTCTGAAAGCAGGGTTACTATTTCAATGAGAGATACCAAAATAAAAGCTATGTAGTTTGCTTTTTTCTTTCTCCATTACTCACTGTCTTTGCTTCAACCTATTCTCTTTGTCTGCTCTGAGTCAATTTCTGGTCATCTGTACTCCAAAGGTTTTGCACGTGTGTAACATCCATCATGAGTCCTACCAGTTTATAGAAAAGGATTGTAAAAACTAGTTTTCACTAGCTATATAAAGGTTTGCATGTGATGTTTGAGAACAATCCCTTGCTCACTATACTGGGAGAAAGACAACATGGGTCCAATGGATGTTTTCATAAAGGATTTTCTGGACATTGGAAGCTCGCTCCGGTCAGCAGCTTTTGGCCTCTGTCAAATATGAACAACACTAAACAATTTCTAATAATGACTGTGAACACTTGCTAAATACTAGAACAGTATAACACACAAATGCAAATAAAAATCACATTTACTAGTGCTGAAAACTTCTGGGTTTCTCCCCATATACAAATTCAATAGATAGGCTACTGAAATAAATTATGAAGTAAAGTAGCATCTTGGCTCAGTTCTTTATCCCAGGCACATATGCTTTACTGCAGAACAGAATGAAAACTGCAGAAAAGACCGAGATCCATATTTATATTGGTGTCCAAAGAGTTTAATGCACTTACAGACCTTAGTATGAATTTCCCTAAACCATATTTTCAGTAAGTAATACCTGGTTTCATTTCAGCTTAATAAGCACAAGTTTCAGTTTTAGCCCCAAAGCAACCTGAAATGCAAAATGTTCTTTTGTTTTGTTTGTTTTATTCTTTTTCCTGACAAAGAAAACCAGAAGAAAATGGATGAAATATTTCTGGTTAAATAAAATTAATGAAAGATTTCTGGTTAAATAAATCATTTATCTATTTCCATCCTATACTCACCATGCTTGCAAAGAAAAAAAAACACTACTGATGGCAGCACACACAGGTAGGACAACAATCTGGATTTTGAAAAACATGGGTTTATAATCCATGTCAATGCTGACAGAAATGTTACCCATTTTTCTTAAAATAAGCTTAAATGAATATGGTAAATAGTTCTTTTAGACAGTTCTGATGGTGGAAGAGAATCGGAAGATGGAAGAGTTGACAGTCAGAAAAGCCAATGTCTTCTCAAAATTAGACAAGGATAAATAGCAACAAGAAATTAATTATATAATTCCTTTATCTATTGTCATAACTCACCGTAGTGTATAGATGGAATATCTCTTTATTATCAGTCCTGACTGGATTACTTTATCAAGATCTCAGTGTGATGTGCTAAGTTTCTCTGTGTAGGCAAGTGAATAACCTGCAGAACATTATTACTTTCACTCTCTATTGAGTTGGGCTGACTTTGAATGCCATATTCAATTTATTCCTCCCTAAGCAGCCTGTCTGCAATGTCAACACTTTTCCAATCAACTTGCATGAAACTATGGAAGGCACAATGATTTGTTAAATATTTCCTATAAGCAGTTATTACTGTGCCATCAGCGTGCATGTACTCTGCATTACTCATGCAGCATGTTTATAAATTACATTGTCATCATGAACCATTTCCATCCACTTTGTTTGTCCTTGCTGTCTTAAAATACACGCTAGTTATCAGTCAAAACTGTAGCAAATGTTCTACAAGGTCATTCAGTGCAAAACAGATGTTCCTATAATTTATGGAGATAAACATGTGCTTGTGCTTTATTAGTTTAAGTATTAGATAATAAATTAAGGGAAATATTGTCTTGCAGGGGTTCATCAACCTAACTATATGTTCTGCAATTTAATTTATCGATCAGGATTTTAAATATTTTTGGTTTTGGCAAGCTGTTTATTTATACACATATATTAGTGTAACTGCAACAGTATTTTATAACTTCCTCTATATCTGTAATAAAAGGCAAATGTTACACTGACTGGGATTATTCATCAGGACATTAATGCAAACAATTTGCTGATGGTATTTCATGTGTAATATTAGAAAAGCAAATTTTTGTCTCCGTTTCCTACATTAAATTTTATGGAGAAGGTTATTAAGTAGTAAAAACATTATAAAATTCAGAATAGTTTTCAACCTTTAGGTTGTGGGACTCAATTACCCCTTCCTTGTAAAGGAACCCCTCTCAAAGAGCTATATTGTTTGGAAAATTAATGATTTCTATTATTGTTTGTTACAGAACTTTTCTCAAAAACCCTAGAACAAACAAAATCAAAAAAATTTTGAGAAATCATTTGTAGTATTAAATCAGGTTTGTTAGTAAGTTTCCTCAAACTAGTCAGAGATATGAAGTTTCTCCCCTCCTCTGTAATAAAATTATCGTGTGACATTTTTTCAAAATCAATAAGATGTTGCTGTTTCTTTTGGGGCTTTTTTGAAAAATGTCTTTATTTGAATTCCAGTGAATGATGACTGTTGCAATAGTCAAGTGGAAGAAGAACAGGCTTGTGCTGATGTTCTTTCAGTCACTCGCACCTAATGGAAAGAAAGGATATTTGATGTGAATCTCCTGCAGGACCCTTGGAAGCTTCCAGTATAAAACACCCAGTACATCACTGCAACAACTGCAGGTTCTCACATTTCTGTTCTGCTGTAAGGTAGCAAATACTGGTACAGCTGGACTTTCTACTTCCTCATATCACAGTGATAAACTGTGCTGTGGATGCAACCACAAACTGGAACAAATGCACACACATGTATGTGCCCACACAATCCTCAACACCCAGTTTTTTATGACTTATGGGCACTGGACTAAATATGTCAAGTCAAAAATCATAGCAGCAAATTCTACATTCACCATGCAAAAGCTGATGTCCTTTCAACAGATGAGAGTCTTGTTTCTTAGTTTGTATGTAGAAGTTAAACACTTTCTTTTTGTCTCTAAATAAAATTAAGTTTTGACTGAGTGAGTGAAGTGCATTGGCCAGATTTATCTAGGGTATAAGGGATTGCTCCAAGCAAAATTCACACTGTGACCTGGGGTGAACACAGAGGACTTTTGACAAACTCCAAAGAAATGCTCTCATCAGATCTTGTAATTCCCAGTATAACATAAGTATTCTTTCAGGAGATTTATTCACTTTTAAGGTTTTGATGTGGACTTATGCTGTTTAAATGAATTTTAAATTGGGTGAAAGAATTAAAACACAAATAGCATATGAAAGCTGGTCTTCCAAACTTACTCTGTCTCTGTGAAGACTGCAGCTCCTGATGATTTCCTGTGAGCATTTCAAATGCAGCCTTTCTGTCCTTTCTGCCCTAGCAAAGAAATGGTGATGTTTAACATAAAACCAGCCAAATGGCTTACTGATCCTTTTTCAAAAGCATGGGACTGTGGTTTATGAAGACAAAGACCTTGTAAGGGGGTTAATCTGTCAAGTGGAGTCAAGACTTTTTCTTCCTTTCTATGTCACTTTGTATTGAATGACAAGTTATATATACAAAGGGACTATTTTGCCATTGCAAGTTAATGACACACAACAAAACCATTTTCTATTATATTAGTGGACACTTGCACACTCTTGCACTCTTTTTAGAGGTGTAGCAACAATAATCCCAAACTCTCTTTTTGTATATGGAGCATCAAATCCAATTTGTAATATACAAGACAAAGGAAAACAAGTTTTTAACTTGCTTAGACCAATTAGGTGAGTTCTTTAAAGCCACTAGCTATATACAAAGAAACCTGGTACAGCTGACAGATCCTTCACATAAAGTAGCTTCAGGAGAGCATCTAGACATGAAGCATCTGCTTGCTCACTAGGGAGACACACTTCCACTCACTAATTTCAGGCTCTTCTGTACACAGTGCATATCTGTCTTCAGTAATAGGAAGACTTCATTTACACATCTTTCCTTCTAAAACACCTAGGTGAATTTGCTCCAGAAACATAAAATATATGTTTTACATGATGGATTATGATTGGATATATTAAAAATACTGTCAAGAAGCTAGAAAAATTATGTTCATATACCTGCCAAGTTTCATTCATTTTCAATGAGTCTCTATTTTACTGATGATTTAGGATCATTTGGAGCAATTTAGGGAATAAAAATTGATTCATAATAATTTTTGAGGCTCTCTTGAGAACTAGCATCTTTCTAATCTTATCAGGACTACTTTACAAGAATATTTTAATGTATTTCATAATTTTTTCTCCAATGATATGTTACTACTTTCCCAGCATGCTTTTTTTTTCTGCTATGTGTAAGTGAGAGTACAGATGAAGAGTACATGCTCTGACACAGAGTGAAAACAGGTAACTATCTGAAAAAGTTAATTTATATTCTGTTGAAATTTACCAAAACCCAGAGATTTCCCTCAGCAATGGCAGGCAGGAAACTTTCTTCTCAAATTGGTGAACCAAATCTCAAATCAGCGATTGAATACCACTACACTATCCTACCTGAGCTTTGGAAATCTTGACAGGAAAGCAGAAAAAAAAGCAGTCATTATAAAATGGTCAGAAAACCCATATACCAAATGAAAATCATTGCATAAGGCAAATAATAATTCTGTTAATTAAAAGAAAAATAGTATTGATCAAAATTTCCGAGATTAAATGTTCGCTGGAGTTGATTTCCTTTTCCTTTTTGAATATTAAGCTAATGTTTTTCCTTTTAGAAAACCCCAAAAATCCCGCAAACAAATGTTGGTGGAGGAAGTCAAAAGAATATATCACTTTTCAAAAGCTTCATTCTCTTGGTTCTTGGGAAGACCTTACCAGTACATCCTTTAGTCCATCACCTCAGCAGTACCACTGTCATATGAAGGAGTTGATCTTAAACTTTATTTGCATGCAAGCTCTATTCTAGACCTGCAATTACCTACTGGTGAAAAGCCAACATTTTTGAAACTCAGAGCTCTGTCATCCATTAACTTTTCCACTTCCACAGCACTTGCAGGAAAAAGATGAAGGCTGTGTTTGAAGCATTGACATGGTATAAAATCCAGCATCACAAAAGGAATAATGGTGTCCATAAATCATTGCCTGAGTAGTAAACCTTTAAGAAGAAAATCACACTTTTCATTGTTTTGTTATTCTTATAATCATTTCATAAACTATAAATGATCTTTACAGAAGCCTTTAAGGAAAAGTTAGACTATTTTCAGCTTTTCTTTTTATGTGCACATAATGAAAAAAAAAGTCAGGCAAAACAAAGATTTACTTTGAAATTTAAAATGAAGCTAATATATTTATTCAAAGGATAGATTTTTTTTTTTTTTTATGAGAGGACAAGCAGACAAGATAGAGCTTGTTTGCTTTTGTTGACAAAAATTATAAGTGGTTCATCTAGACAAATTACAACTTCAGCAGCATAGCATTTTTCATTTCTGTGCCAACTAAAATGCAAAGTTTGAACTAAAAAACCTGTATTGTTTAATAACATTAATATTTCAAGAACTACTAAAAGTAATTATTAAAAATAAAATACTATGTGTGATATGTAATCTTAAAAATTATAAAACATAACTAAGCAACTTATATGACACTATATAGAGATTGCAAGGGTTGATCAAGTAAAGAAGAGAGTACAATTTACAGTACATGACTGAAGTACCATCAACTGATCTTAAACAATAGTACAGACTTTCATATTAAATAAATTCTTGGTTATTGAAATGCAACAAATAATTACTTCTACTTTTTTCCCTTTCCCTAACAAAATGTGATAAAATAAGAATACCAAAACCTGAAACACTTTTTAGAGCATTCTAGAACTGTGTCTTAATATGAAGAAAGCTAATTTGGGATCAGGACTATAATAATAGCTATTATTAACTCTCTCTTGCTATTTTTACTTTGGTAGAAAATGGCATAACACAAGTTCGTATTGGCCCCAAGATATTACAAGGTTCCTTTGAGAAGAGACTTAAAGAGCTTTTGTGCTTAAAAAATAAAATTTAGCACTCTAAAGTGTTGTGCTTCTGGATCACTCTACTCAGTAGGCCAAATTCTTATTATATCATATTTTACTCAGACCTCTAGGTCTAATAGTGCAACCCACCATATTGAAAAACATCAGAGCTCAATATAGTAATTCACAGTTACTAGTAAACTTTGAAAAATGAGAAAAATTAATGAAAACAATCATTGACATCAATGTAAGAAAAGGTAAAGATTGAAAAAGGCTTATGTAGCAATAATTGTGTTTCTGTTGAGCCTACATGTGGTCAAGGACTAAGACTTAAAGGAAGAGATGATATTTCTCTTTGTCTGTTTTCCCACAGCAGTCATAAGAGTATATGGACTGACTGAAATACCAATATTATGTGCTATCCACCTGAAAGAAGCTGAGCACATAGTTTCTAAAGCATTATTTCAATTTTTAATTATAACCTATTTCTCCTTTGGGGCAAATAGCATAAATCACAAACTCCCTAGAATATTTTGTAGTGTTTTGAATTACTCATAAACACAAGTTCTTGCTGGGAAAGTTTCCTTTATTCTATCTCAAGTCAGATGAAATACTTGTTAGAAAATACAATCATAAATCCAGACTCTTCTATTTCTTTTTGTAGTAAGCAAAGCAACCTCTATAATCAACGGACAGGAATATTGAAGAGACATGATTTTATCATAGGGGTCAGTTGCTAACTGGTGCTGTTGCTCTACGTGACTATCTGGTGATATGGATTTTAAAAATTTGAATCTGTAATTAAATTTAATATGAAAATGCTGGCCAACAAACCAGTCACCACTTTCATTCCTGAGGTCTTTCTTTTGGTTAAAGATCTTAAACATATTGAGATATTTATTTTATTTAATAGAAAATATTATCAACATTAATTGTAGTTCTCAAATTGAATATACACCAGGCGTTCAGGGTTTATGATGATATCCAAGAATAAGATTTGCTGTTAAATAACCTTTCATCACTGAAAGTGAAATACATTCATTTTCCTCTGTATAAAGCAGGGAGTGCCATTCTCAGAAAAGTAATTTCACACTGTCCTTCTCTTCCTGAAAAAAAGCAATTTCTATCATTTGTCTATAGTTTTCTCTCATGTATTTCTAGTTTATACCTCTCTGTTCCTCTCAGATTTCATCTATATCTAAAAAGAGATGGCCTAAAGATTTGGGAACCAAAAAACATAGTTTAAAATATTTCTTTCAAAAGACAGTATAAAAGGATGAAAAGATAAAGGTAGTTGATGTGAAGCATTGGAGGGATTTTGTGATAATTTTGGAGACTTGTATTAACATTCATAAGGCAAATTCAACTGATACATAAAAAGTGAAATTTCTACTCTCTAAACATAAAGAATTCTATGCATTACAAGAATTTCCAAGAAAATAGGTTGGCAGGTCAGGTGCAGAATTAACACTGCATTAATTATTTCAGGCTGATCTACAGTCATGCAAGTTCTAGGACAGAAGTTAGACTTGTTTATTGTTCATATATTAATTAGTTCAATATTCACAGTATGTGGATACTCCTTGGATTATCATTGAAGGATAGTGGATCAATCATTTTAAAATAACTGGAAATTAACATTCAAATAAATGAATAATCCTTTCTGAATTTCTTATCACTAAGGAAAAATATCTGTATTTCTTAAATAATTTAGTGAGGAAAAATATCTGTATTTCTTAAATAATTTAGTGAATAATTTGCTATCTAGGATTGTAAATTGTATAATATTATGATAACTGCTACAAATAACAAATGACAACTCACTCCTGGAGAGATTCCAATAGGATACAAGAACTTTTTAGCAATGAGAATGATCAGTGATCAGACCATTTTGATTTTTCCTGTAGGCTTCTCCCAAGCTGTAAGTGTCAAGCATTGACAAGGAAGTTGGTACCCTTTCTATTCCAGTCCATACCAGTCTGCTTCCTTACAGGTGACCCTTTTTCTAAATTTGTTTTGCTGCTACAGAGGTTTATGTGACTCCTAGAATAGAACCATAAATTAACGCTACTACATGTGATTCTCACAAAAAGTAGCTGAAAAATTTGTTTTAGAGATCAGGCAGTAATTTCACTACCTAAACTAGTGAATGAAATAGTCACATCAAAACTATGAGGAAGGAAAAGTGCTTCTAAAAGTAAGATAATATGCTATTTCATAGGTCTATATTTCATTAACATGGTATCATTCTTTGTTTAAACTGAGCCATGCAAGTACATTTTATCAGGAGACTAACACAAAGATGTTTTACTTCAATATTACTATGCTGCATGCAATCTGTAGCACATTCATTTTACGTACAAAATAGGAAATTTTTCATAAGGGCATATTTTAATGAATGTTGGCATCAAAATATCACTTCCAAATCATGGGACTCTGATATCTTGTAAGCTCATCACCAGCATAGCAGACGGAACTAGTTTGGATCTGTGGACATTAAAATTCCAAGCAATATCCTCAGCCTTGTTTAGCATCCCTTTTATGACATGCTTATTTCTCCAAATCTATTTGTCTTAACCTCTTATGACAGCTTGGCTTGCAGCCCTATTCTTTCAGAATACTCTCCACTGCTGCTGTGGGAATTGATTGGCAGGTTATCATATGTGAGAAATCTGGCACCAGCATCCTGCTCAGGACTAAACCTGACACAGCTGGCCCTGGCCTGGTAGCTGAAAATTGTTCAGAAGTTCAATTTCTGGGCTGGGGAGAAATAATATAGATAGAGACAGTCAGTTCCAGCTCTGTGAAATACTGATTCTGATCTGTTTATTAATATCTTAAGGAGTGTCGTTATGAATTTTTACCAAAGACCTCGGACTCAAGAGAAAATGCTAATATGTAGTGACATGTAATTTATTATAGTTGCAACAAAGTTCAGTCTTTAAGACAATATAAGGTGTTGACAAAACATTAATGGTGGTGAGGAAGTTATAATTTTATACATTTTTAAGATTTCTGACATCAAATAATATTTCTATCTAGTAGTGCCATCAAGGCACAATGCCTCTACCTACCCTTCATAAAGGAGAAAACTGCTTGCATCATTACACTGATGATATTAAATCTTGTTTGTTTGTCAAATATGTGTATGACATTCAGCATTAGGTAGCTAACAGTAAGGATTAGTATTCTAGAGTGGATGCTGGAATGACTGAGAAAACAACAACAAAAAACCCCTCTCGTAATTAGACATATAAGTGAAAAAGTTTGCTTGGCAGAAATCCAGTACCCATATATTAATATAAATAGCCATTAGAGCAACTTTCTTTATTGCTATTCTCATGAGATCTAACAACACAAAAAACAAAGATATGCCAACTGTTGTCTACTATGATAATCTGTTAGAGACAGAAAACTAGTGCATAAAATGTCATTGTTCTCACAAAATCTCTCTTATATGTAAAAATTAAATGCATTTTCATTTCACTTTTAGATCATAACACTCTTTTGTGTTACTATCAACCTTTCCAGTCTTTGATTGATAGTATGATTCCCTGAATTTACCCAAGTGTGCCAGTCAGAGGAGCAACAGAAGCTTTACTAGAAGTATGTCCTGCTGAATGAAAAAGAGAGTAAAATTTATGTTTTACTTGTTTTGAGACTCAAAGGTATTTTAAATTACTTAAATCAACACATTTCCAAATATTTCCCAAGACAATTACCAAAGTAAAACTTTAATATTCCTAAGAAAAAGAGAAAAAATATTAAAATGTGTCTAAAACCATATCTAATTAGCTAATCATGTCCCTAGTCTGAGGTAAAGATAATTGCTGCTCTCAACTTTTGAAACCTTATTGCACTAGAAAAAGAAGGAACAAGCACGACTGTGCATCTAGACGATTTCTGTCTTCACAGCTTCACAGCTCCTCCCTTCTTTTGCCACTCTAAGAAACCGATTTTCAGGGAAAGATTTGGATTTTTAAGACATATCTATGCTCAGATCAGAACAGTAAAAGAAAAGTCTTATTTTGTGTTTCTCTTTCTTAAATATTTACAAATAGTTCATGACTTAGTACTACTAGTCCTACTGTATGTTATATTGTACTCAGTATAGTAAGTTTGTCCTTGATACTGAATTGGGAGGAGCTGTTCACTCTCTCAAAGGCAGAGAGGTCCTGCAGAGAGACCTTGATAAAGAGGCCTGGGCAATCACCCTGTGTATGAAGTTTAACCAGGTGCTGGATGCCACACCTGGGATGAGGCAACCCAGGATGAACAGACACGCTGGGAAACAAGAGTTGGGAGATCAGCAAAGGAAAGGGACCTGGGAGTCCTGGTTGATGGCAAGCTGAACACGAGTCATTGTGTCCTGGCAGCCAGGAGGGCCAGCCCTATCCTGGGGGCATCAGGCACAGCATCACAGCCAGGCAAGGGAGGGATTGTCCTGCTCTGCTCTGAGCTGGAGCAGCCTCACCTTGAGTGGTGGGAGCAGGTTTGGGCAATGCAAAATGAGCAAAATATAAAGCTATTAGCAGGCCCAAAGGAGGGCAATAAAGATGGCAAGATTCCGGTGAGGAATTGTATGAATGGCTGAGGTCACTTGATCTGCTCAGACTGGAGAAGACTGAGGGGAGACCCCATTGCAGTCACAGCTTCCTCATGACTAAAAGAGGAGGGGCAGGCACGGATCTCTGCTCTGTGGTGACCAGTGACAGGACTCCAGGGAATGGCCTGAGGTTCTATCAGGAGAGGTTTAGGTTGGATATTATAAAAAGTTTTTTCACCCAGAGGTTGATTGGGCATTGGAACATGCTCCCCAGGGAAGTGGTCACAGCACCAGCCTGACAGAGCTCAAAAAGTGTTTGAACAAAGCTCTCAAGCACATGGTGTGATTCCTGGGCTGTCCTGTGCATGGCCAAAAGTTGGATTTTGATGATACCGAAGTCCCTTCCAGGTCAGGATATTCAATGACTCTGATTCTATGAAACATTATTTCGTGTACGCATTGCACTTTGTTAATGAAATTACCATTTCTCATTACTGTAATTTATCATTACAGTATTTTATTACAGTAAATTACAGTAATTTATCATTACTGCATTTCTTATAATTTTTTATAAAATCAACAAATGAGGAGATCTATTTGGCGCTTTTTTTGACAGTTTCACTTGATAAACAACTTCTATTATCCTTAACACAAGGCACATTAAAAAACAAACAAACAAACAAACAAACAAAAATCTAAATTGGTTTAGAATTTGGTAAATTTCCGATTTTTATTAAATCACAATTATCCACTGCATCTTGTCTTGGCACCTGTTTTATACAGAAATTCTATACTGGTTTGCTATTATTATCCAATATCAGTCTGAAGGTTAGTAAGTACTGTGGTAGATTTAATCAATGGGTTTTTTGAGGGAGGTTTTATTTATGAGTGTACCTCATCTATAAATACTTCACTATATAAAGAAATATTTTACAAAGTGTTCTTTCATTTTTGGACTTGAAGAGCTGTCTAAACAGAGTATTGCAGTCCACATCATGTTCTAAAACCTACAAAATAAGAGTAGGAACTCAGTCTTCCAGGATTAATTTTTACTTCTTATGCTTTTGAGTAGCTAGGTGATTATAAATGTACAGCTTGGTGTGCTGGATTGCAAAGCCAGGTTTCCTGCTCACTGCACACATGCAAGCCAATGAACTGATGTCAGGCAGCAATCAATATTTTGGGAAAAGCACAGAAACTCCACTCTTTTGCTTCCCTTTTGTTTCAGGTATTTTAACCATCATTTCCCCCATGATGCAGAATCATTGAGAGAAAGAACGAGTCCTCTTAGCTTTTGCCTATTTATGTTGATACCAAAAAGAAAACAGATTTTTAAAATTCTGCAAAGTGGGTATCCACTACAAAATGGAGTTCTTAGTTTATCATCAGAGACAGCTCAAAAAATAAGAAACAGGATAGGGTTGGGTATTTGGTGAGAACAGCAGGGCAGATGGGGCCAGGATCATCATTAGAAAAATTGGCAAAGATATTTAATTTTGTATTTATTTTTAAAAATACCTACACCCAGAAGTGTGTAGAAGTGAGCATCTGGGAGGAGACAGATGGGGTAGGGCAAAAGGTACAGCTGCCAAAACCATAGGAAACAATAGAGTAACTTCTAGAGAGACTGCTTGAAAGAGAAATTCTGAGGGAAAAAATATGAGGTAAAATATAAAGCGTCAAGTTGGATAGAAATATAGAGAGTAGAAACGGGAAGTGTAAGTTTTGCATTGCTGAAATGAGAGCTGTGTGGCTCCTGCCATATAGAATGAACTAAAGTTCAGCTTGCAAATTGTTCTCTGTGTGAGGAGTTAAAGTATTACATCTCTGCTCACTGCTTAAATCAATGCAAGCTCTTGAATCAGGAGAGAATGGTCAGGAGAGTATGATAAACAGTAGGATAAAATTCATTTGTACAAACATAATTTCAGAAAACTTTCAAGTTAAGCCAACAACACAGACAAAGAGAATCCTATAAATTATAGAGTAGAGGTTAGAGAAGTCTTCTAAATGTAACAGATTTTCATTCAGGTAAGGGAATAAAAATATACAAAACTTGATAAATCATACCCTACTCGATAACTCACACCCCTTAATAATGTATTAAACAAAGAGCTGTTCATTGAAAAAGGGAAAATGGCCAATTCTGCATTCTGACAAATCTAAACATTGCTTATGAAGCGTCAGCTGAAGTTCTGGGGTTTTGACCTTTATATTTTCTTTTGCTTCTAGGTTTGAAAAATCGCCATCTCACCCTTCACCCTCGAGTTTTAGAAAATAAAAAATTGTCCTGAATATGATCTGTCAGCAAAGAAAAAGACTCTCAGAGAAGTCTTACGGTTGTAATAATTGCAGCTTTTATTTACCAGGGAATGCAATACTAGCCAATAAACTGGGCCGGTAGAGTTTGGACATTTGGGATAAAGGCAACAAAATGTATTTTTGCAACATCTTCCAGAGCAATTACTCTCATTCTCTGCAGCAGAGAACAGAGATTCTCTTCAGGAACAGAGATTCTCTTCAAGACAGAGCACTTCAAGCAAGGCATGAGAGTAAATCTTATACAAATGAGCGTATTGTTTACATGGTAATATCTCTGTGACAGATAAACTTCCAAAGAGGATTCCTTGGGATCATCTGAGCATATGTGTAAATTACCATAATTTTACATTCATAATCCCACTCTGCTCTCAGCAGTGCCCTAGAAAGCAGGCAGCAGCCTTTAGGGCTCAAAGCCAAGGTCACCAGGGATTCAGTCCCCACAGGAATGGGTGGCCTAGGGGCTGTGCAGCTGTGTTTGTGTTAAACCAAAACCTAGTCAATTCATACAGAGCACAGCCTGCCTCTGTTTTCCATTCTCAAAACTGCTGGAATAACAGAAAATATGTATGTCACACACAAGTTTGTTTTTTTTATTTAATGGAATGCAGCAAGAAACCTGTTTCTCTCTTACAGAAAAGGGGTAAGTGCAGGCATAGTAGAAATATGAAGGTAACTATTGTTGTCAGAGAGAAAAGGGGTGGAGTTTCTACCACTGTTTAATTCCATACCCTCACATACTGGCAAGGGCGAGGTTTCAGCAGGAGAATGATGGGCTGAAAGTGGAATAGGGTGACACAATTGTTTTTAATTTTCCTGCTGGACTTTAATCTAGTACAGTAACATAGCCAGAAGAAAGAATTCAGCCACTCCGTGGCCAAGCAAATCTGTAGATTAGTATTAAAAAATTATTTAAAAATAAATCCCACATTTTTTAGAATACATATTGCAGTTGAACGATTTTGCTAGCTGAAGAACATTAAACTGAAAGTGACTCACAAATATAAGGTAGAACATATTGATATTCTTAAATTTAAAACACAGTTTTTCAGCTTGTCTACCTTCACACGAATAAAGGACTAAAAATAAGCATAAGCATGAGAATACTGAATTTTAAATGATTGATATAATTCCTATCCACAACCTGACACCACTATTCATACTTGCATTTGATTTCTGTTGAGAAATAAATTTGCCTATTGTACTGTTACTACTGAAGGCAAGCCAATTATCTACTATACTTTTTTAAATGCTGCCTGCTGTTTTTTTTATAATGCTTTTTTAATGCTGCCTGCTGGTTTTTTATAATACTTTAATAGCCTATATTTCCTCTTACTCCTACTTTCCTGTAATCTTTAGCTAGGTTACCTAGCTAAACATTAACCTTTAAATGTTAGATTAGCTAAAACCACTACTTAAAACTAGAGTATATCAGAAGAGCTTTTCTCTCCTGAATTCCACCTCAGCTGAAACAAATTCCATTTTTTATGACTTTTTGATGTAGAATATTTTATGGAAGAGAAATTTTAAAAAGCTTCAGTTTTGAATTAGTATAAATGCAAATCCATTGATTCCAATTATTTTAGTATTTTGTAAATCAGACTTGTTTGGGTTTGGGATTTTTTCTGTCCTGAAAGCAACATCTTCTTAATCCATCTCATACTACACGCAAACAATTTACAAGTTTTTAGTTTATATTTGAACTTTATGGATACCATTACAGAAGCTCAGGGATATACAAAGCTAGGATTTAAGCTATGCATGCACCTTATTCTTTCATTTTTTCGTTACATTTTTGGAAAATAAGAGCTCAAGTTTCAAAAGGTTTAAAATAGTTTGACAATTTCTCTTACCCATCCTGTTCCTCTAATGACTATTCAATCTTATAAGGGTGGTTATCCTCAAATTAATCAACATAATAAAGTTTGAAATTCTGAACTACTTAAGAGAGCCTTATAAGAAGCAATATATAAGTTTGATTTTTTCATGGAAAAACAAAATTCACGGTTGTTAATGTCACCTATTAAAGCTGAACACTGGTAAAGAGGAATTTAGCCAGAAATAAAATAATAATTTTTAAAATTACATGCTCTTTCAACAAAATTTATTTTACCAATGCCCAGTTCCTGCTTTGGTATATGGTCATAAAAATATAGTTTCCTTAAAGATATATACTTGGTGATATCTTGGGCCTCCCAGGATTTCACAGGATGATTCATAAACTGATTAGAAATGCCACCCAAGAAAAAGAAAAATGTATATTGCTTTGTCTTGTTAACTAGCATTGGAAAACACCTCCTAGTTATTTAAATGTCTTTTCAAAATAAGCAAACACTAGACCTAGTGAAAAACAATATATTTGTTTAATTTAATAAAGAAAAAATCTATATGCTTAATCAAATCTACATTTAGAATATGTTCTCCTTTACAAACTTATTTTACAATTTAAAAAAAGATACAACTGCCTTCAATCTCTCCCCCCCTTATCCAGAAGCCAACACTTCAAAGGCAATATTTTTTATTCCTATTACTGAAGATTTAAACTCCAGACGTTTTCTTGCTTAAGGACTTGGCTAGGTAACTGTATTGCTTCTCCTAATATGCAGCATTGACTGAGCCTATATAAGAGAAAACCATGTATGTGAGGAGAGCTGCATTACTGGTATATATCATGAAGGTGTGACCAAGCTGAGCAAGTCAGGCAATAAAGAACTGCTGCACGAAATCTTCAGATTACAATCTTAAGGAGTTTTCTCAATTCCAGATTTGAAACATTTTCCTGTATATGCATTTTTACCAACTCTCCCACTTACTGCTGTTTCAATAAATACATACAAAACTAGCGGTTAGTGTAGATATTACAATTTAAAACAAAAAAAAATTAAAGCCATATATGTATTAATTTTGAAAAAGGATCATGTGAAGGGTAAAATGTCATGGTGAATTTCAAAGTTCGCAAAGGATTTCTAGAAATCATTGTCTCAAAATGGTAAACTCAGGTGTCATAAATGGAATTTCTTTTTTGCTGTTGTTTTGTGTTTTGCTTTCTGTTGTTTTTAAATGAATGATAATGTAGGGGGACTAAAATAAAAGCAAAGAAAATAAAATATAATCACTGTTATTCATTGTCTAATACCAATGTCTGATTGCATAGAGAAGGAATTCTTATGGCTGGACCTGAAAATTAATCTCTGTCTGGGAAAAAAAAAAAAAAAAAGAAAAAAAAAAAAAAAAGAAAAAAAAAAAGAAAGAAAAAAATTTTGCAGTTCCTTCAGGGATTCAGGGATCTTCCTTGAAGTATCTGCCACAAAAATACAGCTCTAAATACTTTTATTTCAAGGAAATTAACTCTTAAACATTTAATTCTATTTGTCTATTTGTATTTCACCTCAGGGTAAAAATTTATGAAATTAGTTTGTAGGTAAAATTTTGTATGCTTGAGGAAATAACTCAATTAACAGGAGATGAGGAACTGAAATTTAAACCTTTTTAGTCTAAATGGATGAAAGTTTATAAACATGTAATCCATCTGTCTGGTTTGGTTTGACTTTCCTAGCACACATAGATAGAAATCAATGGGTACCTAAAATCTGATAAAGGATCCAGAGGAAGAAGCCAAGTTTCTGCATTGTGGAAATGCTGGTGCTACAGAGACATTTGCAGCCATGTAGCACGAGATATTCCATGAAAACAAAAATTATACATTGCTCCTTTTAAGGCTGTCCTACATCTATTAATTTTAATGTTTTTGTATCTGATTTTCTTATCTTATGAAATCCTATACTGGTCTCAATCTTTAAGGCAGGGAGAAAATGGAATTGAGGGATAACACAGGAATACTCTGAAGCCCTGTGCCTTGCCATATATTTGGGCATGTTTTAAGTTGCATAACAGGGGGATGAGATTCCACAAAGTCTTCAGAAATCTTTCCCTTTCCTCTTTTATTTTTTAGGTTCTTTAATGGAAATAAATTTAACACATTCAGTGATTGATTCTACCAAGAAGATTTTCATTTTATAATGATTTTTAAAATTTGGCAATGACTGAAAATGGTGATTAGTCAGTGACAGATAAAGAACAGTCGAATGTTCCAGGCAGGATGGTCTCTTCTACTGCCTCCTAATTCTAAATATCTTAACTCCAAGCTACCTATGTTACAGGCACTGAGAAATCTACTTTCTTCACTGATGAACCAAAATTGACTTTACTTGCAGTTACTAGATTTGCAGAGTTGCACACCTGATCTTGGACTAAGAGGTGGACATAAATTTTCAAATCCTCCAGTACCCCGAGCATCTAAAGGAAGAAGAGCAATGGATAACACATATGGAAAACATGCTGAAAAAATTCATATGAAAGAGTACTGGCAACAGGCTAATTTTAGACATCAAAGACTGCATGAACGACGTAACACACTACCAACTTGCCAGAAATATAATACCACAATGAGCCTTTTTTTTTTTTCTTTTCACCTGCCAAAGGAAAAAACAGTTGGTTCGTTTTTGGGGGGATTTTATGTTTTTTTGTTTTGTTTTGTTTGTGTGTTTGTTTCTGTTTTTGGGTTTTGTTGTTGTTTTTGTTTTTTGGGGGGGGGTTTGTTTGTTTGTTTGTTTGTTGGGGCTTTTTGTTTGTTTGTCCAGAACATTTTTACACTGCTTCATAAATATTTTTTAAGCCCCAAGAACAAATTTCTCCCTCCTTCTCAATTGAATAAATAATTTAGCAGCTCAGCCATCACTCTACAAAAAGAATTCCCATCATTACAAGGATGTTGAATCTGGTACATTTTGTACTGCCATTAAAAAGTCAGCCCAAGCCATGAGCAACTGCTGAGCCATGATGTATATATCTGCCAAAAATTCAGAATGTACGACGCAGATATTTCAAACAAATATTTTTTTGTGAGATATGCTTAAGAAATGGTGATTTTTTTCTAAATGGCAGTTTCATTTTTTAGCTTAGTGGCCCATCTTAATATTTTACAATAACAATAATTTATGACAAATGTCAGAATATATGTTTTATGCCTACATGTTTTTCTACTTACCTTTCCATTTTAATAATATAGAAGAAATTCTTAATAATGCTCATTTCTTCCTTTCTCATAATATAACTTCACTTTTCTCTCTCTCTGTTTCATATAAATTTTGTCAATTATATCACTTTTTTGCCACCTGCAAAAAAGAGATTGAAATCAATTTATCATATCAGGATTTTTATACTTTCTGAATATAAGTGGTTATTTAGTGGATGGTAAAACAAGTGAATAAATCACAGAAAAAAAAGACTCAAATGTTTTAAACAGTTAATTTTTTCAAATGTCCTCAAGAAGTCTGTTTGAAATGAAACACAATAATGTTCTCTGCCTACCCTATGCTATTAGCTTTTGTGTAGGCGTATGTATAATTTTACAGATTTCCACAGGAGATTTAGAAAACAGGTCAAGGTGACAGCAACTCTGTTATATAATTTCCATTACCAAACTCTAAACCACATAAAAATCAACTTGAGTTTTTACCACAAATTTAAAAGGACCACAAATAAATTTATTTTTGTGCCAATGTTTGACCTGAGGTGTTAGACTTACGGGCATAAAGACACAAAAAATTTTCTTGTGAAACCATGAATCTCTTAAAGCACAATGTCCTTTCTCAGGAGATATGTAACACAAACCTTTCTCAGCTCCTCTTCCTCTCTGCTCTTCTTCTCCTGAAACTGTCTGAGTCAACTGTTAAAAATGTATGAGGACAAATTAATTATAGAATCAAAACGTGGTTTCAGTTGGAACGGATCTTAAAGACCATCTAGTTACAGCACCCCTGCCATGGACAGGGACACCTTCTACCAGACCAGGTTTCTCAATGCCCCATCCAACCAAGCCATGAACATTTCCAGAGACAGGGAAACACTTCCAGATGAAATGGAATGGGAATCCTCATTCCAGTGCCTCATTACCCTCACAGTAAATAATTCCTTCTTTATATGAAATCTTTCTCCATCTTTTTCATAAGATCCTTTTTATATAATGAAAATCATAAGCTCTCCTTGGAGCCTTCTCTTCTCCAACTGTGCTTTATCTTTCTTAACCAAATCCCCACACAGCTAAATAGTGTTCCTATATTCTTCCCCAGGGACACATTCCTGGTTCCTCTGTCTGAGCATTTTCTTCTTATTCTTTACTTTGACCAGGAGGTCCTCCGTGAGCCATGATTTTCTTGGGCTTTCCTTGTCCAAATTAATACATGTGGGAATTGAGAGCATCTGTGCTCTAAGAAAAATGTCCTTAAAGAGCTGACAGCTATCTTCAGCTTCATTGTCCCTGAGGACCATTTTCTAGGGGGTCTCATCCATTGCTGCCTTAAACAGCAGAAAGTTTGCTTTCCTAAAATACAGCATACTGACTCCACTCTTCACACAGCCCATGTCCCTCAAGACCCTGAATTCCACCAGGATATCATGACTACAGCCCAGGCTGCCACCAATGTTGACATCCCTAATTAGTTATTCTGTGTTGGTGAGCAATAAGCCTAGTAACACTTCTCTTTTGGTCAGAATAAAAAATTATTCTTGGCTACATCCAAGGTTTTCCTGAAGAGCTTACGGTTTGCTG
Source organism: Sturnus vulgaris (assembly GCF_052056855.1). Lineage (NCBI taxonomy): Eukaryota > Metazoa > Chordata > Aves > Passeriformes > Sturnidae > Sturnus > Sturnus vulgaris. The sequence continues at coordinate 101,830,816 of NC_142243.1, read as the reverse complement.
TGCCACATTTTCAGCAGATGCAATAGTGGTGCATTTTGTTCCACCATGTGTGAACAACAGCAATTAGGTCATAATGTCCAGCTCTTCCTGCTTCCTACCCATGAAGTGGGCATTGGTGTGGAGGCACTTCAGCTGGGATATTGACTATGTCACCTTTACAGGGGAACATGCCCTAATTCCCTCTAGGATTTTCGTGGCTGTTTCCCTGTTAGTTCCTAGCATTAGCAGCCCCTATCCCTTCTCAAGAAATCTTGACAGTTTATCATGAATCAGTGGTTTGGACAGCTTAAAGAATCACTTTCAAACATATTGAAAAAGTTGGTTTTAATATAAATTTGTGAAAGTGCAACTTAACATAGTTCAGTGGCAAATTTCACTCATTTACTTACTTCATAGATGAAGCATACACAGGAAAATTGAAGTAGAATCAATTTCAGATGATTTACAGGGATGGCAGAGATGCAAAAGGGTAAGGTAGTAAAGGATAAAAGTACGAAAAGAGAAAGGTGCAAAAGGGGTTGGCAGCACTTAATCATTAACTAATTTAACATTTATAAAATTATTCAATAGGATTTGCTAGAATTGTAACAATGAAATTCATGCTGTTATCAATTCACATGCATGCACCCAGGCAGCAAGATACATCTCTATTTCTGTGTGTAAAAGTATCTATCAAAAATTCCCATTGGGTTCAGTGGAATACTCACATGAAACCCTTAGCATTTCTCACCAGGCAAAGGTTGCACATCGAGGAGTATGTGTGTGTAGGGCAGTTTCAGACCTTTTCAAAAGGCTTCATAATGATGGCACCCTTTCACTCAGGCTATGATTCAGGGGAATAATTTGCCATGGCTAAGAGGTATAATTGCTAACCCTTCATTCTCCACTTTGGTCAGGCAGCTGATATTCCTGGTATGGTTAGAACTGTTTCCACCTTTACCCTGATATGGTCAGGGGATATTTCACCACACAGCTGGTGTGGTAAATGGGCAGTTAACGTTCAGCTCCTTCAGTCAAGCCTTGCCAGGAGCTCCTGAGGTCACAGAGCAGCTCCAAGGAGGAGGGGGTTGGGGTGGGGCGAGGACCACGCATACGAGAAGTTAGCAGGCATTGATTCACACATACAAGATGTTAATAGGCACTGATTCCTTAAGAAAGAAGAAAAAGATGTCACCAGTGTTTGACAAGATTGGAATGGAATATTTTATATAATGATATTGAGTTCTAGGTTTTACCAGTATCTCAAACAAGAATAAAACGATTATTAAAAGATGAAGATCCTTGCCTTACACATCTATGTAAATCTCAAATATAGATATAGAAACATATAATGTATAGTGAATCCAAGTACTTGCATTTTCTTGTAATTAGAAATCAAAACCAGCAACTTTTAAAATAATGATATTAATAAAAAGGCAAGACCTGTTGAATTATGCAGCTTAGGCTTCAATGTATATGATCTATTTGAAATGTTCAAATGCTTACTCTTTCTTTCTATCAGAAAATACAAACCAATGAAGGACGTTTTCATGAATTTGATTAATTCTGCTACAAAGTTTTATACAACACTGGAATTAATCATATTGCCTAACATGACTTATCCTAGCAATTTTGAAATGCATGGGTCTGCAAAAATTATTTCTTTTAAATACAGCACTTGAAAGAAAAATATTTACTTCACTTTTTTTGGAAAAGCAGCAGAGTGAAAAAGGTTAGCAATGAAATATGCACAGACACTAACAAAAACTTTCTCCCAGCATGTTCTATTAACAATTTTTTCATGTCTTATTGAAAGAACATATGACCCAAACTTGAACTCATTTCTATCGAAAGTGATAATACATTGCAATAATCTGGAAGCATGCTGTGGAAAAACTCAAAAGCAGAAGGAGAAATCTGGCCCTGTTTTTTTGACTTGCTATGAAGACAGAACTATGGAAGATTTTTCTGCTAAAGCTTAGAGGGGAAAAAAGAATGTTTGAAAGCTGAAATATGAAACAAGATCTGACCTCTTACCTCTCCAAACCTGAAAAAGAGTCAGAACAGACCTATGAAGGTACAAAATTTATATCCTAGGGCAAGTTTTTCTTCAAATATTTCAGCTACAACAGAAAAATAATTTTCATAACAAATGAAGTGGGGAACCAGACAGTTTTAGGTATGCGACTGTGTTCTCAGCACATTACTCAGTAACTACGCTAGCAGTTTAGAATTCAGTCTTTTTTTCCAGAGTATCACATTTAATTTCAGTTTTTAAGATCATGGTGAAAAAGAGCATTTATCTATTAAAATATAAAGAAATATTTTCAAAGGTCTGTCTAGAAATGCCAATTATTTCTGTTTCTCTCATACATCCAGACCTTTGGTAGGCAGATAATAAAGCTGGGTTAAGAAGTAAGGAGAAAGATTGATGAAAAGAGAGCACTAAAATTTGGGGGTTCTGGTTCAACTGCAGGAATGATCTCATGCAAAGGCAGTTAACAACTTTCACTTTGACTACTTCTTCCCTTATCTCTAAGCAGGCAGATATGCTGCTAAAATCTAAGAATAAGTACAGCTATTTTCTTGTGCCTGTGCGCAATTTGCATGAAGCGTGCAATTTGCATGAAGTGCTCATTTAATCTCTGTGTGTCAGAATAGAAAGAACTATTTTTATTTTAGAGCAATTAACCATTACTTTCAAAATAATAAGAAAATAAAAAATTGAAATAGAAGTTCTTGCATTATTTTTTCTCACTTCATGAAGTTGTGACAAGCTATATAGCAACACCTTTTATCCTCCATTTTCCACTAGCCTCATCTAGCTAAATGTGCAAATAAATATGCATCTCAGCAGAATTCAGAAAAATTTCAGTCTTTCCATACAAGAGAAGAATAGAACCTAACCACAGTTTCAGGAATTGCTTTTCCTTGAAAATGTATTAGTCACGTGTCTATTGCAATCCTTTCTTGAACTCAAAAAAACTTATTCACAGTATGAAAAAATTAATTTATGTATCATACATACTCAGCAAATGCATGTCCTACCCTGACAGCAGGGTAAATTAAAAAAAAAAAAAAAAATTAAAAATTAATTAGAAGTTAAACCATCAGAAACAGGCATCAGGATGCACTTATTCAGTATGAAAAATCATCTGTTGGAAAAAAGAAAATAATATCTGCCCTGAACTTCTCATTCATAGAAACTTTTACTAGTGTAGTTAACAGTAAAAAAGTTTCATATGCTTGGTCATAATGTACAAAATATTTTAGCTCAATATTTGGCCAAATAGATGGCTGGATCATAGGCCAGCCATGGCCTTCTGGAGAAGGGATTTGTCTTTTTTGAGAGTAGAACATGCTCATTTCTAAAAAATTATGTGCATTGCAGATGGACTTTGAAGGAAGAATAACTGGAAAGGCACAAGTGTCAAGTGTGCAGAATGAGATATTTCCAAGGCCCTGGATCACACCCATTGCAGCTGTAGCAGGGAACACCAGCATGGGCTGATGGCTGAGACCTTGAGTACAGGCACAGGGTGACACCACAGGGACACCAGAGGCCCAGCACAAAACACTGAGAATCTCTTCTGAACCTTTAGAGACAGATAAAGCACTATTCAGGGAAAACAAAGCCAAAACAGTATATGCAAAAGAACTCGTGGTAAAAATGGGGCGGAACAAGCAAGGGAGTATAAAATACCAGAGTCTATAAAATGTGAGCATAGGAAAACTGTAGAGCAGAATTTCTTCCACTTTTAATGACACCATGTTGCACCAACACTGCTGCATATCTGCCATAAGGTTTTTCTCAGTGCATCTTTTTTTATTCATCTTTAACCATATTTTCCTTATGAAACTAAGGAATAATAAGTAAAATACTATTTCTAATGGCATTGACAGCTTAAGTTAATTAAAATTTTAAAAGCAGCTTGTATGAATGTGGTTTTTTGCCCCAGTCCTCCCATATGACAAAATGGTTTAATACAGCAGCCCAAAGTCAGAAAAAAGTTGAATGGAGCACAGACAAAAGCACTAATCAGAACACTGCTGGAAAATAGATGGAAATTAGATCTATTAACCTCATGGCTTTCTCTCACAATAGAATATTCTGCTTTCACTTTTTCTGGGCAGAAAAGACTGATGACATTTTCACTTGTCACAGGTTCTGAACTGCACTTCTAAAACTCTCTAGTAACTCTTGGTAATGCAGTAGCTCAGATTCGGAGCCCAATTTAATCTGTCTGGTACACCTCATCAGGGCAACAGGCTGGTTTCAAAGTAAGGGTTGGTTACAAAGGAGACCAAAACCTTCTCATCATTTTTTTCTGTATGGATGGTTCTTTGAGAAATGCATTTTTTAATTCCCCCCTGGAATATGATGAATTTCCAGTTAGACAGAACAATGGACCTGATGTGTCAACCAAGAGTCCTTTAGGAGATAACATAAACACAGAGGATTACTTCATTGACATAGATGAGCTCAAGTCTTTCCAAACTAAGCAGAGAAGGCAGAAGTGAGTGTTCCTTCTCTCTGCTGTTCAAGTGCTAATTTCTCACTCAGTCTGGGTAACAAACTGGCCTTGCTTAGGCAAATTCAGTCTTTCTTTTTTTCCTGTACCAGAGTAGAAAGACTTCCTAAAAAGAGTATGCTAATGTTTTAACTAAAAAGCTTATGAAAATCTTGTTTCAAGATCGATGGCACTATTTTACCCAGAGGAAAAATTCAAATGATCTATTCTTTTTGTAGACTTGGCAGGAGGGAGAGAAGGTCCTTAATTAGATATCTCTGAGATACGATCATAACATACCAAATCATCACAATAAATTTAATAACTAAGAGAACACAGTATTTTCTTTCCTTCCAGTTTTGCCTTATGCACTTTGTATCTCTGGGTAAATAGCTGAACATTATTTAAGGAAAATTGTTTTCCTTTTCGTGTTTAAAAAAATAAAAATAATTTATAAAAACAACAGCAGATGAAAAAAAAAAATGAAAGGTTGTTATGGTACATATGGATCATCATGCAAATTAACCTAAGACAACTAAGGTCCCTGAGCTGGTATTATCCAGGTTGAAGATGCATTACTGCTATTTTTGATTATAAGAAATTATAAACAAAAAGGAGGACAATCTGTTTTCCAAGCTGTTTTAGAACTCCCTCTCTTTCTCAGTAAGGAGTTGATTGAAAACACAAAAATTCTCCCCTTCACTTTTTGAAATAAATAAGCAGGAAGGGATTATGATTTATTCCCAAAATAATCTCTGTGCTTAAAAGTAGTGGAAGGGGATTTAGAGTTCCAGTTTCTTGAGGATGCTTCAAAATGTGTTAGCATTATTTGAAAATAGCTGCAATATTTTCCTGTGGACAGTAGACTTGTCTAGCACTGAATTAGCCAGACAAAATAAATTCAGAATTATTCTACACTCTTTCAGAAATGTCAGACATTAGCATATGCACTTGCAAAGGTCAGTTATTGTTATTCTACATCTAGCAAAAGTTGTTACTAAAAAGTCAGACAAAAGGAAAGAATTCTCCAAGTTCTTGAAAATAATACTTCATTTTTTATTTTCCTTTAATTTACTTCAGCACTCTTTTCTTGATCGTGTGGTCTTAGTCTACAGAATAGTTCACCTCTGCATCTTTGCCTTCCTTTTTGAAGCGGTAAGAGAATATTTTCATAACTTCTAGTTAGCCTGTAGGACTTCTCTGCAACCTGAGGCAGATCAGAACCACTGGGTTGTGCTGGGAGCACTGTGTCCTGTGTCCCGTTTGCGAATCCGATTTCTTGTTTAAAAGGGTAAAGGAATTTCTTGCTGATAAAAATGTGTTTCAGTCCTTGTTGGGATCGCTTTTCTCAACAAAACAAACAGAAATAAAGAAAAAAACCTTCATTTTCTAAAATTATTTTTTTTAACTCTGAAATTCTCTTGTGTATTTGACCTAGATACATTCAAAGATAGTAGAAAACAGAATGAAGTCAGTGAACCTCAAAACACATTAAACCAATTCAATTCCTTTTAGGTGTGACTTTATCCCCCTTGCATATCATTTAACAGAAAGACAAATATGTTCTTGTTTTCTTAATCTATCCTGCAGAACAGAGGTAACTATTCTACCCTGGAATTTGGGTTCATTTACTTTTCAAATCACTTCTTGAAGAATAATATGCAGCCAGAATGGCCACCTGACAGTGTAGAAAATTAATTTTCAATGAAAGCTGTGGTCATGTGAGTGAATTATGGATACCAAGGCCCTCAAAAGCTGTTTATTTCAATTTATTTCTTTCTCATCACTGAGAAATAAAATTTATTTTAGACAAATTTTTAATTTCCTTAGTTGCAGAGACATTGCAAATATGTAGCTCAGATGCAGAAATAGCTCATCAGATTTGACCAAGACGTAGATTATTTAGGAAAAATGCATTTGGCATGAACATAAGTATGTAAATGTTTTTGTCTTGTCCTTGGACCTTTTGCCACCTTTTCACATATTTTCACATATTGTTCTTGTTTAACAGTTATTCTCAATCAAGGAATTATCATCAAATTAATGCTTTAAAATAACAAAGATTAGTGTGTATCTCAAGAAGTGATACAAATGAATACATTTCTGAATGCCAGTTGATAGGGCAGACTTTATTGTACAGATTTTACTGTAAAAAAGGTTTCTCTTGCTTCAAAAATTCTTTTTCAGAAAATAAGTTGTATTTAGGGGTCTAAAGTTAGTGATAGGGATTAGAAATGGCATCCTATATGTTTAGGATGCTCTTGGAAAAAGGAATACAATGTAGAGCATTAAGCACTATGTCTTCATTTTTTTATGACTGAAGACATATTGTGAATGGGCTCAGTTACGAAGCTGACAAAAAAAAATTGCTTTCATGTGATAGAATGGGCTTCAAGAAGAAAACTATGAAGCCCATATGAAGCAATTCAAGGTCTAAGTATAATCTGCAAACATATATGCTTTCTGATTAAAAATCCAAAACAAACAAAACCTGAAAAATTTGTCTTTTTTTCCTCCATTTACATTAAAATAACAACTGAACCCATGGAAATGAAAAGCCTGAATCAATCCTCCGTCTTTTTGATTTGAAAAATTTCTTTATGTTAATATATTAGGTAAACATTTCTTCAGATATAACAAATATAGACTTACCTCTTCTTCCACAGCAAGATTTAATATCAGTACTGCAACACATTGTCCAAAACTGAATGCAATGTGGTCATCAGCCTGACCTGGTTGCAATCCTTTTTTCTCCTGTCTGCTTTAGAGATATTATTCTCTCATAAAAGCCTTGGAAATTGCCTATCAATTTGCATGACATTAAATACTGTTCTTGGAATTGCTGCATTACGAAATACTCAGCTGCAGGGTGTCACTTAAGTAATTGCAAATAAAAATACTTAAAGGTCTGGTTTATATGGGCTAGAGATATTGTAAATTCACATTCCATAGTAAATCTGCTGTGAATCAGAATCTGAAATCTGTGGAAAACAATGGGAAAGGGCAATTTCTGTTTTATTCACTGTATCTTCACACCTTTCTTTATAATGTCCTGTTCAGAGACCTAGATGACACAGTGGCTGACTACTCTGATTTTTCACGTGTGAGACAACACAGGATGTTACCTGGCATTCCAGAAAGGAGAATGTATTTGATTGTCTGGAGGTTGCCTCTTTGGCATGTTTGCACATGTCACAAAACTGTGGCTCGTTTTTTTCTTGCAACTATCTATCCTGATTCAGAATAAAACTCACACTGCTGTGGCAGGAGTGTTGGAGGTCAGGTTATTTCTGTGTAGAAAATACTGGGGGGAAATTTTGGCCCTTATCAGGCAACATATCATATTTCAATCAATACATGTATTTCAATAGACCTCTTATGTGCATCTAAGGAACTCTGAAGGAAAGCTTTTTGGAGGGAAATGGTGATTTATCAAAACAGAAAGTTTGTAGGGATCAATCAGGTTCAGCTAAGCATTTATTCAGAAGACTTACAGGTGGAGAAGGAAATTTTGAGTATGAGAAGAAGAGAGTACTCTTGAAAGCATACAACATACACTGCTGACAGCACAATGTTGAGGGTGTTGACCAGTCTCTTGGGAATGTGGGTTTTTTAAAAGCTTGTTCCACAGAAATATTTGACCACTCTGTGCCTGCAGGTATGCAGGATCCCTAAGCTACAGGTAACAAATCAAGAAATTTAGAATCTTAAGAAATTTTAAAGGATCATGTATGACATCTACATGACAGAGATTACAGGGAAAAGGGAAATTTATTTTCTTAAGTCCTCTGATTTTTTTTATGTACTGTGTATCTTTTCTACAGTAAATATATGGTCTTGTAACTACTCTGTAGTACAATTCCCTCACCAAAAATGTAAGTCTATCTTTGCACTTAGACAGCTCTTATGCTTTCTGCTTTCTCCATTTGTTCATATGAAGATTTTATGATAGACTCATCTACTGCAGCTTCATGTAAGAAAATCTCATTATCTGAGTATGTGTTCAGTCTTCCAGTGAGAATCATTTGCAGTAAAACCTCTCTCATTTTTTCCAGATATCTATTTATATAAAATAAAGCCAAGTCCCATAGTTCCACTGGGACAGACAAGATTTCTGCCTAATTTTGTTCTACTTTTCTCCCCTATAAATTTATTTTAGTTAGTTGCTGCTTCTGTCACTTTGGCTACCGCAAGCATTAATATAAATTTTCTCCTATACCCTTTGCACCAGTTTGATCTGAAAAGGCCATGAGACCAACCATGGAGTTTTTAACATTTTCAGCAGGAAAACCAACTTGCTATCAAACCACCTCTTCAATACAATTGATTGTCAACTAAACAAGCAAACTTAAGTGCTTAAAAATTAGGGTGTTTAAAAATCTTCTAATACACCCTGTCAGTGTTCTAGTGCTGATATTTGAAAGCACTCTGAGACTATTCTGAGTAATGTTCTTTCACTTTGATAGTCTCAGCATGAAAAAAAAGAAGCTGGAAATTAAATAACAATAAATGCAATGCTTTCATATGTAATGCATAGTATATTTAACCTGTGTGTGACATCCTACTCTTAAGTGAAAGGGAACACCCAAGATTCATAAATTCACGTGGTGGGAAAAAAGTCAGAGGATTTTCAAAAAACTCATAATTTATTAGTAATTTATGCACTTGGCCTGGAAACTGGTGTGTTAGTCAGTTATTGGCAACAATCCTTGGTTGTCTCCACAGCCATCTAGCTATCAGTGTTAGTCCCTTATATTTGGGGATTCGACAACTCTGCAATTCACTTCTACAGGACTCCAGTCAAACATCTTTCAAAATAAGTTAGATGTTAATAAAAGTTGCAAATTAAGCAGCACTAGTTATTATAGATTTAGAAGTGCTGTTGTTAGTCCTCAAAGCTCAAAGAAAAATTTATTCTGAATTAGATTTAAGAACTATCCTACATTAAGTACATTATAGTTTAAATATATTTTGAGTATAAGTTAAATATACTTCAAATACACTGCAGTTTACATAATGCATAAGATAACTGGTACAAAAAAATTAGTCTCCTTTAAAGATGAGTGTTTATACATGTCATGAAATTATAAATGAATTAAAATAATATAAATTAATAATTTTTATTTACTTAATTATATATATTGCATTCAACAATTGAAGTTAACATTCACTTAATAGATTACCTGCAGTAGTGACTCATATTAAGCATCTCCTCATTGTCTTGGGTCTATAGTTCAAAGAAGAAGAAGAGCTTGGGTTTTAATTCTAATTCTACTGCTGCATTTACACATTAAGGTGATCTCTTTAGGGACAGATGTTTTAATTTGATGTGGATGTTAAGCTTTCATATCTAATTTACAAATAAATGCTAAAATTGACACAGACAGACGTTCACACACACAGAGGATGACTTCCAGAGAAACTCCAGACTGAAGTTTTAACTTTTATAACTGCTAGGTTACTTGCAATTAATCATTTCTGAAAAAAACATTAGCAGCAAAGTACACTTTTATAGCAAACAATGTTATAGCACATCATTTCCTTTTCCCAGATGGAAAATTAAAGCATGATAGATCTCTTATGCCAAATACTACATAACAAATCTTGTAAGAGCAGTAAAAATAGAACACAGAAGTGTCAGTTTCATGCTTTGCTTCTTTGTTTTGATGGTAGTACTTCTCTGTAGAAGTACTTCTCTGTAGAAAAATATTTATTTCAAATTAAAAAAAAACAAAAAAAAACCCCAAACAAACAAAAAAAATCCAAACAAACCAAGGCAGAAGCCCTCCAAATCTTAATTTTGTTGAACATTAGCTGCATCAAGAAAAAGGATATTTATTCTGGTTTTATTCTTCTGTGAATTCATGTTTTGAAGACAATATAAAAATTTTTAAATCACATTTGCAGCCAGATGAAATTGCGAAAAAGTCTAACCTATTACTTCAAGGTAATGAGTCAGAGTGATTCACTGCAGCCTCTTGGTGATTTCTGCATGAGCCAATCAAATGAAAGGGCAAAAAAGCCCTACACAGTGAAGATAATCCTTAGTTCTAACTATTGCACAATCTGATGCCATTAAAATGCGGAAGAGTGAGAGCAAAGGAAACATCAAAGGCAAAGTCTTTGCCCTCCCCAGCCCCCAAATTCCACAAGACAAATAGCAAAACCTTAAAACCAAGCACGACCCTGCTCAAGTGAGGGCTTCCCAGAGTGTCACAGCTTCTCTAGGGAGCATGCCTCTGCTCTGTCCTGGGCTGCAGGTGGATCTCTGCTCCACCATGATCTCCATGGGCTGTGGGGGCACAGCTGCCTCACCTTGGTCTGCACCACGGACTGCAGAGGACACTCTGGAGTTTCCATGCCTGGAGCACCTCTTCCCCTCCTTCTTTACGGCCCTTGGTGCCTGTAGAGCTGTTTCTCTCAGGCATTCTCACTTCTCTGCTGCTCTTACAGCAGCACATTTATTTCCTCCCTTCTTAACTAGGTTATTCCAGAGGTGTTACCACTGGCCACCTTGGTCAGCGGTGTGTCCATGTTGGAGCCAGCTGGCATGAGCTCTGTTGGACATAAGGAAAACTTCTGGTAGCTTTTCACATCAGCCACCTATGTAGCCTCCTCTACCAAAGCCTAGTCACACAAACCTAATGCTCTGGTCAATAAGAGAAAAAAAAAGCTAAGGTCCCACATTCAGTCCTTGTGAAGGGGCTCTGCATGAATAGACACTGACCTTCTGCATGGAATCTAAATACCAACAGAGACTTTATAATGAAATATAGATTCCTCTGAGCTGTATGCAAGCAGTGATAATGGCTAGTATTTTGCTGCTTGGCAGTCCTGCCCTGCACACTGACTGAAAACTACTGCAAAGTAAGCCAGCCAACCTGGATCCTTTCCTTAAGGTAAACACAGTCACTTCCTCACTGAAAACTCAGAAATCACCATTTCATTGTAAAATAGGACTTGAGTTGCTGATTTATTATTTTTCTTAATTTCCAGTGTGATGCATTAAACATCACAGGCAGTGGATAGCAGATTTATGAATCAGTTTCCCTCTGAACAGGTTTTCAGGAACATGTCAAAAGATGATAAATGGAGCATAATGTCAGTGGTTAGTAGAATGAAGTGCAATTAAAGCTGTTTTCCATCTTAAAGCTGTTTTCCTCTACTGATTTTCTTTCTTCCTTCCTCTTTTTTAATGTTTTCTTCCTGCTCTTTCCTTTTTTCTTCCTCCAATCTCTCTGTCTCTCCCTTTTAAAATCTCCCTTATTCATTTTCACACTCTATGAGATTTTTTAACTGCTTGATCTTATGATACACAGTCCTTGTTCTTGAAGGAAGTAGAAATGCCTCATTCAGGATTTCCTTTCCATTTTTTTCTATTTTCCTAAATGCTGAATCCAAAACCTTGATACAGCTACAAACTAAAATACCAACTCATAAGAGTTTCATAATGTTCATAATTTAACTTAATGTTGTTCAAAGAATATAATAATTTAATATATCTAGATTTAAGGGTTTGTGATGTGTGTCAAGAAGCAACCGATATATTTTTTTAGAACTATTGTATATAGGTTTATTTCCCCCAGAGAGTAGTTCATTACTTCAGCTTTGAATGGTTGCCCATATTTAATTTTTTTCATGGCAAACATCATCCTTTTGGGTAAAGAAGATCTGAAGTATGCATGGTTGCAAGGTTCCATTTTCTAAAAAAAAAGACATATGATTCAGAAGAAATAATTCTGATACTTTTTATCCTATTTATATATGACCATTGATTCCAGGACATCAGAATCAAATAGAAAATGTAGAGTTTATAAATTGAAGATGGCTTATGTGATAGGTCCACTTTTGTCTGTCCCTATATTTAATTTAAAGAGATCATGACCATAAAAAATTTTCTAAAACTTGGGGTTTTAAAAAAATTTTCTACAATATGCCTGCTAAAAGAACGTCTAAAATAGCAATCTCTTTTTATTGAGTGACAGAAAAAATCTCTAAATTTTACATTAAAGAGCACTGAATTGAGTTATATGATTTTTACATTAGTCAGTTTTGTCTCATTTTTTCTTCCTAGAATATCCTGACAATATCAAAGGATCTCTGTTCACATCCTGATCAGACTCTGAAGCCTTTAAATAGAATCTTTATATAACCTTGCTGTAACATTTTAAACTTCTTCCTTAATATAATTCGACTTGTATCAAGTTTGGATGATTAAATTATGGCTTCTTTGGGGAGGTGTTTATTTGTTTGTTTGTTTTCTTTCAGTCATTTATTTAATCAGCATGCACTGTTACCCTGTTTATTGAACTAATATTTCAGACCCTCCTGTGAAATATCTTATGCTGTGTTCATGTTTTCTCTTTCATTACTTTTGAACAAGACTCATAGACCACATGAACATGACTTATAGCCCATTTAACATATATATTTCCAGCCTGAATTCTGTATTTTCTGTAGCTTGTTGGGGTGACCAACACTTTGTGTTTCTCAGACTTCAACGTAAAACCTTATTGTGATTGGAATAATAGTGATTATTCTTAAAAGAAAAATCATTGATTACAGGGGCATTTCTCAGGGTTGATGTAAGTCCCTCCAATATTCTCACATCTGAGAACAATCTGAATTGACTTTTTGGAAACCTCCTGGTTATATTCCCCTCTTCTTTCACACCCTGCTATTACTGTCAGCATCTTCCCATGGGCCTAACTAATTTATTCTTGCCCCATAGCACTCTGCTTTCTGCTTGACGAGTTTTCCCCCCTCTTTAGGGAAGTTTCTTTTTCTTCTTCTCTTGTAACTTTTTTCCTTTTGATTTGCCTCTTTTCTCTTCCTGACTTATTCATGTGGTCACATTCTTCAACATATCACCCTTTCTTAAGAGTTTGCCCTCTAGACTCTCAGTAAATTTTAAGAACAGAGATTGGACAAATAACTCATCTTCCTATTGTGTTAGAAACCTTTTCTGACTTCTGTCTTCTCTCCTTGATGCGATTTTATCTCTGAGATCTATTTCTTCATGAACTTTACCTGTCAATATTTCATTCATAAATAACTTGTGTCAGGTAGCCACTCAAAAACAATGTACATCCAGCACTGTTGGCAACCCATAACTCATTTTGTCTCCTCCATTTTTCAGGTCACTTTTGCTGCTGCCTCAGGTTCTATAAACATCTTTTTCTAGTTCTCACATTTAAAAAGAAAAACAGTACTCCTGAAATCTACTCCTCCTGGCCAGGATATTTCTCATTTTCTTCTCTCTATGTCATTTGACCTTTTAGGTTCAAAGTGCAAAAACAAAGCTCTACTCCTCAGCAAATGGCAAACTGCCATTTATGGACTAAAAAATTGTATTTGAGCTGTATAAAGAAACCTCTGAATAGAACCTGCTCAAGGAATTTTCAGAGGAATGAGCCTGTCAATGGAGCAAATGCACATGGATAAAAAGATATATCTAATATTTATACTAAATTGTTTATATTTTATCACCTGAAAATATAATTTTGAAATAAGTATAACAATGTCATTTTTAGGCATCCATTTCAATCTGTAACTATGTTTGTATGGTAAAAAGACAGTAAAGGAAGAATAAACATTAAAAACATTAATTTAAAGGAAAAAAAGAAATGGAAGAGTAATGTTTCTGAAACTTGACTCTATAAGAATACCAACATCAATCTATTCGAGTAGGTATTTTAAGAGATTTTTTTTTGCCAGATGTTATGCAAGAAAACCAAAGATACCTGGTTATTATCTTTACCAATGATTTGGATGATCAGATTGAGTGCATCCTTGATCAGTTTCCAGATGACACAAATAGGACAGGAGTGTTCATCTGCTGGACAGGCTGGATGGATGGGCTGAGGCCAATTGTGTGAGGTTCAACAAGGTTAAGTGCCAGGTTCTGCCCTTGGGTCACAATAACCCCAGGCAGTGCCACAGGCTGGGGGCAGAGTGGCTGGAAAGCTGTCCAGAAGAAAAGAGCCTGGAGGTGCTGTTTGACAGTGGCTGAACATGAGCCAGTGTGTGCCCAGGGGACCAAGATGTCCTGGCTTGTACCAGAAATAGTGTGGCCAGCAGGGCTAGGGAAGAAATTTTCCACCTGTACTCAGCAATAGTGGGGCCACACCTCAAATCCTGTCTTGGCTTTTGGGCCTCACGCTGCAAGAAAAGTATTGAGGTACTGTCCATGTCCAGGGAAGGACAACAAAACTGGGACAAGGTCTGGAACACAAGTACTATGAGAAGTGGCTGAGGGGGCTGGAATGGGTTAGCCTGGAGGAAAGGAGGCTCAGGGAAGACCTTATTGCTTTCTACAGTTGCCTGAAAGGAGGTTGTAATGAGGTGATGGTTTGTATCTCCTCCCAGGTAAGAAGTGGTAGAATGAGAAAAATGGCCTCAGGCTGTGCCAGGGAAGTTGTAGATTGGATATTCCAAAGAAATTTCTTCTCCAAAAGGGCTATCAAGCACTGGAACAATATTGATGGAATCACCACCCATCAGGTAGGTAATTAAAAGATGCATGGATATGCATATAGGGATATTTTATTGGGGTGGACTTGGCAGTCGTGGATTCACTCTTAGAATTAATGGTCTAATGGGTCTTTTCCAACATAAATTATTTTATGATTCTCTTTGTTTGTTTTTTTTTTTTGCCGATTCAGCTGATTATACCATTCCTCATTAAATGATTGAAAACAAACTCTTAATGTTGTTAGAGTAAGACGTTGAAGTACTTTTCCAGAAACAAAATTCAAACTGCAACTGCATAACCAGGTTTTGTCATAGCCTGATCAGAAATGCAGCCCTAAGATGTTTTAGTATAGATAAAGAAATTACTAATTTGGATTATTACAACGAAAACCAAAAAACCTTAACTGTCCTCTAATGTACATACCTGTGCCATAAAAAGAGGCCAAAACGTATGTAGACTAGAAACTTCTGAAGAAAAAGAATTCTCATTGTTTGAAAGACTAAATCTTCAAATACATAAAGTTTTACTCAGGAATTATTCCACTGACTTCTTGGCCTTAAAGGACTGAAAGTGTACATGCTGTGTACGTGGGATATTCCAGACATTATAAATGATTGCATTCCAGAGATAATTGGGAAGAAAAAAAAGGAGTTTTCTTTTTATATAATTTTGTCTTCAAAAAGCTTCATTATCTTCAAATTTAAATGAGAACATCAAAGGAAATCCCAGAATAACCCATACCTTGAAGAACTGTACTATCTGGTGCAAGATTACTAAAGATCTAGTAAAAATAGAAGAAAAATTCCGAGTCCAAACAGTTTCATGACAAGCTGTTTGGAAACAACTGTTCTTTAATTTTTAGGCACAGCTTTTAAAACTTTTTATTTTCAGCAGACAGAGTACATCTCTATCATAAACAGAATAAATTGTATTTACCTAGGAATATGGTCTAATGTATAAAAACATAAATATTTATTAACACATTAATGCAAGGGCTGTGAGCTTTCTGGCATGAAGCCATGCTAAGCTGTGCATCTGCACACACAGAGGACAGCACATTAGCATGTGTATG
The DNA here is from genome assembly GCF_052056855.1 of Sturnus vulgaris. Taxonomy (NCBI): domain Eukaryota; kingdom Metazoa; phylum Chordata; class Aves; order Passeriformes; family Sturnidae; genus Sturnus; species Sturnus vulgaris. The sequence continues at coordinate 101,814,780 of NC_142243.1, read as the reverse complement.
CTAAACCTTCCCCAATTCTTCCTCCTCCTTTGTTCTCTGTGAAAACTAATTACTTTTTGAATTACTAAGCCTCTTCTGCACTTTGTTGAGTAATAAATGGATAGTTAGTCAAAACTGAAAAACTGTGACACTACAGGGTGAGTGTCAATTAGACCATTTTTAAATTGCCCTTCAGCTTGCTGGATTAACTTTAATTGATGTCCTAGTAATATCCCCTGTTAAATAATTTACAATGGTTTTTGACTCCCCAAAGCATTACTTAATGCCTTGCAATTATTAAAGTAGCACGCACCATCAAATTGGCAAGATAATTTAGTTGAAAAAGGGGTGGTATCTCTTTCGTGTGAGAAAGTGTACACTATGGACACAGATTTTCCAGTATAATTACCAGTTTAGAGGTTATTGATGCTTGTTAAATGGACAAAACCTACCAAGAAAGATAGTTTATTTCTTTCTTTCCAATTAAAAAAAACAAAAGCATATTTTTTCAAGCCAAATTAGACTCACAAATACAGAATTCCTTAATTATAATATATAGCTCAGTATCACAGAGGTTGATTTTTTTGCAGTATTTGATTTTAGCAAAATCATCTTAATTACTTCCACAATAAGAGGAACAATCAGCTTCCAATAAATAAAAAGACTGACAGAATGTTTGCTGAATAAATCCGAATGAACCAAAATGGCTGAATATCATATACTTTGTTTCTTAATACTTCTGTATTGAAAAGTGTTTCTGGATAAATATTAGGACATGAATTACATGAAACAGCAAATGCTCATGGCAGGAATTTAGACAGATAATTGTGCTTTCAAATCATTGCTCTTGGAGTACAACATAAAATATCAGATAGAGCTGGGACTCTTATTCCAGTGGAGAAAGAAGTTAGGATTTCTAACATATGAAGCATCATGATACTGGCTACTTAGATGAGTGAATTTCAGACTTTCTCCTTTGAAGAAATGCACCAGATCTCTTCCAAGTTTAAAATTCTACCCAAATTTACCCAGATATTTTAATAATCATGAATAAAATCTATTTATGAATCACCTTACCATTCTTCAGCTAAATCTGAAGATAAAGTATGTAAGTCAAGATCGATTTCATACTACTCACTAACTGAATAAAATCCAGAGATGATCCCTCATCTCTGGATTTGATTCAGTTAGTGAGTGGTATAAAATTTATCATCCAGTAGACAAAATAAGAACCTGACCATGCTTTCATAGACATCAATCCTTTTGCAACTACAACTCTATTGACCTTAGTAGCATTAAGCCTTATTTATACTGATATGAAAGGGAAAATGCATTGTTTATTTTGAAATGTTACTCCTCTGATTGATCTTAATTATGCAAATGAATTGTATGCCTGCCAACGGCGGCAAATAGATTTGCCTGAAAAATTATGGTTAGGGAACTACTGAAAGCGCAACAGCTGGAGAGCAGGACTATAAGTACACCTACAGCTCAATGAGGTGTTAGAAGGACTAGATATTCGTTCTTCTACAAGAGCTGACAACAGTTTCTTAAATCAGTCAGAAGTATCTATTTTAGTGAAAATCTATTTTCTTTTATTTCAAGTCTCTTCATGCAATTTCTTCCAAGTGTCGTTCTGGATGCAGCAACAAACACAAGACTACATCTTGAAATTACATCACTGAACTGCAAGTCACTTGTTCCTCCTCTCTTTCCATCCTGCTCTTGTGCACTGGAAGCAAGATCAGCTCTTAGGAAGCCACCTTTGGGAGATATAAATCTGACATCAATTAGCTCATTTGTATGACATAGAAAAGATTGACCTGTCTTCAGTAAATCCTGCCACAGTTGTCTGAAATCTCACTGCAGTTAGAAATTTTAAGACCAATTTGCTAGTTATGAGTCAGGAAAAAAATGTCTGTCGGAGCATCAGCAACATAACCTCAACATAACACAGAGACTGACCATTGGCTTCCACCAGTTTTGGCTTTTTGTAACTTCTTCATTTCTTTATGTGCATTTTGTTGAAGAATAGTTGGTGCTATTACGCTTTGTATTTTATTCTCCTGGAGCAGAAGAAAGACATGAAGGGAGAACGAATTTTTCAATCTGTCACAAATGAATAGGAAAAATGTAGTCAGCGTAATGTAAAAGACTAAACCAATTACAGAGGTCATTTTAGTCTGAAGAGGAAAAAGGTCAGGAACTATGATTGAAATCCTCCCCAACTGAAACATGGCAACCTAAGCATATCTTTAACATAACATGTGAAAAGTGTTTCAAAGTACAGTCTGAGCACTTGATGGATGTAAAACGCTGATCTGTTTAAGTCAAGGAGAATTCTGACAAGATTTTACCTTCAGCATTTTCTCTGAAATTTGCTTCCTGCTTTGGGAGCATATTAATTTCACAGTCTTTTCACATGGCATTCATACTCCAATTTAGACAGTGTGTGTATAGACATGCATAGTTATGAATTCTGCTTCTGTTTTTTCTTTTTTTGACTGATAAATGTTTCCTTTTACTAGGTGTCTTTTTCCTAGTGGCTTACATGACACTGTTTTTAAGGGAGTTACAACTGACTTCAAGATTCTGCAAAGTTGATTAAACACAACTGAGATATAAAATGTTTTTGCTATGACAAAACAAATACGATTCTTTTCCATATGTATGGATTGTGCTCCATTTATCTTCCCAGTGAAGTGAAAAGCGTGGCTGAGATGAGGAATGTTATATTTCAAGTGTGGCCTAAGTGCAGCTATTTCTTAGTAGCAGTAGTGTTGCTTCACGGTTTGAGATTTGAGAACCATCTTTTTTAATATACTGAGGTCACTAGAAGTCAATCATATAAGCTTATACAGTAATCTTAACCTGGGAACTGGGAAGGTATTTGTATTGTGAAACACAAATATTTATGTGAAGTCATTTCTGCCCTCTTTTCATAGACATCTGGCAATAAACCTCAATTATATTTGTCAGTCATAAAAGATAAATAAAACAGAAAATACATTCTAATATAGCAAGATACATTTACACAATGACATGTGACCTAATTTCCACAGGTTAACAAAACAGTATTTCTCAGTTAAGCGAGGGCCAGCTGAAACAACCATGCCAGGCAGCTAACATTATATATACCTTGTACTGGCAATGAATAAAACCATGAGTCAATTGCTGCAAGTCTGCTACTGATAAACTTCAACATTCTTAAAGAACATTTTTGCATACTTTTTCTAACTGCTTTTTTTAAAAAAAAAAAAAGAAAAAAGCAAGCTTTCAACAAAAGTTAGCAAAAGTACTTTTGTAAAAGTTATGAAAAATGCACTACCTTTGCAAATAAAAATGCATACACATATTTGCTAAAAAATATGTTTGATTATTGATTGTGATATTTTTCCCTTAGATTTGGCATACTTATATTATTGAAGGAAAATTCATGTCAAAGTTTAAAAGGACAGCTAAATGAAACAAAATAATAATAAAAATAAGTCTATATAACACAGCTGGAAAGCTTGTGCTTCTTATAATAAAATACCCAGTGCTATCACATTTTCTCTTCAGACATTTTAATATTAGGCGACTGTAAACACATAGTATTTCAGTTTTATAGACTGTCCTCATAAGAAAAGTACAAAAAAAATAGTTCTGAAATATAGGAATTGTTTTGTACCATGAAAATGGTAGGTGGTCATGATGTTTGGATTTTTTTTTTTTTAAAGAACAGGTGCTCTTTTGGTAATAATACAATCTTTAAAAAACCCTCCAAAACATAAAAAAACAAAACAAATAACACCTACCCCTCTTCCTAGTTACATACTCATTTTTCAGAAGAAATGGTTATCAGGTTCACTGGGAGGCTGGCCCTGCATTTCATCTGAGTACCCCTTTTTCCTGAATATAATGTCAATTAGTGGTACAGAGACTTCTTTTTTCTTGTTTTTAGTGTCATTTTCCATGCAATTAAAAACATTAGTATGTTGGCAGTTGCAGGGGCAGAGTGTCCTGGATCAGCACCTCAAAGTTTGTTAACAAAGTGAGGAAAGCTTTTTCCCCAAGAAAAGACACAGTGGGTTTCCTCTTTTGCATTTCCTCTGATAAGAGTTCAAGGCAGAGCATCTCACAATCACAACCATGAGGAGGACACCAGTAATACAGACAAGGCAAACCCAACAGATTTCTTTTGTTAAATAGTATCTGGAAGGTTAAATAGAGGCAATGGACCAGTTTTGCCTTCGTGTTCCCTCCCTTCCTGTGAAGCACTGAAAAATCTTATCTACCCTAATTACCTACTGATATACTGCCCTACCAAAACATTGTTATGTCCTGAAATAAGTTTATTACTAGCACGATATTCTTATGTGAGATAAGCATTAGTTTTGTAAACAAATCAGATTATGATCCCTGCCACTAAGCACTATAATGCCTTCAAATTTATCTCCTTTATAGAATATTGAGAAGAAGGATGCTCCTTTGGTCTCTTCAAATGACAAAAGGATTTCTTTGCTGATGTCGATCCTTTCCTGATGGTACACCCCACATGGCATAGCAAAAAGAGTATGTGTGTGCAAATATGTCAATAACTGCATGATCAAAATCCATTGCACGAACACTTTGTGTATGTTCCCAAAAGACGCCACGTTCTTCCAAGTAGAGGATAACGACAGGATTCTAAAGTCTGAAGATACGTGTGAAAGTATTTAGGCAGTTCCTGAAATACTTAGGAAGTTCCTGAGTGCCACTGCACCCCTTGGAAAAGACACATACCAGAGCAGTTCTCGAAGAACTGCATCTTGTGAGAAAAGGAACACATTAGAGGTGCTCACAAAAGATTGTCTCCTGTGGGAAGGACCCCATGCTGGAGCAGGCATCAGTACTGAAGAGTCAGATATAGCTGAATTCAGAGAAAAGAAACACTGTTTTACTTTCAATGGTCTTTCCTCATTGTGTCGATTCACAGAAAATGGATAACACATTAAAACTAGGTGGTAGACCAGGAAATAAGATATTTCAAACTTCTTATCAAAGGGAAAGAAATCTCTCTCAGTCTATCAGAATTCATAAATAATAGTGGAATGTAACCATTACTGCCAAATTTGAGAGCTAATCATTTCCCCTTCCTCCCTGCCATTGCCTGCTATCTATACCTTAGCCTCTCCTGTTAAGCAATACTCCAGGATTAGTCAGAGAACACCCACATTCTCTGTGCTCCAGGTAAGTCTACATAAGATCAGACATCTACTAATGAGTTTTACACCAATAAATCACAAAAAACTGTCCAGACAATCCCAATGAACCATGATAGTCAAGGGCCTTTTGGCAGATGCTTGGTCCTTGGTTATGCACACAGCACTGTCACTCCAAGCACATTCCTATTAGATACAGGTATATACTTTTCTCTTTCCCAGCCTGATGGAGAGAGGAAGCTTGATTGTCTCACTGGGAGAGAGGGTTAAGGGCTAGAATGATAATGTATGTTTCTGCAAATTACTTACTGAGGAGGAGCTACCACACTGAAAAATCAACTTTTCCTTTAGCTTTGAGAAAGAAGGTCTTTAGTCATCACAGTCTTAACAGCAATAATATCAGAGTTTAGGTTCTGCTGTAGTCATTCATCTTTCCAGAATGGTTTAAATATCATCAAGATTGTTAAAAGAACAGAAAATCATGCTTTTGGTAGCAATTTTGTCTTTAAATTTTCACCAAACAAAGGAATACTGGTGCTCTTCAATTTCGAGCAAAAATACATATTATGACTTTTAACACTGTTTATGTTGACATTGAAAAAGTACACCATTAGAGAATCTGACCTTACTGTTAAATATTGGGGGATTTTTTTTGCTTATGCAACAAATTATTTTGAAAGCATACTAATTAGACATGGTTGTGAGTGTTGCATTAATTATAGAAATGTTATGCATCAGTAGGATTACTGGAAAGCTTTTAAATTATAAAATAAGGCTGTACCCAAGAAATTAATTGCATAATCTATATTAATTCACTTGCTATTTGAGTTACTAGGGGGTTTATTTTATAATTAAAAACCTTTCTAGGATATTACTCTTATGGATCATTTATATATATATAGTGAGAACCTACATGAGTTAATTTACAGATAATCAAAATTACAGCCTTTTCTACAGAACAAATTAATTCTAGTAAAATAATTAAAACCTTCATTTATTATATTGTACTGGTCAAAATAATGCTCTGCTAGCTCCTGACTCAGCAAAAACATATCAACTTTTTGCATATTGCACTTCCATTCAGATTTTATGTATTAGTAATTTTATGATGAAAAATAGCTATTCATAAGTGTATCTTGAGCTGAAAAGAAATTCTAAGTGGTCTTTTTGAGACAAATATGTGCTTCTGAGTTTTCCAACTCCTGCTGCCTTGCAAGAAGAGGAGCAAAGTAAGGGTAGATGCAGCAACCATAGAGCTGCTGTAAGTTGGGCAGCTGAGATAAGTGTTGCCAAATCATTTGGTCAGAAAAATCAAATGATGCATGCTCAGCTCAACTACCTCTCCTCTACCTGACTGATGTTTACTTCAAATAACTTGCTGCCCTAAATATCAGTTTCAGTATGGAATTTGTCCAGTCCACATGATCCTAAAAGTATCACGAGGTGATGGATGGGACTGAGGCATCTTGTTCAAGATGAATTCGGATAAATTTGTTTTGTATAAATGTGAGTTTATGTGAAAGAGATCCAAGTGACAGAACTATTTATCAAACACACTCATATGTATGTAATGATTTAGGAATGGTATTGCCCAATATAGTACTCTCAGTAAAAATAAAACCAAAAGCCTTCTGCTCCCTCCTCTAGTGGCAGATACAAAAGGCAGAGATTGTGGATTGAGACAAAAATGATTCACAGGAACGAGGAATGAGATAAGAGAAGCAACAGTATCAGCCTAATCACAGTTTTGCTGTACTGGAAAGCATAATAATGACATCCAGGATTCTTAATGAAGGAAAAAATCCTTCTTTGCCATCATTCAAATATTGCAAAGAGTAAACATATTTTTTAATGCTACTATAACCATAAATGAACTTTTCTATTACCATCATTAAAAATTTATCAGAAAATTAATATTTTAAAGGCACACAGAATATCTGAACTTAAATCTGAAAATTGCAAAATGAAATTGTCAATCTTTGGAGCTAAAGAAAGAAGGTTTTGGGGTTTTGGTTTTTTTTTTTTTTTTTTTTTTTTTTTTTTTTTTTTTTGTTTGTTTGTTTGTTTGTTTGTTTGTTTTGTTTTGTTTTTTTTTTTTTGTCTTGGGTCAAAATCAAAGAGCAGTTCCTTTTTTGCAAATAAAATATGCTTTATTATTTTAAAATACCTAAATTTATTTTTAATTTTTTGAGGCAATATTTTAAATAAGTCTTGTTCTTATTGAAGAAGAAGAAGAAGAAGAAGAAGAAGAAGAAGAAGAAGAAGAAGGAAGAGGAGGAGGAAGAGGAAGAGGAGGAGGAGGAGGAGGTGTTGTTATCCTGCTAAAATTTTTGACATCCAAATTTCTTTTATTGTTTTAATAATAAGCTAGTGTGATAACCTATGTGACATGGACAAACAAATGTGATCAGAATTTTGGTGGGAAACTTTCCTTATGCAGAATGATTATCCAGTATGGTATTCTAGTTCTTATATAACCAAAGCTCCATTTTTTTGATAAAATAAAATGGGAAATAATGGTAGGCTTTAAGTCTCTGCTTTTTCTATGCAAAGGTTTGTAATATAAAGCAATGATTAAAAAAAACCCCAAATTTTGTTGCAGTCGTAATTATACATTGACCCTTTCCTCTAAAAGTTTTGTTTGCTACAGCCCTGATCACAGATACTGCTCCACCAAGGTGAAAGATGTTCCATGTACTGCAGGCAATCTCTTTTGTACATGGGGAAAACAGGAAAGGCTGCACTGGGGCTGTGATGCCCCAACCCAGTGCTGGAAGCCCTTTCCCAGCCAAGACACCTCACATTAGGCTGATGCATGGTAACTTTCTCACACTCCTGAACTCAAATTCCAGGGAGGATATTGCAGGAAAAACATAAAATAGGAAATTGTGAAGAGAATCACATATCCCAAAAAATCAAAGATGAAACAATGTGAAGGCATTAGAGAGGTAATTAAATTGGTACTGGAAGAGAAAATGAATGAACCACTAAGGAGATGTGGGCAGATTCAGTGGGTTTCCCAGTTCTCTCTGTTGTTTTCTGTTCCTCTCTAGAGGGATATATCTGCATTTGCTGTTCAAAAATGTAAGCATTGTAATGAGAGTGTGCTGTGCTACTGGCAAGAGTTTAGAGGCCTCAGTAAACCATATTTTATGAGTTTATTGTTTATCCACGTTTAGCAAAACATTAGGAAAAAGTGGGAAACCGAAAAGAAGTATCTGCCAGTGAACACAAACCTTGTATCAGAGCCCTGGGAGGTTGTTAGTGGACTTTATATAACTTTTAAAAATATGAGCCTTAAACTTCACAAATGAAATTAATTTCAAGTGCTATAAAAATACTTTTAAAGCAAACCAAGAATGGGAAAAATCCAGAGCTAGAACAAAGTGCCTGAATGGAAGAGGTCGCTGCTGGTGAGCAGAGATCAGGTCCTCTCCAGCCTATCATATCAGGACACCAGGACCAGACACAAATCCTCTTGTACAATTGAATTTAGCCAGATAGGCTTTGGCAAGGAGAGGTACCCTTTGCCAGAATGCCAGGGAGCACACCAGGTAACATTGTCACCATTTACGCCACGATCCACAGTTTTGTTCAAGAGCAACAAAGACTGAAAGACTAGTTTGAGAATTCACTCTACCACAAATATGAAAAGCAGACTTTGAATTTCCAGCGTCTCTGCCAGCTGGCAACAAACGGAATTCAAGATGCAAAATGCATTATGGAAATCAGATAAAGTTAAAAGGAGGAAAAAAGGCTTTTTACTTGAAAAGAAAAGAAAAAAATATTGAGTTTTAATATGAAACATTTTATTGTCTCAATACTAGTAGAAAGTCTCAGTGACTTTTGTCACTTTTTCAAATAGAAGGAAGATTGTAAAGCTGATTGCATATATTTAAAAGATAAAAGATCTGGAAAGAAACACTTACCAATTGCAAACACATGAGGGAGGATAATTGCAAGTACTGAACAAAATAAAATTCTAAGAATTAAAAAAAATATTCTTATCTTTCATAAAACAAAAAAACATTAATTCCATGAACATTTTTAATGCTGTGTCGTTGGTTTTTCCTTTCAGTTCTTCATCTGTTTTGCTGCTGCTCAAAACACTCAACCCCACTTTGAATAAGTGTTCAGTGTTGAGCTCCACATAAATATAAGCAGGATATAAAAAGTTGGAATAAATCCCAAGGCGGGTAAGAAGGTTGGTTAAAGGAGTAGAGGGCATGACTTTGTTCAGATTACAGAAAAGGAGGCTGAATCATGAACTCATTGCTGTCTACAATTTCCTCATGATGGGGAGCAGAGATGAAGGTGCCAATCGCTTTCTCTGGTGTCTGGTAGTAAGACAGAAAGGTGTGTTGAAGCTGATCAGTCTGGGGGTTTCAGATTGGGTATTAGGAAAAAGGTCCTTACTGGGAGTATTATCAAGCAGTGGAGCTGCTCCCTGGGGAATAGATCTTGCCTCAAGCCTGCCAGTTTTCAAGAAGAATTTGGGCAGGGTCTTAGACACATGGTTTAATATGTAGGTTGCCCTATGTATGAGGTAGACTCAGTGATCATCATGCGTCCCTTCCAGCTCAGCATATTCTTCAAGTTCTTCATGATTTTCTTTTTTAATTCCAAAACACTAGTGGACTTATAATCCCCCTCAGTAGCTGTATGAAAATCAAGCTGCTGTCATATCCTTTACTTACTCTTCCTTAAATGGCATGTCATCCAAAACTACAAAAAAACCCCAACTGTATTACGCATTTTATTGATATTTTAAATCCTTGATTCAACAAACATTTGTCAAAACGTAATGAAAACATCAATGCATGCTTCTTTCCAATAAAATCTTGCACTACAAAAAAAATTGTCACAACACCAATAATGCTTCCTCTTGTCAGTTAACAGGTAGGATAGGCAACACTTTGAATTAATAAATCCTTGTTAATGGACTCCTGTAATAATTCTCAATTTTGTTCCAAAAAAGTTTTCTATAATATGTTACTCTGCATAGGTCCTCAGAAACACACTGCAGTAAGAGAAAAGAAAGGTACAAAGAAAACAGAATTAATTGCTTTGAGAGGTTGCAAAAATAATACGTATGTATTCCCTCAGGGGTAGGTTCTTAGGTTCATACAATTTGCCTGTCTTCAAACAAATGCTTCATTCAAATAATGTTATGTATCATTACAGAAATTTTATTTATGATGTTTCTTTATTCAATAGTACACTCTTAATTCTGCACTAATCATTTTTTTTACATTATTGTAGTTTTCTCTTTTTTTTCATATTTTTCTGCATTGTTCTAACACACTTTTTCCTTTTAGAAATAGTGATGAGATTTTAAAATTTTTAGTGTTTAATCCTGCTTCCAGAAAGTTACATATTATTATAAAGACTTACTGAAAAAATTAGAAAAAACTACGGGAAGATAATTTTCTATGAGAGGGAAGACAGTTCCAAGAATCATCTGTTTTTATACCCCTCTTCAATTTTTATCCCTGAAAAAATATGAAATTATGAATTCACCTATTTCTTCTAAGCAGGATCTGAGGGATACCAAACTAAATTATGATTTTCAGGTAGAATATTAAAATGACATTTTTCAGTGGTCAATGGACTGGAGAAGTAGTTCAGCAAGCTGATTCTAAATCTGCCTGGGATGCTAAAATGATCAAATATTTTTAGTGTTTTATCTTCATTCCCACACTTGTTAAGTCATCCAGGAAATGATTGTCATCCAAATGTAAATTTGTACATCCATACCAGGGCAACAATGAAAATTAATCTGATTTTGCCTTAATGTAAAAAATTTACATGATGAGGAAGATAGAAGAAATTCATGCATTAATTGTAATGAGTTTTAGGTTTTTCATACTCCTCCGGAAGAGTGATTTTTTAAAAATGTGATTGCCTAAACTATTCAAATGTGAGTAAGTGTATTTTAATATAGATTATACATATTCTATAAAACATAGGGACAGTCAAACTGTTTATGTAGGAGATTAAAGATCAATATTTCTGTGTGTCCTTCTGACGAAATGTCAGTGTTTGATTTTGGGCAATTAAAGAAGCTTTATTTTGACGCCATTCTTAGCACTGCAAAGTAATGCCTTCTTTACAGTTATTTATGCATAAAGAATATTTGAAATATATTTGGAAGAGCCAAAAAGATACAAGTAGCAATGCTCCTTGTTTATATTTCACATATTTTTTCACAAAATGCAAAGAAAGTGCGAACTATGCTGCTTCACCCTCCAGTTCTTCCCATTAATCTTGTTTATTATCTCTTGTCCTTTAGGAGGACTGTCTTTGCTAACAAACTGTCTGGATAAAAGGTTTTTTCAAATATAAATCCTGGTGTTGAGTTCAGTATAGCTATTCACACAATTTTCTTTAAAACCTTTCTAATTCAGCATTATATAGCTCATTTCCTCTATACCTGGAGTTGTATATTACCTTCAGAAATTTCTTGCTGAGAACAATGGTAACTGCTAATATAAAATCAGTTTAAAGTCTTCTCTTAGAAGGGTCTGCTTCATCCTTGTATATGAGGCAAATTCTGCCAGCTGTGATTATCTCATTCACCTACCTAGAGACTAAAGTTGCCACAGGTGACAGCCAAATTCTTCCTGCTTATCTGTGGGACTAACATCTTACTCTATAACACGCTTATTTTCCCACACTGACAAGTTGTTGACTCGCAGGGCACAATGAGAAGCGAATGTGGAGAGCATGCATCAATCACTTCCCATCACATTCCCTAGCCCAAATGTCAGTGATTGGACAAACTTGCTTTGACAGGCATCCTGTCTGCACAAACAGCTTGTCAGTTTTCTAATAGGATTCAGCTGCTCTCTCACCATAAGCTTCACAACCTGAGTCTCTTCAAATATTCCCCAGTGGAAATGGGTGAAATCGAGTGAACAGAGAAGACATGGGAAGGGTGGGGTGGTGTCATTTTGGCGACTTTAGAGTAAATTACAACTTTCAGAACTTTTGGCAATTTTTTTGCTGTAACGAAAAAAGAGAGAAGAATAGCAAATGTAATATTGACATTAACCTACAGCTGCTATGGTATTTTATTTCTTTTAGCAAAAGCATAGTTCAAGAGATGTCCCTGATACTGAGGCGGTGCTCCTGATTTGGGGGACAAGCAACTTCGAGAAGCATGATTGCATTTACATGATGAAACTAAGAAAATAACCTTTCCTGTGGCAAGGTGATTTATCTGATGATAATCATGACAGTTGCATTTGAGAGATCAATTTAGTTCAAGGTATGTTTTCTGACCAAGGATCTTTGCTCATTAGAGAAATACATATTAGAGTACAAGCAAAATATAATGCAGAACTATCTGTTTTCCTATTAAATGCATTACAAAAAGAGCTACTTGGCTTGCACAGGGACACACTTTATTACTATGTTGGGGCTTTAATAGGAAAAGAAACAAACAAATACTATATTATAGCCAAAAGCTATGATTTATATACTTGAAAAGACATGAATAAGAAATGTTTTGCAAGACAGTGCAATTTTTTAAAATTAAACCTAAAAATTGTTTCATCTCAGTTTTATATTACTACATATTTTATATTATCGTCTCATAATTATAAACACTGAATTTTTAGAAAAATTTAACAGTGAAAGTAAGATGTTTCAATAAGCATAAATCAAAAAATGTTAAGTATAAATTTGATCCTAGAAAATTGTATTGATTCTGAATCACACAAAAATGGACAATTACATCACCAGTTTGAATGCCTAGAAATTTGGATTAGTTTACTAAGAGCGTTGTAAATAAATGGCTCAACGGGTTGTTACCAGAATACAAAGTTCTGTCAATAAAAAGTCAATTGCAATATATGCCTAATTACACAGGAACAGTAAATTTGCATAAAATCTTTCATACATAATTTCACTTGTTAACAAACAAACCTAACACTAATAATCATTACTCAATCCTGTACAGGTGCTGATGCAGAATTGTGTGTGTGCAGTTCACAGTGCAGGAGCAGAGTCCAAGTACAATGTGTGGAACACCTCAAAAACCTGATGCTACACATTGGTTCCACTCTACTGACATTTGGGTGTGGTGGTTCCATTCCTTCCACTGCACGAGGTAACTTTGCTGCCCTTTGGCCACTCTGTGGCTTAGACATTATGTCTGTAGGCATTTCCTAGAGACATCAACTCCTCCATTTTCAATGACAGATTATTTCAAATAATTTAAAAGCTCCATATTTTATCTCCAATTTGCCCCCCTCCCCACTACTATACTATTTATCTTTTGAAGGGAGACCACTTATAGCAGGAAATTAAACAAAGTTCTTGAAAAAAAATAGCTAAGACAATGAAAAATATATACTGATATTTTTTCAAATTACTCTTGTAAATCATAATGTTTCCTTTAAAACATCTAAAAAAATATCTAATCTCCAGCATCTTAGTATAAAGAACAAAGTACAAATCAAAGTGGAAAAAAATGCATCCTAATACATCAGGAGGAAAAATATATGTAGATAATGGAATGATTTCAGAACATGCACATAACCCAGAATAAATTTGAAGCTGCTATGATTCATTGACACAAATACTTATTTTTCTGGAAACAATCTTTATACTTTTACCATTGATTTGTCACAAGAAAAATATTCTGAAGACAGAAGACGCATCTTAAAACAGCTCTATAAAAGAGACGCATTCAAATAGTTCAGACACAAATTTAGCATCGAAGAAACACAACAAAAATTGACACACAAAAATTGTAGAGCTATCCAGAATCTCCTCATGTCTCACCACTTACCGAACACCTGTAGTAGCAATGACAAAAATACCCACTTTGTGTGAGCTCAGATGAGTGTATGTGGGAAGGCCAGAGAATGTGAATGTGAGAATCTGATCATGTGAAAACATGATAGTTTACTGGGAGCTTTTACTATGAGCAGCTCCCAAAATTTCATATACTCCTGTTATAAAACACAATTTTTCAAGGAAATGGTCCTGATTTCCGGCAGCAAATCTTAGTATACAAAGTTCACTTCCACCGAAATAGAAGTCTTCAAAGACTAAATGGTGACTCTTGTTAAGAATATTTTTAATCTAATTTTACAATTATTGTTTCATAGGCTGATTCTTAAGAATTTTGTACCTAATCTATAGAGGATCCAAGTGAATAAAAGTTCAGTTAACTAGAAATTCTGCTTAATTGAAAGCTATGGTAATTGCCAAAAATTCTGTGCAACAGTAAGCTACACTAACTGTTGCTGTAGATAAAAAATAAGCTATGTTCACTGTTAAAATATTTATTTAGTAATAAAGATCTAATTGTAACTACAACCACCTGGCCAGTCCTCATTCTACCAATGAGCCCTAAAACATGTATATATGTTTTATGTAAAACATATATATGTGTATCTAGTACATATAGCATATATAAATATGTTATAAAGGATGCATAAAGGATGTAGATATATAGATATGTGAGTGTACATATATTTATGTAAAACATATATAGAGATATGTTTTATATACACATATATATACATATGCTAAAGTATTCCCTCTGTTCTGCCACCCCTAAACAAAAGGTTCACACATTTAAGATCACTTACAATTCTTGGTTTTTTTGTAGTTGCATAAGCCAAGTCTATGACAAGCATTCAGTCCAGGCCCTGACTCTACACATCAATGAAAATAAAATTTCTAGGTATAAGCAAGTATTCTTCTAGTGTCTAGGAAATGGCCAAGAAAACTCTGGTGCCAATGTATTTAATTTTAATTGGGATAAATGTTATGCATCTACCAAGAACAGACTTAAGTTGCACTTAAGAAAGGTAGATGGAAGAATGGACTAAAACGGGGAGAGGGAGAGGAAAGGGAAGATGGATGTGCAGGCAGAGAAGGCTGTGGCTATAGGGTGATAATAGGGAAGTCAGAGAAGCTTTGGATAGGTGGAGCTTTCTAACATAGTTGCCTCCTTAGGGAATGCAAGAGGCCTTTTGTTTAAAGAAAAGCAAATACAATAACGTGCCATTGCTCCTAGCACTGACTATTAAGAGAGGGACACCAGTTTTACAGAACTCATTTTCAGGGGATCTTCATTTTGATGAGATCTTTTTCATTCCTTCCCTGTAGGACATAATTAAAAGATGCAAAATCTTGTATCTCAGCAGGTTTGCTCTGTCTCTAATGAGATAGAAAGGAAACCCTTGTCAAGACTAATACCTAAAATGAGAATGATACAGTATTCTGCATGACAGCCTGCCTTTAAGATGTAAGGCATTTTTTACTTTCTCTTATCTTTTCTCCCTACCGAATTCATTGTCTACCTTACTTAGCAGCATGGTAAAAAAAAAAAATTAAAAAATTTTTAAAAATTGAGTTTAAGGAGGCTTTAAACTTTCAGACAGTTTTAGGTGCAAATTGGTAACTGTCCTTTATACCTTGCTGTTCCATACATGACCTGACCACACAATCCCAGTAAAAATTTGAGCTAAATCTCAGCCAGAAGTCATGCAGAAAAGTTTATTTACATAAGATTTGCACATTTTTGCAAATTTGTGTGATCCATATATTTTGTCCTTATCTTGGAAAAGCAAAGAGTATAATGATTTCATACAGGAAAAATGCATATACACAAGTTGTTGACAGTATTAATTCTAGTGTAAGAAAGAATATATGGTATGCTTTATATGGTGTATATACGTACACATATACGTACCATATAAATGTATATATGCAGTGTGTGTGGTTTCTCTATCATCCCTAGAAATTATTATTTTAAGCAGAAATTTTCTTCTAAACATTTAAAAGAAGAATTTTTCTAACTAAAATATTTTAACTGTTAAAAACTAGGAACAACAAACCTCATCATGAGAAAAAGCTAGGGTGTCTGCAGGTTATTTTGGATTGTGTGTAGTATTCTGTAAGAAGTATAGATTTGGAATAATGTGCAGAACTGGCATGAAATGCTTTCAACACCACCCTCTATCAAATATATTTACTGATTTTATTAACTGCTCTTATATTCAGAGTTTGTCTAGAAATAAAGAGGAAAAATCAAATTAAGGTCTCAAGTGAAGGATGTAGTTAAACAATAGCCCCACAGTTAGGAACACTGCAAATCCATATCTGAACAATGACAGAAATCCATTTTATTTCAATACTGTTTTACTTTATTAAGCACTGAAATATACAATGTAGGAATATTAGAGATAAAAATCTACCTTAGTGAGCAAGAAAAGCCAAGTGAAAAACGTGGACCTGTCTCAGTCAGAACTCATGTGAGTGGCTAAAAATGTAATCTGGAATCAGGTAGGACTCACAGATGGTGGGAGCAGATTTAAGTATGCGTTTGTATAGACAGACAGACAGAAATAAAGATATAATGTTTAATAAAAGCCAATATATTCTACAAAACTTAAGTCTAGAAAATGATTTGGCAAAACTTTTGCATATATCTGTTAATATATTGTCTTGTCCAGAGGAACAAACACAAAACAAAATATGAAATTTTTGGATTGTATGTGCAGTTGAGTATTATGAATACATGAAAAATGAAGGAAATAGAACTTTATGAAACAAAATTTTATCTAACCTTTCATTTAATTTTCAAATCCTTTGATAGGCTTTAGAAATGTCACAGGAAACTTGGCATTTTCTGTTTATTACTTAATGGCTTTTCCTGGCTTAAAAAATGCAGCTTAATGAAGCTCTAACATTTATAGGCTCTAAGATCTTCATTTGTGTGAATTTATTGCATTTATAAATTATATGAAGAGAAAGTCTCCCCAAACCGAAGTGCTCTAACAGAATGAGTAGTTATTCTTGAACAAAGGCACAGTAAAAGGCTTTAAAAGATAAAAGGGACTAAGTCTGTCAAAAATATTGTGGGGAGATAAAGAAAAAAGCCCTGTAAATCTATGTCAATAGGAAAGCCTCTCCACGGGACTGTTAAATCTTGCTGTGGTCCAGGGAAGGTGCTTCACATCGAAGCCTTCACATGGAAGGCTTGCAAACACTTGTTCTGGCTGGGATTTTTCTTTGCAGTTAGAAAATAGACATGAGGGATAAACAAATATCTCAGTTTTGCTGCTTATAATTTCTTTGGCACTGTATTATAATGGCCATAACAATGGAATATAATGACTTCTATTGGCTCAGGTAACATACTGAGAAATATATCAATCCTTTGCTACTTCTAGGTAGTAGAAGTAAATCAAGCAAGCATATATAAATCATTTCAGTTGAAAGGCTCCAGAATTTTGGTGTAGTTCCAAATTCTTGGTTATGGTGGATTTCCCGGATTTCACATACAAGAGTCAAAAATTTCTCACAATTCTCTTGGACATACTGAAATAATGCATGAATTTTGAGTCTACAGGTCTGCCTCAAATATGTGTAATTTAATCCTTTAATTGCTGAAAAGCAGGAAAACTATGCTTCTCATTCCACAGAACATGAGTAAGTTAGATAAGATTTTGTGTAAAGAAAAGAATGTATATGAATCTTCTCTTATAACATCTTTTTTTTCATTCCAGTTGATTTCATAATAGGCTGTGATCTTACTTTAGGCAAGCGCAGTCTTTATTGAGAGACCTCCATGATTATTGTTGCTAATCCAAAGAGTGTTTCATGTATTGGCTACAAGATTCCTCTTAAAAAACCTCTGCTAGGAAAAAGTAGCCATGACAAGAAATACTTACTTATCCAATGACGTTTTCAGCCTCTTTTTATGTATATTTATATGTAAGGGGAGAGGAAATGTTAAGTAGGAAGAAAAGCTATCTCCTAGGTAAAATTCCTGGCGAACCTCAGTCACTGTCAACTTTGACAGATGAAAAATCTATCCCTTTTAAGTGAATTTAGTGAAGAAAATTGTGCAATTTTGAAATTCTTTATCCCTTGATTTTTCCCAAAATTATGCCTGAATCCTGAGAATATGGGTAACCTAGGATTGAATAAATTATCTTTTATGCTTACCATCAAATTGAAATGAAATGAAATTAAACATCAGTTGGCATACTCATATGGGGAAGCAAAGTGCACATAACAATATATATTAAAAAATTGGAATGTTTAAAATATATTAACCACTCACTTTCAGTCTTCACCACTCTAAAAGGTGTCAAACAGGTTTTTGGTAATATTTGTCAATGCTGCAGTAGCACATGTACAGCAACAAAATTTACTTGTGCAATTTTAAAAATATGTTTGTTTGTTTGATTTAAGAACAACTATATTTAATTTAGTTTTAACTTATAAACTCCTGTGTTCTGTGCATAAAATACATGGAATTCTGAAAACAAACAGAGATTAATCTACTGGCCCAGTGTATAAAAGCCAGTGTGCCTTCATGAATGTGCCAGTGAATGGAACAATTTCACAGAATCACAGAATGGCAGAATGGTTCAAGCCATTGTGCATGCAAATTCAATGTCAATGTAATTTCATCTGATGCAGGGCAGAGTCCTTCTTGGTCAATGCCTCACTTAGAAGGAGCAGACACTAATACACAATTCTAAATGTCCTATTTGTTTTATGAGAAGACCTAAAACAAGACCAGTTTAAGTTCAATAGCCAGTTAATGTAATAGTTTCTTCCTATGATGATATTTTTAAAAATTACAGCTTTAAAGCCCAGACACATAGGAAACCCATTAAGACAAAACCTACTGTAAGCTCCTATAATGGAAAAATATCAGCTAAGGAAAACAGAGAAACTTGATGTGCCTTCTTCCAATGTAATTAACTTGATTTCACTGAAAGGGAAAATAATGAAAAAAAAAAAAATTTAAGAAATATAGCCATGTCAGTATAACCATATCATCTTGCTACTCTTGGGAAAGAAAATGAAATAACAATATTAGGTTTTACTTTAGTTTTCAGTTGAAAAAGTTTTCTATATTGATTTTTGTACTTTTCACCCAAATAATCTCTCTCAGAGATTTTTTTTGTTTTTATACTATATTTCCTATTGCTCTACTAGGAATTCATACTAAGAGTTATACTTTGTTTAATATTGACCTAAAAATAGTGCAGTAATTTAATCTCTAGGCAAACAAAATGGGTAACATAAATATTTTTTCTTGATGTTAAATGTGCAACAGTTCCCTTTCAAAAACTCATCAATCACTCTAGCTCAAAGCCAGTTTAAGCAGTTGGGCATCAAAACATTTTATTTATTTATTTCCATTTATATTCCATTTATTGCTTATTACTTTAGTTATGTTTGACTGAACAGTCACATTAGAATTACTATGGGAAAGATATGGTCTTTTCCTCTTTCTTGCACTGGTGCACATCTGATTGCTGTTAAAAAAACCAGCAGAAAATTACTCACTTTTTCATTTTGTTTTTCTTTTGCTATTTAGCCGCCTGAGATGGTTCACAGTCGGATCTAATAAGAAACAGCTGAGATGCTTATAAAAAAACTCCCACATTTATGGGAATATTAAGCAGAAACCAAGAAGCAAAGAGTATTTTATTTTTTTATTATGGAAACAGAAACATTCCTGCAAAACTAAAGCTTGCTGTGATTTTTATCAGATCTCCTTCACTCAGAGAATCACAGTTGACCAAGAACATGATAACTAAACTCATGTGAAAAGCTATCCCCACCATCTTGGGGAAAGTTTGGAAGTTGAGTTCTTCCACAGTACAACTGGAATATCTTCTTCTAGAACTTCTACACTATCACCACCACCTCTTCTATATTATTATAGCATCACAGCTACAGAAGTGTTTTATCTAAATCAGAGCAATATAAACTCAAAAACAAGTGGTTAGAGTCTCACTTACATTAATACTTCCTAATGAAATGAAAATATGTTAGACCAATTAACCATTATATTTAAACACTTGCTAAGTTGTTATTCAGTCAATAAAAGCTTAATATAGGGATGGGGTTTGTGGTCAAAGAAGTTTCTAGTCAGCTGCCTTCACATCCACTTTCCATTCACTCTTCCCACCCTATATGGGAGCTACTAATTTTGAGACTAACCATGAGCAATTTTAATAACTATATGCTCCTTTTATAGCACTAAGCATAGTGATCCCAAAAATAATCTTTTCAGAGCATTGCCTATTTTGTGAAAATATAGCTCCATCATCAACACTCTAAAAATTAAAAAAAAAAAGAAAAAAGGAAAAATAATCTGAACAAGTCTAAAGTAGATGAGAATATTAATAACATTTTTTCTGATAAAATGAAAGAATCTTAAAATTATGACAAAATCATAAATATCTGTTTAACAAGGATACACTTATCTATTTCAAAGAAATCAGTACTTAAACTCCTATATATAAAATAATTTTCAAGGTAAACACAGCTGTAGGTGGGGTTTTTCTTTGTGTTGCTGTCTTTTAACCACTATCTCATTGAATAAAAAAATAATTATACTTACAAAAAGTCAAAAATATTTATCCTATCTGTATGCGTTTCATTTTTGCACTTAGAATTTCTACTTAGTCTTAAAGTTTATTTTAAAATATATTTGATTTTTGTTATTCCCTTTTTGGCACTGAATGCATCTAGATTTAGGGAGTCCTGCTTGCTTGATGTTCTGGATACAAAGATTTGAAGTATGTTAAGAACATATCAGCATGTAATGCACACTGCTCTAAAACCTGTGTACAGCTCTACAAGCTGTGTTGCTATTTTAGTGAATACTAAACACCCAGCAAGGTGAGTCCCAATATCAATGAACAGAGTAATTTCATAAGTTATAACCAATATATAAAATGGATTCTGAATGCTTCAAGAAAAATAAAACTCTATTTTCCTTCCCACTACTGAAAAAAAAAGCCTGAGAAGTTTTATGTGTCAGCTTTTGAGTATCCAAAGGCAAAATATGCAATCCCTGACAAGCATACCAGTCCTTATGCCCTAGGAGGAGTTTTAAACCAGGTGTTCCTCTGCTTACCAATCCTGCAAGGGGATCCTTTCTGATATCGTGCCTACAAAGTCAGGCTCCACACACAATATTTAACTGTGGTATTTTGGCACCAAACAACCCAACAACCACTTCATTCCTTTGTGAAAGTGGTTCAGCTCTTTTTTTCAGCCTAATGGAAATGTTGGGCATTATCCAGTTAAACTGAGAGAGGCAGACCCAAGAGCCACTGCAGTAAAGGCACATTTCCCTTACTATTTCAGCAGCACTATGTTTATAGCACAAGGCAGTGGTAGTGCTGATTTCTTGGTCATTCCTTGCAGTCGGAGGAAAGATCAGTGGGGTCCCAGACTCAGCTCATCACGGCCTGCCAGCTCCATAGCACAGAGGAATATCTTCAGTCCTACTCGTGGTTGACCCCCAGCCCAGATCTGCTCCCCATTCTCCCTGACTTTATCAGAAACACTCTAGTGTTCTGACTCTCATGCCTTCTGCTTCCTCAAAAAGCACTGTTGTTTCCTACTCCAGCTGTGTACAGGTTGGATTTCTCAGTAGAGGGAGACATGCCACACACCACTACTGAGACAAAGCAATAGAAAAATGGCAACAACTTCTGCTCAAGGGGCTACAGATTTCCACAGTGGTTTTCCATAAAAGGTATGGGAGAAAATGTTTGGTCCAGTTATTTTAAGGCAAAAAACCATCTATACTGACATTCTTTAACACATTACAATGTGGCAGCCAATGGCCTAGACCAACATTTTATATGCATGTGTAAAGAAATTAGTTATTCAAAATATTTCTGCCTGCACTTTAAACTGTCAATACCCAGATAAATCAATTCTTTGTTTCAGCCCACAAGGCTACTACTTCTGAGTGCAAAGCTGCCCATATGCAAACTGAGCACAACAAAAAAGATGCTGATAAGCTTAATCCATCAATATTACAGATCCAAGGGATGAAAACAATAAATATCAATGAGACAAATGCTTATCAGGCAAATCCTACTTGTCTTATTTTATGCAACCTCTTTGCCAGGTTGTGTCCTAAAAAAACTGGGGAGAAGAGGGCTACCTCCTTGTTCTGCCCATCCTACTCTCCAGTGCAGTATTATCAAAACCTCTAGGTGACTTCTGTCAGAAGGCTTTGTCCAGAGGGGTTTTCTAAAGTTTATTATAACTCAGAAGACCAATAGAATTTGGTGGAATAAGAGTAAGAATGATGTGAAGATCCTCACCCTGAGAGGATATGTTATGCAGGGAATAAATGTGGTTTGGAATAATTTTATTTTTCTTCCATCTTTCCTAGAGGTCATTGTTTTCTGTTTTGAAAGTTCCCCCTCAAAAATGTAGACATATATCGAGGTTCTGGCTCACTTGGAGTACTGCAGCAGCATCATAGAGCTTTTAAATGTTTTCATTGATGGCTCTTTCAAGTAAAAAATTAACATATCTGAACTACTTTCACATGTAACATTTTTTATTTATTTATTATGGTTTATTTGGGAAAAACTAGTATAAGTGACTGTAATATAAGTGTAGCATTTTGGGATCTTTCAAAATATCTTCTTCATCCCTTTTTAAGGCTTTAAATACGCTATCATGATAGTGGAACTAAAGAGGTTTACAGCCTTTACTAAGGAAGTGGGGGTTTTGGCTAATTAAATATTTCATCCTATAAGATTGATTTATTATGTGACTCTAATCAGTTTGACTAAAATCACTAGAGTCAGGGTTAGGCAACGATTGCTGCATTTGTTATGTGATGAATGGAACATCACATAAAATATGAATTGGTTGGAAAAATTTCAAGGATAAATCACAGCTAGGAGCTGACATTGTCTGTGTCTGGCTCTCTTAATTTAAAAAAAAAAAAAAGGAGAAGGAGAAGGAGAAGGAGAAGGAGAAGGAGAAGGAGAAGGAGAAGGAGAAGGAGAAGGAGAAGGAGAAGGAGAAGGAGAAGGAGAAGGAGAAGGAGAAGGAGAAGGGGAAAGGAAAGGGTATATTTTAAGTATTTTAAGAATTCTGCTACATCCTGAAATGATTGTTTCTCCTTTTTCTCTCCATATATATATATATGCTCACTAGTCCCTGTTCTTTGGCTGCTCTTCAAGGCAAAGAATAAATATATATGTCTGGCTAAATTTATTCTTATCCTGAGCTCCTAGAGTTAAAATTCAAGACATAAATATGTTTCTAAAATTTAACATTTTCGTCTTATTATTAACTTTCAGTATAATTATTGATGTTTCTGAGAGTCTCATAAATGCTGAAGTTCTTTTATAATGTTAATCTAAATTTTTAGCCTCAGTGAATCCATTTGGAATATTTTATATGGATAAATGATAATAAGGGAGTCCTGCAGATTAAAAAATTATTTTCTTTTCTTTTTACTACAGATTTTAAAGCCAGAAGGTGCCATTATAATCTTCTAAATTTTCTGTGGTTATGAAGCTCACAGTGATATTGCACAGCTTCTTTTTTGAATAATAGAGACCTTAAAATCAGTCTTAATTAAAAAAATCTCCAGAGATAAAGAATACATCATGCTTTCTATTTCTTGACTTATGAATTTCAGTGCAGTTTTCATTCCTCACTCAGTATTTTAAATGCAGCAATTGTGCTCCACATTTATATGTCTGCTTCATTTGGTACAAAGGACTGCTTCCTTTCTCTGCCTTATATTTTAAGAAATTCCTAAGAAGATCTCGTCTACCAGACACAAAAACGAAAGATTAATTTTTTTCCATTCCAAAGGTGAGGTTCCAAATTCATAAAATATTTACACATTTTTATTGAACCACAGCCATTGTGTTTGCTTGAATTCAAGTTTGCCGTTGATTCAGTTAGAATTTATCTATGACTCTTTCTTTGTTTATCTTTTGACTTTTCCAAATC
Source organism: Sturnus vulgaris (assembly GCF_052056855.1). NCBI lineage: Eukaryota > Metazoa > Chordata > Aves > Passeriformes > Sturnidae > Sturnus > Sturnus vulgaris. The sequence continues at coordinate 101,790,835 of NC_142243.1, read as the reverse complement.
AAAGGGAATATGATCTTAAAAGCACTCATTTTAGTGTGCAAAAAAATAATTTCTGAATTTTATAAATACAATCAAGAAGAGTTCTTCTCAGGTATTAACTGGCAAATGCATCATGCAGTATCTCTAAATACTGTGTATTTCCATCTTATCTGATACTCTAAAATATATTAGGATAAAATACGCAGGCAAAAATATGCAAAGTTCTAGTACACAAGCAAAGTTTTCAAGACCAGGAAATCAGTGAAAAAAAAATCTCAGCCTCAGTGACAAAATCTCAGCATGTTTCCTTCTTTTTACAGATATTACCTATATTTATTATCTGTAATTATGGCACATTTCTCACTTCCATGAATCCTTTAATAAAACAGTTGACCTTCATAAAAAAAATGTAAAAGTAGATGTAGATAAGATAGCAGAAAGTTTAACCTTTGCTTCCAGTCCAGAGCAAGTTCCTCATGTTGACATAATAAAATTTCAAGGAGAAAAGGTGGACTGTGATGTAAATGTCCTTATAGTATAAATCTGATCCCAGATTACATTCAGCTTTTGAAAGTCTGTTTTCTAGCTTCAGATGTCATAATACAGGACTAATCCGATAAACATATAGGATTCTTTTTATTTTTAAAATAGTGTCTGAATTTTTAGTTCAGTCACACAGAAATTAAAGTTTAGTCTTTATGAAGCTTTATACTCAAAAGCTAGCCAAAATATCCTAAAGCAGCTTTGGAATTGTGAATACTATTCCTTCAAGACAATTTAATTTTCAATAGCTCTTATTCTTAGAATATTCCACTATGATATTATCATTCCATGATGAAAGGATGACCTATCATCATGTGCTTAAGCCCCAGAAATATGAATAGAACATCTGATTTGTCATCTGATCACTGCCATGTCAATGGCCCAGTGTTAGGATCAGTGTTGCTGATGGGACTGTCCCTTAAATTATAAGGCACAGCTTTCTCCTACTGGCTGCAGACTGATCAGGTGTGTTCAGTGCTGTGCATTTTTCTTGATGAGGTATAAACCTCAACAAACCATAGCCCATGGGTTGGCAAGCTGCCTCTATAACCCTTCTGATGGCATCTGTCTAACGTGCCAGCTTCCTGACACTTCCTTGACTACAACAATAATTGAGCACAAAACAAGCAAGTGGAGCTGCCACTGTCTTGACTTCAGAAATCAAGGCAGGCTCCGTTTTTTGGAGGTGATTGGTGTAGGGTATGGGTTTGGGTTTTGGTTGGTGGGAGGTTTTTTTGGGCGGGTGGGAAGGGTTGCTTGGGGTTTTTTTGAAGGAGGTATGCTTTGATTTTTTGGGGGTTTTTAGAGAAAATGGTATTTCCATTTTATAGTTTTCTGAAATTTGTAACTGAGAAATGATCCAAATCTAGAAAAAATGCCTGAACTATCAAATAGTCTTTTTCCTTCCTGTAGCTGAAAAATCAGACTTTTTATACATAAGGTTCGAATGCTGATGACAAATCAGTCATTATGGTAATATTTCAGACACAACTAAAACAATAATGGGGAAAACAAATAGAAAAGTAAGAAGCCTTTCTATGAGCAAACAACTTATTTTTTGTTTTATTTTCTCTTGAAGAAGGTACTTTGTGGATTAATCTGACAGCAGCTAGAATTAAGATGCCATATAAACATAAACATGAAATATTTTCTTAAGGTTTTAAAAGGAATTAAATCTAATTGTTCTTGAAATTTATTACCTATTGGATTTGCATTCAGACTCCAAATGAGCAGCTTATTTTTAATTCATTGAATTCATCTCTGCTTTTGTATTTTTAATGTGAAGGGTAGAACAGAAAAGATTCAGTACAAGCAGATGCCATTTTTAATATAATGTTCTCCTACTTTGGGGACTTCACTAGCTGTGTGGGTTACCCAGTAATTCCATTCAGACTTTATAATTGACAGTAAATAATGCCCTTGCAGTCATCTACTTCCATTTGCTAAAGGAAGGCAAGCCATAATAAAACCAAGTCAATTTGAACTACTAGAAAACAAATGAAATACTTTAGATATATCAAATTGCTGTTCAGGAACAAAACTGAAGCCCCCTAATAGATACTGAAGAGAGAAAGCTGATTTTTGAAGTTCATATATTTCCTAGCATAGAGATCTAAAGCAGATTTTTGAAGTTCATATATTTCCTAGCATAGAGAGCTAAACATTTTTTATAGCACGTAAACCAAAAGCTTAAGAAGGATGAAAACTGAATGAAAAAGTGATGAAAAAGATCAAATATAGAGACAATAGAGCCTGGTCAGCACCAGAAACAGGCATCCACTTCTCTGGACTACCTTTTCCAATGCCTCAGCACTTTCACAGTAAAGAATTTCTTCCTAACATCTATTCTACATATCTCTTCTTTTAGTTTAAAATCATTCTGCCCTATCCTATTATTATGCAAAAGGTCACTTTCCTTCTTTTTCATATTTAGTGGAAGGCCACAGTGAGGCGTCCCCAGAGCCTTCTGTTCTCCACAGTGAAGAGCCCCACCTTTCTCAGTCTCTGTTTGTAGGACAGGTGATCAGGACAGGTGATAGGTGACGGTGATCAGCCCACTGACCATCTTTGTGACCCTGCTCTGGGACCACCCCAAGAGGTCTCACAGAAGAAAGGGGCTCAGCTGGGCAGGTGTCATCCACCCTCCTGCAGCAGCACCACACAGTGTCCTTTGGCACCAAAGACGTGATCTCTGACTCAGCCTGAGCTATCTCATACAGCAGCAAAAAATCTGGCATTCAGCTAAGTACTACCAGAAGACATGTTAAATAGAATCATCACAGAATCACAGAATTGTTTAGGTTGCAAAGAACTACAAGATCATCAAGTCCAACTGTAAACTCAGCACTTCCAAGTCCACCACTAAACCATCTCCCTAAGCACCAGGTCTACACATCTTTTAAATTCCTTCAGGGACTGGAGTTCCACAACTTCCCTGGGCAGCTTGTTCCAGTGCTTGAAATATGAGGATCTGCACATTTTTTCTGTGGGATTCAGAAGTTCAAATCCAAATCTGTAAGCCAGAACTGCCAGACTCAAGTTTTCACAACTCCTCAGATATCAAGAGGAGAAGTATAAAACAGCAAAGTATTTTTGTCACTGGTAGGCTAGTCTTTATGTTTTAATCCCATTTTTTTCTCTTCTAATCTATCCCGTGCTTCTGGATATTAAAGGACATAGATATGTAGTTACTGCAAGACATTCACTTATAAAAAGCTAACATGAGGGTTTTTATCCCTCATGTATAATGATGCTCAGTCTTTTTCTAATTATAGTGAAAGCCTTATGCCAGAACCTCTTGAGATTCTTCCCGCTCTCCAAAATGAATACTTTTATTGTGTTGAGTAGATTCAGATATTTTTATAATATTTTAGTGATTTTTCCTTTCTTGCTCTGACACGGTATTATTAGCCTCTGTAAATCTATCCTCTGTTGTAAGCTGATAACATAAATGAATACTGGACAAAGTAATTTTTGAGGACACAGTGATGATATCTTCTTTTAATTGCATTTTTTTCAAATGAGTATATCTAATAATTTATAAATAAAAAATATAAAATGTATAAAAATGAACAATGATTTTCCATTTGAAACTCTACATCAAAATGAAAATTCCCAAATTTGCATTTTCCAAGATTTGGCTCGGTTAAAATAATAATTTTTTTGGCCACAAAATCTCAAATTTGTCTGCAATAAAAATGACAAGAAAGCAGAAAATTATAAACTGTATTTGCCTATGAATAAAACTCACAAAATAATATCCTATATAGAAGTTTAAAATCAGTGAAATCACAAGTATCTTATCAAGGCCCATTTTTGCCCTAACATGAGGCCTTCTTATTGAACCTAACTTGATAGAAGGCATTAAAAAAACCAGTAAAATACCAGCAGGATGAAAAGAGTCAGAAGACAATTGCCACTATAGTGCTGAGCCAGAAGTGAGCTTGTAAAAAAATTTAAATTGAGGAACAAAAAACTCAATTAGAATGAATTCAAAAACCATGGTTGAAACACTTCTTTGCTTCTTGCTTCAAGTCCTCTCCTGCTGGGAATAAAACAACATGCCAGCAAGAAAGACACAAAGAGCAGCTGGCAGTCCAATAACATACTAGAACTGTCAATGCCATCCACATGGTTCTCCACATGAGATTTTTAGAAACTCCTGATACTGTAATCTATAATGCATTGGAAGAAAAGACACCCCTTTTCAAGGCTATTCTCCACCAAAGAAAAATATAGGGTTAATGCAAAACCAAGCAAAATAAAACAAACAAACAAAACAAACAAAACAAAACAAACAAACAAAACAAATTAAAAACACAAAAGAAAACAAACAAAAAAACCAAACCAAAACAAAACAAAAAAACCCAACAAAACAAAAACTTCCCTTATATGTCTTTTGACCAGAAAGGACATGGTAAAACCAGAAGCATTGAAACAGTTTATCACTCAAAATGGTGGAAAAATGCTGATCTATACCTGGCAAAAAGTGTTTAGATGATATCCACCTAAAAAAGAAAATCAATTAGAGGCACAACATTAAATAAGATTGCCACAAAATATGATTTTTCTTTTCCTTTTTTTTTTTTTTTTTTTTTTTTTTTTTACTTTATAATTTACTTACAAGCTACTAGTCTTATGATATCTACATCACAGAATCAGAATCAGAATATGCTGGGTTGGAAGAGACATCCATTAGGATCACTGAATCCAACCCCTGGCCCTGCACAGCAGCATTCCCATGAGTCACACCATGTGCCTGAGATCACTGTCCAAACACTTCCTGAACTCAGACAAGATTGGTGCTTGTATGATTTCTCTGGGGAGCCTGTTCCAGTGCTCAACCATATTTTAGGTGAAGAACCTTTTCCTGGTATCTAACCTAAACCTCCCTTGACTCAGTCCAATGCCATTTTTTTTTTAGTCCTGTCAATGGTTATGAGATGGAAGAGATTGGTACCTGCCCTGCCGCTTCCTCTTGTGAGGATGCTGAAAATTGCAGTGAGGTCTCCCATCAGTGTCCTCCAGGCTAAACAAAACAAAACAAATTATCTCAGTCATTCCTCATCTGGCTTCCCCTCTAGACCCTTCACCATCTTCATTGCCCTCCTCTGGACTGTCTCAAATCATTTAATGTCTTTCTTATGTTACAGTGCCCAGAACTGCACCCAGTGCAGAGCAGAGAAGGGCAATCCCCTCTCTTTCCCGTCTGGTGATGCACCCCAGGACAAGATTGGCCCTCCTGGTTGCCAGGGCACTGCTCAGATTCAACTTGCCATCAATCAGATTCCTTTCCACAGTGCTTGTCTCCAGCCTCTCATTCCCCAATCTGTCCATCCACCCAGGATTGCCCTGTCCCAGGTGCAGAATTCAGCACTTGTCTTAAACTTTATATTGTTGGTAATTGCCCATCTCTCCAATGTGTTGAGGTCTCTCTGCCCCTGGGGGAGTCATCAGATTCTCCCAATTTACTATAATTGGCAAACTGAGTATTCCCTCAAGTCCTGCATCTGAGTCTTTAACGAAGATGTTCAAAAGCCCTGCAGAGCCCCACTAGTGAGAGGTCACCAGTCTGATGTCACCTCATTCACTGTAACTCTTTGTGCCTGACCTGTGAGCCAGTTGCTCACCATGGCATGCTGTGTTTATCCAGCTGTGTGCTGGACATTTTGTCCAGAAGGATCCTGTGAGAGACAGTATAAATTACTTAAATCCAAAAATATTACATCATCTGACTTTCCTAGATCAACTGGGTGGGTTATCCTGAACTAGAAAGATATCAGGTTTGACAGCTTTCCTCTCATGAAGCCATGTGTTTTGTGACCAGTGACTAAGTTGCTCTGCAGATTTTTTTCAATACATCCCAGAATAACCTTTCCCATGATTTCAGTGGGAACTGAAGTGAGACTGACCAGTCTGCAGTTTCTGGGGTTATCCTCTTGCTCTTCTTGAAAATCAGGACAACATTGACCATCTTCCAATCAGTTGGGACCTCTCTGGATTCGAAAAACTGCTCAAAAATCATTGAGAGAGGCTCTGCAAAGGCATCAGCAGCTCCCTGAGGATATGTTTAGAAGGCAATACTTTATTATTAAGGGCACAACTAAGTCTGATGAATCTTGTGAAGAAATGATATATTATGATGCTTTAGCAACTTAATACACACTTTCATTTTGATTGTGAATATATTAGTTTAAAACTTTTCCATTGTTTTTGTTAGCAGTCCAACCATATGGTACATTTAGGTCTAACTTTAAAAATAAACAAAAAAATCTACAGAATTACTACAAGAAGCAAACATTTATTAAAAAGTCTTTTGTCCACATTTATTAAAAAGTCTTTTGTCCTCTCTGTCTTGAATGAAGTGGGTTTGTTTTCTTTATATTTGACCAGGCACTTTGTAGTGAGTACTTTTGCCCTTTATATATATTGACATTTAGGCATTTCTTCTCTAAGGGCTTAGAGGTCAAGCCTTATGTAAGAAAAACCTTAAATGTTGGCAAGGCTTTAACCTCAGCACTTCCATATTTTTTTACTTTTCTTCTTTCTTACAAAATGGAAGTGATTTCTACATTCCTTAGGATACAGCACTGGTAGAAGAAGGTATGTTGGGCAGTCAGGACGATAGCCAATATTTGACATAAATTTAAACCAGGAAAGATAAGTCCCTTCCCAGATCCAAAAAATTTGTGACTAACAATAAAACAGGAAGGTTATTTTTTCTTGATTGAAAACGAAAATAAATCACATTTTCAACACTTTAAGAAGCTCTCTTTGTAATTGAGAGGAAAAAATAGACTTTATTTTGAAAAACATTTCTGTAGAAAGATTTCTATGAAGCTAAGGAATAAATTTTCGTAAATATTCATTTAGAATGCATATTTTCTGAAGGCATCCTCTGTTTAATGCATGTTTTTTGAATCTGCTCTTTGTCTTTCCACATGTCTATTCAAATTCTCCACTTGGCTTGTGCTTCTTTAGGCTGTGTTTCACCTTCAACATTGTCAGAGTAGGTATAAAATAAGCAGAGTTCCATTTCTACTCAGTAAATTACCTTTCATCTTACATGGATCATAGAATTACTGCAGGAAGGGATTCACATAAATCTATCACATACAAAAAAGACACCTCTTCCCATTTCCCCTGCACTGATTTTAATGAGATAATTGTGGTTCACCCTTGCTGGACAGACGGTGTCAGCCAAAGCTGCTCAATCACCCTGCTCCTCAGCTGGATAGGGGAGAGAAAATGTAACAAAAGGTTAATGGATCGAGATAAGGACAGTGAGAGATCAGTCACCAGTTACTGTCACGGGCAAATCAGACTTGATTTGGGGAAATTAATTTGATTTATTGCTAATCATATCAGCATAGGACAATGAGAAACAAAACCAGTTCTTCCTGGGATCAACTTCTCTCCTGAATTCTCTCCCTTATCCCCTCCAGCAGTACAGGGGGAATAGAAAATGGGAATCGTGGCACTTTTTTCTCCTCAGTAGGAGGACTCTCCATGGTCTTCCCCTGTCCCGGTGTGGGGCTCCTTAGGGGAGACAGTGCTCCACCAGCATCTCCAACATGAGTCCCTCCTGATGGGCTGCAGTTCTCCAGAAACTGCTCCAGACCCTTCCCCAGGGTGCATTCCTTCAGGACCAGGCTGCTCCAGCGTGGGTCCCCTGCGGGACCACAAGTCCTGCCAGAAAACCTGACCCAGGGTAATTCCGTATTGGATATGGGGGAATCTTATGGTGTCTTCTCACAGGAGCCATACCTGTAGCCCCCCCACATCAACATCCTTCCACATAAACCGAATGCACTCGTGAAAATCTGTTGTCTCCAGTGTCAAGGACTTACAACTGCAGATAAGCTCTAGTTAGATTTTAGTCGGCAGTTTTTTGTTTTACCACCATAAAATATTAAACTAGAATAGGGGCATTCAAACTAAAATAATTTCAGTAGGTTTTACAATAAATGTTGTTTGAGTAAAAATGCTATCTCTTTTTAGCAGCAATAAGTACAGACGCAAATGTAAGGACACAATGAAGTTTCTTATCAGTTTATAGAAAAAACAAAGCAGTGTACAATAAATAAACAAATAATTACTGTCTGATTTATCACAACTCCACCTCTATAGCATAAAAATATCACAGAATTTTTTTTCCTGTCATTTGTTTGCTTTCTGGGTTTTTTTTGTTTTTTTATGATTAATTGGTTTTTTAAACAGTAGGGGACTCTCACCATCTTAAATCTAGAATTCAAAAGAGAATCCAAGATATAAAATAATTTTGCTTCAGTCCACAAATTCATAACTCTTTTTTGTTTTGGCTGAAGTATCAAACAACATGATTCTGAACTCTTAAGACCTTAATACCTGCCTGCTACAAGGACATTAACAATATATTCAGTGCAGTTTGCTAGGCTGTCATCAGATCATAACCAAGTACTGTCCATCACTGGTCTGATGACCTTTAGCAATTTGGATCAAATAGCCTAGAGTCAATAGCTTCCATTATCATAGAAGCAACGCTCTGGGATACCTGGTCTACAAGTAAGAAAACCTAATAGAGGAAACACCGAAAAAATTACACCAATAAATAACATCCCTACTCTTGGCCAGCCTCAAAATTTGGGCTGTATTCCTCTTAAAGTCACAGATAGATAGCACACAATACTTTACAGTACACATCCTTTGAATAGTTCAGTTGGATAGTGCATGGTGCTAATTCCTCTAAGGTTCTGGAGTCTAATCCTGTACGGGCCATTTGCTTAAGAGTTGGACTTGAGGTACTTTTGGGTCTCTTCCAATTCAGAATATTCTGTGAATCTAAAGTTAAGTATTTGTATCTCTTGCTACTGCCTAGTATCAGTTTTTTTTTCTGGTTGAAATTGCCTTTCTTGCTGCTCTATACTTTAGTCAATAGGTGGCAATACCTACTCCATACATTTCTTTAATGGGCATTTGTGATGTTATTTATTCTCCATCTTTATATCAGCCTCCAGTAAAATATTTCCATTCCACAAAAAGCCTTGACAAGAATAAAAGAAAAGACCCACCCATCACACACACCAGTTAAAAAAAAAAAAAAAAAAGAAAAAAAGTCTGCGTGACATTAATCTACTTTCAGAGCCTTCTTTTAGCATAGCTTACCACCAGTAAATATTAGTATCTGGACAAGTTCTTAGCCTCCTTCTCCAAGCTCTAATTAGAATTTGACCCCAATTACTTGAAATTAAGATATTTTTGGTAGCAATGCATCAGAGACTGCTATCTTTTTTATGATATAAAGGTAAGTTTGAAACAGTATTTCCCATTTATTCTGAGGAAATAGACATGATTGTATTTCATTAAAAACAGTTTTCATAGGTATTAACCACTGAAGTAATTAATTTTCTGATGGTAGAGAATCCTTGCAAAGCATCCTTGTCAATATTGCAAGGAAACTTTTAAAGAGGTATGTCATGAACGGCAAGTGAGATTCTTGCTCCTTTTTCACTCTTATGGTGATTGACATCAATATATTCACATAATTTTGGCACTAATTTAACCCTAATAGGTCAGTCTTAAGAGATCATTTAACAAGACTTTTATATTTTTTCCCTATAGAGTCTTACATAGCATCAAATATCTATCTAGTCCTTTTTCTAATAGTAACTAAAAGAAGATGGTATGAAGAACGATATTTTTTTTTAACTTTCATATGGTAATGGAAAGCTGCTCTTATGATTCCAATGAGCCACATTGAAGTGAGTTTCTAAGCAACAAACTATGAACTATGTTGTTTTTTTTTAAATTAAATACTATGCAATGAAGCAATAAAAACAAAACAGAACTTTTTTTCCCTGGTATGTGCCAGATCGCTCTGGAGAGTGAACAGTAGAACAGAGAAGATCTTGAAAATTGAGCAGTTCCAGAAAAGTTTCTTCATTCCAAGATCAATGAAGACAAGCACAGAGTTATTACATTTGGGCTTAGATGTCCAAATTTCTGTCAGGGCCAGTTTAAGCAATTACTAAACCTTGGTTGTTTGCTTCAGTCTGTGCTGCTCTTCCACTTGTGTTACAGAGCTGTGTATGGCTGCGGAGTGAGCTGATCTGGATTAAAAGTCATAATTTTGGAAGGGTTGGTGATAAAATCATAATCAGTTTCCTGACTCCAGTCCCAGCTGTGAGGCTTCTCAGCTGGTGAAATCCTTGAGTGAAAATTTGTAGTGGTAAACAATAAAAATGCATTTCAACATTTGTTATAAAAGCAAGCAGACAAACAAAAATCCGTGGAAAATTGCTTTCACAAAGTGTTAGGTCTGCATTACATTGCCATTGTATTTTTCTATTTAAACAGAATAACAAAGGAAGACTGTAGGAAGGAGTAGGGATTCTGGTGGAGAGGGATGTCATCCCAAAGTCTAACCTTGTCTGATTCAGTTCTTCATGCTGCTTTGCACTACTGGGGCAAGGATAGCCAAAACAGAAGAAGCCTGCAAGCAACATCATAAACTGTATTAAAACAAGATCTTGGGGACAGGGGAAGTTGAAAATTAAATGTATAAATGTAGAATAGGGATAAGAAATAATTGCTAAATGGCAACCATTATTATAATGGAATAATTTTGCAAAATAGTGTCCGATATTCATGATCTCATTGATACACATAGGAAATAAATCTTTCATTTTGCTCACGAAACTCAAGTTCTCAGTATATGTCTGTGTCCAGTTTGAGGCATTCATTACATTTCAATAAGAATATATATAATACATCTGGGAGAAAGCAGAGGGGATACTATCATAAGTAGTTTTGGAAAAAGATCTCATGAGAAAGAGAAGGCAGAACAGTCTTCAAATTAATATGCTACAAAGCAGAGAAAGTAGAAGTGTTGTACCTATAATCTTCAATGAGATCGCATAAGCTTAGACATAAGAGAAGCTGAAATTAGATTATATGGAAAAATAAATTTTAACTTTAGAAAAGAAAAAATTGCAAAAAATTACACTGAGATAACCTTCCCATTTAAATTTTAGGTATATTTTTACAGCTTCAGAGCAGGGAAATGGATTTGATATTCTTCTCAGACTTCTTTCAGCACAAAATTTTTAGTTTTTTACCAGCTACTTTAGGAGTTCCAGCTTTAATTTTCAAATGCTCCAAGAGAGAACATACTGTGGCATGTGAGAACACAGATTGTTAATGAGATATTATAATAAGCGACATTATTTAAAACAAAAATACAAACAAAAAAAACCCCATCACTATCAACAAAAAAACCCAAACCAGGTATATCTTATTTCCTACTTACTTCCCTCTATACAAAAAGATCAAGCTACTGCAAAACTCTAATGGTCCTGGATGTGACGTACCACTAATAAAAAAATCAGTAAGTTTAGAACTGTGCTTCCCATAACAACCATGTGAGGCTGCAGTGACAAAATCTGTTTCTTGAGTGGTGAGACTTATGCCACATTAGGTCAACAGAACAGGCTAGAGAAAAAAAAATGAGCTTAGAGCAAAGAGGAAAAGTCTTTATCATTAAAAGGTCATACATAATTACAGTGCAATGTCACAGCTTTTAATGTGTCATCTCAACTCATGGTTACTTTGCCTTTGGCAAGTTGTGGCAAACAAAATATTTTTATTTCTGTTAAAAATAAAAGGTTCTTCTAATTTTATGTCCAATAATCATGTTACATTGACTTTCTATCTCTCTCACAATATACCAACACTTTGAAATGGCAACATATTATGATAATATAGTTTCCATAACTGTGGTGAATGAAACAATATATGAAGAGGCTGAAAGATGGATAACACAATATTATCTAGTCCTATTCATTTCAAATCACAGAAACATGTTTTTCTTTTTTCCAAATAAAAAGGAGAACAAAAGTAGAAAAAACTAAACCAAGCTGACTTAGCTCTCATCCCTTCCTACAGTTATCCTTACAGTGGAGAAAAAAAAGAAAAACACAGTCAAAATACCTGCAAATATGAGTCTAATAGTTTTAATAATATTTCCATATAAAAGCACATAGACAACAAAAAATAAGTTTACCAGGTTCTAATATATAAGGAACATGTGTCCAAAGAGCTTCAAAAGAAAGAAAGGAATCAAGTCAAAATGACTGTATATGCATGCACATATAAGTAAAGAAAAGTGAAAGTGTTGCTATGGAGCTCTCCGGATTGAAGAGAAATTTTGACATTTCTGAAAAGGAACAGTTTTGTCTAGCAAGTTAGCATATGCTACCCTCAGGAGCCGTAAGAGTCTGGAACTGTGTCCTATGCCTCCGTGACACATCCTCACCAAAATCCTTAAAAGTGTCTTCAACCCCAACTTTTCTATGATTCTATGATTCTAAGGTGTTACATGCAATGAGAAACTTTCATCTGTGAATTTGGCCCTAAGTGCTTCTGGGTGACTGCTGCTTTTGCAAAACTATAAAACTTGTCAGAAATCTTCATTCTGTGCAAGTATCCTGCATGTCAAACTGTTATTTTAAAAGTTGATGAGTTCTGTTTGGACAGGGCTTTCTTTAGATATTGCACACATAATCAGGAAAGTATTTTGTCACTTAAGCTACTCTTTTTTAGGTGCAAGTACTGTTCAAAAGCTTCTCATATAAACAATCTAGATCACATCGTATCAAAGTCTCAAACAAATATGTTCAAAACATAAACTCAGATTAATTTATTTCTTCATATCTGGATAACTCCAGGGTCATGAGAAGATATGCTGGCACAATGCTGTGGACATGTATTTGCAAACTGTGGGCAGTAGTCCAGTAGCTCAAAGTCATCTGTCAGTTTGGGCTTTTTTTTACTATAACCATGAATATATCTATGTATATGTTTTCTGATAACACTGGTAAATTTTCCTTTGATCTTGAAATTAAATCCTAAACAAATTACACACAAGCAGTTATTTATTTACCTAGTCAGGAAAACTTACAGAGGAGTATCTTGAAGTTTATTTATTGTTCTATAAAGACAGGTATTTTTGTCCTATAATTTCTGAACAATCTTCATACCGTGAAGTATTATAAAGACAGCCAAGATGATGATGATGATGATGATAATTATGGTTACATTACATTTCATCATCAATCTCTATATTCTTTTTGTTGAAAGCCTTACACATAATGGCATTCTGTAATCAAATTTGCAGTATGATAACAAAGACAACCTACTGTCCAAGGCTATATGCTAATGATATGGTATATTAATCTATGGCATAGCTGTATTATAATCAAGCAAGTACACTGAAAAAACTACCAAGGTGGTAGCAAGAAGGTCAAAATGCACACCAGCATAACAGATTTTACATGAAGGCACAATGGACATAAAGAAATTAGAGAACAATCCAAATAATCAGAAAATCTGTCATTCTTAAGTACTTTAAATTAATCCATCCAATTTACACAATCCACTAGTCTCACTTTATCTCATAGCAATTATCACAATCTTACTGATGCTCTTGTGTGCTATGGGAAATAGCAATCTTCTGTCTTGCCTTGTGTCTTGCTAAACAAGCAAATTATATCGATTGTCATCTTAATGGAAAATATTAACACAAAGTCCTTAAGGTTTTTATCTTGTGAAAAAGAGGCGAGAAATGCTCTATAAAGTCCTTTTGGTTTTGTTTTTCAGTTGAGAAAGAATATTTTACAGTAAGCTTAAAAACCTCTCACAATGTGCTTTTCAGTTCTGTAATCCAATCTTCCTTCCAACATGAAGCAAATAAATAGTCTTACATTAGCCATTATTTTGATAGGGGATTGAAACAAATGAACAGCCTTTTCATGGTAGTGGCAAGTTTAGCTCTGGTCATAATTATAAAACATATTTTATTTCCCTTGAAAAAGCAAGACAACTATAACATTTCACAAACTTGTTGTGGCAATCAGCGTCCTAAGTACTTGATAAGGAATTGTTTTTAAATTCTTTGTCAGACAGTGAATTGTCGTCAATAACCTCACAAGGAGAAGCAGAGACATGTACTGATCTCTCCTCTCTTGTGACCAGTGACAGGCCATGAGGAAAGAGCATGAAGCTGAGTCAGAGGAGATTCAGGCTGGATACCAGGAAAAGGCTTCTCACCCAGAGGGTGGTTTGAGCTCTGGAACAGACTCCTCAGGGAAGTCACAATATCAGCCTGACAGAGTTCAAAAAGCATTTAGACAATGCTCTCAGGCACATGGTGTGACTCTTGGGGTGTTCTGCACAGCACCAAGACTCGGACTCAATGATCCTGATGGGTCTTTTGGAATTCAGCATATTCTATGAAGTTTCCACATGAAGTTTTCCTAACTACGGTTTTTCACATTTCATAAATTGTGAGATTTAGAACTTTAGAACTGCATCTCATTGGAAAGGCAATCCTGAATGAGCAACCAATGCAAAAATTCTTAATGTCATGAGATAATGGATAGGAAGCTTGTGGTGGTGCATTTTACCAGCACCATCACCAGCACCATCAGGCCACATTATGATCTGAGAGAGGCTTGTTCGGCCTAGATGAGCATCACCTGGGCTAAGTTTCTCTTGATCTTAGCAGAAAAACTGCCTGCTCCCAGATACTAGTGCTGTCTAACAAGCTCCTGGTTTTTAATGAGCAGCTTTTTAATGAACAGCCTTATTTTTCTTGCCTGAATAACAAATCAAGTGGAATAATATTTTTATTATCAAACCTTCAGAGAAAGTTAGTGACTTGGACTGTGAGCAGGTTTGGAAATTGCTGTGAATAAAGCACACTCTCTAGCAACTCTGTAAACAGTGGTCCAAAGTGAAACCCTTGGAGCTCTCCTGGATCACAGCAGGCTGCAAATAGCATTCTCCCTCTGAATGGGGCCTCTCAGAGCCAGCAAACTCTCAAGCTGGCTGTACTTAGAGAATCACCAAATGACCTCCATGGATCTCGGGCTGATACTCCCAACTCCTCAAAGCTCCACCTTCACCCACTGAAAAGCCACAAAGGCATCTGAAGAACTACACTTGAATTCAAGGGGAACTTTTTCACAGGTGTGTGTCCTATACAGACTCCTTCTGTCCGTACGCATGCAAGTGTGAATATGCTGGAGCAAGTGTGCCATGAGTGTTGTTCTCCTAGATTCTTCACACTTTTAGTAAGTCAGGCCTGTAAATGAGTTACTACTCTGATAAAATAAATTCCAGATGAATCTTTTGCTAAATTGTTTAGCCACAGTTATCACTTAAGTACTGTTAAGTGCTGTTAAGTTTAAGTGCTGTTGGGCCTTTAGGCATAAACTTTAAGTCCAGACTCAGTTTAGCACAACGCTGTACTCTGACCCGTGTGACTCAACAGAGGGTCTTCTGTATTCCTTTTTCTCCTTACCCTTTCCTATCCTTTTCTTTTCCCTCCTCATCCTCCCAGCCTCCACATAGACAGTTTGGGGTTTATTTCAGTTTTGATTCATTGATTTTGGATCTTTGTTTGCTTTCCTTGGTGTGCCTTGATCATCCAGTAAGTAATAGAATGAACCTTGCCAGTAAAATTTGTCATACAATCATTTTTATATTAAACTTGCTTTCACTGATACCTTTGCTAGTGATTCTTGAAGTGACCTTAAAACATGCATTGGTAAAAATCTGAGGAAAGGAAAAAATGGTGCCAGTGTCTTGCACAGCATGCAATTGAACTGTCAGTTCAGTACTGCTCAGACCCTTTCCACTTCCTTCTCCTTAATGTATATTTTACTATTTTTCAGAACTCATAGGCTGAAAAAAATAATAAGAAAAACATTTCAGTCAGCTTTTACACAGGTCAGACTCAAATGCCTTACTTTTTAAATTTTTTTTAATGAAAACACAAACCAAAGAGAAAAGCAACTACCTAATATCATAAAATAAACTAGATTTTTTTTTTCAAATAATTTCAGTCTTATTTACCAGATCCAGATTAAATTTTGCTGATATTAGACTCATCTGGGCTTGAAATCCCTAGCAATAGAATATAAAAAAAAACCCCTGTCTTAAAAGATGGCAAGATTCTATGCTATTTATTTTCACTTCTGACTAAGCAGAAGAAAACAGTGTGCTGCCAGGTAAAATCATATACAAATAAATTACTTAATGTCTCATTTTTCTACCTGGAAAAACCAAAGGAGAATAACAAACACACATTTCTTGTTTAGGAGGTTGCAATGCCCTACCCTCACCACTACTGCTCAATGAAAAAAAAAGAAGGCGACAGATTATCAGACCTGCTTACTGTCTCAGTTGATTTCAGTCTTACTGTCATAGTTTCACGGTCAATTTAACCTGGCATAAACTGGCAATGAGGCCAAATAAACCTTTCCCACTGACCCCTTCTTCCTTCTTTACTTGCTCTGGCTTCTTTAGATGAGGTGTAAGAGTTAATGAAGCCATTGAGCACAGGGGAGTAGGAAAGGTTTGCATGGATTCTCGTGCTGCAGTGAGACAGGGAACCACCAGGCAGCAATGGACTTGCAGTCAGGGATCACAGATGCTGACAGCTGAAAATGGCAGAAACTCTGCTCGTAGATACTTCTGTATAGATAGGCTTGCACAGTTCTAGAAGCTGCAGAGCTGTGTCTTGTGGTCATGCTAGTAGCCCTCTCTGATGGAGGTAACTGGTATAGGTCACTGGCATCAGACTACCTCACACACAGCTACAGTTGCCACATGGAGATAAACAGAGCTTTTTAAAAAAGGTATGATTATTCCTTTTCAGGAGACAGGCGACAGTATTAAACACTTGCCTACACTTGAAGGCAAGATTGGAGTGAATGGACATTGGTAAATTTGGTTTAACAACAGACATGGGAGTTTTTGCATCAGGTTCCCATCAAAAATAATGAGTTAAAAAGCCTATTTCTAATTTTAAAGTTGTTCAGTTTATGAAAACTATTTACAATTTGGTTGCTGAAGACTTCTTCAGAATATTTTATCCATTTCTCTGTTCCCATAATCCAGTAGGTTTTGGCTGCCAGCACAAAAGTGCTAGTAGCAGCTAATAGCCAGGAAAATAAATGCTGCAAGAATAATAAAACTGTAAATAACAAAAAATTATAGAAAATTTAAATAGCTATCTAATTAAATAAGGAACAGGCAAAGCTAATATTTTCATCATATTTGAACAAAGAAGCAGCATTAAACTAAGTGCTTGATATAAATAAACAAATTACTCCTAGAAAGAACTTTGCACCTTTTGAACAAAAGTCTTCCTAAAGGAAGTGTATATTTTGTTAAGATACTGACAGGCACAAAAAAGACCTTGCTAGAAAAGAACAACTGGTACTCTCCAAAAGGAAAACAAGCAAACAAAACCTTTTTGTTGCTCCTGTATTCGGTACAATTGTGTTGAGACTACCTGAGGCTGTGAAATAGAAAACCTTAACTACTGCAAAGAAGCTCCTCATGAGTCTCCATTACTTTCTGGAAGGTAGAAAAGATGGTCTTGATAAAGAGGGACATGAACATGACAGCAGGGATTTTTTAAAGATGGATAGACACATAGATATTGTGAGATGAACACAAATAGAAACTTTTATCCAGATAGTAAGCTGCATATGACATCTAATGTTGTTTTGGGATTTTTTTTCTGAATTTTCAAATACACTTTCATGAAGGTACTTTTTGCATGCTGTGTTTGAAATGACCTTTCGAGGATGAGAAAATGAGGAACATGAGGTCTTTGAGCTACACCAGTCCAACACATGAGCCTAAGCAAGATCTTTCTAATCATGTTTCCAGACTGTCACTGGAAGAAAGCTTTGGAAAAATTTGTCAGTATGGGCAAGGCAAAAAGGTACAGAAGTACAAAGAGGTTGCTGAAATTGGAATTGGCTGTATGTGCTCCTGAGAGACTGCTCCTTTGGAGAAGAGCAATACTGCACAACAGAGACCTGCCTTAATGATCACACAGAGTGAATTCACAGTGCGCCAATTTTCCCACAGCACCCTGTGCAGAGCAGTAAAATTCTCTCTTCTCTGTGAAATACATGCATCAACCTCCTGCACAAGGAAATAAACTGTTCCTTGGCAACACTGGAACACACTTGGTCTTGCCACCTGATGTCAACATCCCTTAAGGGAAACTTTTGGGTCCATCTCTGCAGTTTCCCTGTTCTGTTCAAACCCATTCTGCATCACAGAGAGAGAAGAGAAATTTTGAAAAAAGTATCCAGAGAATACAGTGGGGAAAAGCTAAATTCCAAGAAACTTCTGATGACCTGATAACAGAAAGACATACGATATTTTTTTTTTCTCACACTTGGCTTTTATTAAACTTAGTAAATTACATCCATAGGGAAGAATCTCGAGGAAAATACTGTGCCTCCAGCTTGTGTTTTTATCTTATCTACAGTTAATAAGAAAAACAATGAATAGGAACAGGAGAGTGTGAAATCAGATTTAGAATGAAATCAGGGTATTTTGTTCCAGCTTTCCCTGAACTGCAAGCAAAAAAGTATTTCTAGCAGAAGTGCTTTCACAGAAACATCATCAGATCATCTATTAAAAAGCAAGCTGTCTCTGTAGAGCAACTCCTTGAAACACAGACATTTTAGAGCAGGAAACATGGAACTAAAATAGATCATCAGTAAAAGGGTTGCATAAGGAAATTTTTTTCCCCATGGATGAACAGAAAGGTTTAGAAATTCAATCCTGCTGTCTTTTTCATTGATGTAATATTTGCATTGCCAGAAACAATCTGATTTATTAGTGTGCAGTGATTTTATACCACCAAAGAAGTGTCAATAGAACATGCATATTTTTCCAAAGGTGGTGCTCATCATGAGGATATTAGATATTAGAGGATACTAGAGTCTGATCCCCTTGGACTCAATAATATCAGTAAAAGTCTTCCAAGTGCCGCTTCTTTGCTGCACTGGAGTGGCAATTTACCAACATCAGGAACACCCTGAGGAGGGGTACATGAGAGCATGAAATACGTCCCAGAACAAGAAGAACCTGTACTTGCATTCTGGTAGTCTATGGGTGGGAGGGAGGCAAATCTCCACCATCTAAAAGGGTTAGAGCAGTTTCTATTCAAACGCATGTCATAAGATGTGCTTAACAACAAATTAATACTTATGGACTAAATACATTGAATGATGTAGATATTTCAAAGGGAATTCCTGTAAGATAGTAAATTATCTTTTCTTATTGTTTTGGGCTTTTTTTTTTTAACTGAGGTAAAAATTTTAGTTTCTGACTAAGTATTTTTTCAACAGGTGTCAAAAGACAAGCACTTCTTCCATTGTCACCTTGAGAAAGTTACTCACTCATCTTTTCTATAACTAATACTTAGAAACAAAGCAGGCAAATTAAATAATTACTCTCCTTCAAAATAAAACTATTTTGAAATATGATTCTTTGATTTGCACAGCAGTTAAACAGCTCTAGAAAAACTGAGCATTGTTAGCCAAGCCATAACACTGATAAGCTTGAGACAGTGCATCTGAGCTTGATTACACACACTTCAGGACATAAAGATAGAACTACACTCAAAACTGTCATTGAATACTCATGTTTTTACCTATAAGAAAAGAAATATTTCAGTAAAGGAATTGATGACCCACGGAGATAACTCATAAAGCAGACACAATTCTTAAAATCTCTTTTTTTTCTGATCTCTAATAGATTTTGAACCTTCCCAGCTTATAAACAGAACTGTATAGATAATAAAAAATTAAATTATTATGCTTGGTCATACTTATCATATGACAGTCCCTAAATACACTAGAATCAAATTAACAGAAAATTGGAATTGTCATTTTAAGACTCTATACATTGTTATATCATTAAAAAAAAGTATGCAACTAAACCTCCACATTAGCAACAGAGATCTAACTGGAGTGTTAATATATCTAGCAATTAATCATCTTGAAATGAATTAACGAGCTCCCAACAAAAATAATTTGTATGAAGCAAGGCAAAATACCTCTGTAAGACTGCAAGATTTGTGCAAGTTCTTATGACATTAGACATGATAATCAGCTCTGTGATGAAATTATTTGGTCAAAAAAACCTCAAAACTACTAAACATACTTTGTAAGCCTTCTTAGTATTAATAACTGAGGTATGAAGTAAGCACAGTTATTTTTCCTTTCTCTAGTTCTGTTTAGTTTGTATAAGAGGAACCAGAAGAAGCACAAACATCTGGAATTCCACTCATAACTACCTCATCACTAATCATAACAAAGAAAAACTAATTCCAATTCAAATTAGTAGTTTATCTGGGATGTTAAAATAGCAGAAATTGCCAATAAAGACTACACACTAGTGAGTTTTGTTTTTATGTATATCTAGAAAACAAACTGAATAGAAGAGGAATGCGCTAGGAAATATATTATAAATAATTTCAGAAATTCTCAGCATTCTTAACCAGTTATAAGAATAAAACAAACAAAAGAAGAGTGGACAATTTAAACCCCATCGATCACTAAAGCCATTTCACACAAATCAAAGTCTTGGATCAAAGTTATCCAATATTACCCGAAAAGGAAATTTTCTTTCAGAATTACCCCAAACATAAGACAGAGTCTGCATTCACTGAAATACACAAATAAAACCAGTTTGAACTGTCATGCATACCATGACATAGAAGTCCAAAAGGGAGGCAGGTGAGAAATACATCAAAAGAGGTACAACAGCACAAGTTAAGGAAAGATATCACGATAATATATATCTGTGCCTAGCAAACACAGATTATTTTGAAAGGATAGAGTGGATAATAATAGAGAACACTTGAAGTTTAGGTGGCAAAACAAAAAGTGCTCTGTATATGTACCTGTAGAAAGAAAAGAAATTGTTAGCAAATGTGTCTTATATAAAACAATAGGTATACAATAAATTATTTTACATAGGAACATTCATAACATTTTTAACTTGGGCAAAGATACTCAGATTTCTTTTTTCCTTGTGCAACAAGTACTTTTCAAGTGCACTTTTCAAACATACTGACGATTAAATTATTTCTTTCACAAGATGACACAAATTATGTGCAGTCATCCTATATCATCCCAGTTGCATGTGCAGCTTAATAATTTTCTAAAACTTTCTTGAAAATATTTTACTTTTTTATTGGGTCACATAGCAAAGTTTTAGTAGCAGGGGTGGCTACAAGGTGGACTCCCTGAAAAACTGCCAGAAGCTTCTCCCGTATTTGATAGATCCAATGTCAGCCAGTCCAAGACAGATTCCCTACTGGCCAAGGCTGAGATCATTGGTGACAGTGGTGGCACCTCCAGGATAACGTAGTTAAAGGGGAATGTCCAGCCTGGATCAATCCACTACAGGTTTTTACCTGTGTCAGTAGTGAGCAATATGAAAACTAGGTTGTCATTGTGTTATCCAGGTGCTGAGGAATGCTGAACTTCACAGGAGTTCTTAAATCTGTTAAAAGCCTGTGCAATGTATATGTACACCAGTAGACTTCATTAGACATGGCTTCTTTAGTAAAGAGGAAAAATAGCTGTCTTATGCATTTGAAGCGAAAAAGAAAATAAAATTATGTAAGATACTTAGTAAAAATAATGGAGTTTTTCAAAGATTTGGACAAGCATAATAAGCAAATAATTAGGAAAAGAAATGAAAGGCTGTAAATCTGTGAGTTTGGGAATTCTGGTGTCTGTGGTCTCAAAGGGAAGCTTAAATTTCTCTGGCTTCCCCTTTGATAGTATTTTTCCTGATTATTAGCAGCAGATTATTGCCTCCTCTCTAGCTCCAAACAGCTCTGAAAAATGAAGTGCTGGGATGTAAAGTACACACTGAGCAACACTTCAGGTTCTCATAAACACAAAGTCCTCTATGCAGCCTTTTGTGCATGTCATATAAAAGCTGCTCAACCCTATTCTCTTACCTCAAGTAGATTTGGCTCCTCCATATCAGCTAAGGGCTTTCAATAATTGATGGTGACTGTTTACAAACACGTCTAAAGCTTCTGTATATATTTCTCTGATGGAAATCTCTTACGTCTGTACTATAAACCTGGCTGCTTAGTATGAGCAATTAAATAGGCCATCAGTCTGCAACTGCCTCTAAGCTGGTGAATTTAGCCCCTAGGTATATCATTGTGAAAGGAAACACTCATGCAGAATCACTTATTCTTCCTTAGGTTACATGCAAAATAGAGAGAATTATACATAATTCTTTCTTCAAATTAGAACAGAAATACATCTTAACATTTTTGTTGAAAGGGTTGTGAGTTGTTTCATGGCTGCTGGCAGTTAACTGTAACTTTTAAAGAGATTTTTATGAGCACATCTGGCTTTCAGTCAGGAAGGAAAAAATTTCATTTTTGATAGGAAAGGTGTAATTCTCATAGACAAGTCACTTTGGTATATAAATGTTTCAAGGCAAATAACAATGAACAGGATAGGAAAAACTTCTTTAGAAATTCTATTATAACTGTGTTTTCATATATCAAAGTGAAAAATGACACAGCCCTTATCAATAACTAACATTAACCGGTATAGTCCAAAACAACCTTATGTTTCCTAAAGGCATTCCAAGATCTAGGAATTTTACCTATTTTTTCTTAAAACAGGATATTAAAGAGTGTTTGGGACTGGAACTTCACCGTATGAAGTAAATTAGGACAATGAATACTTGAAAGGTTTTGCAATTCGACACAAGAGAACTGAGAAAGTTGATATAGGCTTGCCTTTCCCATTTGGTTCATAGGAATTTAAAAACTATTTCACTGAAATTTTAACACTTGGTTCTTTGGCTACTTCTGTTATAAGTCTTGTTCATAGATATGATGCAAAGTGGGATTACAGATTTGCACTTCAGTTCTCATATTTGGATGCATTTAGAAACAAGCTTCTCTTATTTATCCAAAGTAAATTCACAGAAAAATAATGTAAATTGAGATAGCCAAAATGTGCATCTGATTTGCCTGTTTGACTAAAATTATTTGGATGGGGGACACAAATGATTTTTTGTTTTCGTATGGCCTAGTTGATGACGAACATACAGAAATCTGTGCATACAGTTGCACACACACTTTAAATTAAATGAAAATAATTTTTTTTCTGGGATAAGGGAATATATTTCCAAAAGCTTTCTGTGCGTCTTGACTGGAACACATATATATATATATGTATATATATAGCATTGTAAACAAAACAAGGTTCTTTATGACAACATTTATTATATTCATTACATATAAATTCAAACTTAGAAAAAGCAATGCCTAAAAGCACTTTTGCCCTGTTGGTAGTATTTTAACAATTCTGTGGAGGTAGGATTTCTCTAGAAGGCCATAGAAAAGGGCCTGGTATGACAAAGCATATTTTCAAAGAAATCTCTTTGCCCTTTAAGATTTAGTCTACTAACTCTATGTGGAAATAGAAATCCTTCAATTTCTCCTTTTTCCCTGAAAAGAGGCATCCTGGCAAGTCTTCATACTTTTGTTAAAAATAAAAGTCATAGTCCAGGAATGTGAATTCAGTGGGGACAAACCAACCTATGAATACACAGCTTACATATTTAGCGACAGAAAGCACTACAAGAAAATCCATAAAGAAAATTAAAAATAAAGCTGTAGCTGTCACAACAGTGTAGCAGAGTAAAGAATTTTACTAAACATTACTATAATCTTCATAATTGTTGCCATTTATCTGATCATAATGAGCAATACTGGTGTAAATTCCTGAAAGTATCCTTGCATTCTAAACTCATATTTTATGTGTCTATAAACACGTGTATGTGCATATATATGAATATATTTATTTGAACAGAAAGAGGAAAAAGGCAATTATCATGTCCTAAATTCAGTATTTCTACCTGAGGCTGATACTGATTCCAAATTTTCTTTCTGACAGTGCTCAGTTTTCTGTATATCTTTCTCTTGTTTAGGCATACATAAACCAGAGCTGAGAGGTACCCAGGAAGTGCAAGGCTAAGGTGTAATTTACCAGACTTTGAAACATCTTTTAACCTTCTAGTGTTTGGGGATAACTCAGGTGGATTCATTTTTGTTACAGATTAGAGATTCCTATAGCTTTTGTGGACAGTATAGACACAGCAGTTTTATATAATCTCCACCACTTCAAAATACTTTTTTGGATGCAGAAAAGGAAGGAGCCATGAGAAGGTTGCAATGTTTGCTTAAAGTCATACAGAATTTTTGCAAGAGCTACAAGTAGCAAGTTGTTCTATTGAAGTCTCACATTGTGAATTGCAAACCACATGTTCAATGTTAGAAGGTATTATCTGACACTAATGGTATTCTTGGTGCTGAATATTACTGGCAGTGGGTATTTCTTGAAACTAAAACTGTAATTATATATTTCAAATGAATAATTTAGTGCACTATATCTGAAGTCTATTAACACAATATTAATATCAACATACACATCTTAAGTCATGCTAAATTTAATTTCTATTCTTGCTTCATTCTTTCTTTTCTTCTACTTTTATTGATATCAAAGCAAACTATTTGCTGCAAGAAAAGTATTACAACATGAAAGGAAATTCCTACAGACGTGGGAAATTGAAGAGACATATTGCTATTTTATTTTTTAATTTCTGAATGCAGTAATGAAGTATGATATCCAGTCATGCAGCGAAAAGTATACATAGGTCACATTTTCAAAAAGGAAAACTAAATTTGAAAAAAACCAAAGTGAAACGGGGTTAAAAAGAGGTATATCAAAGGTTGAGTCCCATCCCTACCAAAAATATGTTGGAAAATATATTTTTTTTTGTTTAAAAATCTCTACACTCTTTCTTGGTTAATTTACTGTGTTTTAAAGTGCAAATAAAAAACACAGCTCAAAAAGGTGAGTTCAAATTCTGATGAACTCCAAGTACTCCACCTTTTGCTGGAGATGAGAGAAAAAATCTTGGCTATTTTCCAACTGACCATTTACAGTTCACAACAAATAGTGTCAAACAAGCTGTTCCTCATCATCAGAAAGCAGCCTTCAAAAATATAGATAAGCAGCAGCACAAAAGAGATTTTACAGTTCACTAATTGATTGAACTCTGATAACATCAGGCTTTTGCACAGAAACAAAACACATACAATTCTACATGCACCTTGCTAGAATATATGAAAAAGTGCCAGGTGTTAAACATACGCATCAAGATAAAGAAATACAGTAATTATTTTCTAAAATAGAAGCATTAACATTTAGCTGCAGAAGACATTTATTAAGATTTTTTAAAATTAATCTAGAAGAGGACTAGTATTTAAAAGTTCTCACCAAAAATGTTGTAAAATTCCTCTACGTAATGAGTGTTGCATCATCCCAGGAAATTAAATTTTGCACAAGTGAACAGTGAAAAAAAGATAATGAGAAAAATGTACCCAAACCAAGAATAAAATCTGGGCTTCTCAGGTTAGTGTCCTATTTGCTCTTCTATGCCTGTGTTACAAGGTTAGCAATCTGTCATCTTCCATTTTCAACAATCAGGATACTTTCTTTGGATTTCCTGTGTTAATGCAATTATTTTCCATGAGAACAGTTATTAAAGGCAATGAAATTACCCTGTACATTATATTCAGGAAGTCACCTCTACTGACAGAAGGATTTTATAAAAACAAGGGTTTCCTCTCTTAGCATAAGTGATTGCTGTTTAAAAATAGTAGCTAATTAGAAAGGAAATTGCACATACACCTATGTAAAAAGTAATGTCAGCAGCACAACTCAAAACAAATCCATGACTTGATACAAGCCTAATTTTGGTAAATGGATTTAATTCGTTCTGCTTTGTAAGTACTTAGCAGCTCTATATTTGATAAACAGAGAACATTGATACTGTTTTGTCTTGTGTGTAAAACACAAACAGCCTGGGCATTTGTTTACAGCAGTCCATGTCTGGTTCTCATAAGAACTCACTATCCTCTAGCAATGACATAAGACGTTAATCTTGGATAGGCATAGAGGTCATGTGAAAACAGAAAATAAAAAGGAAAGAACAGTATAAAACAGTAGTTTTCAGATACTGTCTACCCAAATTTAATATATACTGAAGGCCACTTCAGTATATACTGAATGCCAGACTTTCTAATGCTTATAACGAAGGTGCTTCCCTTTGACAATAGCACTCTCCTACCAGGACATTCTTCTGCTACTTTTTTTCACCGTGCTTCTGAATTTAATAAAAAGAAGTAAAGGACTGACTTTGTAGCTTCTTGGATTTTCACATTTCAGCAGAAAATAATCTTTATAATGAGGAAAAAAAAAACCTATTTAAACAAAATTAGCTTTATAAGTCCTAGTTTTTTCCTCAAATTTATCACTAGTATGTTGCGGGATTAGCAAGCAACTCTCTTTATATAAGATACAGATTCCCCACTTTTCTTAAACTTTTCCTCTGGCCTTTATAAAGACCTTCTCATGAAAAATTTGGTAGACTACTATGTGGTAGAAAGAAATATGAGTGAGAAATCATTTAAGGAAGAGTTCTTCCCTTCTGAGTTACTGGTTAGGCACAACTTTGAATTGTTCTTCACTAATCATATCTGATAAAACAGCTGTATTTTTAATATATATGTTGCTCAATAAAGAAATTCAAACTAAGTTTCTTAAGAATTTCACAACGTAAAATAATTTGTAAATTTTTCTTTTTTATAAGCTCTTTTTTCAACTGCCTTTATTTTAAGAAAACCTGCAGAAACAGGCCAATACAAGAGGTGGGAATTTTTTAGATAATGATATTTTGTGAGAATATTTTCTGAGGGATGCTGCCACCGGGAAATGCATAAAGAAGGAAGGTTAAAGTACCTTTTAAAACTAAAGTCAAAAACAAACTTTCATTTTTGAACTTTCAATGAAACTTATACTAAACCTGAGAATTCAAAACTTATAGCTTCAAGTTGCCATTAATTAGGCTCATAAGATTTCCTTTGTTTCTTTCACTGAAAATAATTTCTGTTTTCGGTTTTCAGAGAGGCAGATACATACATCTCTATGTATGTATCATGATTGTCTGGAAGCTTCTTATTAATTTGAAACAATTTTGGAAAACAAAGATTAGTTCATTGTTTCCACCCCTGAAAATAATCAGGTACACAGATAATTAGGAAGTCCTGAGAAACCTATAAGAAGCAAATCAAAGGTAATCTACAGCAATGAATCACATCTGAGATTAAATAATGTCATATTCTTTGGAAAGCCTTGAAAGACAACTTTTTCATAGTGATAAGAACTTTGAAACTTTGTCTTTCCAGCTGACTTCCTCTGAGTGCACCTGAGCGCACTGAAGAAGAAAGGATGCCACTCAGTGCCTCTACATAACAGCACATTGCCATTTCAGAAAGTCAGGAGAGCTTCTCCCTCTAGTTTCTGCTATTCAAGAGGAAGGAGAGGAGTAGAAAAAGGATGCATCTCTTTATTTTGCACCTACTATAACATCTTTCTTTTAGGAAGGCAGAAACAGCCCATGGAAGCAGTAGAGGTGAAAGATTTCATAGAAGCTATTAAATTCAAAACAAAAAAGAGCTTTCTTCTGTTATCACCCCTCTCTGTTCCCTCACAAAGTTGACTGAATCGGCTACAGTAGTGATCTAATACAAACAAATAGGATCATTTCCTATACAGCCTAATAGCAAATTAATCAAGCCTTAATAACATGTAGCAGTAATATATGAATTATCAAGTATCAGAGACTTGAATTTTGAACAAAATATGACCAAACATACCAAGATCTAAATCCAAGATTCTGCTCTGATTATTTATTCCTCTGATCACATTGAAAGAATTCAGTTTCTCATAATGTCTGTGAAGCTTGTGTAGTCATATGTAAGAATATCTGCAGAGTATTGATAATTAACTTCAGATCAGTTTCCCTAAGTCTCTTAAGCTGTGTGATAAAGAGAGAGCCCCTTGTGGTTTAGCCCCAGGTGGCAACTTAGCACCACGCAGCTTCTCACTCACCCCTCTGACACAGCAGGGAAGAGAACTGAAAAAAAAAAAAAAAAAAGCAAATCTCATAGGCTGAAATAAGAACAGTTTAATAATAGAAACGAAACATAACAGAGAGAGAGAGAGAAATAAAATCCAAGAGAAGGAATTGCTCATGCCCCCAGTCAGTGGACTGATGCTCAGCCTATTCCTCAGCAGCAGTTGGCATATGCTGGCCAACTCCCCCCAGTTTATATGTTGAGCATGATATTCTGTGGTATGGAATATCCTTTTTGCCAGTTTGGACCGATTTCCTTGTTATGCTCCCTTTCAGCTTCTCGTGCATTTCCTTACTTGTAGAGCATGCAACATTGAAAAGTCCTTTACTTAGGGTAAGCATCGCTTAGCAACCACCAAAACATTCAGTGGGTTATCAACATCAGTCTCAACTGAATTCAAAAGACAGCACTATACCAGCTAGGAGGAAAATTGACTCTATTCTAGCCAAAACAAGGACAGAATTATATTCTAAAAAATCTTTCAGAGTGTTTGTAAGTGTTTGTCTAGTCAGAGCAAGATCTTCAGTTTTTCAGGTGTTTACAAATAACCTCCTTGTGTTGTTCTTGTATAACACGTTTCTAACAAGCTACAATTTCTGTACAGCATGCTGTAAAAGTGAAATATGTGGAAAAGGAAAGAAGAACAACAACAAAGTAATGGAACTGCAGAGTTCTATAACACATATAAGGAACACAAAAAGAAACTATTTGAATATGAGACCAGAAGTTTGGGTTGTGTTTTTTTTTCATTTTTCTAAGCACATGTCACAATAAATAATATTGTCACTGTAAATAATCCCTTGTCAGTTCCACTGCATGATGTTTTGCTGAACAGTCCAAAGTCTCTCAGCCTGTCTTCAGAACAGAGGTGGTCCAGACCTGTGATCCTCTCCAAGATCCTTCTCTGAACTTGTTCAAACAAGTCCACTTCCTTCTTATGTTGGGTACCCCAGAGCTGGATGCAGCACTGCAGTGGGGTCTCATGAGGGCAGAGCAGGGGGGCAGAATCCCCTCCCTCTCCCTGCTGTCCATGCTGCTCTCGATGCAGCCCAGGACATGTTTGGCTTTCTGGCTGTTCTGGGCTTAAAAGCACATTTTGCTGGGTCATGTCTAGCCTCTCATCCACCAGCACCCCAAGTTTTTCCTGGCAGGGCTGCTCTCGACCTGCTCATCTCCCAGCCAGTGCTGATAACAATGGTTTGCAGTTTAAACTAAAAAGCAGCATGTTTTCATATCACTGGAAAATGCATCTACATTTGTTCTGTCTTTAAAGAAAACAAAAATAAAAGCAGATTTTGTTGTTGAAAGGCAGAAATCCTTGTTTTTTAATTCTCTCATGAATTTGTAAGCACAGTAGGTTTATTTTAGAACAATTTAGTTGCAATGCAAAGGAGGTACATAGCTTTTTTGGTTGTTGTCTGTGGTAATACAGCAATATGAAAGACTAAAAATAACACTCTAGAAAATGCATAAGGAAAAGAAAGGAAGAGAAAGAAAAGGATAAGAGCAGAAAGATATCACCACTGTTGGACCAGCAATGAGGTGTTGGTCGAAGTGATGGTTGCAGTCTTGATCCAACATGTGTGGGGGAAAGCCTGCAAAACATTTAATTCAATGGGTTAGTATACATACATATACATATATATGTATATATGTATATATGTGGGTACACCCAAGCATCTTCCCTGGAGGGGTTTTTTTACACTGCCTTTTGCAAAAGACTCTGGATCAGTTGCAACACTATGGATCCTGTGCAGACGTCTGGTAGAAGGTCTCAGGAATGAGACTGTGAGCACTTTGGGGGTTTTTCATGGTGTATGGCCCCTCCTAAGACATGACAGCTGCCTCTCATGTCAGCATAATTGTACCCAGCAGTTGTGCCCCGTCAGAAGGGATGAATACTCTCATGCCTACATGTGAAGGTGAATGTCCTCATATATGGTGTGAATGTGACCTTCCCAGGGGAGGGGCTGGGTGGGCAGTTTTGCAACTGAATTGTTTAAAAGAAGACAATCAGCATAATTAAAAGCACAGAAGTATCTGCTTCTGATCAACCTTCTCCTATATCTGGCTCAAAATGCAGAGCACTTCTGTGGTGGGTGCTCACCCCCTCTGTCCTATTTGGAATAGAGACTTGGCCACCCCACACTCAAAAATTCACTTCCTCCCCCTCGGGGTTTTTAGTTGTTAAATAAAAAGTTAACCAAAAAACTCCTGACAAAGCAGGTATCTGCACCTTATGTAATGGTGAAAAAAATCCCAAACCCTAATTATGACTGAAAATTACATGTACTTGGAGAATAAATTAAATTACTGATTTTTTTAATGCCTTAGAGCTGTTTTACTTGCTAATGCTGTGGGTAAAAGTACTAATGCATCTAAAAATTTGCTTTTTTTCCTTAATACAAACTGTGCTAATCATTCCATACAAAAACTGATAACTTGATTATTGAAATGTCAACAGCCATTTATTTCAGACCACCAGAAGCATGACTACAAAGGGGACAGCAGTAAAACAGAATAATTGTGCCAATTATACTTGACTGGGAATATCTTAATTGTTAAATGGGTCTGTACTGTATCCATTATGTAGGACCAAACATGGTTTGCTGCAGGTAAAACTTACATTAATGTTAAGGATGATGAAGCAAGGATCTATTTTAACAAAAATAAAGTCACACTTAAATCAACTTAACTCTAATTTATTATATTTCAAAGAATATCAGCATGATATAGCAACTTGATTCTCAACTTTCTCTTCATGAAGTGTCACATTGACACTGGAAAAAAATCTCATCCAAATGTTTATGTCAATAATCACAACACTGAATTTTCTAATCATCCATAGCAAATGGCAGATACCTAACTATACATTATTATTGAAAAATATTAATTACATTGACCTGCATCCCTCTAAATATTCTTTTCAAGGCATTAAAAAGGTAGCAAAAAATATAAAATGAGTGCTTAAATTTTTGTTATTCCTGTTGTTATTACTGCTATTCAAGAGGAGATTGGAAGAGAACATGTCTACACATTCACACACGAACTGCCAAAAATCTACTTCAACTGTTCAAGGACTGTCCCATGAACATGTGTTACAATAGCCAGATACAGGGAAAATTGCTATTTTGATTGTAACACAAATTCTAAGAATGTTTATTTTTTTTAGCATTATGATATATTTTAAATATCTTCATTGCAATTTTCTGACAAACATGGATTGTTACATCCCAATTTATAATAGTGACAGTCTCCTATACTGACATAATAGATGGAATACTCTTGTCACACAACAGCAGCTAAAATACAAATCTATGATTTCTAACAATACAGGTGACTCATACGTAAATGTCACTCTTTAAAAATGACAAATAATGTCAGAAGATGAAATTAAGGAGAGGCTGTCAAAATTTGCTATTTAAACCCAGAACTGTTGTAATTTTGTATCCCCTTCACCATCCTCAAGTTCTCTTCAAAGCATTGATGTATGATTTAATAATGGTATTCGACCCTTACGCTCTCATCTCAACGTCTATTTCACTGAAAATGCAACTGGAGGAAGGATGATTATTTAGCAATATAAAAAATAAGACAACATTTCAAAAAAATAACTTATAGGACACTTGGGAGCAGAATTTGTTTTTGAGGAAGAGAAATCAGGAAAGTAGCACCAATTTTGGCGACTTTGTTCAAACTTGGCTTTGAAGCTCACGCTTAAAATTTTCTCTACAAATTGACTTTTGGGGGATGTATACAAAGACCTTGGAATATTTTCAGGGTCCTGGGTAATCTTGAAACAATAGTGCTTTGATATAATGTACAAATTAGGCATGTTAGCAGTCAAAGAAGTAAAAAAACTTCTTGTGCATTAGAACATTTCAAGACCTTGTGTTTTTCAGCAGCTATTTAACACTTGTGATCTTCTATCGTGTTTACTCAGCTACTTAACATTAGGCAGGAGCAAGCATCTCTACTGAATGTTTGCTGAGCCAGATCATCCAGTAAATTAAATCTGACACGGAGTCCCCGCCAGCGCAGCACCTGCTCCTGCCAAGTGCAGCTCTTTATAGATGTGATGGGTTCAGCCTGCTGCCACCTGTGCAGTTTGGCAGTGCTGCTGATTGCCTCCCGCTCAAAGCTGCTCACCAGGAGCTCTCATCCCTTGAGCACCCATCGTGCAGCAATGGCAGACAAAGACTTTCAGAGGCAGGACTTGAGGCCAGCTTCCAAGAAGACACAATAGGCAGTGTCTGTAAGGCTCCTGGGAAGAGGGGACCAGAGGACAGTGAAGCTGAATCCCTGAGCACCAGAGGGGCTGGCAGCCTCTGTCCCCATGGGCCATTCATTGGCAGCAGAGAGTAGCTGCATGGCCTGACCTGCTGAGCACTACTTCCCAGAGTCACAATCTGTGTGCTTGGTTCATTTTGTATTTCTAATTCTTAGTAGTTCATTTTCTGTTACTGATTTTTGGTAGTTGAGTGGTTTCTTAAGAATTCAGCTTATTCTCTGCTAATAACTCTGTCTCCTTCCTCCTACTCTGTCCAGCCCCTTCTCTTAGTGTTTCATGAGACTCCCTGGCCTGGGTCATTTTCCTTCCCTGAAATACCAGCTCTTTTCTTTAAAAGACTGCTTGTGCAAGCAAATCATCTTATTTGCTGGACTTCCTCCTATGACTCCATACTGGGGAACCCAGAACTTGACACAGACGTCCAGGTGGTGCTGAGAGTGCACTCATCTTTGTCATCCATATCATGAATGGAGAATTTTTATAGGGTTTGATCCAATATTGGCTCCCGGGGCTCACTGCTGGCTCCCAACTAGACTTTGTTGCAGTGATCACCATTACTCAGAGCCCTGCTAACAAGTTTACAATCGACCATCACAGCCTCATCACCCAGCTCATACTTACCAGCTTCTCTGTAAGGCTTTCATGGGAGACAGAGTAGAAAACTTTCCTGAAGTCTAGGTAGACAATACCCACCGCTCTCCCTTCTTCTACCCAGACAGTCACTTTGCCACAGAGGTGTATCATGTCAGGCAAGAATGACTCCTCACTAGTGAATCCAAGATCATATTCCTTATGGCCCTGACCTTTGTGCACCTGGAAATTGCTCCATCACCTTCCCAGGCACTGAGGTGACCAATATATCTATAGACCTTGCTACATTCTTTATGCAGTTATACAACCTTTGCGTTCAGGGAATTGAATGTTTACATTTTAAACTGTAGTTTAAATATCACATTTTTTACTCAGATTACACATGCAAATGCTCAGGAAAATGCACTATAAGAGGGACTATATTAGGAATCTCTGAAATCAGAAAGCATTTAATGAAATTTAAGGAGAAACTTGCATCGTAGAAGGAAATAATATAAAATATTCCAATAGAGAGATATCAGTGCTCGTTTTAGAATTTATAAAGACCACTTATGTTGAACTGTTTCATTTAATATAACATGAGCAGAAGCAGCATATGAGTCCATTTTGTAGTGATTTCCTAAATAATTACCCTATAAAAATAATTTTTGAAAATAGTGTTCTATGTGAATCCAAATTATAATCCTTATCCTAGTTTTTCCTATGTTTCAGGTTTTTTACATTTTCTTTGTAGGAACTGAGCCAATGTATCACATCCAGCCCTTAAAATACCCCAATAAAAAAGACACGAGGCCTATTCCTTAAACCATGTAATTAATTTCAGTATTTCTCGTGTTTCTGTCAGCAGGAATACCAATTTGCTTAAGTCATAAAATGGGAAAAATTCACTTAATAAGCAGCTATTTAAAACTGGGCTTATTTATTCAAGGCCCAGTAAACACTTGACATCTCTCTTAAGTGTTTTCCTTTGCATTTATTGTCATAGCTCCAGTCACAGACAGTTGCTGTCCTCGCTATTGCTCAGCAGTTAACTATCTCTTACTGGGCGAGGAGATGCCTGTGTGAAGCATCAAGGACATATTCTCCCTTATAATTCTGTCTTCACTTTTGTATTATTCTATTAAGTTTTCTTTCACAGTACCTACTCCCACATCTATCTTTTAAAATTTTACTTTTTCCAGCCACGCTTTTTAAGAGAAGCTGATTTTCCTCCTCTTTGCTTTCAAGGAATATTAGGGAGCAACTTTACCAATGGCACAGGAACACCCAAGTTCCTTATATACAAGTCCAGGTGTAACCAAAACATGCACATGGATTTTTCATTTAAACTAAAACATGCTCAGACAAAAGGTGTAAACTGCAACCAGAGATGCAATGGTGGTCAGCTTATTGCAAATGGTGTGTTTTGAATTTCATTTGCCTACAATTGCAAGAAGTAAATCTGCAGAAAGGCAAATGCTTCACAAATTGCTTATTTCTGTTCTTCAGCAAAGAGTAGATAATTCATATGATCAGACATTGTGACAACATTTTCTTCCTTCTTATGACACAGTAAGAAACTGAAGACACTTTTCATTGGAAAGCAACAATAACCTCAGTTATCAGTGATGCACAGAGAACTTTAGAACAAGATTACAGTACTGATGAGAGGAACACTCTTTTACTCATTAGCACTCATTAAGCAATTGCACATTTATTATCTCTTATTCTCCTTTTCTTTTAAGAAGATGAGAAAGAAACATATGTGCCTAAGATTTAAGACTCTCAAGTCAATCTAAGAAGCAAACTCAAATATTTTACAAATCATGCATCATGAACAAACTTGGAACATCTCTTACTACTTAGCACTGCTGATTCCAACTTTCACAAGCATTATTATCCCAGTAAGTGAAGAATCACTTTTATTCAAAGGAGAGATGCACATTTCTCTCTGTCTGTGGCACGAGAAATGACAGTATTACAGTCTTCCTTGACAAAGAGTATATTACTTCACTGTTAACACTCACTTTAAAGCAGAGTAGGTTGTTCTAGAAGATTAAATATTTCTTGAGGTTCTGCTGCTTTTGCTAATTCACCACTCTTATGATTATTTTGCCTGAAGAGCAGAGATTTTATCACCAAGTTTCTAATTATCTGTCCAGCAGAGCTTCCTCAAACACTGGCAGAAGACCATATGCTTAAGGGCAACTGTGCACTCCACAAAACAACATGTAGCTTTGTCATCTCCCCCTAGCAGATAGCCTCTGCTCATGATGGTAATAGCAGACATGCTACCCTGACCTAAATGGGGCTTCCACTAGAAAAACCTTATGTTTTATGAATCAAAGGTCTTAAACTCAGTTTCTACAATAATTCCTCCTTTGAGAGTCTTTGCATGCATTGGGATGTTGCTCTGCTGTAACAGATTTATTCATAGTTCAAATAAAGCAAATGCCTTCAAATATTCTGAATTAAAAGAATCTTGACTGGAATACAACCTCAGTCAGAACAAGTTGTCCCCACCCAGACATTAGACAAACTGATTTTGATCCCTCAAGGTTGTTCATTCAAAGAAGTTAGAAGACAAGAATATCTGAGTTTACTTGCTGACCTTTCCATCTCACTAAGCCAAATT
Organism: Sturnus vulgaris; assembly: GCF_052056855.1. Classification (NCBI taxonomy): domain Eukaryota; kingdom Metazoa; phylum Chordata; class Aves; order Passeriformes; family Sturnidae; genus Sturnus; species Sturnus vulgaris. The sequence goes on along the minus strand of NC_142243.1, from coordinate 101,755,429 downwards.
TTAGTCACCGACTGCTGTTTGTATCCTAAAGTTACCCTGTGCTGGAGCATAGGTTTATCAGGAAAGCAGTGGAGTCAGGCTTGTCATGGGTGCATATTCCTGAGCCATAGGACAAACCAGTACCATTGCTCCCATTCACTTTGCTATCTGCTCTCATAACCTTACAGATGGGCATTTTTTTGTATTTAACTGTGACTACAGAAAAAATGTTCTGTTACTCAATAAGAAAGAAATTAGATGAAGAGGATTACATTTCTAGAAAAATACCTGATAACCTGGTAAGCATGAGTTTGCACGGTAAACAGAAGAAGGAAAACAACTTCTGCTGACTATTGTTTGATAAATGGATACACTGTGCAAGCAACAATTAAAAATAATTATTAGCAGCAAATAATTCATTGCTAGATGGTGACTACAGTAAGTATAAAAATCAATTCATACTAATATTTGAACTCTACAAAGTGAAACCACTTAGAAATTTGATTCAATTGCCCATAAATTTCTATTTGTTCTGTAAGAAATGAAGACACATACATCAATATTGCACTCAGAGCTGGAATGGAAATGAAAAAAACACCTTCACTTAGTGAACAGACAGCGGGGAGCTTTTAATTGATTCCCTCAATTCCTAATAGAATAAGGAAATTAATAATTTCTTTAAAATATGGCACACAACCTTTATGTTTCATTATGAAATAAATAGAAGGTCTTGAAGTTTTTCTACCCGCCACTGGTCATTATTCAAGACTTCTATCACCTTAAACCTGCCTGCCCAAACTTTTTTTCCCGTAGAGATACTTGAATTTTCCCATGTAGAGTTTTTGTAAAAGCTCACAAACACATATGTCACCAGCAGCAGTTTGATTCTATAGATTCTTGGGATGATTGATAGCTGAAACAGGACCAACCACAACAGCATCTAAGAAAGACAATAAAAAAACCTAGAGAAAAGCAAGTACACCTCAGACGTGTACTGTAATTGGATGAAAAAAACAATAAACAATTTCTCTCATTTCTTAAGAAGGCAGCATGGAGAAATAATCAGGAAACTAGAATATAAATAGCAACCTTAAAAAGAAATATCTGCCTGGGCAGAACCCAGGACAGTCCTTTTATCACACCTTTTCAAATCCTCAGTTTTCCTCCATCCTCGTAGTCATAATTTAATTGACAAAAGTTAGTTAAACTGGTGAGGGGGTGGGTGAGCTATTTTTCATTGAATACTTGTTCTCAAGAAGCTAAGGCTAAGTCTACTTCCATAAAAGTGTGGCCAAACTGGAGCAGGTTTGTGAAATAAAGTGTATGGTACTGATGATGCTTAGTGCTCAACATATATATATTTAGAGACTATAGTATCTTTAATCTGATCCCACTAATTAATTATCTATCAGCTTCTGCAATACATTTTTCTGTTCAGTTTCATCTTGAAAAAAATCTACTTTTTACTCTACATGACTACTCAAAGCTATTAATGAGAGTTAAGTGGAACTGTCGGGATATCTACTCCCCATGCACAACTCTGATCTGAACTAAGACATTTATGTACATGCACTTTAAGTAGTGGAGACAAATAAAATATAGAAAAGAGAAAATAAATTGCACAGGAAGTAGAATAGTAGCTAAAACACAAGTAGAAAAGGAAGGGAAGTAATATAGAGTACAGAAAGGCAGCATTGAACAAACAAAATTTTTCTATTATTTGAACTAGCAATTTAATTCTTCTTATAATACTATCTACATATTCAGCAAAGACATTTTATAGTGTTTATAGATAACAGAATCAAAGCTTAAAGAGGTAGAAGGAAGGTAAGGAAAAACAAATTTTCACCTAGAAATGTGAAGAATTTTTATTATGAATAGCAATTTTTTCTGAAAGAATAGTTGCAGTGAAAGGATGATAGTGTGAAAAAAGTGTTCTAAGTGCATCTGGACCAGAATTCTGTTCAAGTGAATTAATAAAGAACTATGTGACCTTTCCAGTTTCTTGAAGATAAGAATACCAAAAGAGAAGTATCATAGCTGGCTAAATACACCAACCCAATTATCTTTTCCATCAGCCTACTGGCAGTGCTGACTGTAGATTTAGATTTGTTTCACACCTACAGTCTGTTGATATAAATTAATAATTCTAAGCTGATATTACATAATGTAACGTTGTGGACTTCAGTGCTCTCACACTAAATTTACATGACCTACACATCCTGTTTTTAGAACGTCTTGTGTATCATAACTAATTTCTCCTGTTCATCTTCAATCCCACTCTCAATATGGTACTTTTGAAGGAAATTTCCTTCAAAATTTTGAATTTTGAAGTATTTAATAGACTCATTTGAAATGGTAACTATTTAGGTTTTCTTCTTGTAATCATTTCCATATTTTGTTTTACAAAATATATAACATTATAACCAAGTATTGAACATAAATTATTTTTTTCCCTTATGTGATCTTAAGGATAACCTTAAAAAAATTGCCTAATTTTAAGAAAAATACCAATAGGTCCATAACACTATGAACCTGGAATTGTATTATCTTCATTTTACACACAAAAAATCAGACATAAAATGTCTAAAAGCTTGTTTACTTAAGAAGTAGAAAACATAGGGCAGAATTATTTGAACTGGCTGTGTGAACTCCATTTTGATCCAAAGGTATTAATGAGAATTTGAATGTCCCTTTCAGCCTAGCATGTTCTAATTATGGCTTATTATTTTTAAGCTAAATTATGCAAGCTACTGTACTTTTGCACTAAAAGTGCAAATTAAATCAGTAAAGTTACCAAACCATAATGACTAATTTCAGGGGCTTTTTAAGGCAAAGTCTCTAAGGTCTCAATTTCTTTAGAAAGCAATGATAATAAGATGCACTTACCTTATTTTAGAGACTGAGATTGTACAAAAAGATCACAAGAAGGAGGAAGAGGAATAAAGAAAGGAAGAGGATAAAGAAGAAAATGAGGAAAAAGAAGAGGGAGGATAGCACATCAATAAGTAAGTGAGATAGAATTACAAAATGCTTTAGGTTGAAAGCTGCCTCTAGAGGTTATCTGGTCTTACTCTCTACTCAAAGCCGGATCTATTTCAAAATTAGATCGAAATTCAGAGTTAGATCATACTCATAGACTAAAGAGCAAACCAAAAGTGCCTGACATGACTGCATCATGGAAATGTCTGGCTGTTTTCATAATAACTAGGTACATTGTAAACAGAGAAAAAATAAATTATAGTTTTATTAAAAAAAAAAAATAAAATAAAATCCCAAAACAAAACAGCAAACCAATAAAACAAAAAGAAAAAAAAAGAAACCAACTCTAAAAAAAACCCCCAAAATCTCTACATGAAATGCCATAAGTACATTTAAAAATTCTAACGAGTTACAAGTTCTTTTTATATGCTATGATAAAAAATTGTCTATATCTACTTCTGATCTCATCACCATATTTGAGAGTGCCATTGGCAAAACTTTCAGCATAACTTAAACTGACCTGCTGTTTTTTGACCATTTCGGGGTTTTATTTCACTTTGCATTTTATAATGCTTTTGCAATTTGCTATCCTGCATTCCAGAGTATCAAACACACTATAAGCAAGCCTTTTGTTGGGAAAACTAAAAAGAGAGCTCTAAGTGACAATAAAAGAACACTAAAATCCATTATATTGATACATATTACGCTTATAGCTATGATGGAACTGAAAAAAATTACAAGATTGGTAATTAAGAAACAATAATATCATCAAGCTATATTAACTCATCTGAATGTCTATCAGACTATTATGTTTATCCTTTTATGAAAACAACATCACATGATATGTATTGAAAAATGGCAGGATATTAAAAGTGGATTTACTAAAGGTAGACCTGTTAAAATATTTCCTATTTTCTCAGGTGAGTGAAAAAGAAAATACTGAACATATCTGTATAGCTCTTTATTAAACAAGACAGTTCAAGGAAAATATTTTCACTACCCAGACCACATCTTAAATCAAAACTGAGACTGAAATAGAGAAATGGAGAGAGAAGAGGAAATAAAAATTGAAATTTTAACTCAGAAAGTGTGGCAAACACATACTCACAGACATACTTGGACACAGGCACAAAGTGAGTTCTGTTAACATATGCAAACATTAAGTATATTAAATATGATGGCCCAATTATAAAACTAGAAATCACAGTACTACACAAGTCTACATGCTTTTTACTTTCATAAGTAACAGATTCTGAGGATTGTTCTGAATTAATATTTTTTCCTATAGATGAAAAATGAAGAAAATCTGAAGAAGAGCACGTCAAACCATTTTCAGTGGGATCTAGGTAACTGTCATGTTTTTAAAAATCTCTGTATTGCTCAACTAAAATAAATTTGTTGTTTGAAACAGCTTTGGAATTTTGAGTGAGGTGTAAAAAATCAGAATCTATGTGATAGTTATCTTTACTCATATATTAGAAAGTATAAACACATTTTTTGCAAAGGAAAACACAAGTATCAATAGCCACAGAAAGAAAAAAAAAGTGTGTTCTCAATTATCTCACAAACTTTCTGTTTCCTGATTAAAGCAAGTATTCACTTTTAGTGTAATATAACCAAGATGCTAATAAAAAACAACTTTGTGACATCTACCTCATTCAGGTTTTGATGTTATGTCTTCAGAATCTGGAATACTATTAAATATTTTGCCTGATGATTACTTCTGCATGGTTTCTTGAAGTAATTGCACAGTGTCAGTGTAATCGTATCAGTCTGGCACAAAAGGTGTTACTGTTAAGCCCATGATGCACAGGCACCATCTGCCCGTGGCAGTACCTGGGTCTTTTTAGCATTACTGCAAGGACTACATGAACAACTGAGCTGAACAAAAGTAGATAATGTGTTTAGTTCACCCACCCCTATACTAAAGATTCTAAGCTTGTTATAAGACATTGAGTAGTGCTCAACGTCATAAGAGATGCTCTGGGCAAAATGGTTACATAAATATCTGTGATTTATGGCATGCTGAACACATCACTGATAGCCACAAACTCCCGTTTTCACGTGTTAGCTTTCTGTCTGTATGTATCATCCTCTAGATTGTTTCCTCAAGCTATATCCCAATTTCTTTCTTTGAGTCTTCCATGTGTAAAAAATATAAGTGCACAATACTGCAGGACCATGCATTTTCTGAGTGTCATCTCTGAAAGACTACTTTTTATTTAAGGTACACTTCAAGCTGACAATAACTATATAAATCATAGTCTAGCAAAAAAGAGCTTCCCTGGTAGACAAACATATTTGAAATGTATCACTTTATTGCAAAGTTTAAAGGGGAAAATGAGAAAAAGGAAAATAAGAGGGGAAAAAAGAGAAAACAAAATTAAAACTAAACTTGAAATAATGCGACTTAATGAACAGCATCAACTATTTCTGTTTTCACTCAACACTTCTTACTTTCAAACTCATATTGTTCTTTATTCAGTCTCTTACATCTGACCAGTAGGGGAAAAAATTAAGTATAAAAACCGAATAAATTTTTATGACAAATACTGTGCATTTATACAATATATGTTTCACCATATGATTGTTTGTTGATCTGAAGCTTCACATCTAAAATTAGATTTACCAAAGGGAAAGTAAAATAGAGCAAAAGCTGTAAAGTGTAGCTCTGCAGAGAGTGTCTACTCTATTAAAAATCAACTTCTCTCTCCATATAATGAAACTTGCAACACCATTCCCCTCACAGTGGGGTAGAAAGAGATGAAGACAGGAGGATTTATTTCTTCTCATTTAAAAAGGCTGTATAACACTTCTTAATCAAAATAAATGGTGACAAGCCTAACAGTAAACCCAGTAATACAAGATTCACAGGAACAGTGACTTTAAGAAATAAAAGGCTAAGAAGTGTTTTCTCTCTCTCCTTTTAGCCTGTTTAGAATTATTTTAATTTAAGAGTAACCACTAAATATTATTATTTTGTAGGTGAAAGGAAACATTTATGTATGTATGTGTATGTTACAGAAATATGTACTAGCTAGTGATGATGATGATGATAGCCTGATGAGAGCCTTTAGACTTTGCAGGTGTTACGTCTTGAAACACAATTATGTGACTAAAGAAGTGTGGTATAGAAGAAATATGTTTAAGAAAGGATACAGTGGAGTTTCCCAAACACTAATATACAAATTATCAATCGGTCCTGACAATGCCTTGTATCTAATTTCTAGTGCAATTTTGAGAAATTTGGAAGTCCTTGGAGGGATCCACTTGTTAAAAGAGTTCTCTGTATATCTGACGTGCTTTGAATGTCTCAAGAACCATTTTAAAATGTCAAAAGTCTCTGTCAGAAGGAGAATGCAGTTAAGAAAGGACATTGCAATTGAGATGTCTTAAAATATTTTAAATGCAATGCACAGCTGAGATTTGTTCATTACCCACAATGTGATATTGCACGGATGTTTACAACACAGCCTTGTTACGTGGGGCGTGCTGTGCCATCTAGAGACAGAATGCCAGCAAGACATTCCTGCGTTATCTAATCCCTGAGCAGACCAGCTCCAATGACAGATCTTTGAGCTGATGCTTTATCTTTTGTCTCTAGCCTTGATGGATGCTGCTCTGCTTGGGCCAGCTGAAACATAGAGGAAAGGACAAGATGATAACAGCTTGCTCAGTGGCACATCACAGCACATCAGTGTGGCGCTGTCCCGCGTGTCACCCGCGTCCAGCCTACACAGCGCTGCTCAGAGTAAAGAAGATGCAGGAAATAAGAAATGCTGGTGCCCTCCACGGGCCCATTGAATAGATGCGTGGATAGAACCCCCACCAGATGGAGAAGATTAAAGCAGAGTGATGAATGCCCTAGGAAGGAAGAGATATACCTTGGGAGAGGATATTGATCACTGGCAAAGATCTGCGATGGTAGAATGAGGTAGGGTAGGATGTGAAATAGAAAAAAATGTAGTAGGAATTCAGGGTGAAAAAGTACAGTTTCAAGTAAGTGAAATGAGAAAGAGAAGGGAGGATTTAACACTTTGGAGAGTAATTAGAATACAGAGATTGTATCGGAAAAAAAAAAGACATGACAAATTCTGTTCTGGTTTTGTTAAGCGATGTTGGTGGAGCTTATGTGAGGAAACTCTATTAGTAGTCCTTTCCTCAGTCTATCTTCTAGTTTTGTTCTACTAGTTTGCTGCACTGTACTTCATCACATATTGGAGTTGTTGGTCTCTTTTAAGCTTAGCATTATTGGGCCTGATTACATATAGAGATATATATACATGTATACACAAAATACGTAAGTGACAGCAACAGAAAAAAAAATCAGGCTGCTCACAAAGAGATGTAATTTCTGGATTTTTGGAATATTTTTTACATTAGGCTTGGCAAATACAGCAACTGCAATAATGGAAATATTTCTGGCACGTAGAAGCAATGACATTCTCAGAGATGAGAGATAAAGGAGATTTCATACCCTAATCTTCTCATGTCAAGCTGTTCAGAAAAGAAGAATCCATATGAAAATATAAATTGGCAGAAAAAGTGCTTTTACTATGTTCCTGAGGAGAGGAAACATTGTTTCTTCTATGGCTAAATTTTCCTATCAGAAATAAAAAAAATATGTGCAATACATACATGAAACAAAAGACTAATGGACTTTTATCACAGAACTGATCCCAGTAGAGAAGTAAAGCTAGTTTCAACCTTTCAAGAGGACACTGTAAAACAAACATCAATTTAACAGGACTTTCACAGGCTCTTAAGCGAAAAAGTAAACCAGAGACACCAACATGATTTTAAAACAGTGGGACAGAGTGCACACTTCCCTCCAAAATGTTATTAGACCTGCACAGCTTCCAAAAAGCCAGAAAAACAGAGTATGTAGTTCAGTCTTCAACTATCCACCTTTTTACCATTTATACATTAGTTAGCAGACTAAAATAGATAGAAAGGTCTGGTTTGGTGTTTGAGTTTGGGTTTGGTTTTGTTTTTATGTTTTGTTTTGAGTCGGGGTATTTTTAGTCTTTTTGTTTTGTTTTTGTTTTGTTTTGTTTTGTTTTGTTTGGTTTGGTTTGGTTTGGTTTGGTTTGGTTTGGTTTGGTTTGGTTTGGAGTTGTTGTTGTTTTGTTGGTTTTTTGGTAATTTTGTCTTTGGGTTTTTTTGGTCTGGTTTTTAATGAACGCATTTCATGTGGGGGAGATGATGCCAGCAGAGGAAAGCATGCTTCAAAACATTTGAAACAGATTCTCAAAATAACCCCAGTGAAACACTTGTCTTCTTAACTAATAACTTTATTTATTGTCATAGACCAAAGATTACTTACAATTCACTCTGTACATAATGCAGAGAAAAAGTATGGATGTCACAAAAAGTAATAAACTGGTTATTTCCATGCACATGGCCTAACTTTGTTCATACAAGTTACTTTGTTTTCTCTGTCAAGAAACCCTGCAAAATGTCCAAAATATATCCAGAGGAAAAATTAGAAATAAACAAAGAAAGGACTTGTAAAGAGAAAAAGACCATTATATTTTCTTGGATGAAAAAAGCTTCACTCTCAGAAGTGAATAATTATCTTCCTGATTTTAGAGCTCTCAGATATGGGGTCCTTTCTCCTTAAATTATTCTGATATACACAACTAGCCAGTGATGATCCCTGTAGTACCAGTTCACAACCATTTCCTAAGAAGTTTTTAATGAACATGTACAGAAAGACAGATTAAGAATTGGTGGAAAATTAGTATTCAGACACTAAGTCCTATTGTACATTAAGTTTCGATTCAATTAGCTTCATAACAAAAATGTTAATTTCAACATTAGTATTGATCAGTGAACAGTTTACTGTGTCCTGTGATTTAACCATGATTATGAAGCTATACTATGTTTTTATCCGTCATATTTAGATGAGGAAAATCGAGGATTTGCAGAAGAGATTGGAACTTTAAATCCATTTTTATCTCCTTTTTGGGTGGCTAACATTCCTTCCCTTTAAAATGAAGCTTCATTTTTGCATACCCTGTATCCTTTTACATTTCTATATGTATCCTATTTTAGTTTCTGAATAATAATTTTCCCAAAACTCTTTTGATTTTGGAAGCCTTATACATTTGTAATGCTATAGAAGACTGTTAGGAAGGATACATAAACATATTGACGGGGAGATTTTCAAGTAATGCATTTCAAAATAATAAGATTAGGTAGAATTAGATTAGAGAAGAATTCTTGCTATTAATGTAAAAAAAAATTGCTATACTCTTTCTTAGACAGTCATCTTCTTTTTGGCAGAATAATTTTATATTGCTCAGTCAAATATTTTAGTGGATTTTGTAATCTTTTCTACTAAATGTATTTTTACCTTACTTTTAAAGCATTGTAAAAATTAGAAACTTCACAAAAAAAAAAATGTAGCTATAGAAATAATTTTTTAAAAACAAGTATATATGACTGAGATAAAATTACCATGCAAAAGAATATTAAATTATGATTTGTTTTCTAACAAGGATGGAGGACACAGTTCATATTTTTAAAAGTAATATCTCTGTTCATTTTTATTCAGGAAAAAAAGATATTGCATGCTTTAAATTCAGTGACTCAGACCTGATTAAATAAACCAGTTGTAGAGAAATCCATACACATAAGAATTTTTTCTGTGGGTACAGAACTGTTGTAAATAAGATTGTGCATAAGTACCAAGTTCATGCAGTTTCACAGAGAGCTTATAAACATCCTTAAAAATCCATAATAGCTTTTGGTTGTTTTGTTTCTCATGACCTCTAAATAGAACTTTTATTCTCTGAGATGAAGCTAATATGAGCTAATAACAAGAAAACCAACAAAAGCTCTGCAAGGACTGGATGGGGTCAGGAAGTAGAAACTCTACTTTCACAAGCTCAGACCTCAATCTATGTCATGTGAGTCATCAAGTGAGCCATAATATACAAGAGACTGCACAAATAACTACAACTTCCCATGTACTTTAAACTTGGCTGGTCAATACAACTCAGATTTACTCCTGAACTGCCAGACTTCTGCATCGCTTGCTCTGAACTACATTTACTCAATTGTCACACATCAGGGATTTCAATATTTACTGTCCATTTCTTGGTATGAAAGTAGCCTGTGATTCCATTTTCACCCTATTTTAGGCATTCTGAAAAGGGAAAAGAACACAAACCAAAAATTATATTCATATATCTTAATGCAGCTATCTCACCAAATAGTCAAGAGAAAATCCAAGGATAAGTAATATAGTTTGGCCTTAAAGCTAGATAATGGCCTCCCACCTTGTTTTATTAATGTTTGTCAACAGAACTTGAGGTAGCAGAAGGCTAAAAGCAGTGCTGGTGTACTTATTGTTGCTAATGGATCCAGTCTAAGTAGGACAATAAAACAACAGAAACTCTGAGAAATCCTATATACTCATAATATTCTCTTCTGCTTATGCCTCTTTGTTTCTACCAGCTGTCTCTCCATCAAAATAATCCCATTTCACAGAATAACTTCACATAGTTTGCATACATCACTAAATATTGCACAGTATATATTACTATATATTGCAGTCACAGAAAGAAGAAAAGGTGAGTCACCATTAATAATGCAGATAAAGGAATATCCAATACTGTCAGTAGTCATTTTCAAAGCATTGATAAGGTCTCAGATAGCTGCAGGTAGAATTTGTGGTACAGATACGAATTTTATTTTGATATAGAAAGAATTGTTTTTTACTCTAAGTCTTATATAGGCTGCCATTAAATGTGAAATGATCAAAACTTTCTGTTAAGATTTGCAAAATTATAATACATTAAAACCTTTTTGCACGGATATTTTAAAAGTTTGCTCAAAGTTCATACTCAGGATACCTATTTGCCCTGTTTAAAACAAATACATTTCACTATTTTCTTTCTCCAGAATGAAGACCTGGAGGTTACCACACAGCTGAGAAGAACATCCTTTGATGTGAGTGAGACTTCCTACGTGTACTTACTTGAAGGCAAGTTTTTCCCTGATAGTAAATATCTCTGTAGTGCAAAAAGAAAACAGATAATATATTCAAAGAGCAAAAAGGTTAGGTGAAGAAAAAGAACAAAAGCTGTAGTAGTATTCCAGATTCTGCTGTGGCACAGGAATTTATAATTTTTGTACCTGACTTCACTGACAAGATCCAAGACCTAAAAATCTGAAAATTGGGAAGAGCCAAAAAATTTATTTACAGCTTACACTTTCTACTCTTAAAACAAGTATGAAATCACAGTGAGTTAATATGATCAGCAAGAGATGTTGTTCTTGTATTGACCTGTTGTAGGATATGTTACCCAATGATGGCAGAAAAAGCTTTCAGATCTTGGTACACATGTAATAATGGTACATGGTAATAATATTGGTACAATGTAATAATATTCTAGTTTTAAGTGGTATCGCCACAAATCTGAAAATTTTTTGAAGGTTTTAGTCTATCTTTCTGTATCTCAATAGTGTGTGAAACAAACCTCACGACAACAAATTCGACAATTTATTTTTTATTACAAAATATGTCACATGTAAAGCTCTTTCTGCGACGTGGTCGTCCACTAACTTACAAAAAAGTAAGTAATGCATGATTTATTTTTTACAATATAATATCTAACTTCCACCATTCTTTCTTATGAAGGACTTAATGATTTTATTTTATGATTTCTACAGAAAATTATAATAAAGCCTAAATATCCCCTAATATCCCCCTTTGGGGAAAAAAACAAAAAGAGAAAGAGAAACCTATATAAGCCTAAAATAAAAATTACTTTTCACAGTTCTTTATACACTCTGTATTGGTTGTGAAATCTAATTTGTGACAATGGAGCCAAAGTATATTACTAACTGAATGTTATTTAAATCTAGCTATAACAACTCCCTCTCAACCTCCCAGTCATTTCAGAAGATAAAAATACTGCTATGTTTATCACAAAACAGAAGTGAAAGGTTTACTCAACAGTAATTTTTCTCTGTCTAGGATAACTCAGCACATATAATTGTACTCAAAGCAAAAATATTTTACAAGTCCTACACTTTTATATCCTATGACTGCATTAGTTTTCCCACAGAAACAAAGACAAGATGATTGGTAATGTCTGGAGAAACTGGATGCCCATAGCTATTAGATTTTAAAAACTGTGAACAGAACTCCACTCCATTTTCTACTATAATCCTATTTTCTAAGTATCACACATGAACATTTTTACTTATTATGCCCATACACCTGGCCTGGGGAGAAAATCATGACAGCAAACCAACCAATGAAAGAGAGAAAGAGAGAGGGAGGGAGGAAGGGAGGAAGGGAGGAAGGGAGGAAGGGAGGAAGGAAGGGAGGAAGGGAGGAAGGAAGGAAGGAAGGAAGGAAGGAAGGAAGGAAGGAAGGAAGGAAGGAAGGAAGGAAGGAAGGAAGGAAGGAAGGAAGGAAGGAAGGAAGGAAGGAAGGAAGGAAGGAAGGAAGGAAGGAAGGAAGGAAGGAAGGAAGGAAGGAAGGAAGGAAGGAAGGAAGGAAGGAAGGAAGGAAGGAAGGAAGGAAGGAAGGAAGGAAGGAAGGAAGGAAGGAAGGAAGGAAGGAAGACAGCTCTGGGATGCAATATTAGAATGAAAAAGAAAATTACAGAAAAAAATAAACACACTGGGTATGGGAAGAGGTGCAAAATCCAGTTACATAACAGCAGTTGGCAATGAATACCTGATACACCTCTAAGCTTTTTGGATCTTTTAGCTTGGTTGGTTTGTTGGTGGATTGGTTGATTGGGGTTTTTTGTTAAATTGGTTTCTGGGGTTTTTTTGGATGCTACAATCATCTTTTGCCTGCATGATAAAAGCTCCAGAGGAAGAACATCCTAATACAACAGTCAAGTGTTTGAAATTAGACAGTGAATGTGACATTTCTTCTTTAATTACCATCAAATGTTTGCCTAATGAATGTGTTTTAAAGACCAGATGTGAGCAGAACAAACAATTCTTGTAACAGCTTTTTTAAAATACACTGAAAGCAAATTTAATATACAAAGGGGTCTTTCTAGAAAAAAATAGGATTATTTCCATTTGCAATGATGCCAGATTATGCAGTTTTCTAGTGTAGAATCTTCACCTCTCATTTTATTCTCTAATCTGTTGAAAATATTCCCAGCCTTTTAGAGTTAGTTACAAAGGCACATTTGGCAAATTCACTACCTTTGATAGCATGATTTTTGTCTGCTTCTCTAACCCAAGAGAATCTTTTAATAAAGAGATTGAAATATTGAACTTTTATTCTTCACGCTCAAGAGGACAGTGTTTGACCCTGATGGCTAATTGAAAGCTAAATTTTATTGTAATTTACTGGACACTGATTAAACCAGTTGGGACACTTTTCCAACTATGCAACTGCCACCATAAAAATCCTCAGTATTTAGAAAAAAAAAATAGGAGTATAGAGAAATGGACAAAAAAAAAAAAAAAAAAAAAAAAAGAAAAATACCAACAATATCATCAGAAATGAAGTGGGAGATCATAACAGAATTAGATTAAAAATAAAGAGGATTATAATTTAATTAAATTGGTTTGTGAAGGGTTAGTTAATCAGATTTTTTGTTTGTTTCTTTGTTTTTTTAATATCCTATTTTGAGATTAGAGAGCTTTTCAGCAGGAACAGGAGTTGTTTACAAAGATGATGCAAAATTGCATCTTTGAAGTCAACAACAGTTACTTTACTTGCATCAGCATTAATTAACATCCTCAGTCCTGAAGTATATTCCTCTAATAAACACACTTTGATGTAAACTGATGTAAACTGACAATATCCTCCCAAATAAAGCCAAATTTTTGCACCATAAGCCTATGTAAATAAATTGTACTGCTTTAATGAGATCTATATTAAGATCTACATCTGATGCTTACCAGAGTAAAAAATATGTTACAGTCTGTGCTAGCATATCTAATATCACCTCTCTTTGTGTGTATGTGAATTTCATTTGTTTTTCTGACAAACAACATCTGGCTTGGAGAAAAAAAACAAACCAAATCAAACCAAAACAAAAACCTTGATATTGCTTCTGTTGCATTTTTCTTTCTATAACCAGCCCTGCATTTCTTGTGTCATGCTGATAATGATGCAGTGAAACTCCTTGTTGCTAAGATTACATTTGCCCTACTTCATTATTCCAGGAAAAGTGCCCATGGATGGAGTGAGCAGTGCTAAAACTGTATGGTCATACTCCCTCTGAAACTCTGACAGTACCAGAAAGAAATATTAATTTTCTCCAGACCAACTGGGGGAACACCCAGCTGATCTCATGAGATGGTTACACAATTGCAAGAGCTGACACAGGTCTATGTGTGAGCTCATGCTTGAAAGGGAGAGTAAAACAGAGGGATGGGCATGAGGTAGAAAAGGAGAGCGAGAATGGACTCAGAACACAGGGGCGAGCAAGACTTTGAAGTACTAATTCACTAATATATTGGCCTATACCAATCATGAAAAAGCAGAACAAGTTTCAAGGCTTCCAAGCGTTACCTTCTGGTAACAGTGTTGTGCTGATGAATTCAGTACTTGATAAATGTAATAAATTTAATTTTAAACTACTTGGGTCTTTTTCCCCTGCTAAACTCAAGCTACTGCACACCATTACTCACCAGTTTGCATCATTATGTTTTTTCAAGGAAAGATAATAGACAAGATGCCCAGAGGCTTATAGAATTCTTTTACAGTCAACTGAAGAACTCACTTACTTGAATCTCAAACAGAAGTGTACATTTTCTATGCTAATTTTATGATAAGTTTTAAAGGCCACGTCACAAATATTGAGTATTGCATAACTTTTTCTTCTTGTTGTTTAAATTTTGAAGGTATGTTGTGTTATAGGACTAGTATGACAAATATACCTTTAAAAAGCTTAAACCTACTTTAATCCTTTCAAACTAATCTAAAGAACTTAAAAAAAAATTGTCTTTAAATAAAGAAAATATACCTTTTTGTCACACACATACTTGTATCCTTAAAAAATATGGAAAATATTCCTTTCATTTACATCCTTACTCAAACTGTAGGCACTAAAAATTCAAATGAGCCCTAATTAAAGTTATTATCTTAAAGCCTCAGTAGAACAGTTCTCATCTATATTAAAGAAGTTTCTAGTTCAAAGGAAAACTCTTTGCAGTAAAAGTCATGCATAATTTTTTTCTCTTGTCAGAAATCAATCATGGTTTTGTCATCATTAAGAAGAAGAGTTGGCCTTTCTTAAGATAAAGGACAAAAGTACCTGGTCATGAAATAACCCGAATTCATTAAAATACCCCTACTGACAGGCTCCTATTTAAAATTATGAAAAAATTCTTCCTCACACTTTAATTTATCTCAATGGACAACAGAGGAAAAATAAGACATATGAAGAAAATATTACAGTGCAAAAGCATAGATATAAATTCCCACACATATCAAGATTTGTTGTGATGATCATGACAGAGAAGGGAAAGTGATAATGTAGGTGAAATTTATCACTGTATAAAAAACTCCACAAAAATAATCTTCTAAACTATCGTTGACAATGGATGTCCTATAATTCATGTATTAAGCTCAAGAGGTCATGCATACAAATTTGCCTAAAAATGCTAACTTTGTAGAATACAGATATCTAGTGTCATTAGGTATTTTTGGAGCTCATAAAATCATAAGATAATCCAGGCTGATGAGGTAAACTTAGGGTGGTCTCTGCAGCTTTAACCTCCTGCCCAAAAGAAAGAGCCTGGCTCTGTGCTCCTGATCACATTTTCTTGTCTATACATACGCAGGAAAAAAAGCGACTGTGAGGGCCTGTGTTGTTCTTGTTCAATTTTACAATGTCTCTGCTGGCCCATTTCTCCAGCCTGCCAGGACATTCTGTACAGCAGCCCTGCCTCCAGGCTTGTCAGCTGTTGCCTTCATTTGTTGTCATCCTTAGACTTGAAAAATGTACCAGGGTGCCTTTTGCTTCTTCCTACAGGTCACTGATTCAGAAGAGAAACAGGCCAGCTCCAAGGAGACACTCCAGAGGTCCTGGAATTTTTACTGACCTCCAGGCAAAGCACCAGCCACTAACTTCAGTCCACTAACCCGACTTTTTCATTCATTTTGTTTTGCTCCCCTCCAGACTGTTACTTCCCAACACAGATCCATCATGTCCAAAGCCTTTTGAAAGTCAAAGTAAACAACTTTTAAGATCTAATTATTACATACAGGCTTTTTTCCTCTTATCTCACATCAGAGCAATGAAACATTAGACAAAACTTATTAGCTGTTGTTATACACAGACAGAAAACAATAAAGTTCTTTCAATAGAATATTGTTTCTAAAATATTAGCACAATATGTGGGTTTTTTACTAGCTAAAGCAGATACCACCTTCTTTTCTTCCTTTATTTTTATTAACTTAGGCAGATTGCATTGAAGCCACCACTCATCTAAGCCTTTCCAAGCTTTCTGAGAGGAGAAGGCATTTTTTCAGGTGATGTTATGAATGGCAGTATGAAAGCCTGATAAAATTAAATTATTCACTGAAGAGTATTGGAAAAAAAACTTATTTCTCTAGGTTTCATTTCCTTTAGACAAACAGGAATCCACTGAGAAAAACTGGGTTTGGATAAAACACCCAAGAATTTTACCAATGTGTTACTTAATCATATTTATCCCACAAATTCTATTTCTTGTCTCTTTCATTATGTTAATTCGTTAAATGGAAACAAAACAGAACAAAGTGTAGCATGAGATGAAGATTTTCATGAAACCAATCCTTAGCTGTGAAGATAACTTTTGCCCACTGGAAAACAAACTGACTTCCTTTCCTGTCAAGTAGATGATCATGAAACGCCAGTTTTAACATATGTCCAGGACTCCAATAAGTAAATTACTTGCTCCAAGCTGCAATTCAAGGTCTGAAACATCTGGGTCTGGGATAGTTGGGGCCAATTAATTTAGTCTTAGTTTTCACTTAGACACAGAAAATTATATTACTATCCAAATACTCTTGCTCTGGAAAAGAATTCTGCTTCCATTTTCAGTATCATAAATAGAGTCAATAAAAGAAAAGAGCACACAGAGCATACTCAGCAAGTAAGTAGAGCTGTTTGGATATAAGCAGGCAATTCCTGTGTATGTTTTATGCAGCAGTCATCGTATCATGCTTTTGCATACGTCAGGCAAAGGCACAAGGGATGAGATGGAGAGAAAAATGCAGCCTAGGCTCACACAGAACATGGGAACGGACAAAGATGTGCACTGTGTACAAAGCAGGAAAACTTCACAGCAAGCTGGGAGGTGTCTGTTCTTTTTCTCTACTTTGTCTACCCTTGGAACAGGACAAAAGGCAGGCTAAATTCAACTGAGAGGAGATGAATGTCTGAATAAAGGAAATGATGATTTTATCTAACACTTCTGAGGAACAGGGAGCATATCATTGTCTTTCCTTCTAAAATCTCTAAAACTTTTTTTAACTTCTGTTTTTCTGTTTCTTAGTGTCTGTTTCTTTGGGGTTTTGGTTTTTTGGTTGTTTTCTGGGGAGTGTTATATCTTCGGAGGTGTATTTTGTTCCATTTTCGTTAACTAAATTTGTGATTTAATCTTATCCAAGTCTCTCTTGTTACCTCAGCAAGATAAAGACCTTCCTCATTGCAAATACTTTCTTGAACTGCACACAAAAAATTAATTCTTTAGAGATTCTTTAGATATCAGTGATTAAATTGTCAGTCAACATTTTCACCATGGCACTTTTTCTGACATTCTTCAAAATTAGGAATTAAATCTAGCATTACCAGGCTAAGAGATCTCTTTGTATTCTTGTTCAGTGTTATCTTTCAGTTTTGTACCCCACAATACAGATGCTGAATAGTATTCCAGCACTTTAACACCCATTAGTCTTGTAGCCTACGGTGCAACTACTGTTTAAGAAATGAAAGTATAAAATTTCTTTGTTTTGTAAATGAAGTAAAAACTTGTAAAGGTTACAGTTTTCAGTGACCATGGCCAAAAACACTGGGCACAGACTGATTTCAGACATATTTCATAAATATGGAGTAATTCTAGAAACATAATTCTAGACTTATTCCATGGCAAAAAGGAAAATACATGCCAGAGTGACCTGTATTCCCATAATCAACTATCACTGATAAAATTTCAAATTAATTGTATGTATATATATATATATATATATATAATATACTCAAAATTGTTGCAAATAATACAGTATTTCAGCTTAATGTTTACTCTGACTAGATGCACTGAACAAAGCAGATCTTTAGGTCCAAAGGAAGAGCTGTTTAGCCATCACTAACCCATTGCTATAAAAACTTGCAGTAAATGAAAATTTATATGTAAAATCATTTTACTAATTACAAAAACAATCTGCAAGGGTATGTGGAAGGATGATATCTGCTCTTTTACGGGTATCTGGTCAAAGGAGCCATAAACAAGAACTTAGAGAGGCAAACCTGAGTGACAATTGATAAGAGAAATTATTATAAGAATAAACGCAGTCAATCACACTAATTGGTGTGGAGGTGAGAAGGTTTTGTTTTCCTTCAGTATGATTGTCTTGACTAATGACCTTGCAAGATTGGGATGATTAGTGAGAGAGACAAACAGAGATATAAAACCTGAACAATTAGCCTAATGAAGACAATAAGCAGAAATGTGCCTGTTCATTCACACTAATTGATGGGCAACCAAGAAACTGCAGTCAACCTGAGTCTTCAACTGAGACAAAGAAGAGGATATTGCAGGTGGGGAGGGCAAGGAGACCATGCTGACCAATGAATCAATGTGCAAGTGAAGGGAATCTAGGAGTGGGAGTTGACAGAAAAGAGCATTAAAGAGGCCAGCTTCCCTTATCTGTGCCTGATCACCAGTCTGTCCCATAATCTCTAATTTTTTTCTCAACTCTCTCACTGTATGATCTCAGTCTCTATCCCATGGGTAAGTGTGCCCTGCATGCACACCCAGGTGACCCTGAGTGGACTGGGTGTCAGGTACTGGAGACAGGCTGGGGTCTGGCACCCCTGGAATGTGGTGTCAGCTGCTGCAACAAGTGGGGGCTTAGCAACAGCAACTGAAATGAGCTGGGGTCTTTAACTTCCAGCTGCAGGGGCTGGGTCGGGGTGTGTGTTCCCTAATCCTGCTACAGGAAGGACTTCTGTGAGTGAGTGAGGGTTTCTGCATGGGCTGCTGGCACAGGACCACGGGGCACAGCCTGTGTGCCTGCTGCCAGCTCCTGGGGGCTGACAAGTGTTTGTCTCCTACTCAAACCAGTTGAGTGTGCACTTCTGTGTGGGCTGGTGTCTGGAGAGCTTCCTCTCAAACTTTAAGCTGGACTCCACGGCAGGTAAGGGACCCTCATGTCTGGACCAGGGCAGTAGGTCAGCACGAGGTCCATATTTGCAGAGGACTTGAGAATGTGGAGCTCATGAGAGATAAATTTGCCAGCGAGCCTCGAGCTGGACCAGCTGGTGAGTCAGGGACTGTGAGGCAGGTAAGGAGCCAAGATCTGGGCAGGTGTGCCAGGCAGACAGAGCCCATGGGGGGATTGACAGGATCTGTCTGCCTGTGTGTGTTTGTGAACTTGGAGGGTGTCAGGAAAAGGGAGGTAGACAGAAGGGCAGGGCTGTGCTTCTAACATCACTTAGAGCAATTAATTTGATGACTTCAAATGACACAATAATGACTGTTCCTAACATCTTGAACACACTCGAAAAGTTTGGAATTAGCGAATATCAGTGAAGATGTACTTTCTGAAGTGTATTGTCCAGAGGGATCATAAAATTACCTGTTTTCCACACTTGAAAGTATTTCCTGTTATTTTGAGCTCTCTTTCAGAGAGGTTTTAGCAGTAACAAAACACAGTAAATAAGGGGGAAAAAAAATATGGGCAGCAGTATTTTCTCAGTGGTACCAAGAAAGCATTATACTTCCTTCCTAGTTCTATGTGGAATTCAGTTAATGTTTCTGCTAGCTCCTGGATAACAGGAAGTGCAAGTGCCTGGGAACATTTATTTTAAACATTAAACACTGTATTAGCTGCATTAATCAGGCACACACCAGCATGAGCAGAGGGAGTGGAAGGCAGGCATGAAAGTTTCCAACATCTTTGATTGTGTTGCAGCTAAAGAAACCTTGAAATATTTTATCCTGTGGCCTTGCACACTTTTGCCTCTTCATCTGTTATCTCACTGACAGCCTCTCTGAGTCATCACTCTTTAGTAGTCTCCTATTTTAATGGTCTTCTCTCATTAGGTAGCAGACTGTTTTCCTCTTTGTCAGACTATGAGCACAACTGAAATCAGTTCATTATTTTAAATAAGCTTTTTCAACAACAGCATGGAATTTAACTGTCTACCATTTTTAAAGTAAATATCATCAAAAAAATTAACATATTTTCTCATTCTTTTATAAAAATATATTTTTTCTTCAGAACAAAAGTTCAGTCACTGCACAGTGTGTTTCTTTGCCTTTGACATTTATCAGCATGACTGATTGATAACTTAGCATTACTTAAGTACGAGATTAATCTCCAAGTAGATTCGAGGGTAAGAAAAAAGAGACACTGAAATTCTGTCTTTATACCTGAACTGCTGTAAATTAGAAAAGTAAAAACTGTAATTCATCAATTTTAATGCATTGACAGACAGCAGTATTTCTTTTAAAATACTAACAGAAGGAATAATAATTCTTTAAGCCAAAACTGTATACAAATATTTAATTTCTATACAAAATATCTGCAACATTCCTCATAATTTTTGAAAAATGCCCTGCCATCTAAAGAAGAAATTAATTAGCATATGGGAACAACCATTAGCATCTCGTGTTGCACAGGAAATGCAGAGCAAATAGTTATATTATCCAAAATGTATGTAGCAAATTTAAAATAATTCTACATTAAAAGAATTCTTAACTGTTGCAAGGAAAAAAAAAAAGTATATTTAACAGTATCAGGAAACTGTTTGAGAAGTTTTACTTGCATTTGACAGGGCTGAAATGGAGACACTTCTGTAGGCTATGCCTGTGTCTCAAAACTTCTTAGGAAAAAAGCACACCACCAAAATGCCCAGGCTGTCACAGAGGTTATGGTAGTCGTGACATGCTGTGTGCCAATCTACTGGCATTGATAATGTTTCCTGGGATAGGACTTGACAGGCAGTACATCAAACTTGGGCCTGTATCAAGCTTTCTTGGACATGGTTAAATTTCTATTCAAATTTATTTTCTGTGTTCGAGTGTACCTCCAACTCCAGCAGAGGACTGGCCACACAGACTTTATCTCTTCACCACCCTCATTCAGGGGATTTTGAGGGACTTATGAGTGGATCCTCATTTTGTCCCTTTTTCCCTCTTGGATGATGCGATGCATTCAAGAATCAGAGTGACACCCTAAATGTATACTTGTGGAATATCTCTTCACATAAATAAAATCAGTCTTTAAATTATAAAAGGGCAAGAGAACTTCCATTTAAATCACAATTTAAAGACTAGTCGGTTCTTTACACAGAAGCAGGACAGTGGATGAAATATTATATTATTCTGCAAAGATTATTTTCTAAATTTTCTCCTTATTCCTACAGTATAACACTGTAAAAAATTACATCATATTAAAATATAATATAATGGAATAATATAATATGGAGAGAAAACTGATTAAAGAAATTCAATTATATAAGGATTTAGAAAAAAAAAACTAAAAACAAACACATTTTAGAATAAAAAACATGCAATAAATCAATGTAATTATGTTCTTTAGATGTATTACCCCATATATTAATATATTTTTACACAAAGTAAACATTTTCAGGCACAAGTGCTTGTTGTCTTTTTATGTAAAATCCTACCTAGTAACATCCTTGTTGATAAAAATGTGCTTGCTACGTGAACTATGGTTTAAAATAAAAAAATCCAAAAGAGTTGCATTGATGTATCTGATGCACTGATTCATGAAGCTTTAAGAATGGCTCAAAGTATCTTGATACTTCATCTCATTTTCTTAACTATAAATCTATTTGGAAAGTCTTGCCAGAACATTAGATGAGATCCATTGAATTAAGAACATATTGTGCTATATCTTTTGAGAACTAGAATATGTGTTTGGTTACTACAAATTTCCTCCCATTTCCAAACATTTAATTGAATATAATTAGAATATAACTATCTCATTTTTATAAGCACATGAAAACTATATTAAAATTCATAATTAACTCTGAAAATTTGAGAGCCAGAAAATGCCAGAATTACAGTCTATGTTTAAGTGCTTTATGTTTTATGGTGTTTCACACCATGGGTTGAATACTGTCACCAACATACTGCCCCCAATTAATTCAGTTTCTGGCATGGATGGTATTCACAGACTGTAAAACTATTCTGTGCTGGGTTTTTGGGTTTTCTTGTTAGTGTTGGGGATTATTTTATCACTCATTGTGTGGATCAATGCATTATTAACTGCGCATTATCCAAATTATATTAATTTTGTCATGGGCTTTTCTGTGGTTTTCCTGTCACATCATTTATCACCACAATTCCCATCTGAGACAAAAATTACTTGAGATCATTATTAACAGAATTCAATATATCAGAGATGAGAATAGACAAATTTATACATTTTTAAAACCATTGAACATGACTATGCATTTGAGCCATCTGATATTTTAAAAGTTCTCAAAAACATAAGAGACTTCTCATGTTTCTAGCACAAATGCTAAAATAGTTTCATTGTACATGCATTGCAGAACCCAAGTTCCATAAACAGAAATATGGAAGACATCAGTGACTTGGTGCAGGCCTTTTTTTATGTATTTTTCCTAGCACTGCACAGCAAATTCACAGCCACAGAACCCAGGCAGTGCTCAACTGTCATAACCAAAACTGTTTCTAAAATTCCTTAAGTGACATTTCTGAACAGACTGACACTCTTCTGTCCCCGTTCACTACAACCTCTGGTTTATGACTTAGGAACATTAGTTTAATTTATTGCCAATCAAATCAGAGTAAGGTAATAAGAAATAAAACCATAAAGAACACCTTCCCCAAACCCTTCCTTTTTTTCCAGGGCTCAATTTCACCCCTGATTTTCTCAACCCTCACACTAAGCAGCACAAAGGGTTCTGTTCATTGCATTTGAGTCTGACACTCCTTCTCCCTCGGGGCAAGGACTCCTCACACTCCTCCCCTGCTCCTGTATGAAGCTCCTCCATGAACTTCTCCAAAGTGAGCCCTTCCCACAGGCTGCAGTTCTTCACAGATTGCTCCAGCAAGGGTCCACTGCTGGTGGACATGGCAGAAGCTTCTGGCACCCTCACACAAAAGCCGCTCCTGTAGCAACCTCCAATCTACCTGGCACAATCACTTATTCAGCTACGCTAGGAGATGTGAATTCATAGGGTAACAAGGAATGTGACAGTTCCCTGCTTTCAGTGCCTGCATTTGGTGAATATGAAGCTGGACAGCTGGAGAAAAAAAAGGAAAGGAAGGCTGCAATCCAAGGCCTCAGTCTGCTTGCTGGATATTGCTGTGGATCACTCCCTTCAGAGCCTGCTGGCTTTCCAACACTAAAACACTTATACACACATGATGTGAAGAAACAGAATGGTTATCTATGAACATCTGACTCACTGACTGTTGCACAATTGAAATTTCATAGAACATTATTTTCAAGCAGAACAATGTCATAAGCAGCTTCACTCAAGTCATTCCTACCCAGAAAAAAATGTCCATGCAAGTGTACATCTGAGACAACATGATCATAGATCATTTGAAGACTCTTTGTCCCTCTGAATCAAGTAATTGTAAAACTCTTACAAAAAAAAATTTGCTTGAAATATCTGCACAAGTTAATTAAACACCTGAGCTTTCATCAACAAAACTGTAGCATTTATAGACAAAACATTGTATTCTGATATTGCTGAAGATTATATAAATTGATAAATAGTAAGATAGCAGATATACTATGAAGAAGTGGTATCTGAAACTGCATTTAAGGGAAATAGTCTTTGGTTCCTAGAAAAAATATATGACTCCAGAAATTTGCCATGAAAACTGATGATTTATATCCATACACATACATAAAAATTGCAAAACTATTCTTTACTGGGTTCCTTTTGAACCACAGGACCTGCATTAGTTTTAATGTAAAAATGATAAAGTAAAAATTTAATTTATCTTGTGCTTAGAATGTGCACTTAGAATCTAGCACAACCCCTTTAAGGTCTGTGATGAAAGCTTCTTGTACAGAAAGTATTGCTTAAAGGCCTAAGTCTGTAAGATTGAGAAGCCAAATCTAATAGTAAATCTTGCTTAATCTTTGTTAAAACAATTTTGAAAATAAACAGATGGAATCTGAAAGAACATAATCTGACAACCTAGAAGAAGATTTCTTATACTGATGGATGCATAGCACAGTGAGTTGGTATGGAATAACCTCGAGGTTCTAGCCATGACCCCTCCTGGCTACTGCAAAAATTAACCTGGCTACTGCAAAAATTAATTAAATATTAATGTCTAATGATTTTTTATTTTTGCTTGTTCTTAATCTTTTGTAGCCAGCCTAAATAAAATATGTTATGTCAACTAAGCCGGTATAACCTAGAAATCAATTTGCTACAGAATATGAAGTTCAGTTCAACCTGCTTAGTAGGGATAAAGTAATAAATGGGACTAATGCAGTTTGAAAATACAGGAAGAATAATGTAAGACTAGAGTGTTGGGTTTCTTTATTCAAGCATAAAACATAAAATTGTTGGGTGTTGTGATGCAATTCCATTTGTGTGATTGGAAATGCCTGTGAGGGAATAAAATATTAGATTTGTGACATCAGTATTTGAATGTGTTCTTAAGCTGTTCTTCCATATCTGAGCTATTTCATAGGAAGAGAAGAATTACAAAGCAATGTGCAATGTACTAAAAAGGAGGGGAAAAGGTTAGGAAAAGTACTAGAACATACAAACAAATATTATTAAAATTAAATATGGAAACGCTAAAAATATTTTAGGCATCATTTAAAGACTGTTTTAACAGACCAGTAGAGATCTTAGTTGTCTCTTAGTGTTTTTTTTCAGAGAACATGAGAAAAATTAAATTAGCTTGAGGTTGCACAGGTTTTTTCCTTTTGATTATTTTTGTTTGAAAGTAGTCAAGAAGACAAAACTGCTTTCTGCTTTACAGAAAAAAAATCGAATCAGTGTTTGAAAAGTTCACCCCATATTATAAAGACATAGGCAGATAATACAATATGAAAGGCCAAAAGCTCATTAGCTACTCTAAATAAGTAGGTCATAATTTGTTTCAGTATTTGCAGGAGAGATTAACTCCCAGACCAAGCTATTTAATTAAAAAACACTTTGATGTCCTAAGTTAGAAAAATATATTTGTCCACTTTCATATCATACTTGAAACATCAAGAGTCTGAAAAAGTAATACTTAGGTAGGAATATACTGTTACATGCAAAAGAAAAAAAGCATCAAGCACAAACACAGAAAAACAGCAATTTTTACTGACAATTTACCTCAAAAACGCTAGCAGCTGGAAACCCATAAAAGCCATCACACCACAGCAATGCCACAAT
Source organism: Sturnus vulgaris (assembly GCF_052056855.1). Lineage (NCBI taxonomy): Eukaryota > Metazoa > Chordata > Aves > Passeriformes > Sturnidae > Sturnus > Sturnus vulgaris. The sequence goes on along the minus strand of NC_142243.1, from coordinate 101,729,906 downwards.
CATGTGTTCTGTAAACTGACTGGGGATAACTACAATACCCAAGTCATTACACACAGATAAGAGAGGGGAGGATAATGAAAATGCTATTTCTCAGATCACATTGACGAAAGAATGGGAGAATTTGTATCCAGGCCAACAAATTCACAGAGCAAGCAGCGATGCCAAGGCCTCCAAGGGAACATTCTCAGAAGTCAGAATTAAGAGCACGCTTCTGAAAAGCATAGTGCTATTCCTGAGATACTTCTGTTGGCAGCATCAGCCAGCACCTGGCTAAACCAGCAGCACTACCAGTCTGGAGTGAAAGATGCAAGCAGCCAGACTCTGAGAAAAACAGCCAGCTACAATACAAGACTGAAAAACAAACCAACAAAACAATCCATCTGACTAATTGAATAAATGTAAAATACTTGGGAAGCCGTTCAACACCTGCATAGTCAAAGGAAAAAAAAAATCCAAAAAAATGTTTTAGACAGCTTAGTTTCATTGCAAAAGGGAGATATGCAAATAGATCCTGATTTCTTGTGACATGAACTGACACTGCAATGCTTCTTCCATTTGTGAGGTGAAATGGCTAGAAGAGACTATATCCCCTGAACATCCAGGCTCCAGGCTGCTGCCTTGAGCTGAAAACCTGCCCAGCAGGCAACTGTTCTCTTTGGAGGACAGGGTCTCTGCTCTGACATAGGGTAGATACCTGTACAGCATGCTGAATCTAAGGGCTGGGATCCTGACTTTTAAGGATGCCCCCAAGCAGGCAGGGTCTCCAATCCTGTAACAGCTTCCTGAAGGGGCATCGAAATTGTGCGTAATGTGTAGGAGGAATTTATAGCTCCAAAAGAAAGTATCAATCTAGGCAGGGATTTTAGTAGCCATTGTGTCCGAGACAGGTGCTACGAATCAAAGTAAATCCAGATTTTTATTATTTGCTGTAGTATGGAGAGAAATGTCTCCCTCAAATTGGGATCCATGTTAACTCACCGGAAGGGTTAGCCTTGTAAAGGACACCCCCTCCCCCTCATTTTTTGTTAATAGTCCTTAAATATAAATTACTCTTCAGCACTGATGCCACTATTTTATCCAAGAACTAAGCAGCTGAAAGAAGTATTGCATATCTGGTTTTAACTTCATACTTTTAAAAAATCCCCTCTAAAATGCTTGAAGCAGATCTTTAATGTTGTGCTTCTTATCAAAAGCAAAGGCTCTTTCAAGCTATACTGGCTGAATTCAACTGTGCAATTTTGAACTGTCATAATTTCTCATCTTCTGAATCTATTTGAACACAACTTCCAACCATCTAGTTCTGCACTGTGTATTTACAGGGCTGTTAATGACTCTCATTGATTGTATTTTTTGCCTCATGAACTCAAAAAAAAAAAAAAAAATGGAAATTTATAGTTATCTTTAATAGAATTCTTTCCAGCCCAAACAAATATTCTTGTTTTTACATCAATGTCCTGTGGCAAATGGAGCTGGAATTTATTATCATCACCCCAAATACCTCAAAATAAATGCAATATCCTTTTAATATAGTGTGGTTTAAGACTTTCCATGTAAATGCTTTATTTCATTATCTTTTGTTTTTTGCAGACACTTAGTTAAGAGACAGAGAAATTATCATCTTAAAATGGAAGGTAATTTACATCTAGGAAGGTATATCTAGTGATTTTCACAGCAGTCACAGGCTAAGATTCTTCTCTCTTTTGTAATAAAAGCCCAATAATTTTACTTTGGGAATTGTGAAAATACATAGAATTTATCTGCAATGCACCTACTCACAAAAACCAATAGAGGACACTTTGGCCACAGCACAGCTTATATTTGTCAAGACTGTTTATTGCGGCTGCACGGGTAGGTAATTGAATGAGGTCACAGTGATGGGAAGGCCCTATAAAACATACACAAGTTGTTCTCCACTTCACCTTTAGTTATGCTCCTGGGGCAGTGCTGAGTCAAAGCATGAAGGGATGTATTCATGGGAATATGCACAGTCAACAAGAATGTAAAAATTAGCTTTTATACCACAGCACACTCTCCCATGGATTTCTTTCTTCATACCAAAGCATCAAAAGGTTATGTTCCCCCATCTTTTCTTGCTTTCCCTGTTTTCTATGGAGAGGAAGTGTGCTTGTCACAGACCATTTTGGATAGAAATGCCAATCTGATCTGTGCTCAGCTGAATTAACCAGGGACCAGTACCTATTTGAAAAGAAATTGAGTCCACAGCTGGAGGAACTATTTCCAAATAAAACCTCTCATATGTTAGCTTTGGAGAAGACATCTTAAACTTAATAGGCTACTCAAGGCAAGCTTTTCATTTCTACCTCAGCTCTAGATCATTTCATTCCAAGGGGCAAAAATACACATTTTCTGAAGGCAGTTACTGCCTAAACAGCCTACTAAACTGAACATCCAATCTAACATGTTAATATACTGCTTTTGAGGATGCCCTTGTGAGCACAGTTGGACAACTTTTGTATTTCCCCTTCTTTAGGTAGGGAACACTATCTGTCACAACAAGACAGGGCTTGCAGTCCTGTGTCCAATGTTCTCTGGTGTGTTTCTAATACTTTTGAAGAAAATAGATTTCATTCTCTCAGTTCATATCTAGTGGAGTTGGGGTACATCAATCTTATTCAAGTGAAACTTGCAGTTCTAAATTAAATGTACTTTTTTGAGCTCAACCAAGTCTCTAGTGAACAGCAGTTTTCCCAAGAAAAGTACTACACATAAATCATCATAATTCATTGGAAAAACCAGAAAGAATTATATTGAACAAGGTGTTGGTTACAGCATGGTGCCAATAATGCCAAGATTGTGGGTGTGATCCCTGTAGGCGCCATTGGCTTAAGAGTTGGACTTGAGGATTTCTGGCAGTCCCTTCCAACACAGAATATGTTCTGTGACTCTAAATGAATTGTGAATGTGAACTTCTTTTAAACTCTAGGATAAATGGACACTTCAACGTTCATGTTATGGTCGATATGATGTAGTAGACTGCCTTTTAAAGAGCATCTATTAAATTTTATAGTCCATTAAAAGCAAGAGATATCTGGTTTGATTTTACATTCAACTTTCATTTTTCTTCCATCAAACACATAAGCTGCAGCATAAATTTTTGCTGACTTAAGAGTTTTGATATTATTTTTATTAGCATTTTAGTTTAGGTATTTAATAGGTTGGACCTATTTCCAGATCAGTTCAAAGCTCTGAAATTTTGTTCACAAACTCAAAACACTAGATCCCACTATATCCAGTCAATATAAAATAGCTTGTGTTTTGTGGTTATTTCTGGATTCAAATAAAAATAGCCAAATTTAATAGTTCTTTATAAGACTTGGTACAGAAAATTTAAAAATTTGAAATCCAGCTATTGAAAAGGGTAGTTTCAAAAGGTCCTTGAATATGTAGCTGAAGACAACTGATAGCAGAATACAGATGTAAAAAAACAGTTAAGTGCTCTTTGCCTGACAAGGTGTCCCACTCTTTCCTGTCTTTTCCATTTCCACATGTGCTCCTAGGTAATGTGATGAGGGCATCAACATGCTGTGATTTCATGTAGAAATGTGAGCCTTATCCTAAAAACTAAAGCAGAGTCCCTTCAGGTCTTCTCTTTACAGCCTTCACAGTTCCCTGCTGTGTGTTGATTTCTGTCCAGCCAGACACTTTCCCACCTGGCTGGGTGCATCAGAAGATGGATATCTGAGTTTATACGGCAAGAGGAAGTCTCAGTCACTGCTAAGGCACAAGCTGGTGTTCAGCACTACTGCATTGCTGGAAACACACATCCCTTTCAGCTGTTGTGGAACTCCTGCAACTTTCTTTCTGCTGGAGGTGACCCTGGTCACTGCCATTGTTTTTTGACTGTTGGCAGAAAGCTCTAATCAAGTCAATAGGCTTCTAATGCAGAATTTTAGCCTAAAGATCTTCCTGCTGACACAGTGTGTGCTGATCTAGATGATGAAAAATGATCTGTATAACAATATCACATAGTACTAAATACCACACTAGAAGAATAAGGGCCATATAGGAATTTTCAAGTTAATAACTTCAAAGTTAAGTGCTATCCTAAGACCTTTGTAGCAAGCTCCAACACAACAGCTCAGACCTCTATACTTTTGCTATTACTGTTTTCATTAAGGAATTGAATAAAGCAATGTGTACTGTTCAGTACAAAGATCACAACAAGAACAACAGTGAGGTAAGAGAATTCTCTCTCTTCCCTCATCTTTGGCTGTAAAAAACCTAGCTGTTACCTTCAAATGTCTTTTTACAAGAAATCTGGATGTAATAGATTAAATTAGACCCAAAAAATCTCACTAATCTGGAAGGAAAATAATTTACTAGATAGAAGTGGTAGAAGGAAATCAAAGTTGCTGACTGGAGAGGGGAGGAACTTTTGTAATGGCTGCAGCTGAGTGTTTAGTTGGTTCAAATAGAAACATTAGTGACCCTTTTCTCTTACAGCAATATTCTCTGCTTTATTGTAAGGGCATTTAATCCACTCCCTTTTGAAAGAGTGATCAGGAGTTGACAACATGCACACACTGGTCCTCAATTTTGTTATATCTTCTGTAATCCAGAATATCTGCACCTATATTTCTGAATTTTTGCTTTCAAAAATAATTTCTAGCTTTATAAATAGTGATACATGGGAATGATGCATATGTGTGTGTGCATATGTGTGTATGTATACATTTATAAAAAGATTTTTTTAAGGTACTGAATATCTAAACCTTTAATATAAGAAGGTAAGAAGGGAAATTTAAGGATCAGTGTTTATTGGTCATTGACAGATGTTTGTGTCTAGATGAAGAGAAAGCCATGTTCCATCTTCACTGCATGAAAAAGGTCATTTAGTTTCAGTGAAGTTACTGGGAAAATCCTCAATATGACAGCAGGGTAAAAAACATGTCATTGCAGATGCAGTCTCAAAAAGATTCACTTGGCACAAACACCATCTCTGAAAATGTGTGTAGGTCCAGAAAACCAATATAAATCAGATGGCAGGCTTCACAGAATGAAGAACAGAATTTAATTAAAATCCATCTCATCTGCATTCACATCAATAGGCATCTCTGAACTAAAAAAAAAAAAAAAAAAAAAAAAAAAGAAAAAGAAAAAGAAAAAAAGAAAGAAAATCTGATTTCACCATTATATTGGAGAACATTTGCTGAAGTGTGGTATGTAGTATTTTCCAGAAGAATTGTACTTGCTATCAGCATGAACTCCTTCCCATACTTTGGGCAAATATCTCAACTGCAGATGATTTTGTGTCAGAAGCAATTATTTGATTTGTGGAGCTAGTTGAAAGCATCTATGATGTTACCCTCTATTATACACAAACTTAAATCCAATAACATGCATGTGGCTTATAAAACATTTTTAACAGAACAACAATTGCTATATATTTCATATATTTTATGATTGACGCTTATCTTTTATCCAAGGTTAATTAAATTTCATCACTGGAGCTGACTAACATTTTGACTAACAAATATTGCCAGATGCTAAATAATATGTCTGGAAAGGACAAAATAAACAAAAAGGATTCCCAGTCCTGTAAAGATAGCCAAATTTAAAGGAATGGATCCTTTTAATACCTATTACTACATGTATTCCAAAAACTTTCAATCTGGTGCATTTTTTTCATATTTTCAGACACTGTCATAGTCACTGTGGTGATTATGAGTGCTCCTGGACTCATCTTCAAGCTGCTTTGAGGATTCAATGAAATCATTAAAATAGTAATAATAATAAGAGCATTGAACTGAACAGAATATATATGACAAAGGATTAGTTGGCATGTGTAAGGGCTTATACAGAGAAATTCCATTCAATGAGAGATATTAAAAGACTGTTTCAGATGGAGATTATTAGTTAGAAAGCCGAAAAAAAACCAGCAACAGACAGATAAAACTAAAAGCAAGAAAATGGCTTGCCAACAACAACAATATTTGCAACAGTAAAAGGATATTTCTGCACAGTTAGATTGTCTAATGCACTTTCAATACCTTTATTATATCTTGTAAGGCTAAAATAATAAAAGGTACATAAATTAGAATTAGTAGCATTCGTTTTATATTAGGATTATTGATCACTCAAAATTTAGTGATATTGAACATAATTGATTATGATCAAAGAAGATTTGTAGTGGACAGCACTTTTGAAAATCATTTTTTAGAAAACATTTTAAGATTCCCTGTGGAGTACCAATTCAAAGTACATAGCACAAAAAAGAAGAAATATAAGACGTACTTCTGAGAACCCTATATTCAGTGAATGAAACAAAAAAAAATCTTACTAAGGGGATAATAGCAAGCTAGACTATTCCTGGGTTAATAGAATTATAATGCACATTTTTAACCTTCTCCCTAGTTTTGGACAGAAAATTATCTATTTCTCTCAAGATTTTCTTGTCTCTCAATCATTAATATAATTTTTATTTTAATTCTTCAGTATTGATTTGTTATTGTTCTACTGTTTCTATTATTACTAGAAATAAATTCTATTTTCATGTATAGAACTGATAGCGCTTGCTATCCATTTCTCTTTTAAGTAAATATATGGGGTTTTGTATGAACAATGTGAATCTTTAGTCACTAAAACTGCTGCTAAGATTTGTCATCTCATCAAACAAAAATTTTATAACATAAAATACTAAAAGCCTAGTCCAGTTTGACTAGATAAAAATTAAAGGTCTGCAATTACAAGAAGTCATATCATCATGACATTATGCATCTTCTTTGCCCTAAATTTAATGAAAAATTATCAACGATGCTGTTGCTCCCCGCCATAATTCAAGGATTCAATTCTTACATTTCCATGCCTGTAACTCGCATGAAGTACCATCATTCAAGTTTAAATTTGGAGAAAAGGAGCACTGAAAGTCTACCTCTCTTCCCCCATGTTTTTTTATAAATAATTAAGGAAGAAAGGTAATTTAGCAAGTTAACACGTATAATAAGAAGACCCTAAAGTAGTTAAGAAAGAAGATGAAGCCTCTATCTACACTCATGCACAGAATTATACATATTATACACACAATACACTGCTGTAATAGAATCCTGAGATGATTTGGGGCAGTAAGGGACATCTGGAGATCATCTAGTCCAAATTCCCTGCCAAGGCACGGTCACCTAGAGCAGGTGACACAGAAACACGTCCAGGTGGATTTTGCATCTCCAGACAGGGAGACTCCACAATGAGCCTGGCCAGCCTGTTCCAGTGCTCTGCCATCCTCAGTGTGAAGAAGTTCTTCCTCATGCTGAGGTGAAACTTCTTGTGTTTATGGTCATTGCTCCTTGTCCTGTTTCTGGGCACCACTGAAAAGAGTCTGGCACCATCCTCTTGGCACCTGCCTTACAGATTTTAATGTACTGATGAGATCCCCTGTCAGTCTTCTCTTCTCCAGACTAAACAGGCCCAGCTCCCACAGTCTCTCCTTACAAGAGAAATGTTCCAGACTCCAAATCATCTCTGTGACCCCTTCTGGACCCTCTCCAGGAGCTCCCTGACTCTCTTGCACTGAGGAGCCCAGAACTGGACACAGCTCTCCAGATGTGGCCTCACCAGGGCTGAGTAGGGCAGGAGGATCACCTCCCTCCACCTGCTGGCCACACTCTTCCCAATGCACCCCAGGATACCAGGATTGTTTCAAATGAGAAATCTTCATATGAAGCTATAAAAAATGTACAGCTGTGTCAATGGAGTTTTCCCAGGCTCATACAATCATAAGAAAATGTATGTATTCCTGTGGCTGCTTCCTCTGGGATGGAGAAATCCTGCAGTAACACAGAGCTCATTGGTACAATTTCTATGCTCTCACTCCCTCGGAGAGGACTGGCAGAAGTGTCCAAGTTTACCAGTGGCCAGAAGAATTTCTAGAAAATCTCTTTAACATAAACCAAATAAATTTAGGGACTACTTCAGACATCACTAGAAACTAGCTTCCAACAACTTCCTGATCCTCTATATTTATTTTAACAGCTTTCCAGCCAGACTAAGAAAGGGACCCCTGAGCTATGAAACAGTTCTAGATTTTTATCAAACTTCCTAATGCAGAACATCAGTGGTCAACTTCTCTTGAAGGATTACTAAAAGGAGGGAGTTGAAAACTAGTTTTCCAAAAGAAAAAGAATAAAAATTTTAATGAAGAAACAGGTATTTCAACTCCATAATACAGTAACTAGCAAATTATTACAGATGAATATGGGATATTTAGCATCATAAAACAAGCTACAAAATTGATGAATAGAATATCCCCAAAATACTCTCACAAATAAATTACATAGACAGTATTGAAATAATGATTAAATTCCTGCTTAACTCACAATATCACTAAAGATTAAGTATCATATTTGAAATAATTAACTTATAAACTGAACCTGGAAAAAGGTTCTTCTTACTTTTTGTTTTATTCCTCACAGACTGCATATACAAGGTTAGATGATTTTTTTTTAAATTGAACCTTTGTAAAAAAATATTTAGACTTAGACATAAGGTAATCTTCCTGAAATCCATTAAAATAAGAATGAAGCCATTAATAAGATCTGTGAATTTTAAAATCCTCTAGTCATGATGACAACCTGGTCTTGAAGATGTAACATTTTAGCATGGAAGACTCTCAGCAGCCCAGAATCAACATTCTGCGTTGTGGGCAGAGTCAGGAGCGAAAAAGAGACAGCAAGCACACCCCAGGTGTCTTCCATTGTCACCAATCTCAGTTGCAGTAATTTGAAGATATAAATGACAGGTCAACTGTACACGGTATAAAGTGTTTCAAGGTTGTTCCAGAGCCAGTAGAATCAGTGTCAGCATACCTGGGTTCAATTCCACATTAGTATTGTTAGTTGATTTCCAAGCTGTGGGATTATCATACCTGAGCAATGCCACCCTAAAATATGTAAGCATGTTACTGCAAACTAATCTAGATATTTCTTCATGTTATTGCATCATGTATATCTTGCATATTATTTAAGATTTCCTTTCATGCTTCTGTGTGTTTGCATTTCTAATATAACTGTTTTAATAAATACTTTTGAACAGTAAATGAACATTCTTCATTTAAAGAAATAACTGAAGACAGTAAAATTTATACAATATTATGCTTATAGTTTTTCTTTTAAATTTAGAAAATTGCTAAAATTAACTCTGTCATTAAAAAACCTTTTGGTTTGTATTAATGATAGGCAGCAGTATTACTTGGATTATAATAAATAAATAAGCCTGAAGAATAGTACAGTTTTATTAAACTTAATTGCCTGTGCTTATTATTTATCAAAGTCATACTCGGTGGAATATACATAATAGTAATTGGTGAGGCTTGATGAGCTTGTGTTTTGCTATCTGTTCATGTGTTGCAGAAATCAAGATCAACCTTCAACCTCCAAACATCTCATCTGCTTTCATTTAGATTATGTATCCTGCCCCCTCAAATTTTAATTAACTCTATATGCATATTTGTCTGAAAGATGAGTTTCAGTTGACTCCTAAGCCTTGATGAGAACTAAAATTTTTAAGCACACACATCCAAACAAATATGTTTTAATTATAACAGATTCCTCTGAGAAGCTTTTCCTAATATACTGTTCCAGATGGCAGGTTCCTAATAAGCTTAAAAGCTTCATGGATAAAATCCTGAACATCAGAACTGATAAATAAATTGCTTTAAAACAAAGAAAAGAAAAAATTTAAAGTTGCATAGGTCAGTCAGTACTCTGAACCTTGAGATTTTAATCCCTCTAAAGCATACAGATAAGAGGACCATCTGTAAACTAATTCAATTTAGAGATGGCTGTGCACAACTAATTCCTTCCTAGAGGCAGAAAAATGAACCAACTTGGTTAGAGCAAATAAAGTTTATTCTGTAAAACAAAACATACACCAAAAAAAACCCTGTATGTTAGTGCTTGAACAGAGGAAGGAATGCAAAAAATAAGTAAGAAACCCAATTTCTTATTCAAAAATTAACAAATCAGTTTCATAGACAAGATAAAACAAGGTAATAAAGGTTTTAAATTAAGAATAATTAGAAGAACAGATACTTAAAGAAAGAGGCAATATATTCGCTCTTCAAATTTTTTACCAATAAATATGCCAAAAACTAGCTACAAAAAAGAAAAAAAGGGTCAGAAAGAAAGTGTGGGGGGAGGTTTTCCCACCAAGTAGTCATGGATCTTCTATAATACGTTGTCACTGTCTGCCACATGTTTGAAGATAATCAGTAAAAATGAATCTAGTGAATTTATCACAAGGACAATGTTTATTGAAGCTAAACCAAAACAAACCAAAATCCTCTGAAGGTGATTAACAAGCACGAATTGCAACTGGGCTGTCAATCCAAGAGGGCACAGCAGAAAGTCAACTCGAACATCTTCAAAGTTATTGCTATTTCATATATGGTTGGTGCAGGTGACAGAATAAGGAATACACTTTGAAAGTTTTCTGAGGACACTAAGATGAAAAGAAGTGAAAGCAGCGTGGTGAACAAGAGCAAAATTTGAAATTTTATTGATGAAGCTGGCATATCCCAAAAGCCAGCATGAAACTGAAGTAATTGCAGACTTCTACAGTGAATAGCGAGACATCTTGACATGTATCATTACAAAAACAAACTTCTGGCAGAAGCCTGCATGGAAAACAATGTGAAAAAAAAGATATTTTACACAGCTGGTGTTATGGAGGGATTAGAAACCCCATACCTTCTTGATAAAAAATTTGTTCATCTCATCGGTTAACGTAATTCTAGCATTCACCCCAAATAAGAATTGTCTTTTAAACATCTATTCTCTCTGAATATATGTATTCCACAAATTTCCCTAGAAAGCCCACTGAAACACCAGAACAACATGAAGGGAAACTGGCACAGTCTTTGTTGAATAGATGAAGCAGGTTGTATTGCATCCGTACTTGGAAACCCCTCAATCTCCAAAACCACAGTCTCACAAATCTCTACTTTGTCATGCTTAAATCACATTTCGGTCTATTAGCACTTTACAATTAAGACTTAAAGAGTTTAATTTGTATTTACTATCTTTCATGAGATTATGATTGTTTCCTTAATTATATGGTGCTTGAAAACCACATCCCCATTTATTTTATAATCAAGATTAACATGCATACCCATAAATGATGACTACAGCAATTTCACAGATTTAATGAAGGTAGATACGGGATTAGAAATGTTGAACCTTAAAGAAAATGGCATATTAATTCCAAACATTTATCTGTTTGTAAATTTATCTGTCCTTACACACAACAAATAACATTTTAAACTTGTAATTAGTCAAGCTTGGACTATAAACAAATCTAATGCACAAAGTGCTGGGAAAACCAGCATACCTGCTAAAATAAAATGAATGGATAAGGAATGAACACTTAGGAATTAAAATATGCTATTCACCTTTACATTTTGTACAATAATAATTCGGATTATTCTTATCAATTACCACAGTAATTTTCCTTGAAAAAAAATTTAAAAAGAACTAATAAAAGCATTTTCAACAGCTAAAATTACTCATAAATAACTTCAAACAGCCCAGAATTCTGTAAAAGCACGAATTTGGGTTCTTCAGTTTTATCATATTTTAAGATTTAAAAAAGCTTTTCAAAAAATCTTAAAATATTGAGGAATCCCCAACATTTTTTCCCATATAGACTAAAGTAGGTAATTCTCTTATCATGTGAGAAAATTGGGAGGTTTAAGAAAAGGTAGTTTCATTACATTTGTAGATATCTTAGATACCAAACTTGCATGTAAAGTTCAAACTCAAGGACTAGATGAGTCTCATTAGCTTTTACTGGAAATAAAAATAGTTTTTTAAAAAAATCACAATGGCTTTTAATGGAAATAAACTGTTTTCCATTTCTGCTCTTCTCCAGTGCTCCAGGCATGAGATGCATGGCACCCCTAGGCTCACCAGTTACCCAACTGCGGTGCAAACTTCATTACCAAATGAAGTTCCAAGGTTATTTCCAGACAATCTGAAATGTTTGTCATAAGGAATTGGGTGGTTATAATATGAACTAAAAGGAAAATGCTGGGAAAACAGGGTAAAAGACAGCAAATTAGGACACAAAGCACAAGGAGAAAATACACAGGTCAAAGGATTCCCCTTGATTTCTCATAACACCACAAGAAAAAGGATATAGCTTTGGAGTTCACCTGTAGCTCAAGAGAAGTACAGTACCTAGACCACAAGCTGTTTGAAATATTTTCTACGTCTTCATATTCTTTGTTATACCAAAACTCTAAACATAAACAAAGTTGCATAAAAATTAGATTACTGATGTTCAGTCTCTGTCTCAAATGAAAAATAGTAAAAATTCTCTTTCACTTCAGTAAGGCCAGGAATTGTCCCTATGTAATTATTTTCGCTGAGGAAGCATAGAAATAGAATAAAAACCCTTTCAGGCAAAGACTGATGTTAAACCTGAGCGTGGTGTTGAGGCTGAGTATCTTGGGAAAAAAAAAAGATTTTTTTTTTTTTTGCCATCACCATAAACATCGCATTTGATACCACCATTACCACATTTGATTTTTCAAGGTCACAGAGCTTTCTTGTATCTCAGTTGAGTCAGAACTGAGATGTGAAGACATGGGAAAAATATAAAACAATTAAATACTACAGCCTTTTCCTTTGGTAACCCTGAGTGTGGGTTTCATGGTATTTTTCATTAAGAATGTGAAAGATCTCAGAGGCTATGAAGTATTCTACATATTTGCCTATTCATGACCTCATTTAAGCAAGATGTGCAAGCCACTAACTGTTTGTACTCACTGAATTCGCAGTGTAGAGAAGCAGACTTTACATGGAATAGTTGACATCCACAACCCAATTTACCTCCCTGGAACATATTAGGGTACATGCAGCAAAACACATTACAGCAAACTGTGCTTCACAATGCCTATCCTTACACATAGCACAGCAAAATAAATAGAAAGGCTAAGGTTTTAAACAGACAAAAAAGTGAAAACATTATTGTATTTGAATGGTTTTCATTCACTGGTATGTACTGCTAGAGGAGCAGTAGATTGGGGTGCTTTTCAAACCTAACCCTGTAAAAGTAAGTAAGTAATAATTTTGTTTGAGGTTTATCACTAGAGCTAAGCAGTACAGCCCTATGGACAACAATGGAAACCACTGTGAAACACAAAAGGTTCAGTTCATCTACCACTTCTGATTAACCTTCATCAGGATGAAACTCAAATGTTGTAGAGCATATTTTGCTTACCTCCTTTCATGCCAATTATCAAAATAGAAAACAAATTTAAATTGCAAGGATTGTGCAACTTGAGGGGTAGGAGGAGAAAGTACTGAAGTAATATTTCAGAGAGCTTGCAATCTACTTGATTACTATTTACACACTTTGTCTTTTTGGTATCTGAACCAGTGTTTTTTCTTTTTATCAAGAATATTTAATTCTTCCTTGAAGCAAATTAACAAAAAAAAGTGATAACATGAGAAAAATTCCAATCAAGTCCCAATTCAGACTATTGCTCTGTAAAGCGATAACTTTCACTAGACATTGCAGAATGTTGTTCAAATTGAAAGTCCACAAAATATTTCTCCAGTAGTGAAAATAATTAGAGCAATCTGGGCTGCAGAAATGGCAGGAAGCACCCAACCAGTGTTAAACAATATGAAGGACTTACTGTTCAGGCAGGCAATTTTCTCTGCATGAATATAATGTGATTACAATGGGAGCTGCTGTAGGCTAATGAGCTCCTATTCACTGCTTTCATGGCATGAAACTAAGGGAAGTGTTCAGCATTTCCCCCTGCACTTTCAAGCAGATGGTACTGGGGTGAGGCAGTGCCCTTCCATGCACTGCATAATCCGTGTACTGCAGCAGCACAAACAGCTCAGAGGTCTCTTCTGTTCGCTGATGACATTTAAGATAGACTAACAGAAACTCCAACAAGGCAAATTGGTTTTGCTGAAGACATTTAATTAATGAGATTTAAAATACATATTATCAGATCGTGCAGAGATTTATAACAGCCATAGTTTTCTTCTGTAAGCAAAATCTTTCTATGTTTTTTGTTTGTTTTGTTGTTGTTGGGAGGTTTTTCTCATAAAGGTCATCAGCAAAAATCAAACATGGTTGGTTGAAGATAGTCCTTTTATTTAAGAAGATTATCTTCAGCAAATTCTTATTAAAGAAAAAAAACATAATTTTTTACTAAAGAAAGAAATATTTATAGCTTTTCAATGTCATTAAATTGAATTTGACATAGGAATGGACTCTTCTTTCACATTTACTTTTCAATATACCACCCATTATTTACAGTGGCAGGCATTGAGTGTGGAAGTCAGTACTAAATATCTTTAAATACTGTAGCATAGCATTATCACAGCTTTCAAATTCAGAACTTAAACAAGGTTTGACTATGGAATTCAAGACATTTTGTTTTAGCAATATATTGCTCCAACCACATCTAAAAAATCTAAATATTTATGAGATATCCAGGCAAGTGTTTTGTGATACCAAACCAAAACTGGGGAAATCAACAAGCAAAAATTATTTTGAAGAGATTCATATTCCTCCCTCACTCCTGAACTACTCCTTGGAAAAGTATGTCCCAATGCCCCATTACTATTCAAGGCCAACCTCTGAAAAAATAATCCATTTCCCCATTTTCTCAAGTGATTGAGAAGTAAACATAAGATTCAAAAAAAAACCTTTGAACTTGGTTGCAGGAGCTGACTGACAAATCAAATAAAGTGCAGGATCACATGAATGATATTGCTGTGCTGAAATCAGTAGAATCCTTCAATTTTAGGTGCACACACTGGCACAAGGTAGGCAGGTCGGATTCACTGTACTGGTATTTGTCCTTGTGAACAGTTCAGATGAAGACTTTACTGTTTCTTAAGACTGGCCATTGTTATATTCGAGCTCAGGGACTGCAAAACCCAGATTACCAATGCAAAGTCCACATACAGAACAGTGTGATGCTGTCTTTTTGCCAAATGGAAAAGATTTTGCTTGTATGCTTTGTTTTCCTGTGATTGCTCTTCATTCTTGAATTAGATTTCCTTTGCCAGTTCCAGCAAAATGAAAGCAAACTTTGCTATATTTCTTCTTTGATTGCTGAACTGAAGATCAATGTCTATCCCTAGTTCAGTGAGAGTCTTATTTAATATTGAAGAACTATATTTTCTTCCATATCTCAAACCTGCATTCAATCTCACTAGAGATGCATTTATTTTGCCTGTATGGAGCTCTTATTCAGTTTTTATTACAAATGCTGTGGGTGATCATCAAATATTGTTTGAAGCTATGTGTGGAGATATTACACAGACCAGAACAGGTGTTCAGACTGGCCCAGCAACCACAGAAAGAAAACCACCTCCTTATCTGTCAGACTTATCAAGACTGCTGTTCTCCCAAAACGTATTATAGTAAAAAAATTAAAGGAAGATCAGTGCATCTTACAGATAGTTATTTTATCCTGGATTATATCACTTTTAAAAGGAGATCCATTCATTCTTTAAAAAAATAACAAACTTTTGTGATTTGATTAACAGTATTATGTGCAACTTGTTGCTGGGGAAATGCATATGCAAACAAGACCTCCATGCTCTAGTTTATTATCAGTCAGACAATTGTAGATACCGTTCTCACCTAAAGAGCATTGCACCTAATGTAATTCCTCTTTAGATATTAAAGCAAAAAATCAGATAAATCTACATTCTAGGAATTAGCAGAACTTATCCCTGTCCTGCAGGCTAGGAAACCATGGCTTTGATCAATGAGAACAAGAGATTCGAAGAAGGAAAATTATAAATATCTGCCTATTCTATAAATTAAATGCTCACATGAGTTATGTCCAGGACTCAAAGTAAAGCTCGAAACTTAGTAAATGACAACATTTTTTTCCTATTTCTACCACTAAGTCTCTATGTTTCCTCAGTGAGCAAAATTAACACCAGTTTCAGTAATTTGCAGTTTGCTCATAATCTAAAAAGAACTTGGAGATTGAATACAAAACTTACTTTCGAAAATAGGGTTTTATGACATTGAAGAGACAAGGTGGAACAGCATAATGATTACCACTTTTAGGACTAAAAGCACTGTAATCTCAAAGAACATTTTGACAATGCATAGATCCACACAATACAACTGCATGTTCACTTTCAGTTTGCAAATATTAACTCACAATCGCCACTTCATTTTCCATTAGCATCTTTTTATGGGTCTATTGCAATACTTCTAATCTGTCTTAAACAGTTTTCTCTCTGTTCCATCATTCTTATGTCATAAAGAGCAGTATTTAGTCCATCTTAAACTCACAGGAACAGTGAAAAAGCTTATTAGAAAATGTACTGATGCACCATCTTTCTTGTTCTTCAAATTTTTAAAAAGATTGAAACATTATAAAGATGATTGCTTTTTCTCAGTGGTATGATTTTATTGCTATTTTTCCAGAAGAAATTTCAATAATTTATCAAAATTTCCAATATTGATATGGAGGAAGAATCCAGTGCAGTCTGTAAACACCTACAGAGCTGTAGGATTTTCTGTATCCTTCAGACTGATTTAGTTTTGGTTCTCAGCAGAGAGCTCTGTGTGGTAGGAATCACAACCTGGTCGTAATGATTTCTACACAGAAATACAGATTTCTTTACAGAAAAACTCCCAACTGTTTTGACTGAAGTAGAGATTGACGTGGTATTAATCTAAACAACTGATGAGGATGCAGTCATTTATTGAGCTAGTTCAATTCTCCTGTGATTGTCTGGAGAACTGTGTTAAACCTAGGACATAAGGTACTATATTTTAAATTTTGCAGAATGGCAGCCCTGGAGCACAAGCAAGTCTTCATACAAGTGCCTCCAGGGGTTCATTCATGTTAAAGGAATAGTTAGGCATGAGAGATGATGTTCTTCTTCAGCTTCAGGCAGGACTGTTGCTTAGATACAAAGACTGTCCTTTTATTTGTATTCTTCAGAGGAGACGCAGCTTTGCCCTTAGCCTCACTCCTATGCTAATGCAGCTCTACAATTGCCCTGCATGGCGCAATCTGTTCCTTAAAAAGAAAAAAAGGATTCATGAAAACCTTGGGGTGCATCTTCCTAATTGTTCCTATCAATTATCATCATTTAAGAGTCTGAAAATTTGAGAATACAGAAATGTTGTGTGAAGAGATTACTATATTCAATAGCTCTTTTAATGTAAAATGAGACTAAGAAATAATTTGGATGGACCTTTAAATACATTTCCCTCTTAAAAACAAATTATTTTCTGGTAAACAGCTGCATAGACAAAGTAACTACTTTCAGATTATATTGCTTCTGGGGAAAAAAAATCTCTCTCTTAACAAAATAAAATGTCTAAATATCCCTCTTTCCTGCTTTAGTTATATATTACCAGAAAGAAACTTAAATTATTTGTGCAAAAATAAGGGATGCTTTGATGAGAAAAAGAATCCAGTTTGTTTTATTCTTAGAGGCATATACGAAAAATTAATTGAATGTTAAATGCATACTCATGACATTTTTTTTTTATTTCAGATGGGTCTTGTTTTCATTCTTCTGTTTTAAAGATGCATTAAAAAAACCCTATATATAATAACATTTATTAACACAATTTTTTCAGAGTATTTTGGAAAAAGTAACAAATATTGTACTGTTATTCAGCCTCAGTCTTACATTTATTTCACAATAAACATCCATTTCATTGGTGATGTGTCTGTGTGTTTTATTTTGAATTTACAAGGTTTTACAAACCTTTTTCTTTCTTTTTGTTACAATTTGCAGTGTAATTCTTACCTATTGTGGACTATCACAACAATCACTTAACACCACAAAAAATGTTGTGTTAAAAATGTGTTTCTTCATGAGAAATGTTTGTGGATTAGAAATCAAATCTGCTCTAAGATTTATATATATACACATACACATATGTGATGCTTACATAAAACACATCTGTAAGACCTTTGTGCCATGATGTTTAAATTATCCTTTACCATAAAAAATTCAGATGAACTTGTCAGAACACTATTTTTAGTTTCTGCTCAGTATCAAAAAGAAGATGACTAATTTCTACAAACGTATAGATATATATGAACGACTTTTCTGCCATCTTAACCAGAAAACAGGACTGAAGCCATCATAGGGTATGAAATTCATCATCTATAAGTTGTTAAGGTGAATTTTGTCCTCCAGAACAACCTGGGTGTATCATATTACCCTGTCTTGGCCTCTGCAGATTGCAAACCACACCTGGTAATCAGCTAGAATAATGGGAGCTGGCACAGGCCAAGACTAGTTAGTGACTGTATATATATATATATATATATATACTAAAATAAACATAGCAAGTGACCACATGACCATGCCCATAGTGTTTTCTAGTACTACAGTACTACAGTACTACAGTACTTTTCCAGGACTGTGATTATAAGTACAGAAAGGAGGCCTCAGCAAAAGTTAAGGGCTCATCAAATAACACTGCACTGTCTAGAATAGATTTGCTCTGATGCACTAAACATGCTTTTTTGTGTAAAAGAAAATGTCAGCAAAAAACCCTCAGAATTTTAAGAGAATTTAAAAAACAAGAAGGACTAAGACAATTCTGTTCCCTATAATGCCATAAGCTCTGGATGTGTATTTTCATTTTTTATTCAATTGCACAATTCTGCAAAGTGACAGCTGCACTTTCATTTCCTTCAATATATTATCAATAGCTCTCTGATATTAAGGTTGTAAATGCCTAAAGTTCATGGATGGTTTCCAGCTCTCTATCTCACCTCAGAACTTATTTTGTTTTCCTTTTGTTCCAAATACTTTTCTTCTGTAAGAAGACATAAAAATAATGTAAGACATAAAAACTTTGAAGAAGGTTCTTTGAAGCTTTAAATAGTAATGTTCATAGTGTTCACATAAGTTACTACATTTTTGTTATCTAAAATAATAATTAGTAAAATCTTTGTTTGCTTTGAAGTTTCTCATAATTTCCGTGGTAGTAAAATCCAACAAATATAATCTTTACTCACCAAGACTAGGCATTCAAAATCTTATTTATTTTTTTCTGAAATATTTTCTTGGCAAACTGTGACTCCATATTTATGAAATTTCTTTGAAATCTAGGAAAAATTCCTAGTGGAGACATTCTTAGTGATTTAAATATTCTTTATATTTCTGAAAAAAAATTAAATTTTTCCCCTCTCAGATTTAATTTATACCACTCTTTGCAGCATTAATAGTTACCAAGAGCCTAAACCACAGCTTTACCTATTCTTGTGTCACTAATTTGTGTAGTGTCAACTAAGGAGCCGTCAAATTGGTGTGAATTTGATATTTGCCAGAATAGCAGGAGCTGATAAAACTGAAGGAGACCAGGATCACTCTAAAAAAAAGAAAGTGTTTTAAAAAAGGAACACTCTAAAGAAAGGAAGTTACTCTAAAAAGACAATCCTAGGGTGTTGTCTTGAGATTCCTGACAGAATTCCCACAGTTGCTGAACAAACTCCACTAGTGTCTGTTTTCATGGATCATGATGCTTATCCTCGGTGCTGCAAAACGACTGTATGTGCTCACTATTGTCAAACTGACATTTAATTACCTACATTACACTAAGCAAAGAAAGTATTGTCAGTTTGCTTTTAAAATGAATAGCTACAACATCATAGCATACTTATTCTAGACATGGTTGAAGAATAATTTAACATGGGTTTTGTGCTTTTAAAACAGTCTCATTCAGCAGGAGAAATTTAGATCAAATTCCAGGAAGTCACATATTCAAGTTCACCTTCCCACCATCTGGATTGTTATCTCAGCAAGTGCTACCTGCAGTTTTATTCTTAGAGTTATGTCATATTACATCCTGACGAAAATAATGAAAACTAAATATAACTCTCTTTCCAATGTCAATCTTTTTTATGAATGAAAAATGAATAATCTTTTTTCAAGATTCTCACTGACATCCAATTTGACTCCATCTACAGAATTATGTTAGTCATTATTCTGTCTGAGTAATTTTCTAGAAAGGGACTACATGAAGTCCAGAGCAATTTCCATCAGAAAGATAAGTAAGTAAATATATTCCACTCCTGCAGTCTTTGAAAGGTAAGAAATACTATAGATAAGATTTCATTAAGGCAGAGGTTGCCACTGCAATGAAGAGGATTTATTTGTAGGCTGTTACTCCTTGCACTCTGTGCATAAGTCATCGTATGTATTACCACTGGTAGATAGACACTTTGCACTCAAGTTTACGAATTCAAGAAATGACTCACAGAAAGGATACTTACTTGGGATTGATTTGCAGACTCTGAAGAAACAGCTTGACTCTACAGTGTAGTAGACACTAAGGCTATGGAAGAGAGATGTGTCTATCATCAAGAATGAAGAGCATATTGCAAAGTGCCTCTAGAGGGAGAAGCACTGCTCTATTCTCTGTGCCGTGGCACTGAACTCATCAACTCTTGCTCAGAGAAGCTACTTGAAAAATTCTAAAATTCTAAAACTAATTTCCTCTTGCAGTGTAAAACTGCTAAACTGTTTAAGCAGCCAACGTTAGCAAATTGTAATTGTCATCCGAGTGGAGGGCTAATATTGATCTCTTCCTGCTTATGGCGCATGCATGTCACAGGTCTTAAGAATTCTGCTAAGTCTCTGCTCTGCTTAATGAAGAGATGCTTTGTTTGATTTAGAGTTGCATTGCCTCAAGATAGGGACTTCTGGCAAGAGGATTTCAATCAAAACAATTGCCTGATAATCAGATCATTAATTTTGTTTTTATGTAATGATATTTATAAAAAGTGAAAAAACATGATCACTTGCTCTAATGAAAATGAATCCTATTTCTTAATTGTCTGTCTTCAGTTTAATTACCATACTAAATCTATCTATCTCAAACTAATATATATATCCACACAGAAATGTTCTTGATCTTACAAAAACAAGTTTGTTTTCAGTCCTACGAAATCCTGCTAGTGATTTATAATAAAGTATTAATGAAAAGGCTTCTAAACCGATGTTACACTCCAATTCAAGCAATAAAAAAAAATCCATTAAATTAGTGTTCAGACACTTTGGAAAGTAAATAGGCAGAAAAAAAAAAAAAAAGAAGAACCAATAAAGAACTGATAAGTATAAGCAACATCTCCTCTGTATGATGCCCCACAGCAAACAAGTGTTCTGTCAACAACAGGTCTTAGTCGAACTGTATAAACTGGGAAAAATCCATCAGAAAAAGATGCAGCACAAAAGATACCCCAAATATGTGTGCTACAGGCCAACAGACTGATGCTTCAGACTTTCCCTTACATCTAATGCTCAGATAAAATTTCATGGAGCTTTCAGCCAAAGCTATTTACTGTGTAAATGTGTTTCCTGATATAAAACACAAAATGCTGCCAAACAACATTAAGAATGACAATATAAAACCAAATAAATCTTTAATGAAAGCTTTCAGCTCCACAAAATATCACTATATGCACATGTGATACAGTATTTCTACAATTTTTATAGAGTTAATTAATTAATGTATCTAACAGATACATCCAATAGGAGATTAGTCACTCCTGCAGCCTACCCCTAGGTCAGCCCCTTGGAGCTGGTCCAGGAGCTTCTTTGCCCTATTTTCTTGTTAGGTCTCTTAAGTTCTGGTAGAGAAAAAGATGCCCTTCTCAGGAATTGTCTTCTTAAGAACTAGACTAAACAGAATTTCAGGTATATATTAATAAGGAATTAGGTAAACTATGAAAGAGGGTAGGGAAGGTACTGGTAGCTATATTGTTATATATTATGAATCCGCAAAGCTACAAATATGAAAAGGGCTAAAAATCTTTAGGCATCAACAGCCCATGTTATTCTGGCTATGGCTATTTGTATGTATACTTGTTCCTAACATCTGTGACTATTTCCAAACTTAAATAAAAACCTTGGGACCTGAAAATATGCTGGTATTTTACTATATCAGGCAATCTCCTGAAAAATCCACATCAAAATCATGACAAATATCTCTTGATTATTCTTTTGACAATGAGTTACAGTGTTCATTAATGTAGCCATGTCTCCATTAACGACAGCAGTGAGACATCAGACAGGGGTTGGGAAGTAGGGACAGAACTAGAAATAACATAATCCTTGAAATAACCACAGACACATGAAAAGCTAATACTAATATGAAGAGCAGCCACCAGATTTTCTGCCACCAAATTTTTTACAGTGTCTCCACAGCAACAAAACACATGATCCAAGTTCTGCCACCAAACCTCATAACAAATGTTGAATTTGGCAATAAAACTGAACTTGCCTCCAAGTATAGAATTGACACCAGAAACACAAGGTCATAATTTATATTTATGAAAATAACTGTGCCCCAAGGTGGTATAACTCTTATAGTAAAGACATGAAGTCCTTAAACAAGTTACAAGGGTTGCATGAAAAAAATTTGTATGGGTGTACTTGATTTTATATTAATCGTCTATTTGCATCATTTCATAAGATTTAAATGACAACTAAATGCATCAGAACTCCAAATATTTACTAAAAATTAGAAAAAAAAAGAGAAATATTATTTCCTTGTATTTCCCCTTCATGTCTCATCATTATCTAAACCAAAAAGTTAAATTAAAACCCTGGATACATCACAGCAGTTGTAATTTTTAAGCCTCACATGAAGACTTTTGCAAAAAGTCTTAGCTTTGATCTTGAATATAAAATGAATATGAATTCAATCTTGAGTAGTTTATTTGTATTGCATACTATCAGCAGTGAATGAGTTTTTTCTTGTCTAAAACCCAATTTCTAATGCAATAGGAATGAGATATTAGATTGCAGAAGTGATTGAGTTCTGCCATAGAGAGAAACTCCATTTGAGAGTGCATTTCTGACTTCATATTGAAATTTAATTCTTAGGGGTTTTTTAGATGAGAAAAACTAGCTTTATTGTATTTAAAAGAAAAGAATTTTTGCAGGCATAAGAACAAGCTACATTCTTTTTCTGATATCAAAGGTTTATTCAGAATCAATCTCCCAAAGAACTTATAGTGTTTATTACCCACAGAAATACTATGTGCTTAACTTTGACATACTAGTTGAACTACTCTGAGTTCTAGTATCATAATCAACAATAAAAGTTCTGTGGTCCCTTAAGAAAATTTTAATCTTCAAGGAACAAAACAGAAATGGGATAGTATTAGATATCAAAGAGCACATTAAAAAAAAAATCTATAAGGCATTACATATTAAAAAGAAAAGCCCACAATCTACTAATTCAGTAAAAAACTCTAGCTGTCTATCAAGGTCAATCATATCTTATACACAGACTAGAATTTGTGAAATTCTTTAACAAAGTAGCTAAGGTTTTTTTTATACCAAAGAACAAATTCAAGTCAGATATAGAAAAAGATAATTTCTTTGCAGTCTTAAAAAAGAATCTTTAATGTATAATGTTAATATTAATGGACAAATACAGTTACAGAATTAATAAAATGCAGCTGTATATAATACTTTTAATAATATATACATAATAATAAGTTATATTAATACAATTATTATTTTATTGATCTTTCTGGACTTAAATGCAGTTTAAAAGCCCTGAAATAAAAGATAAGACTAAAAGGGCAAAATAGTATTTTAATATTGTGCTTGAAACAATATTTTCTTCCATATAATATAGGACTTATGTAAGCATTCAAACTGCTCTGAGTTCCATTGTATTTCTCTTTGGTAGTTAATAAAGTCTGAGTCTGTAATCCATGAACATCCTCTGATAAAGAAAGGCACTAAGAAAATTTGCACTTTTAAAACCACAATGTTATGCTTTCTCACTACTCTGAAATGCAAATCAGTAACATTTCACAGCTTTTATTATGCTTACTAAATTTAAACGAATCCAGTAAAGGAATCTGGACCTGAAAGAAGCACCTTCATTATTATTCTGCATAATTGGACTCATCGTTTAACAGTGATGTACTATATTAATCACTTTCATTACACAGGTGCCTTCAGATGGGACTGAAGTCCCATTATGCAAACACAGGATTTTCTCAGAGTTTACAAGCTACATAACACAAGGTGAAGGAAGAGACACTGCACATGGCAATGTTAGAGCCCCAAATATTGTGTTGGCTCATGTTTATTCATTTTCTAAAGCAACTTCAAAAATGTAGTGAAATACTTGAGATAGAAGGTTAAAAAGGAGCTAAGGCAGGTGTTAGGAGCTGCTTCTGAGGCAGGGTAACTGAGGTTCTTGACAGTAGATCTCTTGGAGTTGATTAGTGTGGGACAACATGGTGGTCTTTGTTTGACTGGTGATATGTGTAGGAGGAGTTGCTTCCTTTCACACAGTTTGCCACAGCAGGAATTTTTCTCCTTATGTGTTAACCAGGATGTGCTAACCAAGTCTTGTCCCCACCAGGCCAGGAATCAGCACATTCCTGTTGCAAATTCCTCCCTTCTGTCCTCATCTCAAGTTCCCACTCTGGTGATTTATCTTATGGCAAATTCCTTCCTTGGCCTTGACAATGTTTGAGACAGGCAATAGTGCTCTTTTAACTCCTTCCAGCAGGATATACAGGAAACCAAGAGAGAAAAGCAATGCAACAGAAAGTTATGCAGGTAGGCATGAAGCTGAGATCGACATTGAAAGCAAATTAGATATTAAAGAAAGAGCTAAAATAATTAGAAATATGAAGCTCTGAAGCACACATCAGCTCCTAAGCCAGGCTAAAAAACTGCCTGGAGAAGTGCAAGCTGGGTCTATTGGAATAAATTCTACCGTCTTAACATCAACAACACCTGAGTTCAGAAAGGCTCCCCAAGATTGTTTAATTCACTTTCACAGACCCTGAATGTCCATATATCTGTGATATATCAACTTTCATTCCATTCTCTTCAGGTTTCAGCCTGGCTAGATGGCAGCAAGGGACAAAGGCATCATCTTTATCATAATGACCCTTTCCTTTATGTGCTCTGGTGTTTCTGTATCCCTGGGCACAGGAGAATTGATACAGCACAACACTAGATCTGCTCTATCCAATGCACCAGCTCACATTTATTGTCTCACACATATCTGTGCAGTAGCAAATGAGGAAATGAGACAAACTTGTTGTATTTAATATAGCTGGACAGTGTGGTGCATTGGCCTCAGCTGGCTGCCAGGTGCCCATCAAAGCTGTTCTATCACTGCCCCTCTGCTAGAGGATAGGTGGAGAAAATAAGATGAAAGGGTTCTGAGTATTCAAGTGAGTGCATATATATCATTGCACCCAGTGAAAGACAGAACCTTTAAAGTGCGAGTTTGTATAAATTAATTTTATCCTTAAGTGAAAGCCTAAACATGAAACACAGAGAAGTGGGAAACACAATTTAACTGAATTCTGTTGCTGGTAGCCAAAAATTCCGTATTTACCCAAAGCCTAATTTTAAATATATTTAATTCATCATTTCAGTGTTAGAAGTCTAGAGTCTGCTGAGAGACACTGCAGTTCTTTCTGCACCCTGGGACAAGAACTCACTGCCAGTGACATTGAGATAGAGGATAGTCAGAAGACTACTTAATCATTTTTGTAGCTGAAACCAGCACACCTTCTCAGCAGGTGCCTCACTAACACAGGAAGGGCGCCAGTCACTAACAGCTGAGATAACTCTTCTTCAAATCATGTAGATATATGAACTTTTAATTCACATCTTTGATAGCAGTTCATTGATCTCAGCTTTTATTGAATGTTAAGGGAGAGAAAACGGTTTGGTTGGAAAATTTTCTTCAAGGAAAAAAACCACAAAATTGATTTGAGTGTATTTAAAATTAATAATTATATGTTTGACTGACAAAGTTCACAGTTTTTTCCCTGGTTTTTATACAATACTATGGTCCCTTTGATGCCCTAAATAAATGAAGTGGTGAAGAATATGAATGCCTGAGAAACCTCAATTTGCAGCAGCTTATGAACTGCAGAAAATGTAATCATGATTCTGTTGCCTTCCATGAGGAAACAGTAGGAAAATAAGACTTTTCAGTTCTAATATCTCATAGCTACTGGATATATAATAATAAAATTTCAAACCACTATTTTCATCAGCAGGTTAAAAGAAAATAAGTGTTGAATGTACATATATTGAATATTAATTAGTGGTGATCTAGTCATTACTTGATAGCATATAAGAGAAGATAATCCACGTAAACATAAATGAAGAAAAAAATATAAAATTTTAGCATAAGCTTTCACCGGCATTATAGTCACAAATTCTGAAGAAAACACATTCTATCCCAATAACAAACCACTACAGAAGCCTTACATGGAAACAAATGTCACCCATAATACTCTGTATACTCTTATTTTCATGCCCTTCTTGTAAGGGTAAAGAGATCGATAATTCATACTTTCAAATAAATCAAGAAAGTAAAGGATAGGTTCTATTTCAAGAATAATAATTAAAAAATGATAGTGACCAATTGCATGACAGCAATACAAAACCCTGCAGAAAGTTCTTATTTGAAAATAGAGTCAGCAGCAAGAATGAAGTTACTATCGAAAATACATTGGCCCCAATATCAAAGATTTATTTGAATGAAATTCCTGGCAAATGATCCAAGAAAGTAGTAACCAAAGACCTTCTACTGAGATGTAAATACAGCACCACAACATTGTAGCCTCAGAGAATACAGTGATAAACAAAACAAGACTGCAATTTTTGGCAGCAGTAAACTAAGCAAGTCAGCCCAGAGAGCTAATTTGCTTTGAAGTAAAAAAAAAATAAACTTAGAAATAAAATAGCAGAGATAGGCTACAACATGCTTTATAAAACGCAGTCAATAAACACAACTATCCAGAGAATATGAGTTCGTTCAATGAGAAAAGTAAACCCAAAGTGCAGCTAGAAAACTAAGGGGAAAAATCAGGCTAAAATCAAATCAATTAAAAAATAAAAAAAAAAAAAAAATCCCCCATTTAAGATCCTCCCAAATAAGATCAGAAAAAAGGGACCATACAGACAATTGTAAACATAAAACCATTTAAAATTACCTTTCATACAAAAAAAATGAAAATTTAATCGTAGACACACAACAGTCCAAATTTTTAATTTCAGAATATTTGTGAAATCCCCAATTTTTCCCTTTGGATTTTTCAAAATACTTATATGTTATATTTAAAAATTCTTCATGAATTTTTACTTTTAATTAATGTGATGAGCACTTGGAATACCCTGTAAATGTGCAGAGCTTCTGTAGCATTATTTTACCAAGAAATTATACTGTTATTAGAATAAAATAAAATTTCAGTATTTGCAATTTTTTTTCATTATTGCTATTTGTGTTATGGTAGTATCACACATAAATCATAATTCATAGTTTGTAAACCAATATTTTACTTCACTATTTAAAATGACACTTTAAATCATGACTATCTTGACTGGAAGAGAATTTGCTTTGGAAGTTGTTTTCAAATAAACTATTAATTTTTAAAAGAGTACTGCATTTCTGCCTTATTTGAAACTGCTAAGAATAATATAAGAATACAATTCTGAACTTCAGTTTTTATACTCAGATAAGCCAAAAAGTCTGGTTTTTGTCTCTGTTACAGATTAATCTGTCTATTACAGACATCTGGTTTTAGTGACCAAAGAAGGAATAAAGGATGAATAGTATAGAGGATGAATAGGCAAGAGTCCACATGACCATCCTGCCATTTCTGGTAGAATAATAATCCCTATGTCTATAGGATAAATCAATAAACACAATGAGTCAATCAGAGAATTACTTTTTCATTTTCATATTTTTTAGCTTAAACATTGATCATTAGCTTAAATGAATGAAATATACAAAATGAAGATACTCAACATCATAGTGCTAGTTCTTGGACAGTGACTTTAGGAAAAAGAAAGGGATTGATTTGGAGTCATGAAACAATACTTTGCAATTTAAATGAACAATATATAAATTTTGAGCTTTGACTCTTCTCACACATGGTCAAATTATAAACAATAACTGCATTTTCAAAGGAATGGAAGAAATTATGACAAACTTATATAAAAACTCAAAGTTAGATCCACATTGAGGAGTAGTGGAATGAATATAACAAGCAATGAAAAGATACATTTTTTGAAGTTAGAAGAAATAGAAATATAAATTAAATGGGGCAACATTTTCAATATATAACAGACTAAAATAAACCCCACCTGATTAATAAAACAGCTACGATAGTGCCTTTTAAGCAAGAGTAACATGGGGGCATGAACATCTGCCATGAAAAAGCACTTTACAGCTGCCTAAAGTTTTGGAAAGTCAAATTATTTTTAGACAGTAAAAAGAAAGACCGGAATTTCTCCTGAGACTTCAAAGCTCAATCTACAATCAAAAAAAACAGTATCTTAATCCTACATATTCTTATTTAACAAGACTAAGAATGCATGGCCTTTACTACAGGCATCTGGAGATTTTTTAGATTTGCTCTCTTGCATCTAAATATAAAGAGTCAAAAACTGGTTTTCAGGAAGCTACTCTAAAATAAATTTACATTGATTCCTAAAATTATCCATTGGCAACACTCATTGTTCACGTCCTAAGCTTTCAGATGTGTCAGCAGGTCTAGGAAATTATCTGATTTTGACTGGGATAGAGTTACTTTTCTTCACAGCAGCTAACAAGGAGCTGTGATTTAGGTCTGTGCAAGAAACAGGGTTGATAACCCAGGGATGTTTTAGTTATTACTGAGCACTTCTCACACAGAATCATGGCCTTTTCTCCCTCACCCCACCCCACCAAAGTGGGAGAGAGAGAAAGAGAGAAAGAGAGAAAGAGAGAGAGAAAGAGAGAAAGAGAGAAAGAAAGAAAGAAAGAAAGAAAGAAAGAAAGAAAGAAAGAAAGAAAGAAAGAAAGAAAGAAAGAAAGAAAGAAAGAAAGAAAGAAAGAAAGAAAGAAAGAAAGAAAGAAAGAAAGAAAGAAAGAAAGAAAGAAAGAAAGAAAGAAAGAAAGAAAGAAAGAAAGAAAGAAAGAAAGAAAGAAAGAAAGAAAGAAAGAAAGAAAGAAAGAAAGAAAGAAAGAAAGAAAGAGAAAGAATATCAGACCAGACCCCCACAGAATCACAGGTGGTTATATAATGCTGGTCTCATTTTGACAGCAAATCAATCACTACTTCTCTCCTGGTACAGTTTTCCAACTGCTTGTGAATTTATTTTGCAACACTCTTTTTGTAGACTATATTTCCCCTAACTGGAAATCAAGACAGAGTATAAAGAAGCCAAGTCAAAACACTCTGTATTTTCTGTCAGTCTTTAATCCATAAGCCCTTCTCCTTCTCATGGAAGGAAATTAGATTCATTTGTCACTGCCTGGTTTCGTCTCTTTCTATAACGTACCTGTGTATGCACTCACACACGCACAGTTTTACCACCATCCCTCCAGCGGGACCTGCTGTTACAGAACCTGGGGTCTTTTATTTTTGTTTAATTGCTTTTTTTATTAACAGGAGCTAGGTTTCTGTCTGCTATAAATCAACAACTCCAATTGCTGCTGTTATCATACATAACTAAAGGAGTTTTAGCACTCTGTTGATTCAGATCTGAGAATTCTCTAGAGCAAATCATGCACAACAACTCAAAGCAATGCCTAAAAGCAAGCAGAAATTTCAAATTGAACACTTAGTGCAGGGAAATAAATGTTTCTGTTAGCATTGACAGTATCTACTGCAAAGGGGAAAAAATCATAATTACAGAATCACAGCATGGGTCAGGTTGAGAGGAACCACGGTCATCTGGCCCAACCTTCCTGCTCAAGCAGGGTCATCCTGGAGTGCACTGAACAGGATTGTGTCCAGACAGTTCTTAAATATCGCCAGTGAGGGAGGCTCCCTCGGGACAGTCTGTTCCAGTGCTGGGTCACCCACACAGCAAAGTTCTTCCTCACATTCAGGTGGAACTTCCTGTGCATCTTTTCTGCCCATTGCCTCTTGTCTTACTACTTAATAATTATTATTCTGTCATAAACTCTGGAGATTCCTTATGCAATTTTATAATACTGTAAATCATCATAATACTTCTCTCACATTTATTGCAAGGACTCAGTGAGAGACAAACTGTTAATCAGCAATAATAGAGAATCAAGTAAATTTATTTATTTATATATTGTGACTTGACTTCTTTTTTGTCATATTCACCCTTTAAAAATATTATTCATTGTCAAAAGCCACAGTAGATTATAATTGTTCTAAGCTCAATATTAATACTTTTTTACCCAAACCTAAACAAAACTAATTTTAAAAAAAAGGTATTAATCCTTTCCTTTTAGGAAGAAAAAAAATCACAGAAAAAAGAACTGTTTTCAAGAAGCTGGAACATCAGAATCCTCTTTTTCAGTTGCATGAGCAAAGGTGGATAATGCACCTTTCACTAGCTATTCTTACCTCTGGTCAAGGAGTTGACCTGTTCTTGATAAGAGAGAAGGAGTGAAGATGCACAGAATGCAATGAATGGAATTAGGTCACAGTTCTCTTACTTACTCTAAGGAAAAGTGGATTTTCACTTCTTTGAGAATTGCCAAACAGCTCACTTTATGCTGTAGGGAGTCTCTCTTCTCCTTGACCGATAAAACAGACTATCACATGGTAAGAATACATTCAGGTAATGTTTCTAAGATTCAAAGTTGTCCTTGCTGGTTTAAGTAATTTTTTAAGTAGACTTATTTAAAATGTGAATGAAAAGTAAAACAAATTTCTTCACTATTTATTCCAGGAATATCTATTTACTTTTGCCTTGTTTACATCTTCCAAGATCAGATGCAGACAGTAGAGTTTTTTCCGTTCCTCTAACCAAATACTCATAAATATTCTCAAGACCCCACAGAGGCAAAATCCTTCTTAACTGTTATGATTCATTGGGCTACAAGTTACACACGGACTAAGTGAAGCCAAGGTCGATATCTCCCATGAGGTCCAATATATCTCAGTATTGATTGAAGCACTGAAATCAATGGAATTATAATTGAACAGAACTTTTAGGTAACTAGAAGCCCTACTGAAAACTTTGAGGGCTTAACAAATGTCGAAGGGAAATCCTTGGAATTCACATGCCTAGAAAAAATGCTGCCACTGATTTTTGACTCGACCATAGATATTTTTGAAGTCTTGAACAACACTCTGTAATGCCTGTCTGGCACTCAAATAGCCATTTTCAAAGATGGGCCAGGGTAAGGGTAAACAAAGAGTTTACTATAAAACAGGTACCTGTGATAACATTAATGTACTTTCCCTACAGGTTTCAGTACATACAAAATCCTTTTTCAACAATCTGATTCCTGCTGGGTACTTCTACTCCATTGATAGGCTTCCTGCGATGTAGCAGAAGTTTCTAGCTATCCCATAAAAACTTTGCTCAGTTAATGCATTTCTGGTCAACTGATTATTATCTCAGCTCTTATCGAAACATGACTGCAGAATTACAGTAATGGTCTTGGTTGTGTGCCATCCTTGAAAGCAGCAGTCCCAACATGTTATTAAGAAGATTTCAAGACAAGTTGCTTTTTTACTGTCTTAGTGTTCTTTGAACAAACAGCTTTTTTTTCCACCATAGTCAAAGTATCATTGAAATAAAGCTCATAATTTTCTCAGCTTTTCATGAAATCGAGCAGATTTTCATGTACAATATTTTTGGGGAAAAAATATGTACACACACAGAAAAACACATATAAATTTTTTAAAAAATGTATTTTACCTATTTTTTTTGTATTTATGTATAAAATCATCTCCAATCTCATCTGTGCAAGCATTCTGTATGTAAAGAGAAAATATGCCCTCAAAAAGCTATGAAAGCAACCTAAATCAAGGACAGAGGAGTCAAATGCTCAGCTAATATGAATCTCTTTTTTCTACTAATTTCAGAATAATTATATGATCCATTTCGTTTTGAATATGGCCCTAGACACAACCAGTTTACTGTTTGTTTTGTGTATGATAATATTTTTCCTGTAGTGATGCCTTTAACTAAATTTCTTACAACCCATCTTAAAGCATTAAGAACACGGTAAGCAAAAACATGGTAACTTCTCAGCCACTATAGAAGGGGTAGTAAATTATACCCCCGGTATGGAAACTATTACATTATTTCCAAGGAGTGCAATTATATAAAATGCATTTACACAGACATTCACAGAGAGTCTTTCAGCAGAGTTTCACAGCTAAGGAATACACTACAGGGATTTTTAAAAATTTATTTATATTTTCTTCTTGAAGCAGAAAAAATATCATAGATGAACAAAAGCCAAATATATGCTCTGAAATGCCACATGATGTGACAAAGGTTATACATGCTTTCAGCTTGTTTTCTGAGGCAGGCGATATGCTCCATAGTCTACCCAGCAGAAGCAAACACATCTCACAGTGGGTTAAATGGGGATGGTGTGTGAAGGCAGGACAATCATCACTTCAGTGCCTACTCTGTCAAACTTATTGTCATCCTATAAAAAAGGTAGTCTTGCATACAAAAGTCACTCATATATGTGCAATCTACATTACACTCTGGAAGAAGGGTTAAGAATGGTGTAAGGTAACTTACCAAGACTGAGTAATGTGATAATAGCATTGAGAGAGCTGAATAATTAGATTCATAAGGAATAAGTAAAAAGAAAACTTTAATAATCAAAAGAATTGGACAAAAACAAGACCTTAGGTTAAGAATTTACTTCTATCCTTACTTATGAGAGATACAGATTTGGAATCAATGGTCCATATTTTCTTTTTCATCTTTCCTGGATTGATGTTCAGTGCAGTAAGCTCATTTTTCACATTAGTATCTATTATTCTGCACATCTCTTTCAGCTGCCTAAAACTTTTACTGCATCATTCATCTGTAAAAGAAGAAAGGTAATGAGCAACTCATCAAAAAAGATTAATAATTAGAGTTGATGGTACATGATTGTACCAATCAGTGAGCCTAAGCTTGAGAGTTATACAGTAAGGTCACCTCAGCACTACCTGAAAAAGGGTTAGCAGAATCAACATGAACAGCACCCTAGTCAAGTAAAACTTTTAATTCAAATGTCTACATTTGGCATACATAATAAGTGATATCTTTTCCCTATTGGGCTTTCCTTGTTCTTTCTTTTCAGAACTAATTTGTGAAAAATAAGTGGAAACTCTGCATAATACCTTTTCTTCTTTAGCTCCAAGAATATCCTTGTGTATGACATCATAAGTAAGTAACATGCCAGGTATTAAACTGTTAATAGTCATCCCATTTGGGATTGTTTTTTGTTGACAGTTCATTAGTGTAGCTGCAAAAGGAAACCTCCTGTATAAATTCTCCATTGCATATCATCATTACAAGGTCTTTCTGATTTCTGCCTCGTCTTTTAGTTCTGTGCATCCAAACTTGCACTCTTTCCTTTGCCTGCCTATATAAAAGAGATGGATTACTGATCAATCAGATGGGTGTACAACTTATGTAATTAATTGTCTTTTATTCACTTTTTATTATTTTTTTTTTATTTGGGGGGGATACATGAGGAGGGAGATTTCAAACTGGTTGAGTTTTCCCTGTCTTTTAGTTGTGACTACACAAATTTAAGACACTATTTTGGTTTTGGATGTTATATTTTCAAGTAGATAAATCTATTTAATATGGTGCTGAGCCATGTATTTCAGTGCTGAGGTTGGTTGTAAACCTCAGGCAAACATCAATTTTTTTTTTACCTTTTTTTTTTTTTTTTTTAAGGAAAGGGTGATATCCTTTAAAAAAACTGCTGTCAATTTTTAAAATTTATTTTTAAACTAACATTGTGGAATTCTAAAACCACAGGAAAAAATCAAATCCCAGGTGGGTGAGAGGGTGAAGGAAAAATTAAAATTAAAAAAAAAATAATAAGATCTACTAATTTCTTATTATCTGATTTTTACAAGTTGCAGATTTCTTTACAGTTGCATCCTGTTCATTGACCAAAATCCAACAGATTATAATATGTAATTACAGTTTATTGCAATATTATTTAAATTCTGACTTTGTTGGATGCCTTTAGTGGCTGATAAGAGGACCTTACTATACATGTTAGCTATCTTTACATGTTAGCAATTAATATTGTGCATGTACTTATATTTCAGATAGATATAATTCATCCATTAATTGTATAATAATGAGCATTTTAAAGCACTTTAATAAAGGTAGTAATGATCAAATACGTGTAATTAAGAAAAAACTCTTCCTTTTATGGCAGAAGGAAAAATATTTGAATTAATCTATTTAAAGAATAAATTCAACATGAGTATAGTGGGAAAATCTAGTCTTTAGAAAATCAGTGAAATTTTTTTATCATTTTTGAATGTAACTAAAAAAAAAGTGGTTAAGAGAATGTAAAGATGCATAACATACTGAATGGAACCCAATCTGACCACACATGAAAAATTATTGCATCTCTTTTTAAATCTTCATACATTCAAGAAAACCTGTCATTCTTCATTCAAAAGAAACAATAAAAATTGGACAGTAACTTCAAATCATCAGAGAGTGCTTTTTCATGATTTCCTCATTTTTTACACAATTTTCTGGATAAAAATGGCAATCATTTAAAGTAAAATAATCTTCTGTTTGACATTAAAAATAAGATATATTTATACCTGTAAATTTATTTTCCTTTCAAGATAAAGACCTTCTTTGCCTTCTTCTGACAGCAGGAATCGATTTCCTGAAGAAACCCTCACCCTTTTTTCAAAAATTAATCTTTGGAAAGCTTAAAATGTCACATCATCCAGATTAGTTTATAACTTTTTACTTTTAGGCTGATTCTTCACCTGCAGAGAGTAATTTTATGTAGAGATTCTTCATCACAACTATTTTTTCTGAGAGACTTAAAGAAAGCTGGTTCTTGCCATCTGCATAAGTTATGCCACTGGGAGAATAAAACAAAAGATCTGTCAGGCATAAAAGTTCCCAGCTCCCAGAGAATATAAAGCAGCATAAGTGAGTAAATCTACATAACATTTTCATATGTGAAGACCGTTAAATAACAGAGGGAAAAATTCTGTGTCTGTCATCATTACAAGTTCCATGCCTGTTATTACAACCTCAGCTGCAAAAAAACCCAAATAACTTCCTAATCATTCAACATTTTCTCAAATTCTCTTGGCTATTAGACTGGAAATTGATCTAATACCAAAATATCTGGCTACTTGTAGGGAAACATCATGGCACTTCCTCATTTTCTTCCAAAGATTAAGTAGAAAGTTTTTTTCTTAAATATCTCAAGAAAGATTCTTGCTATTGGACCAGAAAATACTATTGTAGGAAAGACATAATGGAAAAAGTATTTTGTAGGAGGTAAGAGATGACATAAATTAGGTGATTGTCAATACCCAATTATGAATAAAATAAAATATTTTAAGATTTCAACTTTCATATAACCAAACAGTAAAAAAATGAAAACACTCCTTCATGAGGGAACTTTGTTTTGGACATCCTCTAAGTCACTCAAGTATTTAACAATTGTTAATGACTCTTTACTACTACTATTTATAATAAATCCCACAAACAGACATCAACACCTCAATATAAACCGATTATGTACAAAATTTATGTTTTTTTCCTCAATGTACAATGAATTTTTGCAAAAAATTCAAGCCTCAAAACCTAATTTCTGTTCAGCTTTTCTATTTGTTTTGTACAGTCAAGGGCAATATATGGCACTTTCCTTTTGCTACAGAGACAGTAATATTTTATTTCAATGTTTTACTGCAGTGGAATCTTCCTGACATGTTATTTGATTAGTAAGGAAAGTGGAAGAGGGCTCTAAAGTGGGAATAGGTTGAATACCTTATCAGGCAGTGGTTAGAATGGATAAATGACAGCAAGTATCAAAGGTCATTCATCTTCCCAGACAATGCAAATCCAAAGGTCATTTCACCTGAAAAAAGTCAGATTCTGAATAAACTATATCTTAAAGGGAAAAAGAGCAATTTAAACAGTATATGAGATAACTAGACTTCAGAAAATGAAACAAAGAAGTGGTTTTAAAAGTTTGAAAGCAATTCAAATTTAATTTGAAATGGACTCAGAGCCTTTTAAATTTTATCTTTACACGTTCTTTTAATGTGTAAGAATCCCTTTGAGGACTGGTTTAATCTGCATAAGTACATTATGTGCTTTCACGAGTTTTCCGTAATTTGCACTCTAAATGCTTCAAAATCCTGATTTCAAGGGTCTTTTGGGGTGAGTTTTTAGGGTTGTGGGGTTTTTTTAAAAAGCCATGTTACAGTTATGAAATGTAATGAAGAAATTTCTCCCGGAGAAAATGATGAAGGGCAATTAGGACACCAGAAATTAAATCAGCATAGGAAGTTAAATGTCGAAGGCCTAGGATTCAAAAATGCATTAGAAAATAGTTAAGTTCCAAATACACTTAAAATTATATTTTTAATTATAAACTTCTCAAATTTTCATATTGTCCTCTACCAATGTCATTGTTGAGGCAATCATATCCACAATATCTGGTCTAAATTCCATTTTGTCTTCCACTCTACTAATACAAAATGCTAGCTCTATTACTTTAAGCACAGTGATTTAGACCAGTTTCATGTACATTTCTACAGTAACATAAACTGTCTCTAAGAGAAGGAGAAGCAATTATGAAATATTTTCTCATTTACTTTTCTCCTTATAGAAAGCTCCCAGACAATTGGCAGGGATGTAGGATGATGGTGACTTACAGTGCATCGGCCGCTCCACTGATCATGCCAGTATGATTCAAGACTTTCGGTGTCAAGCCCAGCAATTCAACTTGGGTAATTAACTCTGCTCCCACAGATGTTTAGGGTGCCTATGGGTTAATTAACTTGGGGTAACATTCATCAGGTTAACACCTGCAAAGAGTAATCTGCCTACATTGACACTCACTAAGCGTTATTGTGACACTTCTAAGAGACTCTGAAAAGAGCTTCTTGAAACTGTTGGAAAAGGCATTCTTTCTAAATACAGCTTTGTTAAGTAAAAAAAAAAAAAAGTTCAGGTTATGCAATGGTTCTTTCTTATTGTTTTTGACTGAAATCAGGGAAATGTCACTTAACAATGAGAGTTTTGGTCCAAATATCCAAAATTACAGAGCAACCTGAATCACTAGACCCCAAACTGCCTCAGCTACTGCACCTATGCAGGATGCTGTTCAGACTATTACCTGAAAGACTGGGTAGATTTTTTTTTTTTTTAACTCAAATCTCGATCTGTTTTCATGTTTATGCTTGGAGATATTAAAATCTTTTTCAAACACCACTCTCTCAACCGCTTTTGCAGTTTATAAACCCAGGTATTGGCAGTGACTCCACATTGCATATTTTCTATCTACTCCTGGAATTCAAACCATCTCTCAGAAATGATTGGGGGCTTGTCAGTACATGCACTGTTTGCTCCCTAGGAGCAGCAAAGACACAATGTGGCCATTAATTGTATTTTACAATCCCAGGAGGAAAGAAGAAAAATAGGCACTAAGAAAGACTGACATGTACAGTGGGATTTGCTTAGACTATTTTTCCCCCTCTTAAAAGTACTGAGTTATTGATGCTATGCTATAAAAAAATCAATTTAACTGTAAAAGTCTACCCCTTACCAAGGATGACTGAATGAAAAAAATAGTGGAATAAAGCACCAAATAACTGACTGGTATTCAAGTACTTACTGAATTCATTTATGTCTTTTCATTTCTAAGAGCTACTTAGTTTCCTAACCCTAAGCAAAGAACTTCTCTAGAAAACAGGAAAAAACCCAACCCATATACATTTTCTCCAAGAGATATTTTAAAAGGTATTCCACCTCTCCTTTGGCTTTGAAGAGCTTCTTTCAACTACATCATGCATGATTTCCTATTAAGACTTTTAAGAAAACTGTACAGATGTATTTAGTGATTTTTTTGCAACATTAAAACATAAACATAAACATGATATCAGTTAAGTGATTCAAAAACCCTGAAAATTCTTCTTCAGGCCAACAAGTAATAGTAAACATAAGTAAAAATTAATAGATGCAGATGCTTAGAGTTTTCTCTTTCTGCCTGCCCTGATAGAGATATTTTAAGGCATCTCAAAAGTCAGTTTACTAGTGAATGAGTTACAAACTCGACAATAGCTTAAACCCTTATAAATCCTCAGGCTATGAGTGATGTGGCTACCAGATTGAAGAGCTTTGCCACTGCTTGCCAAAGCATTTAACGCCACTGCAATTAAGAGAGATTTCTTGAGAGCATTTCTCCTATGATCTCCATCAAGACATTACTGCCTTAAGGAGAGAGGAGGCTGTGGCTTCCCCAGGCTCTGGTTCACTCACATCCTTGCTATGCCACATGCAAACACACCAGGTGTACTCAAGGAGCAATAGCCTGACATCTGTCTGCTGTCCAACCCCTTTGGCTGAGTTCCCCTGAACCGTGCTGAGGCTGTCAGAGCTGCTGCACACACCTACTGGGCTGCACAAAACCTGATGCCATTCAAGCATTTCCTGATGTCACAGCTGAACCATTCAGCACAGGACACACGAAAATCTAGTGTTCACGCCAGTTTGGAGACAGCTTCAACAAATGCTATAGGCATATTTGCTATGTTTAATCACCCTTAGGAAGAAATTAGCTGGCAGTTAAGCAAACTAATGCAGTGTCCTTTATTTGATCTTCAGCTTTCTGGAGATAACAGAAAATCAATTAAGCTGCAGTGCAGCAAATATAGGCCTGAGCATAAATGTTCCTTGCCATAACAGAAATCACTCATCAAGCACACTTCGTTGTTTCAGCATCCTGTAACAATGCATTATCAAGTATTTAATGCAATTTTACTTCATTCACATCAATTCATTCATTTAATTCATTCACATCAAAGGGAGCTGCTCTCCATTCCACTATTCATGACATCTCTCTCTGAATACCTGTGAAAAGTATCAGGATCATAAGTTAAACATTCAGCATGGTTTATCTTAAGCCAGCTCTGCTGACATCCATTTTTGTAGTGATTTAAGTGATACAAAACCTATTTTTAGGAAAAAAAATGAACTCAGCCTGTCAGAGTCAATGTTATGTTCTCAGTACAGATTTGTATGTGCTTTTCAAGGCAATCTTATAAAGAGCAAATCACACGTATGGAAAAGTTTAGAGACTCCATGGATCCCAAATTCAGTGGATGAGATCTTCACAAAGCAATTCAAATCCTTGCTGTGAATCTTAGAGAAAGAATGAACACTAAGAGCTCCCACACTTGTCATGGATCTCCACTGCCCATCCCATACTCTAGCATGTTAGCTACTGAGCTGAAACACAGAAGGGAGAATATCGAGATTACATTCTCCACTTTGTAAGCAGAACCTAACATAAAAATTAGAAATGGCTTTTGAAAAACTCCAAAATAAGTTCACTCAACACGTCTGATTTCTACATCCCCTCCAAATAATAAAGCATCCAGATGAAACTGAATACTGTTTAATGTAATGCAAATTCTTCATCTGGGGGGAAATAAACTAGGCACTGAAAAGTAGTAGATCCAAAATAGCCCAGTTGCAGTCCAAACAAATAAAGAAAGTCACAAATATTGAAACCATAGAATTCGGTCTTCTCTAGTTATTTAAATATTGTTTCCATAAAATTTTGCATGAGCATGGCAGAATCTAATATTAATATTTAACGCTAAATTTCACAAGCATTTAGGGATTCATTGTGTCTTTAGAATTCTCACCATCACAGAAAATCCAATATAAAAATTTTCAGGCTCTTCAAAGACTGTAAATAGCATGATTCATTTTTGTTGCTGCAATTTTGCTGTCAAGTCTTTTGGGTTTTAGTCTCTAAAAGTCAGTATCTGAAATTTTAAACCCCTCAAGCTTCAATTGCATTGCGGCTTTTCCTACAGAACCTTGACTTAAGTATTAGAAAATTACAGCATCTTTCAATTACAGTAGAATTTTTTTTTAAATCTAATGAATTGAGCATCAATTAAGAGCAAATCTCTATTTTCACTGTAAAGCCAGTGCCAGAAATCTTCACACTAAAAAGTGATCTGAAAGCAACTATTAAAAGGATTTTAATGCAACCTAATGTCATCTACAATTCAATTTACAAAATGAGTTACATTTTAGTAAACAACACTTTAGACAAGCAATATCCTTGTAGCAATTTTGAGTTGAAGTTCTAATTAAGCCTAATTTATTTCAAAGGGTTTACAGTTATAAATATAGATTTACAATATTGTAATATCTTAGTATATGTTTCTGACTGAATTTATTTCTTGCTTAATACGACCCTACTCTTTAAAGCACAAGTTCCAGAAGTCACACAGTTCTTAGTGTTTCTGCATAGTCACCCTTAGAAACAAATTTGATAACAATTCATGAATTATTATATAGTGTGGTGTCATGGCTTAACCAAGCCTCACACAGCTGCTCGCTCACTCCCCCACCAGCAGGACTGAGGAGAGAACTAGAAAGGTAAAAGTTGGAAAACTCATGAGTTGATATAAAGACAGTTTCAAAGGGAAAGTAAATTTGTACACAGAAGCAAAGTAAAACAGGTAATTGAGTCACCACTTTCCAAGGGCAGACATGTTCAGCCATTTCCAGGAGAGCAGGGTCCCATCACACATGATGGTGATTTGGGAAAACAAATGTTATTGCTCCAAACATCTCCCCCTCCTCCTTCTTTCCCCACTCAATATACTGAGCATGATGCCATGTGGTCTGGAATATACCTTCAGTAAGTTTGGGTCATCTGTCCCAGATGTCTTCTCCCAAGCCAGCAGGGCACACAAAAAGCAGAAAAGCCCTTGGGTCTACACAAACCCTGCTCAGCAATGACGAAAACATTT
Source organism: Sturnus vulgaris (assembly GCF_052056855.1). Classification (NCBI taxonomy): domain Eukaryota; kingdom Metazoa; phylum Chordata; class Aves; order Passeriformes; family Sturnidae; genus Sturnus; species Sturnus vulgaris. Next base: position 101,689,138 of record NC_142243.1, on the reverse strand, counting down.
CTGTATTATCAGACCTGTGTTCAGCACAAGTCCAAAACACAGCCCCATACCAGCCACTCAGAAGAAAATTAACTCTGCCCCAGCTGAAAACAGTGCATGTGGTTAGATTTATATAAGGAGACACATTTAGGAATGATCCAATCATTGGTGTAAGTCTCAGTCTTTTAGGATGTTTCAGGTGAGTGCAAACACAAACAACAGAACTGTAACACTTTTCTAAGCAGAGAGTATTCCACACTCCAGTGGAACTAGAGATATGCCCCTAATGCATAGGAAAAAATAAAAATAAGAAGAAAATGGTCTTCCAGACTTAACAGTGATATATAACAATTCCAACTCAACAGCTGGTAGTCTTTATTCTGGTTTTGAAAAGCTCATAGCAGGTGTTATATTTCACAGATTAGTATACTAATGAAAGTATTATACTCACTGAAAAAAAGTGTAAATTTATTTAGTAGAAGTAGCAAAGATCAGTATTTAAAAAAAAGGCGGCTTTATTTTCAATTCTCATATCTAAGGATTTCTTGCATGCATTTCCTTTCTTAGTTTGTTATCTTAGCCACTGATGTAAAAGTTATGATATGTAAATGAGACATTCCAGACAATGTAGGGATAATAATTTTTAAAATCAATAATAAAAAAATATTTTCCACATCATCCAACGAGTTATACAGTAAAATTGGTATAGGAAAAAATATTTTTTGTTACTTTTTTTTGTTTTTAAATCGCCTCATTATTTATTATCTTGACAGAGGCAGGATGACTTGCTTCCTCCGTAAGATCTTTTGAGCTTTATGTTTTCCCTTGCAAACATCTGAATTTTTTTTTATCTTCCAAATGTAACTCTTGAAAGCATGGAGAATGGATGTATTTGTCAGAACATTTATCCTAAGGTGAGCAGCTCCATTTCAAATCTTTTTTCACCTGAAATACTTCACGCCTTTGACAACACTTCCCTAAACATCAACTAATTTGAGCCAGAATCACGCTCCATTGCCCTTGGGGAAATGTAGCAACTGTGCAGAAAAGAGCACAAGCTTCAGTGCATCATGGAAAAAAGAGGAGGATGGCTGTGAAGACATAGGAGCTGAGCAGCTAATGCTAATATCTTATATACCCAGGAGTAAAGCTGTTGACTCCAGAACTTTCACTTATTCTCAACAATTTACCTGATCTACCAGTGGCTTAAGAAGCAAGCAGCTGCCACTTTCAAAATGTGAGAGCTCGTTAAACAAGATGTGAAGTTTTTAGCTTATAGGACGTGGGAGGAAAAAAGGAAAGTGTTTGTTCTTTCCTCCCTCATTCAAAAGGATTTCTTGGGAATCTGGAGAGGTCCCAGTTGACTGGAAGCTGAATAACATCCCAATTTTCAAAAGGGCAAGAAGGATGACCCTGGAAACTATAGGCCTGTCAGTCTCATTTCAGTGGCTGTTTAAGTCATGGAGAAGATTATTCTAGGGGATATTGAGAAACATCTGAAGGAAAACACAGCCAGTATAGCTTCACAAGGAGAAAGTCTTGCATGTCAAATTTGATTTACTCTTCTGACAAGGTAATTTACCTCGTTGACCAAGGGAAGCCAGTTGATGCAATCTGTTTGGATTTCAGGAAAGATTTTGGTACCCTCTCTCACAGGATATTTCAGGACAAAATGTCCAGGCCATAGATGTATAAGCACAGCATGTGATGGGTGAGCAAGTCTATCATGGGTCAGGCATGAAGGTTACAGTGAATGGGGTGACATCAGACTGATCTGTCACTAGTGGGGCTCTGCAGGGCTCCATCCTCAGCCCCGTTCTCTTCAACATCTTCATTAAGGACTTCAATGAAGGACTCCAAGGAATACTAAGCAAGATTTCAGATGATACAAAAATGGAAGCTGTTGACTCCCTTGAAGGCAGAGAGGCCCTCCAGAGAAAGCTCAGCATAATAGAAGGCTGGGCAATCACCAACAGTATGAAGTTAAACAAGGGCAAGTGCCAAATTCTGCACCTGGGATAGGCAACCCTGGATTTACAGACTGGGGAATGAGAGGCTGGAAAGCAGTGCCACAGAAAGGGTCCTGGGGATCCTGGTCAGTGGCAAGTTGGACAAGAGTCATTGTCCCCTGGCAGCCAGGAGGGCCAGCTCTGTCCTGGGGGGCATCAGGCACAGCATCACAGGCAGGCAAGGGAGGGGATTGTCCTGCTCTGCTCTGAGCTGGGGCAGCCTCACTTCCAATGTTGAGGGCAGATTTGGGTGTATGAAAGACATTAAACTATTAGAGAGCATCCAAAGGATAATAAAAATGCAGAAGGGCTTTGAGGGGAAGCCACATGAGAAGTGCCTGAGGTCACTTGTTCTCTTCAGCCCAGAAGAGAGGAGACTGAGGGGAGACCCCATTGAAGTGTACAGCTTCTTCATGAGGGAAAGAGGAGGGAGAGACACTGATTTCTCTGAAAACCCGTGATAGGACCCGAGGGAATACCTAGAACTTTTAGCAGAGGAGATTTAGGTTGGATATTAGGAAAAGGTTCTTTCCCCAGAGTCTGTTTGGGTGTTGGAACAGGCTCCCCAGGGAAGTGGTCACAGCACCAAGCCTGACAGAGTTCAGGAAGTGTTTGGACAGTGTTCTCAGGAGCATGGTGTCACCCTTGGGGCATGTCCTGTGTAGGGCCAGGAGGTGGACTCAATTCCTGTGAGTGACTTTCATCTCAGAATAATCTGTGATTCTGTGAATTGCAGCTGTTTAGTCTTGGCAATGATTGAAATTCCTGATATTTATGTGAGTAGAATTAAGAACAAATAAAACACAAACAAACAAACAAACAAACAAACAAAAAAGTACAATATAAATTTCATTTTTCATTAAAAACTGCAGTGTTCAAAAAATACAGTGTTGTGTCACTGCTTCATATTATCACCATCAACAAAGCTGTCATTTGCTGGGACTATTCTGATTAACAAAGAAATAGGCAGAAGAGCATTGTTACTGGTGTCATTTTTTCTATTAAACTGAAGAGTACAGTTTCCATATTATTGTGATACAATTTCATACATACATCAATATTTGTATTGCCTGTGCAGAGCACATTTAGTTCATCCCTGGCCAGTCATTCTTCTACATTGCAGGAGCCCATTGTATCACTTTTCTGCAAAATAAGATAAATCAGAAAAGACCACATGCCATGTAGTCTTTTGTACTGGATCAAAAAGTGTCAACTAATAGGTACAAACCAGGAAGATTTCACTCATTTTTCTTATTAAGGGAAGTTAAAAATAACTATTCATCATCATAGCTGTATGTTCAGCTGTATCCTAGTGTATTATATATCTAGTTCCTGACTGAGCTAACTGAACCTCAATGCAATCAACAAGACATATGGAGGAAAGACTGAGCAATGTTTCAGCAATCCATCATGATTCTGCAGGTCCTGCTGAATCACAAAAAGCAAAGAGCTCAGAATCTTGAACACCCGGTGCTGTTGGAGGACAAAAGTACTTTCGCTGTTAAGTGCTGTTTTCTATTTAGAAATAGAAGTGAACCCACAGTCTACCATGTTAATTTCAAACTACAGAAGCAGAAGATTCTGGAATAGTTTGATACTTTTCTTATTGCACTTCAAATGGTCAGAAGAAGCAAAAGCATATTTTTACAGTCAGTTATGAACAGGACACTGCATAGTATACGCTGTCCCTAGGACTGAAAAACCAAGCAACCAAACAAATACACTTTTAGGTAGAATTCAATCTGCCACCTCACCTACAATTTCATTGTTTTTATAGATCTTTCGTGGAAAAGCAGCATGCCTTATGGTTTTGGGGAAAATCATAACCCCTACAACATGTACAGCTGCAGTGCAGCACATACTGTGACGTTAATTAGAAACTTCCTGAATGCCAAGAAGAAAGAGATTCTAAATATAACCAGCTCTGCAGATTATACAGAACCTCTTTTGTCTCTGCACACCTGCATAGCCAGCCAGTATTTTATCTTGGCAGGGCATCTCAGACTGGTATGTACAGCCTCATGATAAGTGATAACATTTTAAATAAAGCAACATTAAGAAATCAAAGGACAACAACAAGATCCTACAAAGTTGTTAATACACTTCATGCCTAATACTCACTGGCACCTATGATGTGATTGGTCTTCACAGCTTGCTATCCTGAGATACATCTCCCCATCCCTGAAATAAGAAGCAAGAATCCCCAAGGCAGCCATAGAGACATTCATAACCCTCTACGTTACCAAAAAACAGCAAATTTATTATTTAGGGCCTCATAACATTTTCAACATGCTAATGAGACTGTGCCAGAGCCCAAGGAATTAATATCTTAACATAATTAAGCATTTCTGTGACTCACACAGACCACATGAGCACAGAGATGACACATCCTTCTCACAAACTAAGGAAAAAAGAAAACTTGAACACACCAGGGAATTTCTTTTTTTTTTTTTTTAACTGATCTAGCAATTCCAAATCCTTTACCTCCCAAATGCCAACTGGAAAATGATCTCAAGAAGTAGTTATTGAGTGTTGGAAGTATTCAGAAAAGTCACCAACTATGATAATACAGCCAAATCTTACTGGTACTAAGTATTGACATCAAGGAATGTTTACATGAGAAGAAAAAGTTTTCACACCTTTTCTTTCTCTAGTCCTGTCTGTGCTTCCTGGAGAATCCTCCAGTAAGTCAAATAAGTAAAAGCAAAAAACAGGAGTTGAATTAGTCTTTTCAATTTATTATGATGTCTAAGAAAGAAAGAACTGCGCCTTACTATGTGTCCCTTTAAGAGCTTGTAGGGCTAGTGACTGGAAACTAATGCTTAGGGAGGGATTGCTTACAAAAGTGGCAGTAAAAATTTGCAGCTTTCTGGTTTTCAGTGTACTTCAGCAAATAATTACTCTTCGAAAGGTTCTAAAGTCTGGCTTTTAGCGTATATAAATATTTGTTAATGATTTTGGTTTTCAGACAAAACTTTCATTAGAACTCTTTGTTTCCTGTCAAAGTAGAACTATTTGTCATAGCAACATCATGCATTACTATTGTGATATCGCCAATTTAAAGCAAATTTAGAAATAAATGCAAGAATAAGACAAAAATTTTAGAAAAAGCAAGTCTACTAAAATGACAGTAAATTGAATGAATTTATTTAAGAATTTAAGGGACATAGGTCTAATTAACATTGAAAACATTTGGCAAATCATACAGCCAACAGGGTTTTTCTGCCTCTGAAAGGAAAAAGCAGCCTGATGGAAGTCATGCTGCCATCATCCTTAGAAATGCCTGTGCTGGTTCTGGCTAGGATAGTTTTATTCCTAGCAGTGATGTGTTTTGGAGTTAGGATGAGAATAATTCTCATTACTGCTGAGCAGTGCCCACACAGATGTTTTTTTGTGCTCCTCACCCCACCAGTGAGCTGGCTCAAGGTGCTCAAGGTGCCAGGACACAGCCAGGACAGCTGACCCTGACTGACCATGACCATGCAGACATATGATGTCATGCTCAGCATATAGAACTGGGGAGGAGGGAGAAAATTAAAGGTGTTCAGAGGATGGTGTTTTTCTTTCCAAGTCACCATTATGGGTGATGGAGCCCTGCTTTCCAGGAAATGGCTGAACACCTTCCTGTCGTGGGAAGTAGTGAATGAATTTCTTGTTTTTCTTTGCTTGTGTGTGGCCTTTGCTTTCTCTATTAAACTGCCTTGATCTCAAGCCACAAACTTTCTCAACTTTACTCTTACAATTCTCTCCCTGACAGGGATAGGTTATTTTCTAATAAGTTCTTCTGTGTGGGATGTCTGAAAAGGCGAAGGACTTTGCCGTTTTTCACACGGGGCAGCAAATATTTTCTTCAAGTTTAGCAAATTATTACAGATATGTCTGTGGTAGGAACATATTATTGTTATTTTATGTTTAGGCAGGCTCAATCATTACTGCCACTGTACTTTGCAAAAAAACACAGACCAACCTGTATATTCAAGAACAAAAATTTTTATGGATCCAATTCCTTAAAAGAGATTTACAAAGTCATTAATAATTAATATTTGAGTCCACTTATAGTAAATGTATTGCTACTTAATAGCATTCGAATTGTGTAATTCTCAGGGAAATTAGCAATATATATATAACTAATTATAAGCTAATATTTGAAGGTGAGAAGCATACACTATTCTTCTAAGTAAATGAAATTATGGATTCAGATAAATTATGGATTCAGATACTGACAGGTGACCAAGAAATGAAGAAAATATGTTATAGTCTCAGTTGTTAGTTTTAGGTTTTTTCAGTTATTTCTTTACAGAATTAGAAAAGAAGACAAAATATATTAAAAAAAAAAGTCTAAAAAATCTACATCTTAAAATTTCAATGAAAGGTTGAGGGAATTTTTTTCCTTGGCCATTGTTTTTTTGGTTAGTTGGTTTTCTCTGTTGTGGTTTGGGTTTTTTCTCCATCTGGCTTGCTTTAAATAAACCTGCAGAATCATTCTACTGAGAAAGACAAGACTCATGTGCTATTTTTTAATATTCTTTAAGTGACATTTTAATTCCAATTTTTTTTCCTATCACTACCCATTTATGAGGTGCTTTTCTATTCACTCACAAACTGCAGGAAGGAGGTTTTTTCTGCAATGAGAAATGAAGTGTGTATCAATAACAAAGCTAAGAATACCAAAAAATGTTTCCAAGACTTAGGTAGAAACAGGAGAAAGAAAAAAAAAAATGCAGTAGAATGGAACTCTGAAGAGGGACACTCTGAGTTAGAGAAAAGAATCACGCAAAAAATATCTTCAGGCAAAACTACTTGTAAGTATAAACATGCACTGCAGGCCCTCAATGGGGACATTTAATTAAATGAGGTATAGATACCACATTACCAATTTCAACACTTCACCCAGTGGCTCTGGTTCAAGATTTAAATTATTTCCAAAAATGCACAGCTTAAAGAAGAAAGTACTTTTGAAATTATATTTATTGTAATTTTGTTTTACTTTAAGAATTATAATTATTTTTCCCAGTTTTAAAATTATTAATAATTTCTTTACATTCTGCTATCATTGACATTGATGTAAAGAAGTGAATGGAAAATCCATGTTAAACAAGTTTAATGAGGCACAGCTAGAGTAAATGGGTATTGTCTCACTAGTTTCTATAATATTTCCTGATATCAGTGGATCCCTAATAATAGACATTTTCAGACAATCTGATTTTGGTGGGGGTTTTTAAGCAGAGATGTTAGCTATCTAGAAATAATGAAAAGGAAAAGAAAAATGTTTTCTTACCAGTGCAGAAGAAATATGTCAGCACATTAGAACAAGAGTAATGAAAAGCATGAAAAAAATATATTAGAAATTACCAGAAATTGTTGGCCAAATAGATTACAGAAAACTTTTAATGCAAAATATAAATTATTTATAAATTAAAAATTTCATTTATGGACCTATAAGAATCCATTACATTACATGTGCTGCATTAGAGCTATATAATCACTAACTTTCTCCTTATTTCTCTTTCAGATCTGAATCCCAGTAAAGTGAGGAGAGGAAGTGAGAAAGCAAAACTAAGATGATGATAAGTAAATCCCTAAGGAAAGCAACTATCAGACCAGGAAATAAGACCTTATAAAATGATTAAAACACACATGATTGATCAGACAGTTCCAAGTAACTTTTAGAAGTTCATTAGAGATCAAAAGAAATTCAATTAAGATACAGTTTTCAAAACACAACATGTCCTATTGAAGATAATTCGTAAAACCAGTATAGCCACTGTGCAAGAAATTATAATGCTACAAACAAGTTTTTAAACATCACCACTTTATTTAGGATTAAATTCCTTTGCAGTAGGATGTAAGAGCGTGATGGAGAGATGGAGGCTTCAGCCAGCTCCTAAAATGTTGTTTATTGCATAGACAAGGTTACAGCAGCTGAGGGTCGTGGGTGAGCCTATAGCTGCTGGCTATGGGCAAGCTGTGTGTCCTGAAGCCCCTCAGTTCTGGTTACAATGCATTATATACTTTTCTTTACAGAGCATCTTAATACATGACAACCAATCAATACTTTTACTATTACCTATAGCCTATCCTAACTACTAACATTACCATATTCATGTTACTATTTCCAATCACAAAAGGTTAGTATGCTACAGTTTAAGCTAAAAGTTGTTTTTCAGTTGTCTTGCAGTGGAAAATTCTGAGATCTTTTCTCTACTTGCAACATTGGCTTTCTTCCTTGCCTGTGAAAATCCTTTTGTTTCGTAAAAACATCTTTTGTTTGAGGCAGATTTATCCTTTGCTCTAAGCCATAAAAGCCTCTTCCAACTCACTTGCACTTTGCCTTCTAGTTACCCAGCAAGACTGGCTCAGCAATTCTTTTCTTCTATATCAAAACTTGCTATCGTTTCTATTCCTTCAGATTCTATATTCAAAAATCTTTCTGTTACACATACATATCTGTGAGACCTCCCTGTCAAATCCTTATCCTTCCCAACAGTAGGATGTCCATGAGGAAATGGGATGAAGCTGTGTCTTAGGTTGCAATACAGGATGTGACCAAAAGTATGTATTCTATCACCATCTGTTGAAATCAGATGGGGCAGTGATCCTTATCTCTGTGGGAGATATCCTCTGCTAATGGGCCATCTGTTAAAACCAGGTGGGGCAGTCACCTTTATCTTCTCCACAACCCATCCTTCCTCCAGGAAGATATCATCTGTTAAAGGGCCATTGAGTCCCACTGAATGACTGATAAGATTACATCATCCCATTGGGAGATGCTCCAGCTGGGGGAGGACCCAAGCCTTTCCTACCTAGATAAAAAACTGAGATCTGGAACAGCAAGACAGCCCTTTTCCACTGGATCCCAGAGGAAAAACTGGACCTTTTCCACATCATTGCTGGACCTTCAGAAGAAAACTGCACTTTCTACGGGAGCACTGCTTCAACTGAACCACATCTGTCATCCAGGAGGATGCAGCCACCATTTAATGGGACTGTTACCAACACCCTGACTGACAGGGTGTCAGGTTATATTCTGACTCTGTCAGTGTTTTTGGGTTTGTTCTTTGTAATACTGTATTTTTATTTTAATTTTCCTAGTAAAGAACTGTTATTCCTATTCCCCTATCTTTGCCTGAGAGCCCCTTAATTTCAAAATTATAATAATTTGAAGGGCAGGCATTCTCCATTTAAAAAAAAGGCTCCTGCCTTTCTTGGCAAACACCTGTCTTTCAAACCAAGACAAGATATATCAGAGAAAGTTCAGAATGGACTTTAGGAAAAGGTTCTTCACAAGAAGTTGCTCAGTCACTGGAATCAGCTCCCTAGGAATGTGATTGTGGCATCAAGTCTATCAGATTTCAAGGAGTGTCCAAATGATGTTCTTAGCCCTATGGTTTAGTTTTACACAGTCCTGTGAGGACTGAACTGGAAGTCCAACAGGTACTTGGACTTAATGATCCTTATGCATCACTTTCAACTAGAGAAATTCTATGACTCTGTAACAGTGGCTTGTAAAAGAGGTTCCAGAGAGAGAAAGGTATGAAGAGTTAAATATTTCAAAGAGCAAAATAATTTCTTTTTGCCATTTTCATAAGACAATGTATGAATTGTCATACTACAGTGCATTTGAACAAAATATTTTTCAACATACCAATTATTGATAGGGATTCTTTGGCCTTTGTTTAAAAGCACATGAATTTTCTATGCAATACACAGTTGAAGCGAAACTGTCCACAAAATGCTCTCAGCCACATTTTCATGCTAGTGTCAAAGTCCTGGCAGCTCTCTGCAACAAATACTGTGCAGCATGTAGGATAATCCACTTGAAAAAAACAATTTGAAAAACAGCACTCAGAAGGAAGCAGGCAGAATAGGTTGCACAAAGAAAAGTGCTCTTTATTTAGATATTTAGATAACCCTTTGTTATCTAAAACTAAAACTGCATATGGCATCTTTAGCTATATTTTATGAAGCTCTATGTCTTTCTACCAAAACTCTTATTTGCAAAGCAAATAGACCTGTCCATTAATTACCCAATCTTCTATTCAGGTTTCTGGAAAGAGAGTGGAAGCAGAGGCAGTCAAGAAGAAGGAACAATAGGAAAGCTACAAATAAATTTCTTTTGCTGGTGGTAATGAGATGTGGGATCCAGATAAATTCAGATGCTCTTAGTGAATCAAACCAACAGACAAACAAATTCAATTTCCTCCATGGTAGGATTTCTGAACCAGGTAAAAACATTGCCAGAAATCAAGTTGCATGACATGAACTGATGGAGGCCATCCCCACCCAAGAGAGTAGCACAGAACATGCTAATGTTGTAACCCTGCACTTCTCTGAGATGCTGAAAATGCCTTGCATACTCAAAGTTCTGTAGTTTTATTAGTACAGTGCTTTACCCGAACAACACTCTTAATGACTCAGCAGGCTAATGAACCAGGCAGAATGTCACACTAGCGTGACCAGACTGCTCCTGGTACTAAAACAAGCTGGCTCCAAGCTTGCTATTCTGTCTCCAGCTGGCACTGCCTTGTGATGTGTAGTTGGACTTGAATGGCATGAAGGATTAAAATAAAATTTACAAAACATATTATCTCCTGTTTATGTTTCAGGTACCTGAACTAGGTAAAGATTGCCTGCCAAACCATATAAAAATATTTTGAAAAAGTGAAATCACAAGTGCAAAGATAAACGAATTTACAGAGGTTAAAAACAACTATAATGTAATGTTAAAAAAGCAAAATTACTATCATTGCTGAAAACAAAAAAAACCTAATCTTTCTTAGGGGTAACCTGGATAAGCCACTGCCTTTTCTTCTTTCATCTCTTGTGCTGCCCATCTTTCCTTTCACTCCTCCTAGTCATATCAAGGGAGGGGGTTATTATTATAATTGCAGGAGGAAGAACAATGCTTTTCAATTTTGCTTCTGCAATCATTCACTGAAACATTTATTGATTGAAAAAGCCCCATGAGAATTCTGATTATCCTAACATTTTCTCTGGAAGTGAAAGAAACAGGCTTTCTTATTTCATTTTATGCAAAATTACAGTAATTGGTATCTGACCTTTTTGGAATAGACTGTTAAGCTTTACACTGCTAGATTTTTTTCATCGATTCAATTATTTAAATTATGGCTATCTCAAAAGGAGCAACAGGGTGCAAACAAGAATAGAATATTTAAATGAAACTGAAAGCTGATTCTCCACCACTACTCCATTAATACAAAACATGCTATTAGCTGAAAATCCAACGTCTGGAGGCTTCTAATACTTGGATTAAAATTCAGTTTTTAAATAATCAAACCAAACCAGAACAAACAAAGACAAATGACATTTCTGAGAATTAAAAAATAAAAATAAAAAATAGGCTAAATGAAAATACAAGGATAGATAAAATAAAAATCTGAAACGCTATGTGAAAATGTATACTGGAGAAGTAAGTAATTCTTGACTGGTTTAAAATAAGTTACTCATTCTGACCACATATCTTTATAAAAACCAAAAGATAGAAAAAGAGAGGACAGCTCAGCAAATTGCCTGCAAGGTCAAATGCTTTCCAAAGCAATCACCACTAAAAAGTCACCATTCTCAACTGGTATCATAGAAACAGTAAGCTTCTTTCCTAACCAAGACAGGAGAAAGGCTACTGACTTGCCATTCATGTGGTAAATCCATCCAAAGCCAACCTGGGCACAATTCTGTAGGAGTTAGTTTAAAGGCAAACTAAGATTAAACCACTACTGAAAACTGTTTAAGTATATCTTCTGACCTGAAGTGGTTAAAAAATACTAGGATTCAAATATATAATTTTCAGAAATAAAGATATATTAGATTCAAGATAGGATAATTTAAATATTATCAAGTGGAAGATAGACACTCATCATAAATTAGTACTTTCAGTCCCTTCAGACAGTCTCTTCTGGTTTGATGTATTGCCATGGAGTTTCTACTCATATCTGGCAAGACTTCCACTCCCTCAAATAAGCCCTTCTTCAGTTTCTATGTGCTGAAAAGGCAACCATCGTCCTTGGGAAAGGACAGGTAACCAGTGTCAGCTTCCTGAAAGTAAAGTATAACTAATGCACAAAAGTTGTATTTAGGGAAAATGCCCCTAAGACAACACTCATGTTGTTATCAATCTACAGTGCAGGGCTTGACATAGTTATTTCCTAAAGTCAGGAATAATTTGGCTTCCCAGCTCCTGAGAGAGTTTCTCATTTCCATTTCCATTTCCAGAATCCAACATATGAGTTCTTATTTTCCTAAAAATAAATCTGCACTTAGGAAAAGGATATAACACATCTGGAGACCATTTTCCCGCAAGCTTAAGCACGTGTTCAGAAGAAAAAGTGTTTTTATTAATATTTTGATGTCATTAACTGCAATTTCTCTAACCAGAAGTACCACCCTTCCACCTTTACTTTTCTCACTCTTCCCTCCTGCCCAGCAAGTAGCCTGTGGGTGGGCAAGAGATTGGGAAGGAACATAAACACAGCAGCTGACCTGGTTTAGCCAAAGGGATATTCCACACATCATTCTCAGGAATTAAAAACCCCCAAAAATCCAGCAGGGATTGTCTCCCAGAGTGGCTACTGCTTAGACTGGCTGGGCATTGGTCTGCCTGTGGGAGATGGAGAGGGATTGCTTTAGTATCAGTTATTCTTTTTCTTTCCTTTTTGGATTCAACTGTTCTTACCCTGACCCAAAAATTTTCTTGTTTTTGTTCTTCCTATTCTCTTCTCCATCCCAATCTTTGAGGTCCTGAATGCACAGGTGTCAGGGGTGGCTTATCTTCTGTCTGTGGGTAACCCTCCACAAGCTACAAATGAAAATATATTCCTTTAGTTGATTGTGCTGGAAATGATAAAAATAATATAACACCATTAAAGGACACATATACCACATTCTTGTACTTTACTGTGAGTAATAATATTTTTATTCTTTGCTGAAATACTCTTTTTTTCTACCCCTAACGATATAACTGTAGTAATCATGCTATTATAAGAAGCTCCTTCAAGAATTTTAGATAAAGTTGCCATTGTCATTTGGTTTCATAGTTTTGCAATTAAATTTTCAACGAGACTTTTGATAGCACTCATGCAGTGTAATGCTGGCATGTCACAATTTAGATGAAAAATAGTATTTTCCAGCATCACATTAATCACGACTATTCCTGATTGGGCACACCCTTCAAATAATGAAATTGTGGAGGTTACATAAGTCATTTCATTATCTTAAGTTCCTTCATTAATATACATTGAAGCTGCTTAGAAAGAAATATGTGAAGGGCTTGTCTTTCTGCTAAAAGAATGGTGAAAAAATAAAAACTCATGCCAAAAATGAGACAGCATTCCGGGATTTTGTTCAGAATGGAAAAAAAAATAACAAGTTTTATCACTTTCACTTATATTCTGCCCTGCAAGAGCTCACTATCAATCTGTGTACAGGTATTCATAATTTACAGCAAATCCCAAAGGAGTTTGCATTCTGTGACACAGCATTACAAACGATATACGAAACCCAGGTGAGTCTTGGAGAGACAAACACAGTCCATCTGGCCAAGTCTGTAGTCAAGTGCAGTGCATTACTCCAGCCTAACAAATACATACCCAATTTAATCACAAAAGTTTGAGTTAAAAAAATTTCCAATTTACATCATAAAAGTTGATTTCTTCTATGAATAATTCAGAACTGTTAATCTGTTGAATCCATGGGACAATTTGATCACCAAATATGTCATTTTGATTTCTAACTTAGAAATTATCAAGTTACTGCAACAAGAAACTATTATATATATATAAAATGAATGACAGTCTGCGACCTTCAGATAAAAAAATCAGGTTTGTAGTGCTCAAATTTATCTTCTTTAGGACTTACCAGGTGGAGATTTTCTTATCAATGTGAACCATTTCCTTTAAACAATTTTTTTTTGCGAAACCTGTGGTAAATTATCTCAGAAATATAAACGCGATATTATTCTTGATAATTTAACTCATATTGCATATGTTTGATAAAAACTAGATAATTTGAAATACTTTTTGTTATTCAATCAAAATTGTTACCAATATAATAATTCTGAATCAATACTTTTAACTTGACTTTCATAAACTTTGATATCACTTTGATATTATGGACTAACTGGGTGTTTCTTCATGCACTTTTGATTTGTAGTTTCTTCTATGGTTTAGATATTTTTCAATGTTCTGTCACTGTTAATCTTCTCTGAGAGGTTCTTTGACAAATTAATTTACATTTCTTAAGATCAATTGCTACTCCACTTCAAAACATGCAGTTCAGCTTCATACACAACAAAACTCTTTTCTTGCCCTTCATTGACTGATATTTTGTACCATTTTTATTTTTAGAAGAAAGTCCATGACATTTTATTTAAAATTCTGGGCATTGTGTAATTGCCCAATCAACTGTAATTGCATGTGACAAGTTCTGAGATACTATGTTTTTTGAAATTGTAAAAAAAAAAACCTTTAAGGTACTAGCTGAATAAAAATTCTTTTCCTACTGGAAAGATCTATCATGAACTTGAATTTAAATTTTACATTAGTCATATTCACAGTATTTAATTTTTTTATTATTGCTAAAATATCATAATGAAGAAACTCAATTAGCATAACAAAAAATTATTTTATTCCTTTGAGATGCTTGTAATGTTTTGGGTAATTGAATACCATGCTGTTGATTCTCATTATTTATTGAAAGTGCACATTCTCATTACCTTAAATCTTTAAAAACAGTAAATCTAGCCTTGTTTTAATTATATTTTATCCTCAAGAATTTCACAGGAAATTGTTGTTTTGTTGACACATTATTCCCCTGTTCATTCTTTCTAAACGTTGTGTCTAATTTGCCATCTTTTGTGTATCTGGAGTTCATTTTTGCTGCTTATTATTTCAACTAATAACGACAAATATAACTTCTAACTTATGCTACAAGTTAATTTTTTTACTTTAAAAAAGAAATCAGTTTCCTTCCTGTGGTATGTCTCCCTGCTTGTCAAATATCACATGACATTATGAGGCTTATTACCATAAGAAACAGTCAATGGTCTAATTTTAAATATCCTGTAATATTTTAAATATTCATGTACCATGAAAATCCAGTAATAATTCTTAAACATTAACAATCACATGTGAATATGTTTATTCCTAGATATAATTTTCTATGTTCTTGATTACTTGTCACTCAATATCTTTGAAAGATAGAACTTTAAATCCCCCAAATCAGATTGATCCAGATAAATAGGTGACAATCAGGACTGAATTTTAAGTGTCAGATTTCAATTTAACTGTGTAAATATATCAGATGTATCATAATGTGTCATTTAAAGAGTCTTGTCATATTTATATGCAATTTATATTCTACCCTCAGTTTACTCAAAAGAAGGTCACCTCAGAGAGTATTCTCCTTGTTGTGACAGGAAACTACAAGGCAATCTTCAGTGTGTGAAAAATCATAGCTGTCAAAAGACATCCAAACCAAACCTAACCAGACAAAATAACCCCACAACAAAACCCACTAACCTCCAAAAAAGAGAGGCACAGCTTCCCCCAAAACTGAAACACCCTTCAAGACACACTAACATTTTTAAAACTTGGTGCTTTTCACCATCTCTAACCAACTAATGATTGTAATTAGCAGGGAGAAAGAAGCAATGTCTAAGGACACTGTCTCCTACATTTCCTTTCCTTTGACAAATGGTCCTGGTCTCCATTTGTAAGGCACAGAACTTTTTAATCAGGTGTGCATCTTTAGCTGGTTAACCTGAGCTTACTGATATGAGTTTCATACAATTTTACATACATGCATACAATACAGTACAATTTTAGCAGTATGAAGTTCATTACTGAAGTTACTTTGAATTCAAATAGTATGAATAATGATAGACTAGATTCAGCTGGGAACCTTTTTATTTTTTTTTTTAACTTCCTTTAATTTTGTTTCTAGAAATCCAGACTATTGAATAAGAGGAACTTTCTATTGTGCGTACACAGTTGTGTGCATGGGAGCACCACTTTTTGCACAACAGCAATTCATATATTGCATTAACTCATTTTAAGCAAGTGGGGTACAGACTTTACTTCTCATAACTCATAGCTCATTAGAGATATTTCCATCTACACACAGAGCTTGCTTTGCGTTAGTTCAGATAATTACCAGAACAAGAGTAGAATGAAATAGCAAAAGGTTCTTCAGAGGGGAGAAGAAAAAATCATTCTATATAGCATCTCATCATCATGATCACCATCATCATATTTTATCACTTACTTTTTCCTCCAAGTGCCTTGCAAATACTGTTATACTCATTTCACAGGTTAGATCTGAGAAAATGAAAAGAAATATGAGGAGCTAATCAGTACTTACTTATGTCCTGAAAGCATTTTCCTATAACTGGACCTGAGTAAAATATGAGTAAAATATTCAGAAACTGAAAATTCATAAATTGTTCTTATATTAATCCTATTTCAGTGGAAATATCTATTCTTTCTCAGTTATACCCGGACACAGCAGAAGGACTGCTTTCAGGCTAAACCTTTTTATTTTCTTGTCATCAAAACATTAAAATACATAAATGATCAAGGTTAGAAATCTGATTTTAATACATTAGTATCCCATTTAACAAAGTGTGCATGAAGATTTTCTGAAGCAGTAGAAGAGTAATAGAGATCTATTCAAAGAAGTTAATTGAAAAATACCATCTTGAAATGACCATAGCATTTACTGTCATCTCTGCTTTAAACTACATCACTTACAAATTTACTTAACTTTACGTAGGAAAAAGCATAACTCTTCTGATGTTGATTCCATATGATACTTCTTAAATTTATTACCTCTTTCACTAATATTAGAACATTTTATGCTTTCCAAACCAAATTCTGAATTCTTAATCTGTCATTAACTTTGTCTCACTAGATGATGTCTAGCTGCAGAGAATAATACATCTTACACATTTCTTCTTAATGTGACTTCAAATTAATGGAGTGAAAGTAAGAACAAGTATGAAGTTTACCAGAGTATCTTCTTTGCAAAAAAAGTAGAGCTACCTGCAAGTATTGTTTCTGCTTGGGGGAAATCATGGTTCTGTTTGCTCTATATCCAATGGACCTGGTGTTAGAGCAGGCAGTGCAGAATGGCTATTTTGAGTTAGCACCATTATCACTGAAAGTGGTAAAGATCAAACACATCGAAACAGACAGAGCTGTGTGCTGCATAATGTTCTGTCTAAAGCCTTTGCTGCAAAATCAGGGTGACCACTCTACAGCCCTTTCAGTTTGACAAATGTTGGCAGTGTTCTACCCCTCACAGATACTTTTCTTACTAAAACATATTGGTTAAAAATTCTGTGAAAGCCTTGATTAGTAAGTCTTTCCCTTACCTCCCCAAGTTCCTTCTCCCCTTATTCCTTGCAGTGGTTAGCCGAAGTCCTTGTTCAGTATAGCTCTCATTTTTGTATTCACTTACATAACTGGTATTTGTGTTTTAAATGAAAATGCAGCATTACATAGCAACAGCAAAAAGGGAGCTAATTAAATATAAAATTCCGAGGAGACAGCAATTTCATCCCTAGAATCTTCTCAGACATTTACAAAAGAAATATGTAAGTATTAGTACAGAATGAATTCTCATGATTCAATAGTAGAAGAGCCAAACCTCCTCACTTTAATATCTAAATTAGCACTTCTCTGTACAACATAAACACTACTTTTAGAAAAATTACCAAAAAATGCAAACTTTTCTTTTACCCAGTAATAAAACATAATTCTTATTGTAAAGTCCTATTTCATACAGCTTTTAAGTAATAATGAAGGAACAACGTCAGGAAGATCCCCTCTATGTTAGGAACATCAGTTCAGTGCTAAGAGTAACAAAAGAAAAGCCAAAATTTAGAACAGAGGACGTGGCCTGGTGTCATTATTAAAATAATTTTCTAACTTTCTGTATATATGCTCCATATACATCAATGTCATCTCCACAAGCCAACGTGAGCTGCTTTATTGCAAGAGAGAGAATTCTCTGTATTCAGTTTCAAGAACCAAAACTGACTTCAAGAGAGGTGGCTTCTGTCCTTGCAAATATAGCCTGTAAAAAACCTGATTTTGAAATTCAATATTCAATATTATTATCAGTTACAACCAAATAAGAAACTAAAGAAATAGAGAGACAAACAAACCCAAAATCCCACCAACTTCCCCCCCCGCCCCCAAAAAATGGAAAAATAACAACAACAAAAAAACCCTACAAAATTTCATACTTTTGCCTGAGACATATTATTCAAAGGTGAATTATTACAGTCAAGACTATGTTATTTCTCTATGAAAGTTATATGAAAAGATTTACTTTGAAAGGAAAAGCACATAATGGAAAATAAAATCTTGATAGAATGACTGAAATTAGAAGAAATATTTCTTTAAAATTATAAAAATAAGAACTTAGAGTCATTTTCATTACTCCAAAAGTGGTCATGCTGTAAAAATGAAAGATTAGTGGGTAAAGCCACAACTATTTCCCCATAACACTTTGGGACCATTGAGGAGATATCTGTGCAGAACGTAATTGGGTTTTTGCATACCATTGAGATAATTAAAGGGGATAGATATGCTCTGATTGGGTTATATAAAGAATAGACAGCAGTATCTAATGAATAAATTATTAGTAAACTGAAGAGAAAAAAATTTAACTTAAAAAAAAAATCAACCACTTGTAGTATAAGAGAATACAGGCCTTTCGGCCCTTTCCCCTGGCCCTTTTGATTTTTTAAAGTAATTAAGATGTAATTTGGTTGGTTTGCTGGTTTTGTTAAAAAAAATCTCATAAAAATACTTTTAAAAATTTATTAAACACCTTCTGAGAACTTGAATATCTGAAAGTCTTACTCTCAAATGAAAAAAAATAGAAGAAATGTAAAGCATTTTAATTAGGATTTTAAAAATATGAAGGTAAAATTGAGAAAGAAAGCATTCAGAATACAAATAAATGCTTATATTAACAGTATCAAAGGAAACAAAAATAGGGGTTTGTGGAAACTGCTGCAGAGCAGTTGGTTCTGGTAACATATCTATAGCAGTATGGTTCAGAATTTCATTTAACTTTATAAAGGCTATGCATAATTTATTAGGAACTAATTTAGTCATGAATATAAATATTCTGCTGGTTGGGATGAAATCTTTTTATGCATATTTTGCAGCTCAGCTTCCTCCTTTCCTTGTTAAAATGTGCTATTATGGCACTTTCTTGCATTAACTTCTGACTGTATAATTATAAACCAGCAGGGACCATCAAAAGAAATCTCACAAGACCCAGGTTTGTGATACTTATCTACCAGGACATCTTATTTATAACCAAATAAGATATTGCACTAACATTTTTAAATTTTCCTTTAGGTTCCTTCACTATATCTAATTCTGCACTTTACCAAACATGCAGCTTTGTGGTATGTAGTGAAAACTAAAGAGTTTATTTTCAAAATAAAAGCTGACATAAAATGCGATTGCAGTTCACATTTAGTTTAGCCTTCCAGTTTTGCATGCTAGGAAAAAAAAAAAAAAAAAGAAAGAAAAGATAAAACAACATTATTACAACAATTCGGCAGTTTGATTTAGTAACAACATGTACTCTTAACAGCTTTTAGTATGCCTTAGAAGCAGGAAAAGGGAAAACTATGAGTGTTGACCAGCATTCCACCAGTGATCATTTTTCTGAAAAGAGGGGGAAAAGCTTATTAGAGGGGTGGGATGCTGAAATCCTTTTAAAACTGCACCATGGTGCCATTCAGAAGGTCTAAGCAGCTACAAAAGGAAAGGAAAACCTGAGAGAGGGGAAATGCAAACAAAGAAGCAGCTGTCCTTGTCCCTTCAAACATCCAGATGAAAAATCTATGCATAGTGATTGCAATCCAAATGCACTTTTCACTTTCATAGTTCCCTATCCCATGCAATATTATTGCTCTATCACATGTTAAACAAAATCAAAACAACCCTCTTTGAATATGGTTATATACATTTTTTAAAGCAGCTGTGAAGGGTTAATCATGATAAGAAGAGTCAGGAACCTACTTTCTGAATGTACTAAAAGCTCTTGCTTAGTTCAGCAAAAAGATGAATGAGAGGGAATATGATTACGGTTTTTTAAGTGCTTCAGCTGAGAACACACAAGGGCTGCAGGGGAGATAAACTATTTAACTAGACAACAATACTGGCACAGAAACAAATGCGTACAGATTGACCATAAATAAATTTAAGCTGACAACAAACCTCTTACAGGCTTACAAAAGACAGAAGAGATGGTAAGAGTACAATAAAAAACTGTGCTTCTAAATAGAAGTTTATAAAGCAATGCTGTGTGTTACCCAAGGTGCTTCTTATGAGCGCCCATGGCTACACTTCAGCTCATGGGAAATCCTTTCCAATCCCATGTTTTAAGGATTGAATTCTTTTTTCACTCATCTAAGAAAAGAAAAATAAAACATGAAAAGCAAGATTTACTCTTAAAGAAAGAATGCAATAGCACAATGTCCCTTGATATAGCGGTCTGGGTTTTTAAAACAGAGGAGGTATGTAAGCTACAATTATTGGCTTTTTGAGAAATCTATTAAATAGAGAAACTTTTTGTGCCTTGACAATTTTGATCTCTCTTTCCTTCACTCTTAGTTTTGCTCTAATATCAAGTGCAGAAATGTGCACAACATACTGGAAAGGTCAATGTATTCTGATTCAAAAAACACATATATACAGAATTAAAAAAAAAAAAGTCACAATCCTGAGAATCTCTATACATTTTAAAGACAAACATTTTCACTGACAAACCTGTTACATATTTTATGCCTTCACTAGGCACTACACAACCAGCGTGCCAGATGTGAGCATAACCTTAATGAGGAGTATATTAATGTTTTTTCTTAAAGCACTTCAGAGCATTAATTTTGCACTGAATGAGGACATGCCAGATACAGAAGAGCATAAGCTACCTTGTTTTGATAAAAGAGAAATGAGAAGATTCTTATAAAACCACTCAGAAAGATGGAAATGTAAATTAGGTTAAACTTCTCTATTTTAAAAGCAGAAAGGAAAGCTACTAGATTTTGTTACATTTCTCATTTATGCTATCATAAAACAAAACATTCCTATTCATATAAAGGACTAAGAATTTTCAATTTTGAAAGCTGTGACGTAAAATCTTCAAAACAGAGAAAGAGGTCAAATCTATGATGAGGATAAAAGGAAAGCAAAGGCACATACACTCTCAGCCATGTTCAGTGTATTCTATGTTACTAAATGCTGTCCTGGAAAGTAAAATAAGAATTATCCTATCAATAGTTTACCCTTTTCTTTAAATTCTCATTTTCTGTATCATCCAAGTTGAGTGGAAGAAGAAAAGTAAAAAAAACCCTAAAGCAACAAAGATAAAACAAACTCTGTAAAAGACTATATGAATAAGCAAGGTGTTCAGTTTCTTTATGCAAACAGAAATCTGGGTCACACTGTAAAAAAGGCTTTATTTTAATATAGGTTTTAAGGTTTCAGGTGGCTTAAAATATTAATGACTTTAGAAATCCATTTAAGAGACACTTAAGAGGCATTATAACTGCAGAACTGTGTGCTACATTATAATAATCTATAATTGTATGTTAAAGCTAAATTGTTCATATAACAATATATAATATATATTTCAGTTACATAATTGAGTAACTTATAAGTAGAGTTCATAGAAGTTTGTATTTTATAGAAGGCTCTGGGCATTCAACAAATGGTAAAAATCATATTTGATTAGACAATTTATTGACTGTGAGCCCCACAGTCAAGAAGATTAGTTAGGAAGATTATACATGCAGTACTCCCTCATTATATGCAGTTTATACATTGCTGTAGTAAACTCCACTGAATTGTTTTACTCAGAAGCCAATATATGTATCTAACACTCAGGTATATAAAAACATATTCAAAATTGTTTGATACAATGATATACACAAATATACTATTCTGTGCATCTCCTTAGCTTTCAGTAACTTCAAATATTGGGGTAAGAAAGGTGGCAAAAAAAGAGCAATCAGGAACACCAGCTGGGGAATCTTGGAAAGCAATTCGTATCACCTGTTCCACCAGAAGATCAAATATCTTCCTCTCAGAGCAAGAAAAATAAGCAACGTGGATGCCTTTTAACACCCATCTGCAACTAAATTTTTTGCTCAACTAAATCCAAACCCGATTCAAGCTGCCAAAATACAGCACAAAATGTGTTTGATCTGGGCAGAGCAGAGCTAAGGAACAGAAAGTGATGAGAGACCTACAAAGAACCATAGAGATTTGTGATAAGCCATTAACAAGCCTATTTAGTGATAGGGAGTTGAAATTCCTGAGAAAAGACAGCAATGAAAACTCAGTCTTAAAGAAAAGGGAATCAAACACGGAAGTTGAGCACAAAAGGAAGCAGCAACTGGTCAAGGGGAAGAAATGGATTATCAAAGATGTTGCAAATATATCTCTGGATCCAACTGCATGAAAATGGAGGGAGGTGTGACTAATAGAGCAAGTGGATTAATAACCTAATTAAACACTTTCACAATAAAATATATACATATTTACACCCCTTTATTGTATCACCTTTCAGGGTGGATTGAATGTGAGATCTGACAAAGTTTTAAGTGCTTATACTGAGATTTTTTTTCTCCTATTGTTTTTTTTTCTTATTCTTCGTGCAGAGAACATAAAACAAAGAAAGCCAATGCCCTTCCCATCTTAAAAAAACCAAACAAACCAAAAAAACAACAAAACAAAAAAAACCCCAAACCAAAATTAATTGGGGAATTAGTAAATGTTTTAGATATCCTGATTACCTCCAGCATACAGCAGTGTTAAAATTAGATTAGCCTTATAATGTACTGTAACATTTGGATTGCTTTAAATATAATTACTAGACTAATATTATTAACTACATTGTGTTCCATTCGAATAAAAATTTTATATTTCCGTGTTTTATGTTTTTTAGAAAAATACTCAAAAAAAGAATAGTTTCGTTTTCAATGTTCATACAATATTTTGACTGCATATTCATCTATGATGTACAAATGGAAAGGACTGTGAAATACACAGAGCTGCAAGAGCATATTACCTTATAAACTACTTACTAAGCAACACACACAAGGAAAACAAAACATAATTAGAGAATACAGTTAGAGGACAGGATGCTTTGTGTTCTTCTGGGTTAAATTCATCCTTGATGTAATGTCTTACTGATTTTATTATCTTTGAAGTTACTCAAGAGATTATCTGACTTGCGGAACATAAGACAAGCATGCTCAGAAGCAGTACTTTGCAGATAAACACTAAGAAAAGAAGCTTCCTGGCATGTCAAGCAATGTTATCTGAAGGTTTTCTTAAAGTTTTTTTCAGGCTTATGAATGCAGTCTTTGGTCATAGACAATAGCTTTGTTGAAACCTCTAGCTCTCCTGAAATGTTGATGAGGACAGGGACATGTGAAACATCCTGCCTTAGAAGGGTAGGACTGTTTTCTGCACTTGTGTCAGAAAACTGCTTCCAGCAGAGATCTCTGCCTCTATCCAGTGACAGTGTCACATTAAGAAAGTCCAGGTGAGCTGCCAGCATTTTATTCCTCTTTCCATTTCCTTAGTTATGATACCAGTGTGCCTTTCCTCACTCCTTTACAAACAGCAAGGTACATTTTCCAGTTTAGTGAATGCTTGGCACGTCTGCCTTTTCAGCAGGTACTCAAGCTGCTAGACTCTACCAAACTCAACTTAAGAGGCAATTGAAACCTCCAATTTGGTTAAAGTGAGAGAAATCTGCTCCTGCTGGGCTCTAAGCTGCAAACCAGCACAGAAGCAGGATATTTGAGTTGAAAGAAGATTAAGGGAGCCATGTGTGACCAAAAGATATGTCATAAAAGCTGTCTCAGATGTAATCTAAGGAGGCAATGAAAATACAAGTCAAAGCCTTTTCGAGTACAATAGCAGATTTAACTTCTGATAATGAGGTGGATAACTGGGGTGAATAATCAGCACTGATTGTAATTTAATCCAGTCAGAAGGAGCACCTATTGCAAGAAATCAGTGATTTACTGAATGAGGGGCATATAATGAAAAACAATTTTTACTTTGATGCTAAGAAGCAATATAACTCTACACCAGGTAATGCCAGGGTGAATAAATTGAATATGAGAACTGTATTCTAGGTACATTTAATTTTACTTTTTTTTAAGGACCTTCACTTTATGAGGATTTCACTAACATACATCTCCAACCTTGACTCTAAGTAAAAAATAAAATCTTAGAGGAAAAAACAACAACAACAACAAAAAAATCCACCAAAAATACACCACTGCCTTGGAAACACTGCACCACATCAATTTACAGCTGTTATTCTTTGCTGCTGCTCCAAGTGAAACAGGAATCCTTTCTTTCTTTATCAGTTTCCTGTAGGTTGTTCACATTATTCACATGTAGTACAGATGCAGAAGTCTTCTACATTACTTTTTTTTGCTCACAACAACAGTAACAGCTGTAACATTGTGGGGTAAACCAAATAGAAACGTTCCTAGTTTAATCATTCTTTTACGTGTGTCTGTCTGAAAAAAAGAGACAAGGGCAAATACTTATTCCTTACACATTTATGGGAAACACCTCCTATGTATAAGATTAGGTCAGGGTAGTAGATATCATCTGTAAAAGACACTTTGCTTTTGTTCAAGTCCTTATTTAACTATGTCTAACTACATTGCACCACAGGACATATCATACAACAGTAATCTTATTTTGAAATTTCTGTAACAATGGTAGAAAATTAATTTCATTATTTGGTACGGTGGGTTTTCTGTTGTTTTTTTGGTTTTTTTCTTTTTATCCTCCTCTAATGTAGAATTATTAAGGGAACCATCTATTTCTTATAGTTGATAAGATATTTCTTCTCCTAATAGAGAGATTTATTGTTTGATTTACATCACTTCAGTCTACATTTTAAAACCTACTGCACCTGTCTCAACAATAAGTAAGTTACTTTCTTTGCATTTGACTACATGGAGGATCAATGGGCTATTGAGTCCCTCGAAGGGAAGTTTGAAGGCAAGCTGAATATGAGTCATTGTGCCCTGGCAGCCAGGAGAGCCAACCCTGTCCTGGGGGGCATCAGGCACAGCATCACAGGCAGGCAAGGGAAGGGATTGTCCTGCTCTGCTCTGAGCTGGGGCAGCCTCACTTCCAGTGCTGGGGGCAGCTCTGAGTGACACAGAATAAGAGAGACATTGATTGAGCTCTTAAGAGCATCCAAAGGAAGGCAACAAAGATGGGGAAGGGCCTCGAGGAGAAGCTGTAGGAGGAGTGGCTGAGTTCACTTGGTCTGCTCAGCCTGGAGGAGACTGAGGACAGACCTCATTGCATTCTTTAACTCCTCCTGAGAGGAAGAGGATGGGCAGGACTGATCTCTTCACTCTTATGAACAATTACAGGACCCAAGGAAACATCATGAAGTTGAGTTAGAGGAGGTTTAGTTTAGATATCAGGGAAAGTTTTTCACCCAGAGGGTGTTTGGGCACTGGAACAGGCTCCCCAGAGAAGAAGTCACAGCACCAGCCTGGCAGAGTTCAAGAAGGGTTTGGACAATGCTCTCAGGAACATGGTGTGATTGTGAGTGTAATTCCCCTGCTCAGGAGTTGGACTTCCATAATTCTCATCAGTCCCTTCCAACTCAAAATAGTCTGTGATTGCTTATTGAATTTGTAACACATTCAGTATTGTGCATTTGTTCTGAGGTTTGGGGAGCAATGGAATAAAGTGAATAAAACAGCTGGGAAAAGTAAAGGAAGGAAATTGAAGTGACAATACAAAACATAAAAGATAAATTAACCTGAATTAAATAAACTTATTCAAGGCATAAAGCAACTGTACAATCCAAAGCATAATCAGTCAAGTAACCAAATTCTCAGAGACAAAGGTTTGTAGAGGGGTGCTTTAAAAATGAATTTGAATTCGCAGCTGAATTAAAATCAAATTGGAATGCAAATGGAGAAGAAATAAGACATAAATCCAGGAAGTGTTGATATATCCTTTTTTTGATCAGTCATAACAAGGCAACAGTGTCAAACATTTGAGATATTTCACCTTTATCTTAACATTTTTTTAAAAAATTCCGTAAAGATGTCAAGGTGTTTTACACCCTGTAATGAAGTTTGTGAGAGAAGAATGTTGGGCATTAACCACTATTTCACTGTCACAGAAGGAGTGAGAGGCTGGAGTGGAGATTTGCACCTTGGGTGTCTTCAAAATACTGACAAGGACATTTGTTCATTATTAGTAGTACCTGAATACTAAAAATCTGCTAAAAGCTGCACAGGGGAAAGAACAAAGGAAAAAAAATCACTTCCTTTGAGTCAAAAACCAAATTAATTGTCAGTAATTCTACATATTAGGTGTGATCCCTAAATTGGAGTTTCCTATTCCTCTAGGCAGATTCCCAAAACATTTCTCAAGAAGCTTCTGCCTAAGGATGGTCTAGGCAGCAAAATGAACCAAATCCCCAAGAATCCAAATAATTCCCTTCAAGCCCTACCCCAAAGTGCACAACATTAAACACAAATGTGGTTATTATTTATATATTAATTATGATTTTATAAGATTAAATACTTATATTGATACAGAAATAAGACTATAAACTAAAATAGAGTTGGGTTCTTCTTCTGTAACAACTTAAATGCTGATGCCATTACTGGTTAAAGTAGACACAAAGAAGCAGATTTTTGCTAGGCTTCTCAAAAGCCTAGTTGTATTTCATTGCCATGCCTACAGCACCATTGCTACTAAAAACTTTAATTAAACTACAGATACCATAGCATATGCCACTCATTCAGTTCAGGAATACAATTACAGAATATTTCTCATCTGGTAAAGCAGTAATTGTACATATTTTATCTAAATGAAAATTTGCAATATAATAACTCCCAAATGTTAATGGTAAAAATTACCATGTAAAATTACAGTGATGTTGCTAAATTAGTTACTAATTAAAAACAACAATACAGCTGCAATATAAAATATCTATCACAATAGGCACTGGGAACAGCCAAGTTGTTTATTTACCAAGCTCAAGAATGGTTTATCTAAAGGACAAAGAGGATACTTTTAAAAATATTACTCAAATTTAAAGTTTGTCCTTTAAAATCAAGTGGAAAATACTGTAATGACAGAATATCACTTTGTAAACAACGTTTTTACTTTCTTGCAACAGAACTTCAGTTGCTAATAGTGAGAGATGGAATCAGAAACAAATTTCAGAAAATGGATTAGAAAAGTGAAAAGTTAAAGAACTACTGGAGAGATTGTCTGGGAAGGTTCAGTCACAAAATCCCCAACGTTTTAAATACACATCAAATAGGCAAAATATTAATGAAAATGTTACACAGATTAGCCCAGTATGGAGCTGTGTTGACAAATTTCAAATGCATTTAATGTAAAACAGGTGTTATGAAAATTTTTGAAAGGCTTCTAAGTTGAACAGAGAAGTCTCCGTCTGCTTCTATTCAGCTTTAATTTTATTTATCCATACTTCTGGTGGACAGACTGGTAAAAATACAGAGAATGAAATGCAACACAAAGATTCATTGAGTGTTCAGGGAGCTATTTATAAAATATGACCACTAAGAACCATTGTCACAAAGGAAGATCATGTCTGTGTGAGGATTTTTTTCTTGAAGTTTTGTAAATGGGATACTAAAAACCTAATTAAATTTACTCTGATTTAATTTACCTCACAGATTATATCATTAACTTCAAACCTTCCATAAGACAAACACCCATTAACTAAGTAACCAGTAACTAAGGTTCCTGATTCTCCCAGAGTAGCTTCTCTTGAGGTAATACTTGGAATACATTTTTATGAATAACTTCGTTTTAAAGAATACCTTTTAGTTTTAAGGATATTTATATTTTCTTGCATATATATCTTTCATTCTCTTTTAATTATTGCTCTATAACCTACTTTGTTTAATTCTGAAAAAATTATTTATTTTAGAAAATTTTTTCTTAGTTTTGTAATTCCCTTTTCGTTTTAAGAATAAAAATTATATTTGATGACTTTCCTAACTTTGCTGTTTATTTTCTTGCCATGCCACATCTATGAAAAAAAAAAAAACAAAACCAAGTGGCTAAAATATTGTATAAGAAAATTTCATTATCTCCTTTCCAGACTACACAAAAATGGAAATGACTGAAGTCAGTGCCAGGATTGCATAATCACTGCAGTGAACAGCATGGCAGGTGGGCAGTTTACACCATTGCTCCTAGTACACATTTGGAAGCTGAGGAGGAAGACCCTCATAGATATCACATTTGATAGAAGCCTTCAAGAGGTTTCTTTTCATGGATACCAGATACCAGCACAAAATGGGATGGTAAGTCCCATGCTATTTTTTCCTAACCCTTTTCTTCTGTTTGTAGATGCAATAATATTATGTTGATTTTTTTTACCATCCAGGTCTTAAAGCTATACTAATTTCTTGGCACCAGTAGCAGCAGTTCAGTAGTTCCCTTTGTGAATATGAAGTGTGTTGTGATATACACTGTCTAAGCACATTCCTATCCAGAAAGCTCATCTCTCAACTACAAGCCAAGAGGGAAAAAACATATGGACATCAAAAAAAAGAAAAAAAGAAAAAAAAAAAAAAAAAGAAAGAAAGAAAAAAAAAAAAGCTCAGCTATCTTTTTGTTCTCTCCACAGTATTTATGAGGTTTCTGGCTTTTCTGTAATCATAAGTACTAGCATCTAGGAAGTGCATATTAGAATATTCAGCTGTCCTGAGCAATTTGTATAAACTCTATATGGTGCATTCCACGTGTTTTTAATTTTATGCACACTATAAGAGCAATAAAATGCATGGAATTATGAAAACACTGAGGAGAAAAAATCCACTAACTTTGCTCCTATGTGTGGAAAATACCTATACAGATACTGTAAGCCAAACAATGTTAAATCTAAGGTCCTAAACAAATGTCTATTGAACCAGTAAACCCAAATAAGTTTAAATAATTCTACATATATAGAATATAGTATCTGTTTTGTTATTATCTGTGTAGTTGCAGTTCATGGTTAGCAGCTTGAAAAAGAAACAATTTTAAAATCATCCACTAAAATCGTATAAAATGAATCCAATAAAATACATCCTTCATTCTCTAGGTTACACATAAATTTATGCATATGTTGAGGAGTTGTGTGTAATGGCTCAGTACTGTTACAATGACAGCTCCCCAGACACAATTCTTCATTTTAAGCAGCTTGTTGAATTGCAAACCCCACCAGACCTATCAAAGAGTACTGCATTATTTGGTGGCTCAGAAGTTCTTGATAGATTTGCAGCAATCTTCAGTTCCAGAGACCACATAACTCAGATACACAGGATACTTCTCACAATAATTATAAAAACAAGGAAAATCCTGAGGATATTCATGTGGCCAGCTATTGGGAGTGGTTTATGAGATTTTTTCCTAGAAACTGTGGCTTGTATAACATGAAGTCTATGTTTCTAGGAGTACTGCAGCTGTGCTGATGTGTGCATGACTGAAGTGCATTGATAGTGTGTGCAGCTATGAATACTCAATGAATATTTGTTTTCTCTCTTCAATTCACATGTATTTGCTTATTTATCTCCTTAAGCTATTATTGTTGCATGTCTTAATATTTATGGTTACGAATAAGGCAAACCAAAACAAACTTAAAGTGAAGTTGGGCACCAAAATAATAATTTTCAAAAAAAAACAGACAAGTCTGAATACACTGTTTTCTCTAGTAAAAATAACAGCAGCAGAAGGACTTTCCTGATGGACTCTCACAATGTTAACTTTTACAGAGACATCTATAGTTATTTATTACTGATTAATTAGCTAATAAGACCTGTTGCTATTCCCCCTGTGTGGTTTAGTCCTCAGAGAGTTGCATTCTGCATAGGCAGAGATGTAGTTGACAAAAATCTGTATATGGTAAAGTTTTACCATTATTAATAGATTAGGGATGCCTAGACTTACTCTGTAAAGACAACAGAACACACAGAAATGTCATGAGGGTCCTAGCTGACACATCTTCTGTGCTCTACAATTTGAAGAATCCTGTTTCCCAGCTTTTGCTCCAATGGCATTTATTCCAATAATTTTTCCATGCACAGAGGCAGAACACAGATGCAATCATTCTGTGTTGGCTTGTACTTCGAGTATAAAGTGTTTTTTATGACTCTTCATACGGTCTTTGGAATGTACAAAAAGCAATATCTTTTCACCAACAGAAACATAGCTAGGGAAAAATCACAACTTTAGCAAAGCGGAATTTCTATTGAAATTAGTGTTAGTATTGAAGTTAGATGCATGTACTGCCTCCTTTGTCAAGGAAAATACCCCCAAGACTCCAATGCTAACACTTTCACTTGCAGTAAACAAACTAAAACTTGTTTTTTCTTTGCATGTTACTAAATACAATGCATTGCCTACTGTCTCATTAGAAGAGCAATATTTAAAGGGCTCATCCAACATCTGCTGGGATTCAAAAAACCCAATTAAGTGCATAGGCTTCTAGTTTTATTATTTGTTTTCAGACAAATCCTGAAATTACAGAATTAAATGTATGAATGAAAATTAATATTTCAATACTCTATTATGAAAATGTTCTGAAGTCTCAAACTTTGTGAAATTTCATATTGTCTAATATATTCTAAAACCATGGCAGCTGGCAGAACCTGACTACCTTGGTGCTCATACACCAGAGTAATTGATTTGAATAAATGCATTTTTCCATATCCAGTCTATACTTTTTATCTTCAAGCACATTTGGGGTATACATGTACAGTTTCTCAGGTAACAGCAAAATAGCATCTTGACAGTAGAAGTGAAAAACTAGCAGCAGTAGTCTTAAAACAAGTTCTTTTTAGTCACCATGAGGAAAAGTGTCAAAAGCCATTAACTCCAGCTGGAGAAAAATGAGTACCTATTTTTTTTTTCCACAAATGTAAAAGCATGTACTCTAAAAGACATTCAAATTAGCATGAATTGTAAATAAATTTTATATTTATTACTACTGAGGAGAAAGTAAAGGAGATTGGAGGAGGAGGGGCTTGTTTCTCAATATAAGCATTTTGAGCAGTCATCCTAAATTTAAATATATTACAATGCTTCAAAATTTATGAACATATTTCAAACATTTCATACTGCATGAAATGAAAGCTTTTATTTTTATTGAGTGTATTGCTCTCCCCTAACTTAAGATATATAAAGCACAGGTGTTTGTATGAAGCAATTTCCCCAGGTTCTTGTATCTAATCACTTTCAGAGCATAACTATTTTGGCTTGTCTTCATGTTCTGCATTAGGATGATACAAACCAGGCTCCTCTGATTCATAAAAGTAAAAGTAGTTTTTCATTACCAGATCCAGGGCTGTTCCTCTTCAAAGTAAACATCCATTTAACCAGAGAGAAATAAACAAACAAACAACCTAGCTACTCTCTCCCAACTCCGAAATTCTGTGGGAAATTCAAGATATTCTCATCTTCAAAATAACCAGAGACAGTCTTGTTCCCTCTAGCTGATCATATAAATAGATATTGTTTCATTAGTAGATTTTGTTTCTGCCAATAAACGAGACAGCTTGAAAACAGAACAGGACAATATCGTTTCTTTCTTGATGGTAGTGGTAAAGCTGAAGTAAAATGTAACCAGAATTTAATGCTCCAGGTGTATAACTTGATGTATTTTAAATATAAAACTTTAATTCTGGACTCAGAACTTCATAGACTGAATTAAACATCTATTCAGAGCTTTGGAAGTTTATACTGGACATCCACAAAGAAGTCTTTCAGACACCTTATTCAGAGCATGGATTAAAGAATTTAGTATTTATATCTGCTCTGGAACAGAGTGCATTTATAGTGCTGAGAAACAAAACAAACATTTTTCTTACTTCTCTTCATAGAGTCATCTTCTTTCCCCCTGTAGTACAGTCTTGCTGTGGGCCAGCACTGATTCCAGATCACTCAAGAGGACCTGAAGGACAGGGCACCCTCTTCTGCTTCTGCACTGGGGACTGTGACATCACAAGTGTGGATGAGATGAGGTTACTCATCCAATTGTAATCCAACACATACACACACACATAAAATGGCCATGTTCATATATTTTATGTATATTAATACATGTATAAAGCTTTCAGTAGGCTCAGCTTGTTCACTCAGCCAGTAGAGTGTGACAGGAGATAACAAACAGCCAGGCTGAGAGAAATGAACCTCACTTTTCTATCACAACGAGATCTCATACAAAGACTAGCATCAGCTTGGGAGCCACATACAATAAGTAGTAAACATTCTACTTCTAGCACTGTGCTACCCCTCTTTCACACTTGGAGGAGTGTTCCCATCACCAACCATGAAGTACCACTACTTTGAAGAAAAACTGAATGCATAAACAAAGAATAGAAGAAATCAAAAATCAAGGGTCAAACTAAGTACATTTGAATTTATACTATTTATTTTCTCCCTCTTAAAGTCTTTCATGTAATGGTCCCTGCAGGGACACATGCAACTAAAAGTAAAATTGCAATAGAATTATAATAAATAACAAATACTTCCAGCTTGATACCAAATTTGTGTTATAATCTTGGATATAGTTTTTTGTTTTCTCCCAACAAAGAGTAGTCTATGCCACCAAAAATACTTTAATCAGAAGTATTTTAATATCAAGTAAATTATTTCCTTCACTGCTTTAAAATTAGAAATGGAAAAAGTTATCTTTTTACCTCATGGTGTTGCTTGCCCTATTATTACGATGAGAAAATGAACATAGTCATATATGCTTGATGATGTCACAGACGTTTTAGGATTCAATCGCTCCCTAGCAGATAAGAACTTGTTGCTTTGAGCTTATTGCTTGACAACAGAACATGAAATTGCTTCTTAAAACTGTTTAAAATGCTAACACAAATGGTGCAAGCCTATTGTAACCCTGATGAGGTTTCAATACCTGATGTTGATAGGTGGTGCCTTAGAAACCAAGTGAATGGTAAAAATAAACCTACCAAAGAACTCACCACCATGAAAGAAACCCAAAAACAATCATAAAATATTCCAATAGTATATTGATATGTGACAAAAACTGGTAATAAATTTCAGGGTTGAGGGTGCATTTTTTTTGTACATGTGAATGTATACAATCAACAAAAAAACCAACCAACCAACCAAACAAACAAACAAACAAAAAAACCAGTACAAAATGTTCATAACTAAAATTAAGAATTCTACTTTTTTCATGGCATTTTTAAAGAGTGTGATGTCCAGCAACTGTATTCAGTAAAATTCTGTGGGATGAGGTGGTGTCCTGAGCCATTTTCCATTGTATTCAGTGGGTCTTTAAATGGTAGCCACCTGGGATTGACTTTGTAAGTGATGTCTTTTTATAGCAAAATCTTCTGAATACTACTAATCCTTTACAGCAGCAAATTTTTTATAGTATTTAGCCTTGCTGCCATTACTAAAGTTCCAGAGAAAATGGGAATTGTGAATCTGTTGTTCAGAAAATTAGATCCAATTAAAATGCACCCTGTAACATATCTAGTATGCTATTTCATATTTACATTTTATTTAAGCCTTACATTTTTTTCGCCATTAAAGGTTTTTTTCCTATAATTACAGAGTTGGATAACTCTAAGAAACTGTGGTATAGCTGCTGAAATTCTAAAGGCTCTCTCTGTTCCAATGCTTTTCAAAGCCTTAAATGCAAAACACAATTTAAATGTGACATCTGGTAGAGTTATTAAATGTAGCAGCTGCTGAGGAAACATAAAAGGATTCTTCTTTTAAATAGAAAACAAGCTGACATTTTACAAACATTTATTCACCATTTCAGCTACTGCTATACATTAGAGAAGACTAAAATAATCAGAAAGAATGTGAATGATCTGCAAAACAAAAGTATCTACTAAATTACAAAGACAGCAGATGTTTTAGCATTTATTTCTCTTTAAACCCTCTGCTTTCATACATTTCCAGGTCAAATATTCAGTACATATATTTTTTGCCTCCTATTAATTTTCGACTCCATATTCCATTCTATAGCATGTGTGACATCTTGGTAACTTATCCTGAAACCATGTCTCAGAAAGATCACAGAGATGCAATATAATTACTGTCCCATTATAACAGTTTTTCTTTGACTCTCCCCACCTTCTTTCTCTAAGTAGTAGCTCCTTGAACTTCAGCTGTCTGATTTGCATGATCACAGCAGTCTTTTTTGGGAACCCATGATTACTTTTTCTGCATGTGTATCTTTAACCAGGCATGCCTAATTGGTGGGGAATAAAGCCTCTTCACTACCAGAATATATCACACATCATTTTACAACTAGCATATGCTAGCATATGGTATGTGAAGTTTGGTTTCAGGCACAGTCAAAACAGAAAATTATCAATAAACTAACCTAGCCCTCTTTACAAAAAAATTATCTTTTTATAATTATGCCTCTTGACTTCACACTGGAAACCCCTATCTTCAGAGCAAAACTTTCCTCTCAGGAGAGAGTGGAATTATTTTGGTGAGGTGTTTTACCTTTGGTTTTTGTCCTATGGTCTTGACTTTGCCTTCAGTTATATTGTATTTACCTTTCCTTACAAAGCTGTTTATTTCCAATTTTACTTGTCCAATATTCATTTAAGGTTTTGGAAAGACAAAAGAAAATATATAAAAAAACTACATTAAGAAAGAAAGAAATGCAAAAACAAAGAATAAATGGTGCGTTACTTTTTTTCAAAAGAAATTGCAGTTGACTTCAGAAGAATGATATCTTGCTCACCTTGGTTTGAAAACTCATTCTCTAACAATTTCTTTCAGACTAATGATAAACATTGTTATTCATGCTATACAGCACCAAATGAGTCACAGCTTATTGAGTTCTGAAGGGCGTCCAGTCTTAAAGCTAATAGAAATATCAGACAGAAATATGTGATTTAAGATGGCTGCTGGTAGTGCAGTGATTGGCTTACAGCTGCTCTCAATTATGGAACACAACGAAGGCAAAAAAAACCCAAAAAACAAACAAACAAACAAACAAACAAACAAACAGAAGCAAAAATTACACAATGGGTTATGGGGTGTTATGGGATTTCTTTGGGTTTTTTGGTTGGTTTTTGTTTTTATTTGTTTGATATTTTAATAAAAATTGAAGTTAGATGTAGATTTAACAGTAGCTAGAGCTAGGGCCACCTGGGACAAAAAAGTCTACAAAAACTAAAAAAAAAGAAATTAAAAGAAACCCATCTAGAGCATACAAAGCATCAGACTCCGTAAAAAATATGCAAATTTCTCTTCTTTGGAAAGATTAAATGCATTTTATATTCATTGCCAACTATTCCTATTAATTCACATGCTAGTAGTTTCCTTTAGTTAGAAGTCCAAGGCCTAAATTCTAGCTGTAAGATCTGTTTTTCATAGCAGACATAGAATCATAGAACGGCCTGGATTGCAAATTACTTTAAAGATCACCTAGTTCCAACCTTTCTGCCTTTTGCAGGGACACCTTCCTCTTGACCAGATTACTCAGAGCTCCCTCCATGCTGTCCTTGAACACTTCCAGGGATGAGGCACCCACAGCTTCTCTGGGCAACGTGTCGCACTGCCTCATCACCCTCACAGTAAAAATTTCTTCCTAATATCTAACCTAAACCCATCCTCTTGTCCTGTCACTACATGCTCTTGTAAAAAACATCTCTCCATCTCTCTTGTAAGCTCCCTTCAGGCTGAAGGGAGGGGAATAAAGGGACTAAAAGGCTGAAATTAGGACATCCTGGAGTCTTCTCATTTCCAGGCTGACCTCTTCTTTCACATGTGCGAAAGAAAAACTTTGAGTCCTGTGAGTACTGAATAACTCAAGCTGTTACATGAAAATTCTGTTCTATGAAAAAGCTGGTTTGGCAACCACTCCCAAACCACTCCCATTTCTTTTCTTGCCTTCAGCCAGTCTCTTCTTCAACTCTTTGTTTAGGTGGCTTCACTAGAAACTGAATCATTCAAATACTCATGGTTACAAGTCAATCACTTCACAACAGTCAGGAATGAACTTTTAAATCTTCTGCTGTCTCAGACTCAGCTTTGAACAGTGGTCATATGAAAGATGGTGCCAGCCGTCTCCCTGCTGATCAATTAAATCAACAATCACGTGGTAGAAACAGGCTGTAATTTTACCAAGATTTAGGGAATGAAAGGAAACCTTTCAGTTCCCACAGACATATCTCATATGCCCAGACCTAAAAAAACTTAAATTATAGAGCAAAAATTTGGTGAAACTTGGATGCTTATTTCGGAAATAGATTTATTCTGGTGCTTCAGACACTCAAAACCTTGGAAATGCTGACATTTCTAATCATTAAACTTTCCTTCATGACTATATGCTTCTGCTATAAATTTCTCTGTGCCTGTTCACACTTGCAAGCATCTTAACTGGATCATATAGCAAGAATCATCCTCCTATTTACCATTTATATCAAAGAAATAAGCAACTCTCGTAGAAGTTACATGTCCAAGAAATCCCACACTATACCATTTCAGGCATCCAGGAAAGTTTTAGGGTTTATAGCATTAAAACCTCAACCTAGAAAATTTCCCTTTTGCTATAATTGAACTGGCTGAAATTTATTTTTGTACTAAGAAATTATTAAAAAACCCCAAACAAACAAACAAACAAAGAAACCAAAACTTGGATAATACTTGAAAGTAAATCTAATGTAATACTGCTTTGTATTGGTTTATGCCACAGAATGGGATTCGTTTTATTACAAGATAATTGAAAATTATAGGAAAACACAGGCATTTCATACACAGTGAATTTTACCATACCGTAGAATTTATGACCAGAGTTCTGTTTTCATCCTTCTATATGCTTTAGCCAAGATATGCCAGTTTAAAATGTTTTGTTTTCTCCTTTCATTGGTCCTCTCCTTGAAAGCAGTGCTTTAAAAAGTGATCATATTGTACAGCTGTGGTTACCCCAGGATGATACAGAAGACTGTGCTGATCACTGTGGTCCCAGCATTTCTCCACATTGCCCTTCAACAGTTCTTGCATTGTATTTACGTGACTGCTATGCTCTTTGAGGCAAAGATCATTTTTTTCATTACAGAAGTGAATGTTTGTTAACAGAAGGGAAATCTCAAAGTTCTAGTACCCTGCAATTAAAAGAAAGCCAATAGTCATGTTAATTATTATGAAGAATTGCTGGGTGGGGTTTGAAATCACTGCATCTACCACAAACCTATTTTTGGAGTTGTGAGATTGATGCTGTAAGGATTCATACACTTCTCTTCATCTCTCTGAATATAATGCAAATCTGAATGAAATCTAGGGTCTTCTATTTCCTTTATAAAGGAAGAATTAAGTAGGATATTAGAAGGCATCTTTTAGATTTCTGTATCACTGAAAGTGATATTTTGTAATGCTTTAGATAAAACTTTAAAATAATTAAGAATTCCCAACCAAATTAAGGAGCTCAAAAGTTCCATTTTTCAAAGAGCTTCCCGTATCAACGTTGTTCCATTGTTTTAATTTTGAAAAAAAAAGGTTATTAAAGTCTTTATGCTGGAAGATGCATTTTAAAAAAATCTTCAGTGAATAAAATATGTTCTTTTACATGCTTGTAAAATGATCATTTTTTGCAGCTGCCAAAAGTAATTTCAAATTGAAAATTGAAATATTTTATTTAAATTAAGTTATGCAGTTTCTTCAAATAGATACCTCAGCAAAATATGAACTAATTTGTTAAGGACGAAATTTTTGTATCAGCCGTTCTGTTGGAAAATTCTTCATTCAATGTTTTAACAGAAAGTTTTAAGATATTTAATAAAATTTTCCTATCAAATTTAAAGCGTTAATCTTGCATAGATACCTGCTGCATTCCTAATGTACCCTAACTTTTCACTTAGAATCTTTTTCAGCTTTTATTAAAGCCAGTATAGTAACTATATAAAGACTATACAGGAAAATCTAAAGGATTACATTAAATTTTGGGTTTAGGTTTTTGAATGAGAGATGACAATAAAACCTAGTTTCCCACAGTATTCAAATTAACCTTTAAGAATAGTCACAGATATATCAAAAAAAAACCAACCCCAAACTCCAAACTTGTTTTTCATTCAGACTCTTCAGTCTTCAGAATGGTCCCTGGAGCCCTTTGTATCATCAGTGTGTTTGTGTTGGATAAATATATATGTAGAGCAAGTAATGGCATTAGTGGCAATGGATTCCTGCTTTTATGGAAACTGAAAATCATTGCAGTCAGATGCCCCTAAGCAAATCTAAGCAAAATTACTTTGGGGTCCATCCATTCAGATGGAAGTGATTTACAGCAGAAACCTGCCAATGGAGCAAGGAACTTCTGTGCAGGAAAGTCACAAGTTGCAACGATATTTTACAGACTTGAAACAAAACCAATATGAAAAATCATTGGAGAGAAGTAAACATTTTTCTAAGGTACATAACTAGAAATTGAAATCATTCCTATGGAAGAGAGGGGAAGACATAAAAAACCTTGCCATACACATGTATTAAGTGCATGTCCATGTATTAAGTGTATTATAGAAGTCTCACCTGCTAAACAAAAAGCTCTACACTGACTGATGCATCAAACAACTTTAATGCATCAACTGAGAATAATTGAGCAATTTTTTACTAACATTTTTTTCTCTTTTCATAAAATGTACACTTCTCATATTTGAAGGTGGTCTTGTACCATAGTCTCAAATAACAAAAAAAGGCATGAAATGACTGCTACTGCTTTGCTATATAAAGTATGAAGTATCATATTACACTTGTACAGTACTATGAATTTACTAAATTTACTATGAAAGTACAGCACAAATAGCATGTTCATGAGTTAGAAAGTTTTTCATGATTTGGGTGCCTGTAAAGCAGCTGTTTCTTTGAATCTTCTCCTAACTTCAATGTTATATAATCTTAGCATATGTCTGTGTAATGGGAACATCATGGCCTGATTTTCCTTTCAAGGAGGAAACTCAAGTATTTTAATATTTAAATCTAAAGGCTTATACCATAACACAAATATACTAATGAGAATTATGGCATGATGAAGGTAATCACGTAGCCTTACTGAGAGACATGCAAATAGTACAGCAGATTGTACAAGTATGTATGCAAGCAGATGTCACTGGATCACTCAGGCTGTAGTTGAAGTGCCCCCAAGGATATCAATAAACCTTTTTCATTCTTTAATGTCCATTAGGGTTACCTTCTGGAGAATACTTTAGAAACTGTGGCATATCCCACAGGCTTGAGAAAGCTCCATGTCTCAGAGGGAGGCATTCTCTCCCTTTACTGCCAAGGGAAAGTCTGGAAATACAGTGAAGTCAGAAGAAGTGGGGACAACTGCAGTTATAGTCTCCTTGCAGGACATTCAAATCAAACCCAGATGAAAAATCATGAAGCCAACAGGGCAAAGAAGATCCAGGTTTGTTGGGTCCAGGCAAGCAACCTAAATAAACATCAGCTACTCACTTTGCCCATTGACCATTAAATTATTTTCTCTACAAGCACACAGCTGAAGCAGAAGAGTTAGTGAATATCCTCATTTGCAAGAGTCTCTAGACCTGTAGCTTGGGCAAAGTTTGAAGAGAAAATATATGTATAGTCAACTCCCCACAGTAGGAAAATTAGGTCTCCTAGTATCAACCTAGGTAGTGAGAAAACAGAGTAAACATCATGGTACCACATTTAAAAACAACCTCCTAAAATCATAAAGAAATGAGACCTTAACAGCATTTTAGAGAAAGAGAGTGCATTTACAGGTAAATTTAAGGCTTTCATCCTTGTATTTGATGGCATATTTTGTTTTGTGAATTCTCTGACCTTTTTGTTCCTTACCAAATAATTCAATTAAGACAAACCCAGCACACACAGACAAGTTTTGGTAGCCTGGGGGATATAAGGGTGGCTTCTGTGAGAAGGTGCCAGAAGCTTCCTCCATGCCCAGCAGAGTCAGTGCCAGCTGGCTCAAAGATGGACATGTCACTGGCCAAGGCTGGAACAATAAGAAATTATGGGAATGTCTCTGTGATAACATATTTAAGAAGGAAAAAGAAATTTTAAAAAAAGGTATAGCACAGACGTAACTGCAGCCAGAGAAGAGCAGAGTGAGAATATGGTAGAGAAACAACACAGCAGAGACCAAGGTCACTGGAGAAGGAGGGAAGGAGCTGCTCCAGGTGCTGGAGCAGAGATTCCCCTGCAGCCCATGGAGAGGCAGCTGTGCCCCTACAGCCCATGGAGGACCACTGGGATGCAGAGATCCACCTGCAGCCCGTGGAGGAGCCCCACACTGAAGCAGGTGGATGCCTGAGAGAGGCTGTGAAATCATGGATGGCCCATGCTGGAGCAAGCTCCTGGCAGAGACCTGTAGATCCATGGAGAAAGGAGCCTACACCAGAGCAGGATTCCTGGTAGGAATTGTGACCCTGTAGGGGACCCACACTGGAGCAGCCTTTCAGGCTGCTGACCCATATTGCAGTAGTTCGTGGAGAACTGTTGCCTGTGGGATGGATTCGTGTTGAAGCAATTCATGGAGAACTGTTATAAAATGTTAAATCATCCCTGTCCTACTAAAGAATTAATTAAGGGAAGGTAGGATATGCATTGCCTCGTCAATTTGAAATTTAAAGATTTTCTCATGCTTTGGGAGATGAAATCAATACATGATTTTGAAAGTAGATATCTCACTACTGATTACAACAATATAAATTCGCAAAGATTCACTGTACAGCTGAAAAATTCTTTGTGTATCATTGCAACTTCCTTAGAAAGTGCCTCAAACTTCTAATGGTTAATATTTGTAGAATTATTAGAAATTTAGAAATACTACAAATATTAAAAATATTTAGAAAGTGACCATCAGGATAAACTGAGACTTCATCTATTCCAAACACTTTTTCAGTCAGAAAACTCAGTCAGATATTAAGAGACTAAAATAATACAGGGAATAGTGTGATTCTACAGATTAGTGACTCAATAGATAAGGGGATATATAAAACTGTGACTGTTTCAGGACTTATTAAAACAAGGAGTATCTCATCAGTTGCAGCTATGTTTTATCCTGTGTTCATCTGAACCCTGACATATAGCAGATATGAAAGTATCATGGTTGAACCTCAGTCAGCAATTTGTCATGACACAGCTGCTCATTCACTCCTAACCCCCACTGGGATAGGAGGAAGGACTGGCAAAAATAGTAAAATTCATGGGTTGAGATAAAGACAGTTTAATAGATAGCACACAAGAAAAGCCACACAAGGAATTCATTCACTACTCCCCATGCCAGGCCACCTCCAGGACAGCAGGGCTCCATCACATGTAGCAGTGACTTGGGAAGACAAATGCCATCACTCCAAAACTTGCCCCTTCCTTCTTCTTCCCACAGCTGAGCATGACACCAGTGGTATGGAGTATCCTTGTGGTCAGCTGGGGTCAGCTGTCCTGGCTGTGTCCCCTCCCAGCTCCCTGTGCAGCCCCACACTCCTCCCTGGTCAGGAGTGATGAGGAGCAGAAAAGGCCATGACTCTGTGTAAGAACTGTT
Source organism: Sturnus vulgaris (assembly GCF_052056855.1). Lineage (NCBI taxonomy): Eukaryota > Metazoa > Chordata > Aves > Passeriformes > Sturnidae > Sturnus > Sturnus vulgaris. The sequence continues at coordinate 101,647,544 of NC_142243.1, read as the reverse complement.
CTGCAATAATGAAAACATTGCTGTGTTGTCAGCACTGTTTCCAGCACAAACACAAAAAACAGTCCCATATGACATATTAAGAAGAAAATTATTCGATTTATAACCAGCACAGAGTGCAAACTTCCTCAAGATAAAGAAAGATTTTTAAATATCTCATTTCCTGCCTTAGAGTTCCATTTTTTTCACCCCCTTTGGGTGCAGTGATGTTTGCTCACTTTTTCAAATGCTATAACTTGCTGCATTCAGGTCAGGATCTTGAATGGATGAAAGTATTTTCTGAAATCCTTTAAGCATCTAAAGTTTAGAGAAGGATGGATCTTAGGATATAAGCCTGTTCACATTTTCTACTGAATGGTTTTCCACTGCTCAGCTCAACATTCTGAGTCAACCAAACTACTTAAGAAGCTGAGCTACATTGTGTAGAAAAAAAAAATCTCCAAAACTTATTTATTGCACTACTTACCTCCTAGGGATCACATTTTGTTGGACCTAGGCTTAGCTTAATTTTTTTCCATTTTTTGTAAAGTTTTTGCTAATAAAGCACTTGATGTGTCTGTGAAGTGTTAGTGGGATTAACAGGATTATGAAATCAGGATTTTGATCATGTCTGAAGGCCTTTTTAAAGGCATAGGTCAAAATAGAAATTATGGACTGAAATGCTCTGACAGCATTGTGTAAGATCAAACAATGCTCGCTGTCCCTTTTTTCATTATCTCCTCAAAGTCCAGTTATGCAGATGCTATTTTCCTCACACATCCCTTTAGAGGAAGATGAATTCTATATTTTTCCTGCATATTGGGGATCTTGATTCATTCTGTCAAGCACTCTTTTTAGATTTATTGTTAATTTGACCTTGAAAATATGAATCCATGACTGGATGAACGGATTGACTGCACACTGCTTACAAAATCCTGAAATCCAGAAAAACAAATTCCTCTTAACTAAACAGATCATCTTTCCTTCTATCTCTTCTTTCCTTTAGATACTTCACATGGTTAGAAGAATTTAAGATGATTTATGAAGAAAAAAAGCCTAGAATCAGTTTTGGGGGAAAAAAAAATAAAAACATAATTAACTTTATTTTTTCTAATGACAGTCAGAAGGCAGATTCATGCTGTAAATGAGCATTAGTTGAAAGTAAACCCCAGGACTTCCAATTGTTCCAATTGCTGATTCCTTCAGATGTTTTTCTTCCTCCATTTACAATAATTTTTCCACCGAGTCTTATTACATATATGAAATCTCCTGACCAAGAAACCCATATGTCCTCAGGACACATTTTTCATTTTACAGCTCTTCAATGAATGATAATTGCATATTGCATGGGGTGCTAGAAGGGGCAATTTAACTCATAAGTGTGTAGTAAAGAGGTAAAATATAAAGAGCCTGTTTTTTGTACATGCTCAAATGCTTCTGTTTTCACAAATTATTCCAGTCCAAAAGGCTGAAGATTCCTCCTTGATATGCACATATTTGTTTATATATTTATATTTTCATGTCTTATGTCACTGCTTAGGTTCCAGAAACTAATTCCAAAGGGACACTTACAGGGCAGGCAATGTCCAATTATTCCTCTGCTCCAGTGTGGAGTTCCTCTTACAGAAGACAGTTCTTCATTAACTTCTCCCATGTAAGTCCTTTCCATGGGATGTAGTTCCTGCTCTAGCACGGGGTCTTCTCTCCACAGAGCCACAGGTCCTGCCAGGATCGTGTTCCAGGACAGGCTTCCCATGGAATTATAGACTCCATCAAACATCTGCCTGCTCCAGGGGTCCTCCACAGGCTGTGGGTGGATCTTTGCTCCTCTGTGGATCTCCAGGGGCTGCAGAGGCACAGCTGCCTCACCACGGGCTGCCCCAGGGCTGCAGGGGAATCTCAGCTCTGGCTCCTGGAGCCCTCCTGCCCTCCTCCTTCACTGACCCTGCTGGCTCTGCAGAGTTCTTTCTCCCACACGTTCTCACTCCTCTCCATATTCTCCAGAGGCTTTTACTGTTGCACAGCAGTTTTTTCCTCTTTTTAAATATATCATCCCAGAAGTATTACTGCTGTTACTGATGGGTTTGGCCTTGGCCAGTGGCTGGTCCATCTTGGAGTCACTTGGCATTGTCTCTGCCAGACATGGAGGAAGTTTCTGGCAGCTTCTCACAGAAGCCACCTGTAGACCCTCCACCACTACCATAACTTTGCAACACAAACCCAAAACGGCAAGGGATAATTTCATCAAGTAGATTTTTTAATATATGTATTGCTTACTAATTATGGGCTGGCAGTCCCTTCATTGAAATATATATTTCAAACTAAGCAATCACTCTCTTGAAATCCTACTTGATTTTGTAATCTCAAAGACAAAGAAGGATTTGGGGAGAGGAAAACAATAGGCTTAAGTGGGAAATGAAATTGCATCACTGATGCAAAACTACATTTTGCATCAATATTGCTACAGTAAAATTTCCCCATGGTTTTAGATAATAGCAGCACGAGACTGGGAGAATTCTCTCTTATCAAAACTTTAGAGTTAAAAAATAAAATCGATTGCAATAATCTTTTTAAGTTATTTCAAAACACACCTAAAACAACAAAATAGGTTTAATCACACAAATAATATCTCGGGAGTTTCTTTGTTATTTACTTTTCCCTCTATGATGGAAAATATATAGAAGCTGTCAGCTGTGCATTACGTCAGCCTGCTGGCAGTAGAAATTTTTCCAAGGCTCATGTGCAAATTCCGGGGATAGAGTTATGCCATGAAAAGAGAACCTTAAGCTCCTTTAAGTATTTTAATAAAATTAGAGCAAAGTTATTACTGAACCTGTGTTATGGAAGAAAAACAAGCTGCTGCTTTGCTGCTTGAAATTATTCAGTCAATCAGTTTTGGGCCTGAAATCTGTTCTGATTTCTCATTTCCCACACAATGTATGAGAAACCCAAAAGTATTCAAGAAGTATATTAGTATATTAGAAAAGTACTTTAAATTGGCTAGAAGCCTAGAATTCTACATCCTCTAGAGGTCAAATCTTCCAGTTCATCATGAAAAATGCCTGGGAATAGTTTAAAGCTTGATACAATGCAGTACTTTAAAACTGAGAAAGCATTTCATAAGAAAAGGACAACATTACAATATTATGTTTTGCTAATGTTGCAGAAAATATTGAAGTGCTAGTCAGTTAAGGAAATAAACTTATTCATTAACTGAATGGATGAGTATGATTCTAAGACTGCAAAAATACAATTGCTTTATCATTTCATCTGTATTTAATATCCATAGCTTAGTGAAAAAAAGACTGATTATAAACATAAAACTAAGAAAGGCTAATGTCTAAATATAGTGTGTATTTAAAAGGAGGACCAAAATGACTGCATGTCTCTGATATTCTCTTTTATGTATTACATAAAATCAATTCACCCTAAAAAAATAAAATATGCATAGCCCTCTAATAACAGCAAAAGTGCAGATGAATTTTTCTTATAATAAAAATATGTTCTAAAAAAACACTAAGACAGCCTCACAATAGCAATTCTGACAAAGCTAATGTCCCTGTGGCTGTTTTTCCTTGATTACATAATGAACTTAAGTGCAAATATGCAAAAACATAGCATTATTTTTAACATCTGCCAGAAGAAATGGGAATTTATTTATTACTCAGTGCTCGTGGGTAATTTCCCTTGTCTACGAGGGAAATTAATGTCAGTGTAAGATGCTGTATATGGAAAAGTGTGTTTTCTTGAGGTAATGTTGGAAACAGATCATCATGCAACCCCTTTATACTTTTAAGTTTTGTCCTTCATATGACATAGATGGAAATAGAATTTTTTTGTGTCAGCAATAATATCCTACCTTGTTACGAAGAAAATAGTCTTTTTTCAACACAAGAGTACATCTGTCTGAAGCAATTAACAAAATTCGAATAACTAAACTCTAGTATCTCATAATGGCCACTCTGAGCTGACAACAATAGTGTATTTTATTTGCATTTCTTCAGGGCCATATACTGCCATTTCTCAGATTTTTATCCATTCCAGAGGATATCTAATTGCCAAATGTAAAGAATGTTTGGACAAGACCTAACCTTGAAGATGCAATGTGAGCCTGAATTTTAAAAAAGTGATTGCATATATGGTAGACTGATCTAACTCATTTATACCAAAAAATAAACTATTTCATATTCATTGCATAAAATTCTTACTGAGAGAAAATTATTTTTCTTGCTATCTTGATGAGGAGTGCAAATAAAAATGTATAATATTTTTGATAAACATATATGAACACCAGAATTTAAAAGTTTTTATTTTGATTATTCAGTACTAGAGCAAGAAGCTGCAACACAAAGCTATAAATCTATCATCTCTCATCGTCATTAGATTTCAAATTATAGTCAAAAGAGAGATAGGATGGCTGCTAATGATACAAAATTTTTAATGAGCAATGGTCAAGATGTGCTTTTTATATATTAAATAATACTATCAGGTTGACTGACAGTATCATGCTGATTGGTGAAGTTCCAGGCACGGTCACAGAGTAGGGCTGAGACACATTAGCATGATCAGCAGTGTCAGATACAGAGAGACTAATAAGGGGTAAAAAAAATAGATAAGATTGTTCATAATTAGGTGAAATTCTATTTTCTATGGCATTTGCTCCTTTTCTTAAAAAAAAAACCCATTTATTATAAAATAGTCTAAACATTTTGACTTGTTTACTTTCAAATACTTTAATACCAACAAATCAGTAGAGTTATTTTTTATGGTCAATGACTACTTTTTCCTTTCTGGATTTTTTTTTTTAAATCTCCATTCACATTTTCCATTTTCTTCCAGAGGAAATCCACTGATTGAGGCATCAAATAAGCTAATCAAAGAGAGGAAACTCTTGCCATGTTTAAGTAGCTTGACTGATATACAAGTAAGTTAGAATTTCACAGCTACTCCTTCTGAGTAATTCCATCAGTAGGCACTTTCAGAAATGATTAAGAGAGGGGTCTTAAAATATTTGTCACAGAATAACAGGCTGAATCATTACTGTTCTTCTCAACTCTTTCCTACTAGTATTTTACCACACTACAGTGCAGTCTAAAAGTTCATGCACGTTTATAATCACATCTTAGCCAAGTCAAAAGACTGCAGACAAATTCTAAGATGTTATACACAAGGCATGACAAAATTTTTCCAAGGCCATATTCCAGCCAAGAGTGAAATCTCCAATAGAAAGCTGCATCTTTCAAAACCAAACCAAGTTTCTCATAAAATTGTTCTGCAATACTTCTTAGAAATAGAAACTATTGTCTTTAAATAACAGCAGCACCAGTTGAGAGGAGCAATATGATTGTAAAGAAGGGCTCTAAAAAATGAAGAAAGTAAAATAAAATAAAAATTATAGCAGTGTCAATCAGTGTCAGTTTCATCTACACATTCTTTATTTTTTCTCTAGACAAACACAGTAACTAGCACTCAAATACTTATCCCAGGGCTATATCAGCAAGTTTAAAAAAAAAATTTTTTTTTTCTATTTTAGACTATTTCAAGCCTCAGATAAACATTTTCCTAAATTATCTAGACTTTCTTCTGCCAGTTCTAATCTAACAAGATGGCTCTAAAAATTCTGGAATATTTTAATGAAGGAGAAAATGCCTACAGTAAAGCCCTTCAGACTTCTGAGAGAGAATTTCAGTCCAACAAAGTGATAAGAATAATAAGAAAGGATGACAAAAAAAGCCATCTGAAATCAGATTTTAAGGAAATGTAAATCAGAACGTATTCTGTTTTTATATTCCCTTAAGGTTTATATCTAGAATGTTCATGTTTAATATAAAATCGAAATTTTAAACCACATAACAAAGATTATCAAACCTCTTTCTGTTGATAGTGAAAAGAAAAGAGTTCAAATTCTGTTGTTATCTGCCTTTTCAACATGGATACTCTATGTTAGAAAGCAATCACACTGATTATCATCAACCCATTATATCCTGGATTAAAATTTTTGGCTTTAGCTTCTTATCTGAGAAATACTTTGAATCAGTCTAAGTTTATTAATGAATAGTAGAAACTGAATAAAGGCTAAGTGTATAATAGAAATCAGATACAAGAGCCTTTCATCATTATAATGATGCTTAATTTAGAAATCCATCTTAAGTACTACTGTATCAAAGTCCTCAGGCAAGGTTGATATGAAAATTTATTTGGGAAGAACAGAATTCATATTTGATATGTATAAGAAAAATCTATTTTCTTCTTTAGGAATTAAAAATAATTAAGAAATTATTGTTTCCTGATGAAAACAAGATTAAAATAGTAAAATAAATGTAAAGGTTAATGAGGGGAAACATTTATATACATATATACACATACGTATTGCAGTTGAGTTAGTGGAAGCATATAATACTTCTGCACAATCTTACTGAAAACCTACTTCCATATTGATATAAGAAATCTACTTTTTAATATAAATTGGAATTTATAAATTGCTAAATCATGCATGACAATATTACTGAATTGAAAATTTATAGAGATTACAAAAGTCAGTTCTGGTTTTCAGCCCTGGTGCTTTCACCACAGAGTATGAAAGCCATAAAAATTGCTCACACAATGAAAAGAGAAATCCACTGAAATAAAGCTTTTGCTGAGATCAGACACCCTCAAAAACATTCTTATGTTTCCAACATTCCTCCCAGCTTTAAACCAACATACCCAGTTCTCCCTTCATTTTATCTGATAAAGTAATTATATTAATGATATTGCAATTGTTATAATTTTACAATCAGGATAAGGCTATTAGTCAATATTTCAAATGTGATATTTTTAAAAATACAGCAAGATCTGTAGGAAACAAATGCCAAGGAACAATACGTGCAAGACTTAAGTCATTCATTTAATGCACTTAATTTTATCTATTCAATATAGGCTTGAAATTTATTTAAAAACAGGAATTATATTTGGTTCTCATTCATAGAGTTATGCATATAAGAGAGGCTACTCCATCAGTGTTCTAGTTGGGCTGCTCTTTTGAATCTCATTTTGCAAACATGTCTGACTTGATATCCATTGATTTGTGATTCCTTATGGATAAAATGAAACTGGGAACTGCTGGAGTCCATGTCTATAGACTGTACATACAAAAGGGTATTTAAACCATAACTAATCCAAATTTAAAAACCCTGAAATGCCTATATTGCAAATTCGAGGAACAGCACTCAACTAATGTGGAAGAGAGACACAATTTTCCAATTCATATTTGAACTTTTTTCTTGAATCTTGAATTTTCCTGTTCCACCTCTGTGGTTCATATCATACAAACTAATGTATAGAAACAGCTTTTCTTTCAGAGTAAACTGGAAGGCACACTATTGAAATTAATTTATTGTGCTTCAACTCCTGGTAAATCCAACAGGCCCAACTGGGTTATACTAGATCTGAAGTGAAATCCTCAACAGGCACTGTGGATTTTGGATCCTCAACACCAAGATCTTCACTCTAAAGCTCTGCTCCTGTTACTCTCCAACATTTATTATAAGGATGCAGTCAGAGTCACAAATATCCCTTTCATTCATTCTTATGAACCAGGTCTCACCTCTGCCATCTACTCTCACAGAATTAATTAGGCTGGAAAAAACCTTTGAGGTCAAATCTAACCTATGACTTAATAGAACCTTGTCAACTAGATCACGGCACTAAGTGCTGGATCCTGTCTTTTCTTGATGCCATCAGAATTACTTGAGGTTTTTAGCTTCTTATTAAAACTGAATTGCAAAATTCAAGTTTAGAGATTACAGAGAGTAGCAAACAAAAATAAATGTGCACTGACACCACATAAACACAGTTTTGCTTTTGGCATTAAGCTTAAATGATTACCAACTTTTCCACAGCCAGAAATCTCCAATCTTTCAATTATTTCTCCTTTTGAAAGTTTAATCTGCACATTTTTCGTTACTTACTTCTAGTCAAGTTTTAAAAATAATCTAAACTCATCAAAAGATAACGCTTTTGAAATGTTAAAAACATAAAACTCAAGATGAAGTGGCATCTGAATAAAGAAGTGACACCAGCCCCTAAAATCTGGTAACACGTAGAAAATTTCAGTTAACTTTTTTGCGAATAAATGTAAATAATAGCTCCAATTTCAGTTTTATCAAGTGCCTTCTGCTTGCTTGAAGCCTTTATTTAACATTTGCCGAAAGTAACGTTTTCCCCTCTAGGTTTTGTACTTATAGGATGCTCTCTGGAATTATATGAGAATACTTTTTTCCCAGATGCCTGGTTTGTTACAGTGATACAAATGCAAAGCAATTTCTATCCTCATTGACTTTTAACACTGATAACACCTACTTATTTTACACTCTAAGACAGCAGTTCTATTTTATATTTGTGTTCTTAATGATGAATTGAACAATTACCTTCTGAACAATTAGTATAATTTTAGTCCTGATTCACATTCCAGAACAGCAAGGTCAAGCACTAACCCTCAAATAATGAAAAGAAACAGCTGAGGATGAAAGTCCATTTGAAAGCACAAACCTTAGGCTAACATATTTTTTTCCCCTCAAAGGAAGTTTTATGAGTTTGAAAATTGCTGTGTAGCAGTGTCTAGTTGCTTGTAAATCCAAGCCTCAGAGACAAGGCATGTCAAAGAAAAGGAATTTCCAATATGGGGACAATAAGTAGATGTCAGGCTGTGCCTCTTTTCTTTTTCCTCAAATATATTTCTAAAAGAAGATAAATCCTTTGAAGTTTAGGCTGATTTGAAAAATTAAGCTGTCAAAGTTCAAACTGCTACTTAATTTTGCAAACCTCACTGTTGCATAAACTTAAATACTTTGATCTTTTTTAGCTGCTTTACACAGGGACTTTGAGATTCTACTTCTTTTTTATATAACTAAAATGTCATATAAAAGTGCATGCTTTAATTTTTTTTTCCTAATTGCATGCATACAAGAGTATGGGAAAGTCTACATTTCCACAATGCAACGTTTTGCCCGTTTTTTTTAATGTGTGGGTGTTTGTGCTGTGAATTCTGCCCTTTTTAAGAGTTCTTCACACTACCTAAGAAAACCACATTCAGGGCTGCTTTTTCAGACAAATTGGTGTCTGGGCCATTTTGGTGGTTATATGTCCCAATGCATATTTTCAGTTGGATGCTCTGTGCTTCATGCACTCACATGGAATCTTCCTAATTGCATTGTGCCCCTCATTATTAACTCTCTGCATAATTTTCTAATAGTGAAGGGAATATTTTGCCACTGAAGTGGTTGTGCATTACTGCTGTGTTGCTGTGCACAATTAAACAGCTGTTGCATAAGGAATGTTGCAAAGGTGACTGCGTTTTATTATGCTCAGTGAATGCATTTTGTTGTATGCATCTGTGATAAGGACAGCCATGAGACAAATTGTGTTCATCATGTATGTCTCCTAACCTTCACTCTGCCCACCAGTCCAATTCCTCAGAGCTATGCCTACTTTAGTGAACTTTTTAACAAGCCTCAAAGAAGTCTTTTGGAGAGGTATTCCTGTGCAGAAAAACTTCCTCTCCATAGTCTTACATAAGAAGAAAGCTTAATAGACAAAATTCAGATGATTTTTAATCTACCTTTTGAAAGCACACTAAACCAAAAAGCACATACTCAAAACAAACAAAAACAAACAAAAACAAAAATAAAAACAAAATAAAACAAAGCTAAAAAAGTAACCCACAAAATCCATACAACCAAACACAGAATGATGGCCTAAAGAAAATTATATGTTATTTATCCTGGTGGAAACATTTCTTCCCTTACTGATTTTTGTCAGAAAGAAAAATTTCATATGACGTGAAAAATCTAAACGAGTATAAATATACTTGTAGATTCTGTGAGGAATGAAAAACACAGATTTTTGCAGAAGAAGCAATCTTTGCTTCATCTTCTTAGTGATAAATTGTTATCAGACATTAGTTAAGAAAGAATTGAAATCAAGGATGGTGAGACAAGAATTTCCACTACCCACACTTCAGGAGGTGGACTAGTGTGCAGAATGAAAATGAAAATTGCATGATCAATGTAATTTATTTTAGGCTGCTCCTATCACACATGTAATAGAAAAGTCCATTACTGATCACAATAAATGCCTTCAACCGAGCTTCACAGACAGAGCTTTCTGCTTAAAAAATAATCCTTTACTTATAAAATATATCCATAATCATTGAAATAGCTAGAATGATTCTACAGATCAGTAAAATCACTTTGAAGATATAGCCTGTTCTTTAACAGAAGATGGAATGATAGTTAAATTTTCTTTTTCCTAGATGAAGACTCCTGCCTCCACCTGGAGTTAGATAAAACCATATATCAACATACATTCCAAAAATTTGGTGAGTAAATCCAATCTGCAATAAACCATTGGCAACAAAGCTTACAGAAACTCATAAATATTATTTAGGATCTTTAAGCCTTGTAGAATCCAAGATTAAGAGTTCTGAGACATGGTTTTGTTAGCAAAGCCATCAGAATAAAATTTCAAATTAATTATTTTTCATCAGTCAACCTGTGCGGTGCTTCAAAAAATGATGTTTACAAATAAACAGACTAAAATTTAAAAAATCTAACTCCTCCCTTAAACTGTAATCTTTTTTCCCATTTATTAAATATTTTCCAAGTCATTCATTTCCTGTCTTTGCAAAATGTGCCATAGCTGGAATACATGACGGTGTGATGAGTTTGACTGGTAGTTGACTGGAGTAAGCCAAAAGTAAGCCCTTCTGCTGTATATCACTGGAGGAGGATGAAAACTCTTGAGTTCCAGTAGACTGAGAGTGAAGGAGGCTTACTGAATTATATATGCAAATGAGTAACATAATCAGCACAGCACTTGATTTAATTTCTTATTAAATTCTGCTTACTAAAGACTGTCCCCAAACCCTTACTTTTGATGTGTTGCATAATTTTGCACTGAAAATACTCACTGCTCTGTTGAGGGGCAATTTATCACTCAGAAGTATCACTCTGGGTTCCAAGAGACACACAGCGTGAAGGATTTTCAGGAGTGATGGGAGATGTGATGGGTGAAATGCATGCACGACTCATCCTTCATCATGAGACATTAGAAGCCGACGTCCATTTTAAAGGAGTTTCTACATTCAACAACAGCAGCTCTTCCCAAGCTGTCTGTGCCAAGGACTGAAAGAATAGGTTGCACTGATGGGATTCACTGATGTTCAGGAACCCAAAAAAGTGTTTGTCTTCCACACTGTTATAGGCGTTTATGAGGTCTTTACACAAAATGAGACTGACACCCAAGTGTGGCCAAGGTACAAATACTCTTCCCACAAACCTTTGCCTCTCTAGTTAATGTTCTGTCTCATGAGTGGAGTATACAAAGAAAATGAAAGAATGATAACACAACTACCACGTTATTTAATATATCAGAAATATTTTATTGGCTCCTAATTTAGATCTCGTGTCATCAAAATATTTTCTTTTATGTAAAGAAAAGAAGACTGTTGTCTGACTCATAATAAACTATTTCCTGGTTTTTTATAAACATTTTTTAAAACTTTACTTTTATTTTTTCATTCCAAAGTTTTAGGTTTTTTTCCCAAAAGAAACTTAGTTATTTTGTTAATAAACACATGCCTAAAGAAACAGAAATCTTGACAGATGGAAGGACTTACCAGTAAGACACTTCTAAGAACTCTTCTTTCAATAACACTGATATCTTCTAAGTATTTTGTTTACTAAGTTTCCAGCCTCTTTATAAATCCCATATGGACTTAGTAGTCCAAAAGCTGTCCAGTATATGAAAAAAGACAAAATAAAATCAAAATCATACACATTAGGTGACTTCATATCTTTTTTTTTTATCATAAATCTGGCTGTTCAAATGTTGATTCAAACAAACTGCAACAAAAACCACAAGTAAAATTCCATTAAGTACAATACCCTGTTGTACTTTATGACATCACTTTAATCAGTCCAAAATAATCCATGCAAATGTTCATCCACCTGTAAATACTGCTTGGCTCAAGAATCTTAGGACAAAAGAGAAAACTTCAATTAAAACGTCTCACTCTCACAATTCTAATAAGACAGGAGACAAGCATTCTATTGAGAAGCACAAATTGCCTGTTATGCAGAATTTATCTGTAATTTAATATAAGAGCTATTCAAAGGCTGATACAAAGCATAGATATCTGTAGGAGGCAAATCAACCATAGGAAGAGGAAATTTTTAGATTAGGACCCTTTTTCATAAAGTTATGTAAATGTGTGCTTATTGCAAATATAAGAAAACCTAAACAAGCCAGTGGAAATACCTACTGGATAAAAATTTAAACAGCTTGAACCCAGCTACAGACAAAAGGCTTTTCTCCCTAAAGGTATGAGCCTTTTTAACTGTATAAATACAGCATTAGAGAGGACAAAAAAAACAGAATGGCCTTTAATTATTTTTGGCTAATTGATTGCATGTCTAGTTTTTCCTCATATGAGCAGCTCCTTTGAGTTTAAGAGAACTGTAGATAAAATATATGTATAAATCCAGTTTTTACACCATTATATTTATTGGTAATTTGGGTGTAGCAAAATACAGAATCACTAAATCTAAAGGATCTACATCCCAGCTGAAATCAAAATAGAGTGTGCATTATACACAAGATGAAGAATTTATAGTAAATGAATAAATGTCTAACAAAAATGAGAACTCAGAACTCTGAAGATGCCAGAGTCATAAAAAAATTTCTTTATGGTTGGTTGTTTCTCTTTCCCTTGCTTTATGTAATACAATATATTGATGTACTTTAACCATCTCTCCAGTGTGCCAGTGGGCTTCTTATGGACCATCCTGATTGTCTTTCTGTTATCTAATATTATCTAAATATCTTTTCTAGATTTGTTAGAAGAATGCTTTTCCTGGCCTGCTGTATTACCTCTGAATTCCTTTACACTTAGAAAACACAGGACTTCTTAAACTAACCATAGAACGGATATCAGGCTATTTAAAATAGCCATGAAAATTTCTGGATAGAAAATGACAATGCTACTTGTCCACAACCACTGTCAATTAGAGTAAAATACCATCAAATTATTTCTTGTTGAGGAGTGATTTCAAGCCATAGTAGAAAAAGAACTGACATCAGTGGCAAATGAAAACTACATCCCATGTCTTATATAGTCCCTGGAGCTAAAAAGATTAGCATAGATTCATAGAATTACAGAATGGTTTTGATTGGAAACGAACTTTAAAAATTGCCTTATTCCAACCTCCCTGTTGTGGACAAGGGACACCTTCTATTAAACCAAGTTGCTCAAAGCCCCATCCAACCTGGCCTTTAACATCTCCAGGGATGAAATATCAACAACTTCTCTGGGTAACCTGTTGCAATACTTCACCACTGCCACAATAAAGAATTTCCTCCTAATATGTCATAAAAATCTACCCTCTTTCAGCTTAAAGCCATTCCCCCTTGTCCCATCACTTCACACCTTTGTTAAAGGTCCTCCTCCACCTTTCTTGCAGGTCCCCTTCAGGTACTGGAAGGCTGCTACAAAGTGTTCCAAAAGCCTTCTCTTCCCCAGGCTGAACAACCCCAGCTCTCTCAGCCTGTCTTCATAGCAGATGCACTCCATCCCTGTGGTCTTCTTGCCGAGCTCTTCTGCACTCACTCCAACAGATCCATGTCCTTCCCGTGCTGGGGAGCCCAGAGCTGGATGCAGCACTGCAGGTGGGGTCTCACAGAGCAGAGCAGAGCAGAGCAAAGGGGCAGAATCCCCTCGCTCACCCTGCTGGCCACACCGCTTTGGATGCAGCCAGGACACAGCTGGCTGGGCCATGTCGAGCTTCTCATCAGCCAACACTTCCTTCTCCTCAGGGCTCCTCTGGATCCGTTCTCTGCCCAGCCTGTATTTGCACTTGGGTTTTGCATCAATCCAGGCGTGAAGTTTGCACAGGTCTTCCCCCTCAAGATTGTCAATGTCTCTGATGCTAAGGCTTATACATTATAAAGCTATTGTTGCAATAAAGCATTAAAAAGTTGTGTATTCATAGGTGAATTATCATTAAAAATGGATTGAAACTTTTTTTGTGCTCTGCATACTGTAAAATTTAGTAGGAATCAAATTAGGGACAGGGTGAAAGCATACACATGTAGGCAAAATTGAATCTTTTTGTTCCCCTTTCCACCCCATTCTTCATACAGACATTTAGCACTTCTTAGGTCTGCAACATGTTTTTGGCTTGTTTAATCTGATATTTCAGGAAGGAGATAATTTCAGAAATACTAAATAGAGTAAAGCATGACTCTTGAAGACAGGAAGATCTCATAATTAGTTAGATTGTTTATAATCATGTTTAGAAATAGGGAAATAAAAACCTGAGAATTTTTTCTAAATCTGTGGTGTACAGTATAGCTACTGACAAGAAGAAAAGGTTCTTAATTGATTTTTGAGTCAAAGTAGTAATCTAGCCTCTGCAGGCAGGTCCTCTCTCCTGAAGGATAACAACAACAACAGCAACAAAAAAAACCACAAAAAGAAAAAATCAAATCCTTGGTGTGCCTTGTTTAGAAAAAGAAACCTAAGCAATTGCAAAGAGATTTTCCAGAATTTAGTCACTTCAGAACCATATATGTGTTTGCAGATAATTTAGAGTAACTATTAAGCTTCTGTAACTCATCAGGGACTTATGTCAAGGCTTTTTCATGGAAATTGTTATTATGAAGTCCTCAACAACAACATTTTACTTGTGCCCACTACTCTTCTGATAATTGCCATTCTCGTCCTAAACTAAAGAGCCACAAACAACCCTTGGAGAGCTCGTGTTTTTCTAGACAGCATAATGTTTAAGCAGTTGCACTGCCTGTCCATTTTGTCATTTCCACAGCTTGCTCTGGAAACTACTAAATAAATTATACTAAGGGAAAAACATCTAAATGTTCTGTGCCCATTTCAGAGTCCAAAGGACCAGAAGCATCATGTTAGACACTAATCTTTCTCTCTCTCAACAGCCATCTAGACATCTTTGCTGCACTGTGCTCTAGTCTAGTCAAAAGCAGTATTTATTGCTAACCCCATCATGATACACCCCATGTATCATGAAAGAAAGTAGCATTTCACTACATAATACCAAAAGAAAAAAAAAAAAAAAGAAACAGCCAAAACGGCCCTTTATAGTATTGCCTAGTTTGCATTCAGAAAACTGAAAATTCTTAACTCTTTCTTAAATTCCTAAATTATTCTACTGCAAAAATTCATATTTTAGGTACAACTGATTAAAACAAGAGTAATACCATTTGTGTATTGGTTATACTGTCTAATTTACCAAATCTCTTTGTTGAGACAGTCTAATCATGTCATCTTCATCAAGCATCAGAGTAATAAGCAATAGTATTCTGAAAAAATTGCATTGTTTTGAGGAGTTTGAATGGCTGATTCTCATTATCAATGTTGTTAATCATACAGACATATGAATCAGGTGAACAAGAGATGCTTAGAATTTTGATGACTTTCTCAGAAATGTACAGATCATGGGTCTTTTTTAAGCCTAAATCGATAATATCAGTGTCCATAATGGAAGTTCTGGATGTTATTTCAAAAATATCACACATGGTCACATGCTTGGGAGTGCATATCCTCTAAGGCTAATGGCTCCTGGAAAAACCCAATATTTGACAAAGGCTGCAAATCCTGATTAGAGAACTTCTCTTATCTGCATCTCTGTTCACCACAGTGTAAGGAGAGGATGTTATTGTAGATTGCTCTCTATATTCTTTATACTTAAGCCTTAACTAAAAAATTTCTTTGCTTTCTTTTTCAGTTTGGCCCAGCCCATTCAGGTCTTATCTCAGTGCTTCACTAGATCATTCAGCTGTTTTTAACAAGCACATTAATAACACGAATAATTTTCAAGGACATAAAACCTTTTTGGTTTTTTTTGCTGGCCTTTGTCTCTTTCAGGTCTCCTTTCATTGTAGACTAATACTATTATTCACTCATCTTCAAAGGTAAAAATTGAAATGTGCTGTTCACTTTCCTGATATATACTAGAGAAGTGGCTTTTATTGCACGTTCTCATGGGAGTAATGTAATAAAAAGCCCACTTTTGAGGCTAACCTATTTGAATTGGTCCTTAGAGCCTCTAGATATATTCCTGCCATTTGTATCTATAGACTTTCCATCCTTACCTTCTAAATGAAATTGAAAATATAACTTGTTTAATTTGGCTGAAGGCAAATTTAATGCTGCAAAACTATTGACCTGAGAATTTAAATTTAAACCCTCTCATCAGAGAATAAGTACAAGATTTTTAGCAAAATCCTGCCTACAGATTTAGCATGTGATAAATGGAGCAGTGTGTTCCAATCACTTTTTATTTTATGTGGATAATAATTCTCTGTGATCAATTTCCCCTCATTTATCTGTCTCTCTAATATGTGCACCCTGACTACTCTTTTTCTATTTTCTTTTTTCTTTTGTTTAGATTACCCTTAATCTTTTGCTTAGATTCTTCATCTTTTCTATGGCACTTGGTTTCAGAACTATTAAAATTTATGGACTAAAGAAAATTATTGCAGATTACACCCTTTCCTCAGTTTGCCACAACGATGTGCATTAGTAGACATTCAAATGATTTATACTAAAAGGTTTCCTAAAATATGAGATTACGTTCCCTACTCTGAAGCATTGTCTCCCATTAATTTTTAAGGGAGGTTTTTCTTAAAGGTGTGACTATGATTTAGCGTTTGTTGCACTGCAGTCAAATTTACAATATTAAAAAGAAAACAATTCATTACAGTAACATAACTAAGGTGAAGAGGTAGAAAAAGAAGTCAGCAGGTATAGATTTACTAAATTGAAGTGCTATAACATTAATTATTAAGGATGAAGGAGAAACCTAAATATGTATCTAAAGTGATTATTAACAACATTTTATAATTCCAATTAAAAAAATGTAGGTCTCTAAAAGCTTACTCATTCAGTATCTGATGCATTCTAAATTAAAAATATTTCCACACACTTGAGAGCTGGAGAACATTTTGCTTACCATTATGGTCAGAAAAGTTAAAGAAATATCAGGAATTTGTCTTTTCTCTCACCCAAGAACAGCAAACCATCTGGAGTAGGATACTATATGAATCAAAGAATTAGGTATATAATTAAGAAACTTGTTTTCTTCTACTATTTTCTCACAGTAGAAGAAAACTGACCTTCAAAGCAAGTGTGGCTCATGCCACAAGAGAATCATCAGCTAATTTTATGAGGCTACACCCCATTCCACTCTATTCCATTGTCAAGCCATTAACCAAAAATACTCAATAAAACCGAAAGACATTTTCAGAACGTATTATCTGCTCATTTGGAGATACAAAATGGTATTTGAGTTTTGTAATTACTTGTGGTTTTCTCTTTTCCTGGCTGCATTTAAGCTGCACATTAAACTGTTTATAAGAGGACTCTGTCTTGGAAACTCAGAGCACGAAGCTCTTTACAAAATTAGTTTTACAAAGTCACCGAAGTCTTACTTGGTGGCTTTATGAATATCTGCACCCCTGCTTGGAGTAGAAAAAATGTCCATAAATAGCTCTGCAAAGCAAGAACCTGTACCTGCATTAATCAATAAAGCATTCAACTACTTGTCTCAGGCCAGTTACAAAGAACTCAATTTGCCATTTGGCTTCAGATTTTGATATTCAATCACAGCTTCATTACATGAATTCCTAATACCTTAAATCTCACAGTATATGTAAAGGACTCTACCAAAAAATGAAAGTAACATTGCTAGACAGCTACAGAAAAAAAACATTAAGAGAGCAGGAGGTTAATGAGAAAACTCTAATCCAAGCAGAAAATAGGTTCATTTTATCAAAACAAATTAGTCTAATTACTTATTTAAAAAATAACCAATGAGATACAGTGGTACCAATAGATACAATAAGATTCAACAGAATATTCTCTGTAAACCGAGATGTTAATTGCAAGTGCTATATGCCCTTACAGCACAGGAAGAGAAAGACAAATTTGTGCTTTTGCAAAACAACCAGTTGGACATGAACAGGCTGGGCTTTGCTTCAGAAGTTATTTTACTTGAATTAAGAGTTGAATTACTCATTATATGGGAATTACATGAAATTACAGTTGACATTTAATAAATTCACTAGTTGATCGAGAGTTCACTAACATATTTAATAGTAGTACTTTTTTATAGCTTTTAGAAAAAATTTCAAACATTATAACTTTGTCGAGAGCTATTCCAGTCAGGCCAGTTTTATGCTACCTTTTCAAATTATCTTTCTCCATTTTCTTTTCAATTTATCATTTCTTCTAACACCTGGCCAATTTTTAAGTAGTCTTTTTATAACCAAGTATAGTGGATAGTCATTCTGACTGGATCAGGTCAAATTTGTCAAAATAAAATTTGTCTTTGACATAACTTGTTTGGTTTTCTCTTTAAGTATGTGTGTTTTGGTTTGCTTGTTGCTTGTTTTAACCTCCTTCTATTGGACAGTGTGGCCACTCAAAGACAAGTTTTTTCAGTTCAGTTGCAGAGTTTCCAGTGACCCAGAAGCATGAGTATACTCTGTGGTAGTGCTTAGTTCTCAGTCTTGTTCTTCATATTGATTCCTGCTACAAAAGATGCTTTATGACAGATTAAGGGAACCTTTTTCCTCTTCATGTATATTGAAGCTTTTTAACTTCACTTTTGATGTTGCAGCTGTTTCCTTCATCTTGGACATTTTGTCAGGTGCTTTCATACTTTTTATTAAGTCAACCTTCAAATTACCTTTCCCTTCAAAGTTTTGAAACTTTCATAGAGAAGGCAGCCCACTTTTGAAATTTTCCACAGAGGACAAAAAGCAGGAGCAAAATCATTAAAAATATTATCACTGGGAAGCTCAAAGGAAGCCATTATTCAGTGGCATCAAGCAAATGCAACATTTGTTTCAGAAGATGGATGATGATCTTCAAAAGGTTTTCTGAAGATAAAACCCTCTAACTCTTCAAAAGATAGATTTTAAAATGCAAACTTCTACAGCATAAGGTAATCAAAAAATGAAAACTCAGATTTTAAAAGCATTTATTAACTGAACTGCTCCTAAATTAGTTCCTAGTGCATTTCCAATGGATATGGATTAGAAGGGGTGCATCTTTTCCATAATACATTCCAAAAAGTGTTTTAAACACTTTTTTAGTCCATTAACATCTGTGTCACTCTGTGGTACTGTATCTTTCAGTTTTCCAAATCAAAATTGTTATGCAGTTCTAATATTAGCAGAAGCACGTGTAATAACAGTTTGTTATAATCAGTGCTTCATCATCAAGTTATTTGAATTCCTACAATAAAGATACCAGGCTATTTTTACAACATTTATTTTATGTAAAACATATGACCTTTTTTCTTTTGCTCCTTAAGTTTTCATTAACTTAATTTCTTGTAGCCATCTCATATCTTCATGTATCATCACAGATGGTGCAAAGAGATAATTCCCCTCCACATTTTCAAAATTTTGGCAAAATGTATGTATATTTTCTAGTCACACTCTTCCATTTGAATCCAGGAACACTTTCAACAAGTAAGTCTGAGTAGGAAAAAGGAAGAGCGCAAAAGGATGAAAAACTGAAAGGACGAGTGAGTGAAAGGATAAGGAAGCTAAGATAATCTTCCTAGCATGGTCAAAGACTCCTTTACATCTGAGCCTGAGTTTTTGATATCTCTAAAAATATCTAGAAGTGAAATCTGGTTCTGAACAGCCATCACCTTCAAAAGTTTAAGGGATCTAGAAGCATAGCTCTTATGCCACCCTGTCCTGATTTTTAAGGACTATAATATAAATCTTAGTATTGCTAATTCTTAAAGTTAAAATGGAATTGAAGTGTGTGATCCATACACACAACTCTAAACCTGGCACTCCAGATTTCTATTTGCTGCCAACCTTCATAGGATTTATGTTGCAATTCTTTCCAGAGCAATGAGGGATTCAAACAATAAAATAAAAAGCTGCAATAAAAGCAGCCATCTTGAACCAGTGTATCATTATAGCATAAATGAAGGTGCTTGAGAGATTTCTCTGTTCTTTACTTTTTTTCAAGCAGGATAGTTTTAATGAAACTATATTCCAATTTTCAAATGAAAAGTGAAGCTAATTGAATTTTAGAAAAAGTACTCAATGTCTCAGTATTGGTGATATTTTTTGTTTATTTTCAATTACACATTAGGCAACCCAAATTTCATAGGAATGACAGTTGTCCTTTGATTCATTTGATTCAATGGGTTGGTAGACTCTACATCCCAAGTATCAAAATTTCCTGGTTAAATCTCTACAATATACTATTAAAATATGACATTTGGAAATAGAGGAATATGATGAGGAGAAAATATTTTGCAAAGTTTTAGGACTGTTTCAATCAGCTGTGCTTTTTGCAATGTGAAAGATAAATAATTCAGCAATTTCTGTGATGTAAAAAAATGCACAAAAAAAAAAAAGATGCACATAATAATTTGCTCTATTCACTATAAAGTACACCACAAATAAAGATAGGATCCACAGAAATTCAAGTCTTAATCATCATAACTATTTTCTGCATCAAAATTTACCTGAGGGCACATACATCTTTACATATTTTAACCATCATACTAATTATAATATTCATAGTTCTCAAGATTCATTAAATAATTGCAGATCTACATTACACATATTGGTTACATATAATAGTTAAGAAATCTTTGAAATTCCTTATTTGATATATCAATTCTCATTTAAAAAATTGGAAGGTGCCTTTCCTCCAGAAAAACAAAAACCCAAGCCAACAATGTAATGTCAAATTATATTTTTCTATTTCTCAGCTTCTCAGTTGAAGAACTGTTCAAAATAAAACTGAAATAATACTAATATTCTTGGAAGAGTAAATAGCTAGACTTCTTGCCAAGGGAAGGAAATACGGGCGCATTTAGTGATTGTCTACACTTGCAGGGATCTATGTCATCCTGTGCAAGAACCACACAAGCATAATTTTATACATGGATGAAAAACTAAAGCTAGGCATTCATTAAACCTGATCCCATCAAAACTCAGAAACAGAGCATGACATTTTGCTGAGTTTTTGCAATGAAGGAACCTATTCAGGTACCTAATGGATTCCTTGTTGCTTGAATTCTAAAATCAAGAACAGTGCATCTTCCGCATAAATTTCCTATTTCTGCAGAAAGAAAAAAAAATCAAACTTTTTAAAATTAGCTATTAAAATTAGGAGTACTGTAGAAGGCAAGGGCAGGGATTTCTTCAAGCAGGTTATCTCTGTTCAAAGGTAAAGACACATAATCAGCCTGGAAAATTCAGTATTAAAAGAAGAAGGGAAATAAAGGTGCTATATTGCTCTCTCCACAGAAAACACTAACATATAAATGTTTAAAAATAGTATATGTCTTTCCTTATCAAAGTTTAAACTAATCTTTTAGTCAAATAATGAAATATCACTATTAAAATACAATTCCTGAGGTATTCCTGTGGCTGTATTCTTCATGCATCTCTTATTCTTTGCTGGTTGTATTTCTCCTCAGACTCTACTTCTCTTGTACAGACCGACTTCCCTGGACCAGAGCAGAGATGCAGCATAAAAGATGTTACCTGGGACCCCCTTCACCAATTCATAGTCACAGCACTTCACTGCATCTTTACTTTTCTCCCGTGGGTTTTCCTTTAAGTCATGTTGGGTTTATTCATTTTATCTCATTTATTCTTAATACTATTTTACGACAGTGTTTGGGTTGTTCTATTTGCTAGCAAGCTCTAGAGGAAAGAGAACGATACAGTTCAATTTTACTGTAATTGTGGCACATCAAAAATAAAAGAAATCTTTATTTAGCTATATTAGAGAGGAGAAGTGTTTTCTCCAACGTCTAGCAACTGGAAATCATTCAATCTTGAGGATGTTTGATTTCTCTCTACACTTTAATTAGTTGACAACAAAAATTTTTACTAGACCATTTTTATGTAATTGTAGATAGCTGCAACAAAAGAATCAAGTAATTAACTGGTGATGAGTTGCTTCTGAAAAGCAAAAAAATTTTAGCCAAAATTTTCACCAATCCCTAATATTTCTCAGGACTAAATGTAGACTTATAATAATTCTTATCTCCTAGTGTGACAATACACCTGAGACAGGCATCCTATAGGTGGCTGACTTCCCTTTTACTCATCCTCAACTAGTTTCAAAGATTGTTGTAAAATTCAGGCTCATATAGTCTTATTTCTGTACTACTTGATAAAGCCCCAATTGACATCCCTTTCCTGGCTTTTTTGTATGATTCTGAAGGTCCTTTTGCTGCTTGCTGCTCTGTTAAGCCCTCTACTGAGTTTCACTGAATAGTGAACTTAAATTTCTGGTGTACTTTGGCACACAGCACAGAATGTCCTGAGTGACCTTTCATTTTCCTGACAACAGCCAAAAAAATTCCAACAAGAAGCAAAGAGCAGTATAGAAGCTAAGCTTTCTTGACATAAACACAAGGAATAAGGCCGGAAGAGCACAAAGTATAATGTTGGCATTGATTTTCCAGGAGAGTTAATATTTGTAAAACCAGAAATTTCAAGTTTGCTCCAAGGGGGTGGGGGTGAGATTTTGGGAGTGTGGTGGTGAAACCTCAGATGTGCATAAGACAGAGTGAGTGACACAAGGCAGGCTTAGAGACAGATAAGAAGTAGACCCTGAGGAGACAGGATAGTGCTTTTAGTCATGCCAGTTGTCCTCCCTTACTCCCCACCGCATGGGAAGGTCACATTCACACCTGACATCAAGACATTCACATTCACACGTAGGCCTAATAATAAAACCCAAAAAAGGTCTCATACCTGCTTTGCATTGCAATCAAATAGTTTTAAAATAAAATTTATTTATTTATTTGTTTATAAACACTGATCTATTTATAAACATTGAAACAATTTGAGCATTGTTTCACACTCATCCACCCCAAGGGATTTATTTACGAAAACCGGGGTTACCCTTGTCTTCAGGGGTGGATCATAATAAGCAGACACTCTCCAGTATTATGTTAAAACATTCTGATCAAGCCCAATAGACACGTGACTTGTGCATGCTCTTCCCATAACATTTTGTAAATTTCTTGCCATGTGTGACACAGCAACAATGTGAGAGTCCTTCAAGGTCTAACTTTGTTGCAGCCACTGGGTCTGAGACTAGACTGCCACCACCCTCCACCCACTCCATCCCCTCCAAGAGCTTGGCAACTGGACACTCAGCTCTCCCAGTAGCCCACAAACACCCGTTTGCCAGCTTGGGCAGAAAGCTCCTGAAAAGCCTGCTTGACATTCAACATCCAAGAGCAAAGCAGTGCACTCAGCTTCCCCATGAGCAACTGCAGCCACTCTGAGACAAGCTCTACCACAGGGACCTCATAGACATGGTGTTTGGCAGTGACAAATCTGTAAAGGCTTCTTGTATTAACTCTGCTATGAATTAACTACTTTTTTCTTCACTTTTGCAGGTATAGGATGGATGTTAATAGTAAAAGTCACTTTCTGTAGCCAATACCATTTTTTTTCTAAATTTGCTTTCCATGAGCAAAAAGAAAACCCAGAACAAATCAAAGCACTATTATTACAGGCTCTGCATTCTGTTCAACAAGAATATGTCTCAACGGAATTGGGAGATGAAGATCCATTTATCAGCAAAGATGCAGGGTTTTTTGATGTGCTAGAAACCACAGAACTGCCTGTGAATTGTCCCAGAGAAATTAAGGCTTCTCCCCTTCTGACAACAGTCATTCATACAAGTTGTGCACCCACGTCTCATTGTTGGAGTCACCCTTAATCAATATCTTTATCAATGATCTGGACAAGGGCATCAAGGGTACCTGCAGTTAGTTTGCAAACTGCCTAGGAGTGTTGATCTTCTTGGAGAGTAGGAAGGCTCAAAAGAGGGATCTGGTCAGGCTGGATCAATTGGCTGATGTCAATTGTATGTGTTTCAACAAGGCAAAGTGTCTGGTTCTTGGATCATAACAACCCCATGCAGTGCAACAAGCAGAGGGCAGAGTAGCTGGAAAGCTGTCCCTCAGAAAAGGATCTGGGGCTGCTGGTTGACAGGGCTGAACACAAGCCAGGAGTGGGCTCAGGTGGCCAAGAAGGCCAAGAGCATCCTGGCTTCTTTCAGCAGCAGTGTGGCCAGAGCCCAGATTGTCCCTCTGTACTCAGCACGGCTGAGGCCACACCTCAAATCCTGTGTTCAGTTTTGTGTCCCCCACTACAAGAAAGATAGTGAGGTGCTGGAGCATGTTCAGAGGGCAATGAAGCTGGTGAAGGATCAGGAGCACAAGTCTGATGAGGAGAAGCTGAGGAAACTGGGGTTGTTTATCTTGGAGGAAAAGAGGCTCAGAGGGAAGCTTATCACTTTCTACAGTTACCTGAAGGAGATTGTAGTGAGGTGAGAGTTTGTCTCATCTCCTAAATAACAGGTGATATGATAAGAGGAAATACCTTCAAGTTGCATTGGGGAGGTTTTAGTAAAAATTTCTGTGCCTAAAAGGTAGTCAGACATTGGAACCAGCTGCCCGGGGAAGTGGTTGAATCAAAATCCCTGGAGGTATTCAAAACACATGTAGATGTGCCATTTAGGGACATGTTTTAGTGATGGACTTGACAGAGCTGTGCTAACAGTTGGACTTGATGATCTCAATAGGTCTTTTCCAACTTTAATGATTCTATGATTCAATGAAAAACACCTGAGAATGTTCCTCTAGTCTCCTTCCTGCCCTCTTCCCTACAGAGGCTTCTTCCTTTTATCACTCCCAGTGCTGTCAAGCTTCTGTGGAAATAATCATGTTTGACAGTTCTGGGGTTAAGAATAATATCTTGTCGTCTCACATCCCAGCAGATATGCATTAAGCAATTTATCGTAGTCCACACAGCAGGGTTACACTATCTCGTATTAAATGCAAGACCTTTATCTAAAAGTGTGATTCTATGTGTGGTTAGTGAATTTGGTTTCAATTACCGTGTATTTATTCACATCTTAGTTTCAGTGTTAATTCTCCACGTCAGATCACTTTGCTAAATATTGCTATAACAAATGCCATTTTATGCTAATTAGTATGAAAGATTTCAGCTATTGTTTATTTATTAACTCAAACAAAATGCTTGTAAATAAGACAGAAACAGGGCAGGGGGATAGAGAAGAGAAAACAATTCCAGAACTTCCATTAGACTTGTAAATTATTTCTGTAGATTGTCAACTTTTGAACATGGAAATTAATGATTTGTAGCAGAGCTAATTATTTCTTCTTAGAATAAATCATTTATTGGAGACTAATTATAAATAAAAAATAACTGATACAATGAAAGTGTTAACAAATATACCAAAACCATCTTTTTTTGTGGACTAAGAAAACAAAAAAATCCCCCAAAACATAGCTTGTGGTAATGATTATCTAAATCTTCACTGGTTTGTATAGCATGGTGTCAGTGTAGTGACTTGGCTGCTGTTGCCAGGATATGTAAAGCAATAAAGTTAGTGATGTATTGTTTATTGTGTGCAGATCCTAAGGGGTTTTCCCTGTTTCTTGCTCTTCATTTCTACCATCCTATCTCTTTGAGTGCATAAATGTGATGTGTGTGCATGTATACACAGACACGCTCCTGAACGGCAGAGTTTGTCTGTCTCACACATATGGTTTGGCACAGATCCTTCCTGACATCTGCACCTGACTGCTGCAGCACTTCTGTGCTGCTCCTTTTTTTAAGACAAAAGCCAGGAGGGAGTGATGAGGAATGCACAGAGCTGACAGCAGAAGATTGTCTGCTTTAACAGAATGGACTCGGAGGCAGAAGATGGTTACTAGCAGGGCAAACAAATTCTTTCTTTCCTCTCTTTTCTCCAGAGAGGTTATTAACAGTCAGATCGCATACAGCATAGATTCCCATTAACTATTTTAGAGAAAAAGAGGACAATGAAAACAATTTTGAAGCCTGAGCATAAAACTCCACAGTATGAAAAGAGAGGTGATTTGCAGGAGAGGGATTTTCAAGGCCTTGAAAGACCAGACACACTCAGGAATGTTCAAATGCAGCAAAGAAATGCAGACTGAAAACAAACTGAAAATCCGAGGATCTTTATCTTCCTGCCAGTCAGCACTACTCAGTATTACAGCCATATCAGTACAACATTTCTCTGTGTTATTCTAACAAAAAGACAGGACATGTCCACTTGATGAGCAAAGGAAAAATCTCATTAAAAGCTCCTCTGTGTTCTGGCAAGGCATACTACATTATCCACTCATGCGTATAAAAAAACAATCCACCTGTATAACTAGCAAGTACACTGCATCCCTACCCATTTTTGAGGAACTTCTCCCTGAAAATAAGGCAGAATTTATTCATCTTCGTATTTTCTGGATAGCAAATTTATTTAAATTTATTGTTTTTCCTTTGAGACTCTTGGCTGTGTTGCAGCTCCTAAACTAGCTTCTAGAATGCCTGTTGTTAAGACAGGTGGATCCTATTTACTGATATCCTTAATTACAAAAGTGTATCGCAGAGATCCTTTGTCTTACTTAAATAAATGAAGAAGCAGTGTTATTACTGTCCCACAACAACGATTTTACTGTGGCTTTCAGATAACTGCCTTCATCAAATGAGGCTATATCATAATCATAAAAATTGAATTTTTTTAAAAGAGGAACCAGACCATGTAGTAATTTTCTATTAGTATACATGCACTCGGGTACGAGAATTCAACTCATAAAATTTCTGCATGTTTACCTCTAGCCAGAACATCATACTTACAAGGTGGACTGATCACTCACCTGTATCACTGTGGTTTCTTTTATCCTTGTGACTCTTTTTTTGTCCGAGTTTCTCAGTCAGTTACAGAAAATCACAGATTTTAGTATGAGCCAGGAAAATTTCAGATATGTTTGCTTTAGGTATTTCTCATTTCTAGAGTGTCAATGGATTTGACTTTCAGTAGTGAAAATGTCACTCCAGTGCCTTTACCCTAGTGTTTTGTATTCTATTGGCGTTTTAAATTGAGAAAAAAAAAATGTTTTATTCAAGTTTATTTTATCACAAACAACCTTCTAGTCTAATGCTCCAGACTAGAGCAGCATTCTAGTGTTCATGTTCTCATTTGGAAGAGAGGATTGAGAAAACTTCTATCAGAAAAGACAGAGAAATGAAGGGATCAGGAAACTGACAAAGTGCTGAGAATACAGAAAGGGTGGCAAATCAGTGGCATCTTGCATGAAACTAGAACAAAGAGCCTAGAGCAAAAACAGTGAGATAAAGGACACTGGAAAGGCATCTCCAGTCTTGCCATCAGTGTTACATGGCAGAAGAATTTTAAATCTACTTTTAGTCTGTGGGCCTACAGGTTAGTTCTGAATACTTGAAATGATGAGACCACCATGACCATCTTCTTCACCAGTGTTCAAACTTTCAAAACGTTTGACATTTTAGCACTAGTTTTACTTGTTGTGTTTATGATAATCATCTTAACACTCTTCTCCTTCTGTGTCCTTAACTGAGAACACTGTCCTAAGGCCTGAATCTTATATAAATATAGCCTCCAGAGAACAATATGCATAAATCACTGTTATCTGTAACTGTCCTCTACATCCACTGAAATGAAGAAAATTCCTTGTTCAGCTCTACAGCATAAGATTTAATTGAAACTATGAAGGGAAATTCTGCCCACAGAGTGTAATTGCAATATGGATATTTGAATCATTAGCATATATCAATATAATTGAAAATGGAGGGTTAAACGTGTTTCTAATAGCAGGCTAAATGTAAATAGGATGCAGAAAGCAAGGATCTGAAATGAACAAGGAGACACAGTTGTCAACTACAGTAAGGAGAAGAGTGTAGAGAGATTCCAGTAACAAGGTTGGTAGCCATATTCGTTTAAATGACTGTTGCCTACAGGGGAAGGAGAATAGGTGCTTAAAAGTTTTTGTAGTTGATATTGAGGTTTTTCTTGCTCATTTGTTATTTGATCAGGAGGACCTCTGAGTCAGTCATATATCTGAGTATTGAACAAGGTTTTCATGTGTACATAGGTCAACAATCTTCCAATGACTATCTGTAGATCAAAAATAGCTTGAGCTGACACCTCAGTACATAATATTCAGAAACAATCACCAAACTAAATCTTCTTCTCCCATTAAATAAAGATCAGTGATCTGTGTATATATCAGCTGTATTTTAGCTTTAGGCATAAAAAGAAATTACTTTTACAGTACTTGTACTTATGGAATTGATATGAGGAAATGGCAAGAAACTCAGCTGTGACATGATTTTCAGAAATTCTGCAAGCTTATAATGGATTCAACACCTTTTATGGCCAGCGGCCTTCTGGATATGAAATACTGTAAGAGAAAACAGTTCTCTCACAGATTGATTTTTTTGAAAAAAAAAAAATTATGCCCTGAGGACCCTGAATAATCACCAAGCAAATATTTTATTTCATGTATTAATCCCTGCCTACTGGCTTCTTAGAATTTTGTATCAACCATTTTGTACTATTTGCAACTTACACAACAGCAACCTGGTTTGGATTTTATTCTTCCTAAAAGTTTGAGCTAACTGAAAAATGTCACAACTAAGGAGCATGTGTCTTAGAGTAACTTAAAATTACACTGACACCTTCTGCCTCAAATCCTTCAATTTGTTATTCCACAAATAATTTCAGGAGCCAGTAATGTCAAGGAAGATTAAATAGTTAGATTTCTGAGAATGAATTTAAGATCTCAAAGAAGCAAGGTGCCTACACACCACTTTTATAATTATACTTTTGGTTGAGCACCCATACAAGCAAACCACAGTCTTCATTTCTATATCAAGTGTACAGTATTGTATCTCTGCAGTATATCTACTCCTTTTTTAAATTTTCTTACTGCAGTTAGTTCTGCACCATTTGAACTTGGACTTTGTTAAGAACAACATTTGGGACCTGGCCAGATCTCTAAAACAACCTAACAGAAATAGATGGTGCTATAGTTTAGTTTAAATACATATAATGCTTCTTCTTACACTTTAATATATGCATGAATAATTATTTTTGTGGTTTAACTTATTACATATATGTATCATAAAAGAGATGACAGTGACAATGGCATTTCCAGTGATACAATAGTATTTCTAATTGTTTCTGATATAATATGCAATTTTAAAATGCTTAATGATTGTCAAAATAAGCTTAAAGGTCTGAACTCTTCAGAAGGAGGGGAAGGTTTTTTGAAAAGTAGGCACCAAAGAGAAAGCAAAGAAGGACACCTCCAAAATTCCAACTTCTAATTTGATTTTCAATTCTGATTTTTTAAAAGTGTTTCTTTTCATTATTCATTTCTGCAGGCTCCTGAGGTTGCTTTTCAAATTCTAAGAAAGCAGTGCTGGAATTCAAAAAAGACTATACAGCATCTAAAAATAATAAGAAGCAATCAGTTTTACAATAATTCCAATAATTAAGTAATGAGCTTTGCCAACCTCAATTTAAAGGAGATTAGTTATGAATTATGGTTTTTTTCCCCCATGGTCCTATCAAAATAAGCTCCATGTTTCTTTAAGTGAATCGTGCTGATAATACATATACCTGTCATGCCATTCCCTTTGAGTGCTTGGGGAAATAAAAATTCATAGCAATTGATTGCCCTGTGTAGCCAAGGCTCCAGGTGCCCTTTCAAATATTCATAAAGATCTTAAAGGGGTCCCTGTGGATCCCATTTGTCTGCTGGATATTTATATATCACTCCAGTCTTCAGGAAAATTGGCAAACAAAAGTCACTTTTGCAGCTAGGTATTATTGACTCTTTCTACCTTGTAGATTTTTGTATTCTCATGCTGTGTACTGTGAGTGAAAAATGGAACAAGATGAAGAAATGTTTATGAATATCACAGACCAAGGGTTAAGAGTTCTTCATTAAATTTGGGGGCTTGAAATCTCTAACTGATCATAAATTGATGAAATAAAAAGACATAAATGTTAATATTGGAGTCAAATGGAGCAAAAGCTGAGATAAAAATAAAGGACAAAAATGTCACATTTGCACTCAAATTCAGACCACTAAATTCAGAACTGCATGCCTTCTGAGCATTCAAAACTTCACACTGAAATCAGTGTAAAAATTGAGTACAAATGTAAAGCATTTTTTAAGTTTGACCCTCTTCTAGAAAATATGTCCATGGTAATAAGTGTGTGAAACATATCTGAATCAACCGGCAATTTCAGGGATCTTCCTTTCCTCCCACTCTCCCCAGTAAGTTATCCATTTTCAGATTCTGAAGAAAGTTGAGAATAACTTTTAATTACTTCTGTAAATGCTTTGTCTTACCTGTTTTGTTCAAAAGCTCAGGTAGCAGAAGCTGCTCATCCAATCCCATAGAAACATCCATACCAGTTTGCAGTAAGAAATTCTGACCACACAATTCAGGAGTTAGCAGAGAGTTTCTATCTTTCAAACGTAATGAGATTTTCAGCTTGTATTTACTTCTCTGCTTTATAGAATATTCCCAAACTATGTTTAAAAAAATGTTCTGAGTGGAAACTCAGAGTGCTCCCCAAACTCCTCAATCCTCATCCTGCTCTACAGCAGCTGCAATTAACTCGAACAGGCCATCACTGTTGACACTGCTCCCATATCCTTGCTCCAGCAGAGCATGACAACAGGAGAGCAACAGAGAGCCAGAACCTGGTCAGGAAATGACTGTGTCTGTCGTTTCCATTCTCCTGCTTCAGTAATGACTGCAGCTCAGAGTCCAGGAGTTAATTAGAAATGTAGAAGCTCTGGTATCACCTATGAAGTAACAGCATAAGCTAAGCTAATGTCCATGATACAGAACACTAGTGAAAGGCAATTATGTGTCATGACACCTGTCACAAATTTGTGCCATCTACAGCTATGAGTAGAAACATAAAATTTTAAGTACATCACCATCAGTATACATTAGGACAGACATCAGAAGATTTATTCTGAGACATTAATTCATCCAATGAATTCTGCAGCCTTTTGCCAAGTGATTTTTCATAATCTTCAAAAATACACTGACAAAAATGATTTATGAAACAAAAAAATGTCAATAGAAGAAGGGAAGGGAAGGGAAGGGAAGGGAAGGGAAGGGAAGGGAAGGGAAGGGAAGGGAAGGGAAGGGAAGGGAAGGGAAGGGATTTAGTTTTAGTTGAAGTGATCAGAAGAGAAAAAAACCAAACCAACAGTGCATATGCCACTAAGTTCTGTGATATTGTACAAATAGATGTAATGACACAAACAGTATGTAAAGTGGCACTTATTTTCCCCTTAAAAAGCAGGTGTTTGCTTGTGAAGTATCTTTCCCAGTTGTTACCAGGATGCAAACCAGCAGGAAGTGAACGTTCACCATGGGTGGTTTTCTCTTGGTGGATTGTATGAATTCACAATTCAGGCAGTCAGTTGTCTCTCACATACTTAAAGAAACTCACAGGAAAAAAAATGGAGGAAACAAATGTAACACTATGGGGTTAATTTAAAACCTGGAAAATTGGGAAATAAAGACACAAGTCTCTCTCCATAGTATATGAAAAAGAACAGGAGGCCACCATATGGGCTGCAAAACATTTTGTAGAATGATATAATTAAAATAAATTAAAGTGTCTCCTCTGAGCTCTATTGCTTTATGTGAATTTTGCCAGACAGTCCATATAGCATTTGAAAAGAAACTTAAGACAAAAGGCCAACAATAATCATGAGTCATTATCTATTTATGTGTTGGGTATGCTAATATCCCCATCTGTTACCTCAGTGGGCAAAATCCATTTGCTGAAACCAAGGAAGACTCTATTTCTTACTGTTAAGACTATCAAATATGAATGAAGAGAAAGTGGAAAAGCTTGTCCTGAATATACTGGATAACATCAAGAGTTTGGAAATTCTCTTACAAGTAGTACCTGTAGTACTGAAATTTTCAGTAAGTATTCTGGGATACATATTACAGGAATCAGGCGTTAGTCTTTATGGTCCAGTTCACAATCCAATGTGAAGTCAAATGGAACAATGTCTCTTCTTAATGCAAATTTTAGAGGTATTGTCTCTCTTGGTTTCAACACAGTGTCAATGATTCTTTGCAACTTATTCACCTACAAAATAATGGTTTTTCTAAGTGTGATGGAAAGGGATTTGATAACTGGCAAAAAAAGAAGAGAAAATAATCTTCACATTTGATTTTTCCAGACAGAAGAAAACTCCAGTCTTTTGCGTTTTAGGCCATAGCTCCCCATATCTTTTATTTCTCACTTTTTATTTTGCAGAAATAAAAATACTTATAATGAAACATTTATTAGGTGGTGAGCTGATCTTTTCTGGCTCTCAGATGCCCACCAAGTAACTCTACTACTCCTTCTTTACAGGACAGGGGTAAAAATGCTATGTAAAGCTCACGGGTTGAGATAAGGATAGGGAGATACCAGCTACTGTCATGGCAAAACAGTCTTGCCTTGGAGAAAACTCAGTGAAACACTAGAACAGGTTGCTCTGGGAGGTGGTGGGTGCCCCATTCCTGGAAACAACCAAGGTAAGGCTGAACAGGTCTGACCAACCTGATCTAGTTGAATATGTCCATGTTAATTTTAGGGGTCCCTTCCAACACAAATAATTTTATGATTATAAGATTAACGTAATTAATTAACAATTTTAAAAGGTATGATAATAAGAATTAAGATAAAAATCTAAAACCAGCTTCTCCCTCTCTTTACTTTTTTCCAGGCTCAAATTCTCTCCAAGATTTCCTACCTCTTCTCCCAGAACAATGCAGGGGGATGGGAAACAGGGACTATGGTCAGTTTATAATGTTTTCTCAGCCACTTCTTTCTCCTCCTAGTCTTCCCCTTCTGCAGTGTAGGGTCCCAGCCAAAGGAGATAGTTTTTCACAAACTTCTCCTATGTGAGTACCCTTTTAGCGGTACAGCCCTTCAGGAACAGTCTGCTCCAGACCTCTCACAGGATCACAGGTCCTGCCAGAAAACCTTCTCCAGCATGGGCTCCTCATCACAGGGCTGCACTTCCTGCCAGGACCCTGCTCCATCACTGGCTTCCTCAGGCTGCTCCAGTGTGGGGTTCTCCCTGGACTGCAGGTGGATATATGCTGCAGCATGGATCTCCATGGGCTGCAGGGGCACAGCTGCCTCACCATGGGCTGCCCCATGGGCTGCAGGGGAATCTCTGCTCTATGCCTGAAGCAGCTGTTCCACCTCCTTCTTCACCGATCTTGTCTGCAGGGCTGTTTGTCTCACATACTCTCCTCTCTCCCATTTGCTGTTCCACAGCAGTTTTTAACACTTCTTGTATATGTTATTACAGTGGCACTACACCCATCACTGAATTGCTCAGCTCTGGCTAGTGTGGGTTTGTCTTGGAGCTTGAGCCAGCATGAGGGCAGCTCCTGGTGCCTTCTCACAGAAGCCACCCCTGCAGCCTTCTGCTGTTGAAACCTTGCCACACAAACACAAACAGTTAATGTAGCACGACTTTATGACACTTATTACCTGGAGGGAAACAGAATTTTCATTTGAGTTAAAGTATTCATTTTAAAAAATCTAACAGTGATTCTTGTGCCTCTCTGCTCTTCAGTGGTGTGTCCTCACCTTCAGTCCTGTGTGCAGTTTTGGCCTCCACAATATAAGATAGACATTAAACTATTAGAGAGTTTCCAAAGGAGGGCAACAAATAACGTGAAGGGCTTTGAGGGGAAGCTGTATGAGAATGACTTAACTTGGTCTGATCAGCCTGGAGTAGAGGAGACTGAAGGGAGACCTCACTAAAGCTGCCTCACAAGGGGAAGAGGAGAGGCAGACACTGATCTTTTCTCCATAGTGCCCAGAGACAAGACTCAAGGGATGGCCTGAAGTGTCAGGGGAGGTTTACTTTGGTTATTAGGCAAAGACTCTTCTCCAAGAGGGTGGCTGGGCACTGGAACAGGCTCCCCAGGCAGTTGGTCACACCAAGCCTGACAGAGTTCAAGAAGTGTTTGAACAATGCTCTCAGGTGCATGGTGTGACTCTTGGGGATGGTGTTGTGCAGGGCCAGGAATTGGACTCAATAGTGCCTTCCAATTCGTCATTTTCTGAGATTCTGTGATTCTGAATGTCAGACAGCAAGTACATGTGTAAATACACTCCACATTGAAATATATTCTTATTCCATTTCTAAACTTCTGATTTTCCAAGCTGAGATAATTTTTAGATAAAGTTTTATTCAAATAAATTATAATAGAAAAAAAATATGAAATTTGTTATTCAAATTCCTTTGCTTCTACTGAGAAATTACAGGTTAATCAACATTCTTTGAAATCACGCTTTATTATTGTATGCCAACACATTGCTCTATCCAAAAATGGGAATAAAAATAAAAATTGCCTGTATCTTGTATATATACTTAACAGTGTCAGATTGAGCTAGTCTAACATTATTTTGAAACACTAGGCAAGTAAAAATGAATGTTTAATCAATTAATGTGATTTGTTCTACTTAATTGCACCACTGATGGTCCTCAGTATTTCCTGCTGTGCTGGTACAGATATTTTAGAGATTTTCCATTAAATCAATGAAAGGAATGTAAGGTTATGGTGACTTCATAAGCAGTCTTCTTAGCCCCTTGGCTTGTTGTGACTCATTCTTTTGTGACTATAAAATTTGTTTGTAATGGTGTGCGAAAATCTATTGGTTTGCTAGTCAAGGTGATTTAAAGTATTGCCTAGCAGTAGAATTACCCTCTAGGGAAACAAAGAGGGGGGAAATGGCAAGAAACTCTCTTTTTAAATACTTCCATCAACGAAATTTTGCTTGGTTGCAAGGAGAGTATGAAAAGATGTAAAATTGAATTTGTACATAAAAACCAAAGACAAAGACTAGGTTTATTACTTTGTTCCAGCCACAGTGTTTCAGAGGAAACTTTAAAAGCAACTATTTAAATGAACTGAGAATTAGAAATGTATGCTCAATGCATTTCCAATGCAATCAAAATTAAGTGTACTGTATCTGATGCTCTTCCAGATTTTATGTGCTCAGACACTAATTTTCCAGAAGCAGTGATTGCTACTTCATTCAACACTTAGATTGGACTGTGCTTTGGGGTGGAACTATATATCACCAAAGGTGCAAGAGCATACAGAATGAAGCTGGAATTACAAGTAAAGAAGCCATAGTCTTACACATTATTTAGCGCTGCCCTGAAAAACTGCATGTTGTTCTCTAAATCTGCCACCAAGATACTGTGTTATTGGACAAAAAAATCACCTCAAACTGGTTGCCCGGTAATTGTATGCTTCTGTGTGATAAGAATTCTGAACCCGGGCCCCTAAAAAACATGTGCATTGGGAAGAAAAATGGTCTTGATTGGTCAATTTTGAAAAATATTTCACATTATTTAAATTCGCCCACATTAATGAATAATACTGGTTTCAGTTTCTTTATTGTTTGTCATTTTTTAAATGGTGATGTAATATCAAATACTTGGAAACTGAAAATAAAGTGACTGGTCCATAAAGTACATCAGCATAATTCAGTATCTCCCTATTTCTTGTGGGAAATTCATGGCTAATCTTAGACAGATTGTCTTCATAATTGCTACCCCTGTGTTTATCACATTGAAGCATTTTCCTCCTTGGACAGACAGGCAGACATCTCATTGCCATCACTTGGCAGCAATAATTTCAGTGTGAAGTACCTATTTGTGCCATTGACAAAAACATCTGCTTCCTTTTGCTAAGAAACTGACAGTTGTCCCTCCGTGCTGACCAGGGTACCCTCTGAAGTTTTATTTACAAATTCGGCACCTGGTTACTGACACAAAAGAGCTATATTTACAGCACTCTCATCCGAAATTCCTGATTTGTGACTTTACAATGTCAACACTCCCAGAGAGGATAGTGGCTAAGGTGATCTGTCCTTGTTGCTGTATAATCGAGTGTTTAGAGCCATCTTTCTACAAGTACCCTTTTATCTAACTATCACTTATGTCAACATTAAAATCCTTTGGTAATTTGAGATATGAATGGGAAGAAAACTGCACAGAGATCAGTCCAAGTATACATCTCAATTTTGTAGATTTCATAGTAAGTAGCACAGAAAAGTAGAGTTTTTCTGTTTGGCACTGAGAAGATGAGTCTAATACTCACCACAGTTCTCAGATTTTAATATTAAGATTTTTTTTTACATATGCTTAATTACTAAAAAATCTATTTCTTAATATCTAAATATCAGGATCTTCAGAGCATTTGAAAGAGTTTAAAAAAAGGTCTAGGTTAGTTTTTTTTCTAAAAAAGCTTATCTTCTTGGAGAAGAGAACAACAAGAACATGAGAAACTGAGTATTTGGGAGAAAAAAATTGAAACAGAAATTGTTTCACTTTGTTAGTAGTGAAACCATAAGACATTTCCAAACACATTAACACCTTCGGCATTTTATGTTCTAAATGCTTAAGAAAACAATAAATTGATTTTGTGTTGTATTACTGCTGCTCAGCTGTAGGGGATGGCGTTAAATCTCATTAAAGGTAAAATAAAATCGAAGTAATCTGTTTAAAATGTGGACCACTTAGTTGAAAGGGGGAAGAAAAATAAGTCCTAGAAGGTCATGATGTCAGATACAAATCCTGCACTGGACATTTTACTATAAATTTGTTGTTGATGTAAACAATCTCTTTCCAAAGCTGTTCAGTTGGAAAATTATGTTCAGGTCCAGTGGGACAAAAAAATATGCTTTTTAGTCAACCATTTCAGTGGAGGAAATGGGCAATGCATCCATATTCAGCTCCTGTTATGCTGATTTCTGCACATACTGATCAAAAATGGGACATCTGTTTCTGTATTTGTTCCAATATTGTTCACAGGTAAATGTCCATGGTAATGAATTGCTTTGGAACAACTACCATGCCTTTGAATTTGTACTTCGCAGTTCCATTGATGATATGTTGTTTTAAGATTAAGTCCATCCAGGATGAAATTTTCATTCTTTATTTCATCATAAAACAGAAAAAGCCAATAGGAACTCCAATATAAGGCTCTGGGGTTTTTTAATTGTAAAAAAGACCAAATGACAGATACTTGGAACTTTAGATTCAAAGTATTAACTGTTTTGCTTCCTTGGAGGAAGAATCTCAACTGACCTCCAATGCCTTAAACTAAGAACTGTCATATACAACCTGCCTTGGCACAGTCCCATTTAGTGCCTTACTAATTACCTACATCTAGCCGTGGAAAGGGGTTTTAACCCTTTAAGTGCAGCAGAAATAAGATGCACAGCTACACGGTCGTCTTTCATGACAGGAAGAAAGAGACAAGTTTATTCAGAAACACACTTGGTTTTATAGCATGACTCGCAATTCCAAGAGTAGAGAAAAGGTGATTGGTTCAGAGAGAAGACACCCCATTCCCAGGGCCTGGTCACACACCACAACAGGTGTTCTATCTTGTTATTAATTCCTTTTTGTTTTGACCAAATTATCACCCTGGGAGAAATTCTCCCTAGCCTTGAGCTGGACCAACTTATAGGCTGGGAACAGAGCTGAAAAGCTCCAGCCTGGAATATTTTCAGGCTGTAATTTTCTTACTTTCTCAATATGTGTCCCTACACCTAGATAATGTAATAACTAGTGTCAACTACTGTCAACTAGAAGGACTGCATCAGAATTCAGACTTGTCTTCATACATAATAGATGATCAATGAGAAATTTCGATGAAGTATACTGTACTTTACCTTAGGTAGGAAATGAAAAACAAAGCAAAGATATGGAGGAAGAAACACATCAGGAAAGAACTTATTGTTGTGCTGAATAACAGACAGGAGAAGGTCACTTCCATCCCCTTTTTCTAAACCTGCTAATTAATACTTTAGCATGAGAACTACATATCCACTTAAAGGAAGATCTGTAGGAGGTGAGAAAAATCTACATGAGCCACAAAAATGTCAGAGAACAAAGTGCAAGGATATCATCAGGTTGTTTGATTTTTTTCTGATGGCTATTTCACAAGCTATCTAGCAAAAAAAGAGAGAAAAATATAATTTTACAAAAAAGAAAATGGATAGAAAAAGCTGTTACTTTTGTTCTATATCTCTATGGCCAGTAGTAAATTAATTTTGAATAATAATTCTATGGTAAAGATTTCACTAGATATTTTAATAGCTTCCTAATTATTAAAAAAAAGATTAAATAATAGAGAAGCTGTGGAATTCCCTTTATTTCAGACTTGTTTTTTGGGTTTTGGGGATTTTTTTAAGGAATACCTTGTTTATTTGAAGAAATTAATTATGATCTATTCAGACAAATAAAATAAAGCTTCATTGTTGTGTCTCATTCCTGACACAACGTATTTTCTGAATGCAACCAAGCCAGTTGAGGGAAAATTTTCAAGGGAAGCTGAATCTCCTTCTTGCCCTGAATAGGCTATTAGACCAAAGACCAGAGTCCCTGTTTCAGTAAACCTAAGAATACCTTCTGCAGCTTCTGAAACTCTGTCAAACTTCTCAAAAGTAAAAATCAGAATCTGACTAGTAGCAGACTCTTTTGTTTAATCTGTACTTTAAAGTAAATACCTATAAAACTAATCTTCATGGACGAATATATTCATCCATGATGTTTGATTTGATTATTCAACTCTGTTGTAAGAATAGGACTTGACATAATGCCTAGGAATAAAGTAATTTTTTGCTACTTGGAAATATTTTCAAGAGGACAGTTTAATAAGTTAAGTGAAGCTGTACATCCAAACAAAGCAAAGTAAGTGTTTTACTCACTACTTCACATTGGCAGAAATGTGCTCAACCACTTTCTGTACAACAGGGCCTCAGCACATGTCATGGTTACTCACAAAGACAAACTTCATATCTTCAAATGCCTTCACTTCCTTTTCCTTTGCCCAAGCCTCTGTCATGAAACACAACATCAAGTGATACAGAACATGCCTTTGGTCAGCTCATGCTGGCTGTACTGAAGGTGTACTTCCAGCCTTTGTGACATTGGGACCACCCACCTGATACTGGGACGGAGTGGGAAAAACAAACAAACAGATAAACAAAAGAATGCATTGATGCTGTGCAAGCACTGCTCAGCAAGAGCCAAAACAGCAGTGTGTTATCAATACTGTATTAGTCACAAATAAAAAACACAACACTGCAGCACCATACAGACTGCTATGAAGAAAATCCACTTCACCCCAGACAGATTCAGTAACAAATAATTTTTAAAGCATTTGAACCTTTAAAACTCACAAAGTATATTTGGGATTTCATCAAGATCTAGTATTTTTAAAATTTCTAATTATTTTAAATTTCCACAAACAATCAGAGCAAAATTAACTCCAGGTAAGATATCCAGCTCGTATAAAAAGATACCTCCAGCACATTCTAACCACACTATGGGACTTATTTGTTCCTAAAAGAGTGAGCCCCCAACATTAAACAGTTTCATATTATGTTACACATTATGTGAAAGAGACTTACATGAAATCCAGCAATGAAAAAGTCTCTCATCAAAGAGATTTGTGAGTTATATTTTAAGTATTGACATTCATTACGTGCTTTTTGGGACAGAATAACAAATTAGCAGTGTGACTGTGTTAATGGCCTAGGCTTGCCACTAGTATTGCTGTAGTGTACATTGATGGTTAGATTATAATGCACCCTGTGTGCTTCCATATCCTACTCATGTTGTTTTCTTATTCATGGTCAGAAACATGTGTTTTCTTCATCATTAAAGTGAAAGATTGCCTCTTAACCAGAGAAAAGGGAAATGATGGTTCTGGTGTGTAGTCTAGATTTAATTCCCCTACTAAATATGCAGTAGTTAATGCCCATAATCTCAAATCTATAGAATTAAAAATATAGACAAGAACACAGAAAGAAAACCAGGAGAATCAGAATACTAAATATTCTTTAGTTAAATAAAATATAAATTATTCATTACCATGCATCATATTTCATAATATAGCTTCTTTTCTTTTCTATATTTTCTCTAAATTTAAGCAGCTGTTTTCTTTTTGACAGTGTTAAAGTCAGATCTATGGAAAGGGATGTCTCCTGTTAAATGCTTGTCTTATCACAAGAACACATTTGACAATATATTGTCTGCTGCAATTGTTATAAAGGTCATCTGCTACCACATACATTGAACCCCAGATACCCTGCAGTAGATTGATATTTAGAAGGAAAAAATATAAGCACTGTTATACTCAGAAAACAAAACTAAATCAGTGTAGCAGTGAAAGTCAAAAAACGTGACAAATTCTTATAAGGATAATTTCTGTTGTTTACTACTTTCAGAAGATTCAGATTGCTATAATTTTGCAACAAGTAGATCTGTGAAGTTACCAGAAGTGATTAAGGTTGACTTTTTCAGAAAAAGTGTTGCTAATTACAGTTTTCATCCAGTGCCCAAACTGAAAGTATAATTTTTTTAGTCTAAAAAAAAAGTTACAAAATGGCAATTACTTATTATTTCCTTTTTTCTAGTTCTATCATGTGTCTTCTTGGGTTTTTGTTTGTTTGGTTGGTTTTGGTTTTGCTTTGTTTTTTGTCTTCTGGGTTTTTTTGGTTCTTTTACAATTACTACAATTGTCAGTTCTCTCACTTCAGAACATTCCTATAATTCAGAAAATTATTCTTCACTATAGTGGCAATGATTCTTCTTTGACTGATTTCTTCTCATTTTACTAAATTTTAGTAGGTCAGCAAAGTTTCAGATTTCAGAAATTATGAATCATATAAGCACCATTTATCGTCGTGTTTGAAGACATTGTCTCATCCAGGCAAACATACACCATGAATAGCAACTCCACAACACTGAATTAAGCAGTTCACAAACACAATAAAGACTGGAAACACTTCCTTCAAGATACATTGCATGCATTTTGAAAACCTTTGTTTCTAGACAGTAAGTTTGTTACTCAAAGAGAATATAAATGTGTAAATAGCAAATTATTAAAATTATAATAATATATAAAAACTAAATCTATTTATTTTCAGAAACGTCTTCATCCAAAATACCTCTGCAAAGGAAATAGCTACTGTTAACAAAACATCATAAGAAACATTCTGTACACTCAAGAGTTCCATGACATATCCCTCAGCCTTCTGATACATGGCAATTTGCTTGTCACAATGATTGTTCACAGCTGCAATGTGAGTTTTCTACTTAAAAAAAGTATGATCCTTTCTTTCTCACACTACCCCTCAGTATCTAAATTTGGATCATACGTGAATTTTTCAGTTTTTGCCTTGGAAACAATCCAATTTCTTTATATTTCCCAAACACATATTTACTCTTCATCTGGTGATACATTTACAATATTATTTATGAAAGTATGAAACTTTAAATCTTTTTTTATATTACATTGAATATACTTTTTTTTTCAAACATTTCAATGAAAATATATATTACCAGGGATAGATCAGTGTTAAACTTCATCTACATTTCACAGTCTCCCATCGGTGATGACACTCAGTCATTATGAATCATCTTGCTGGAGGATGCATTTAATAGAAAATCCAAGCAAACAGTAGGTATGAAATAGAAGATAAAAGACCATGGGGAACTATGTAGTTGGGAAACCAAGTGTGCAAAAAAGTAAAGCATCTGGAACTATTAAATCAGATTTACTTTAAAATACAGTAAATTCACTTTGGAATATGAATCCCTCTTTTTACTCTGAGAAATATCATCATTATCTGTAGAGCTCTTGAAGGGAAAAAATGAAAGTTCTCACAAAGAAGGTATACTGGCATAAATACAAGCCAGAACCGATGCCAAGTCTTGCCACATTTTTTTCCTATTTTTTCTTTAATAGTTATTTTTCCACTTTGTTCACATCACAAATCCCATTTTTGGGGTCCCAACTACTTAGATCTGTTATTGTCAATCCAGGAGCCATAAATTGTATTTGGGGAATACACAGACATGTCTATAGTGGACTTTCTTGTCCTTCTTGTCTATGTCTATAGTGGACCTTCTATGCTCCTGCTACTAGGACAGACTACTAGGACAGACTCCCCAGTGACAGGGTACACAAATATTGAGTAACATATGCAGAAAGATCTCAAATGTTTCTCTCTTCCCCTAAATTTCCATAAGTACTGATGGCAATAGCAAATATATGATCCAATATGAAATTCTTTTAAATAACTGCTTTCAAGATCCAATATGTCCAGTTGATTGCAAATGCAATTCTTTATGACCTGCAGACACATGGGTTCATCTCTGCGAAATATATTTCCATATTCTCAAATTTTTAGTTTACTGTTTCTACCAGAATGAAGGACCTGGTCATGCAGAAATGGCTCATCTAACTAGTTCTTGAAGAGTGAGACACAACTGAAGTCATTTGTAGTTTGCAATCCCATGAGGAGGAGGCTGGAAA
This sequence comes from Sturnus vulgaris, assembly GCF_052056855.1. Classification (NCBI taxonomy): domain Eukaryota; kingdom Metazoa; phylum Chordata; class Aves; order Passeriformes; family Sturnidae; genus Sturnus; species Sturnus vulgaris. The sequence continues at coordinate 101,605,205 of NC_142243.1, read as the reverse complement.
GGCTTGTGACTGACTCACAAACGTCACAGATGGTAATCCATTATGCATAGCTCATATATTACCTCTTCACTGCAATCTATTTTGTTAAAATGGAAGCAGTGATAGAACTTGTACCACCAGGGTGTGTTCCCTGGGGAACACCTTAGTTGGTGCATTCCAGAAATGGCTAGCCTGGAGCAACATGGGCACATATCAGAAACCAGGACTGGTGCCTCTAAAATGTAGACTTAATAAGATAAACATAACTGGTTGCAACTGTGTCCAAAGTGAGCTGATATTGCTTTGTTTGCAGTATGTCTAAAGATAAAAACCTCAACTGCCTAAGGCAGATTTAAGAGAATACAAACAAGGAGATAAAGATCTCAGTCAAGCAATATTTCTAGTCTATATTAGAATTCAAAAGAGAGAAATGGAACTGCCCTGAAGGCAGTAAAAAATGAGAACTTTAGATATCAACAGATGTTAGAACATGCAATGGCTTTTCCATGATGCATTCTTTAGCACACGTGAAATACTTCTATTTACAATTCAATTAAAACAGTGGAAAACTGAATATGCCAAAGCATGGGGTAATTACTCTGATGTATCCAAATGTCTTTATTCTGCCCACAATAACATTGAAATCAACACAAATCTAGGAAAAAGTCAGTAAAAACTTAGTTGAGGCTCTTTTTAGTTTAGTAAAACCAAAGTTACAAACTATATCTTTATTTCTCAAGAGTTGACAACAAGCATTTGCAGCCTACCATTCCACGTCTAAAGCAAAAGTGATAGAGCCTAATAATAACCTGGGATGAGATGGTAACAGGTAACAAAGGGATGTGTGATATGTGAATAACAAGGATTACTGGAATTAAGATTTGCTGTACAACTAGAATTCAGATTTTGTTTTGAGAGATAGTGTAACAACACCTGTATGCGTAACCAGCGCAGAAGTAGAAGTTATTTGGAAGTGATAAAGTAAATTCCTACAAATGAAAAAGTAATACAGGTAGCCTTTGGCTTAGATACGACATAGGATGATAACTATTTTAGGATTTTAAAAGTGAGAAATAGAGATACTCCCTGAATATAATTCAGGTGGCAGGAAGAACACTATACTACATCATTAATACAACACCAGGAAAGATAGCTTAAATTAGAAGGTAACTTCCACTTCTCTGCACTCTTGTAATTAATCTTTTGTCAATCAGAGAGCAAAACCCATTAAAATGCTGCAAATCTGGGAGATGGTAAATATCTCCTCATTTTTTATTTTCTCCCTAACCCAGGTAACAAAGAATTCAGTAGCAGAGATGAAAATAAAACCTGGATGATCAAATAAAAACTAGTTATGAGACTCCAGAGCTATGTCATGAGCTGTCTAGGAAAACAGATTTGCAATATGCCCTTTAAAGAAAAAAGGAAAAGGAAGAAAAAGGATAAAGGTAAGAAATCTTAATTCCTGAGGTTTTTATTGGTTTGCTATTTTTTTTAGAGCTTTTATATATTTGCTGCTGAGAGAGGAATTAGCCAAAAATGCAAATGAGGAAAAAGACTAAAGGTTTGGTAGCAGAAAGAGAGTGGGGGAAAAGGCTGAATGTTACAAGGGGCTGACCCGAGGTAGGAAAAAAGAGAAGCTTCATAGATCTGAAGCAACTCATGAGATTCAAAAGTTATCTGTCACTGAAAAGGGCTTCCAGGATTAAAACCCCCAGGATCAGATCAATTCAGTGGTCATCAGAAAGTGTTCTTTATACAGCATTTTAGCAGATTTTTTTTCTTTAGGATACTAAGCTACAAATGGGCCTTCAGTCTCACTAGTTTTTGAGGAAAATCTGCATTGCTCCTGAAAAAGGAAGAAGGTGAAGCTCTTAAAACTGAGATCCTCACAGTAAAAAGATTTTTGCATACACTAAATGACATTCACTTGGATCTCAATGGCATTTATATGAGATATAAATATAGTAAAAGGTTGGAGGGAATATGATTGCTTCATGTAGATCTTGCAAAGAAAAAAAGTCTTCATGGCTAAATATGTCATGTTCTGTGCGGACAATTCCTTTCTGCTGACCTGTATTCTGAAAAAATAAAAGTAGCAATATTTACATTTTCCATTATAATTTCTATTGCAATATAAATGACAGCATCCCTTAAGTATGTTACACTGCTTATTCCACTATAGAAATAGACCCTGAACCCAAATACTGAAGAAAATTTCAAAACTTCATGCCAGGATGATATAATGTCAGTTTTTGCAGTATAGTGCTTTTTTAAAGCAAAATTTTTTTTTCCTGTAAAAATATTACACATGGATCTTCTCAACTTCTTCCCTGAAAAAAAAATCAGTTACAGAAGCCTTATTCATCTATGAGATTTTTTGTATTTCTCTGTAGCTAAGAGGTTACGTCATCCTGATGTTATTTAATTAATGATTATTTTATCATGACAGGTGTTACTCCTTATTTCTCAGATGGAAACAGAAACACTCAGCCAAGATTTCAACTCTGAAACACCAGCTGGCCAAACTGGGTAACATTACTCCAGGTTTTTTAGAGAAGCATCAAGTAGACCTGATAAACATTGAGTCAATACAACCTATTTCCCCACTGGTCAGAACTGACTGGGGTGATGTATTTTCTGTACAAAAATGGTCTGATACAGAAATTCTGGTACATCCATGGCATTTAATCTACAGGTTCATAATTTAATATTTCTTGTTGATGCTATGAGTTCTATGTTTAAGAAGTGAACAGCCTCTGTAGCTAAAATCAACGGATTTTACTGTGTAACAGGTAAACCACAAAAGGAGGAAAAAGGACCTGCTGATTAGTTTAGAAAATGATAGAAACACTGAGCTGGGGTGTGTTGTCATAGGAACAGCAAGAGACCTAAATCTCAGTCTGTGGTTCTGAGGGGGTAAAATACGAATCTTTATTTTATGCTAACACTAAGAGTAATAGCTAAAAATGGTTAAAAAGAATGTAGAGTTCAAAATTAAGACCTGAGTTAAGAATTGCCAGAACTGATGTGGATAGAGTTCTTAAAGTCATATGTTTCTAAAACATTTCCAACTGTAGCCTCAAATCCTATTTTGCACACTTCCTATTTTTCTTCTATCATTCGATGCTAGGAGCATCAAAGTGTAGATGCAATCAGTTGTGCATTCAGTTCTGGGTTTTGAAGGTGATTTTTCTGCAGCCATCAACAATGGTTCAGCCTACCCCACGGCCTTCTGCACAGCCCTTTGTCCCTGCTCTGTCTCTGGCATTTTCCCTCACACAGCACATTTGCTTACCTTCTCCTACAGCCCCATCCAAACCCCCCAGTCTTCTCGGCTTTAGGTCTGGTCAGCCTTGTACTGTTTTATACCACACTTCACCATTTATGCTCACTTACTTCCTGACTCTTTTCCGTGTGATTTTTTTCTCCCTTTTGCTCCCAGATCTGTCCATTACTCCTTTATCACCTGCTCCTATCACATCTATCTTCTTATTCTTCGTGCTCTCCAGCTCCCAACAGCAGATGTTGGTAATGAAGACAGAGCCTTTTCAGCTCCTTTCCTCCCCAGCTTAGATGTTAATAGGTTAGAGGAAGAATCAGAAGGAAAAGTCAGGAACAAAAAGGCCCGGAAATACCATGCAAGTCTTCCACAGTTCTATCAGCACTTACAAAATTATATTTTCTTGTAATTTAGGTAAGTTATAAAAAGATCTCTGTATAGGTAGCAAATAAATTTTGTATTTTTTATAACGTGACTAAAGCTGGGTAAATCACATTATTGCTAATGAAACACTATTTAATTTTGAGTTGAAAAAACCTTTCAAATGTAAATGTAAATTTTAAATGTGAACTTCTTTTTTGGAACTTTGATATGAGAACAATTTTCTCTTAACCTGCTCCTCGGAAATGTCAATTATTTTAATCTGAACTATTCCTTGAAATGTTCTGCATTTAGAAATGTCTTCTTGAAAATGTCTGCTTGAATTGATTAAACTGTAACAAAACTGTAAGGAACTGAAAACAGATATTCATAGAAAGTATCAGAAAAATTCAGATATAGACTTTAAACAATTCATATACACCTCAATATATTAGAAATGGTCATATAATCAAGAAATATCTACCTGGGAGTTACTTTCCTGTTATATTAGTTAGAAATATGATCAACAGCAAATAATAAACTTTGCCCAAATTTTTTGTAGGTTAAGAATTTATTAAAATTGAGAGTTTTCCATCAGTCAAGAGGGAAAAAAAAAAGAACTCTGTGGCACTTTAACGTTGTCTATATAAACATTTCAGGAAGGCAGTGCAACATCTGAGAATTTATTAAGAATGAAAAAGGTAGACTGCAAAGGTATATTTCAAATCTGAGCAAAGTTCGTCAATGAACTAAACTGACTGCCTCTTACACTGACAACAAAACTAGAAAATGCTTGCATTGACATCAGTTGAGATGGTAAAGTATTACAAAATCTCTGGAGCTACACAGATGCCTTGTCATCTCTGCTATTCAATATTGGTAATTTTCCTATTGATTCTTTCTTTGGGATTACTACTGCATGTCTGACCATGACTTTATTGGGTTCCTGCCCCTGGCTCCTGCTCAGCCCTAGACTTTCATGTGTCTGGGAAGACTAAAACAGGCTATGCTTAAATGGTTTGGAAGGGCAGGTAAGTCCCTGCTTCTACTGAGGGCCAGAGAACTTCCTCTTGATGCCTCAGAGATTTAGAGTTGTCTGCTTCTGAGTGCAGCCTCCAGGGTAGGAAATTCAATGCCCTAAGCAGAGTTACCAGACAATCCCATGCTCATTCCACCCCTCCTCACTAGAAGTGGAGCACTAATTGATGTCCCACATGCTGGAAGTAGCCAGGCTATTACCAAAAGTGCTGAAATTTTTCAGCAGCTTTTGGAAAGATTGGAAGTGATAAAGAAAAGTCACGTAGAAATGTGGTCATTCGGAAGGTAACACGTCTCACTTCAAACTACATAAATTATCACCAACACATGCACCTCTAATATGGTTCATTTAGCTAATGAAATGCTTTGGCAGCTAGTCATAGATTTGCAAGACAGAACATACTAAGAGAATATATATTATGAAATAATGGGGCATTTTAGCACATAACAGATCAACTGCACATTGCATTTAATCCACAGGGGTTTCTTTTTACTATAATCTTATTGAATGGAAGAGGGTTCTATAAATATCTAAATGTCATTACTGCTAATTCTTTTATTGACAACCATTTTGCTAAGAAACACCACAGGTATTTCTAAACTAATTTACAAAATAGCGAATGCCAGAGACACCATGTGGCATTCATAATGTACTGTTATGAAAGCAGAACAAATTTGATTTCTTTAGTAGATGAAAAGCTGGCAGTGATAAGCAACTTTTGAAAACAAGAACCTAAAAATTGCTAGTTTAAGTCATGAAAGATTTAAGGAAATATAGCTGTTATAAAATTTAGCCTTTTTGTTGCCAAAAACCATTAAACTAAAAATAGATGCAATCACGTGGAATACTTTCTAAACCCCTGCTTTCTAAACCCTCACTGTACCTGTGAAAATGAGCACAGGAAGAGAGAGGGTTCTCCAGGAATCGGAAGTAGGATTAAATCAGAGTTATTCCATGAGAGCATTGTAGTTGGCCTTCATATGAGGTATGAGTTGCTGTCTGCTTCTCTGAACCTCTGCAGCAGTTCAGCTTCCCTTTTAAAGTTTTACACCCTTTTGGATGGTGCTTACCAGATTTCAGAGTTCTGGAATGAGGAGTTGTGTTGACAGGCTAATGTAAAGCCTTCAGGTAGTCAGTGGAGACAGTGGTTCTTGGGAGTGGGGTTATGGATCAAAAACTTAATATAGATGTTGTAAATCTCCCTGTGGATGCAACTACAATTGCTCTGACCTGTGCCATTATCCTATATTTAATTGTATCTGTCACCAACAAGTCTCAACAACCTTTAAAGGAAGATCAATGCTGATTTCTGAAGAGTTTTATACTTAAGAATGAATTTCAGTATGAATTTATATTTTATATTTATATTATTTCTCTCAGTGCAGAAATTGAGGGTGCAGAGCCATGTAGCCAAGAAAGCATAATAAATATAATCTGCCTGTAAAACTGCTATCATTTTTTTATTATATGCAAAATAGTTGAAATAACTTTTCAGTAAGATATTTTGCCATCTAAGTACAGGTTAGCTATTTTGAAACTGTTGTTTCTGTGTTGAATCTGTGTTGCTTTGTAATGAGATGCACAATCTCATGAGGCCTGTCTTTTTATCATCCAAACTCACCATATAGGAACTCAAAAGATCTTGGATGAACTACAGGTTATACCTAGTGAAATTTGCAGGGCATATTTTTATTAAAGTTCAAATTTTCCAAGTGAAGTCTACATTAATTTTTTCCTTGTTTGAAGTCTAAATCCTTGCAGGAATAGAAGAGCTAAGAAAACATACTCAGTCTTCTGAGTCCAGGACAGATTAGAAATTTAATTTTATCTATAAATTGGGAAAAAAAAAAAAAAAAAAAGGTAAACCAATGTTTAAAAAAAAAAAAACGAACCAAGGGTAAATGTATTTTGTTCACAGAGGTTACAATTCAGCAATTCAGTGGAACTGTTCAAATGAATGAAGGACAATAATTAAATACAAACAAAAAAGAAAAACACAGGCCAATCTGTGATTTAAGAACACACCAGTGCCACTGTTCCCCATTAAAGTAGTTGTTACTAGGAAAAGATTCTGGACACTGTATCTCCAGAATTACAACATTTATGTTGTAGTACATACAGTGGTATAAACCCAGCTTCTGGGGGAAAAATACTTCAGGTGTCACACACTGAATTATCCCTTCCAGTTAAGATGCAATATTAAAAATCACATCGATTGTTCTCATACTCAATGTATGACATTTTTTAAAAATTTTGTTTTAGTTTGTTTTGCTCCAGAGAGAGCAAACTTTGGTACTATTTATGCAAAGATCCAGCTTTGACTACCTTTAAGATCCTTGCATTCGCAAGTGGAATAAATAGATAGCTCTCTCTGTAGGTTGCTGAGAAGAGAAAATGAAATCTAAAACCACATTTAGATTTCAAAATACTTTGAAATTTAAGGAACTGGCTACCAGTTTAAAATATTTTGTCTCATGCAGTTTTGTGGACTGAATAGAGCTGTACCCCTGATCCCTGTTAATACCATGAAAGAAAATGAAAAGTGAGAGTGGTCCAGACTTTCAAACAAATCCTGCAATATTTGCAATGCAACTATTTAAATTCTATTGATTCTTATACCAAGTAGTAATAATATGATTTTGAAGTCGCATTTAAAATTTCAAAGGTGAAAAAAGATCAGAGAAACTGTTTTTCCTCCAGAAATGGATGCATTTCTGATTTAGCATGGGTTCCAGGAAGTGGAAGAAAAGGTCTAAGGAGCCCTATTAATATACTAGCAGAAATTTATGAAGGACAGAGTGACAATATGGAAATGGAGGATTTTTGGATGCCAGACACAAAGCTTGAAAATCTGTTCTGTGCCAGAAGCTGATCAAGAGATTGTATGTGAGCAAAAATATATTAAAGATAATTCTGCACATAAAGAGCTGTGTGAAAATCACTTCAGAAAAATAAAATGCATCTGTTTGTTGGTATAGAGGGAGACTTTGTACCAATATTCCTCATAGCGTCTTCTCTATCTCATTCTTTAGTTAGTGTTCCACTATTTTAGGTCTGTACTGACATAGCTGTCTCCCAGTTCTAAGAAATTTAAAATGACTGGTTTTACCCTGTAAGATATAAGATACATTCCTGTTGTACTTTTGACTTTGTTGTTAACTCAAGTCAACAAAAGGTAACCAAATTTTGTCTGCCTTGGTGAACTATACTTCTTAAGGACTTTCTTATGTACTCGATCATTTGTTTTAGAAGGCTGATGTCAAAAGATTGTTTTGGTTTTCTTGGGTTTTTTTTGTCATAACAATATGGTTCTGTCTTCATAAATCAAAAAATACTTTGTTTATTTTGTGGGATTTTGAAATCAGTTAGAGGGAAAATAAAATAAGATCTTAGGAAGCCAACACACCTGCTTCATACTTTTAAAATATCAAGCAGGTTTTGCAAAATTCTTAGTAAATTTGAGTTCTATTTTGTACATAGAAACATCAAAGAAATGTAACAGTGGAATCACTTATGTGGCTATGGCCTTGAGCATCCTAATTCACCTTTGAAGTTAGACAAGTTTGGACTAGATGATCCATAACACCTCTTTTCCCTCTTTGAACTCTTCCTATGAATAGAAGCAGCAAAGAATATAAGCAGAGATGGAAGACAACTTTCAAATTTGCAACATCTGAAGCCATTTTAATCTCAAAGTTTCATTTTTATTGCACAGGTGACTTAATAGAGAAAGGTTACTTTTTTCAGATGGCACAAAATACTTGGTATTATTATTTTACACGTATGTGGGAATAGGTTTAGGGGTGATTAGGATGGTGTTAGTTTGACAGCTGGACTAGATGACTTTGAAGGTATCTTCCAACTTTGATGATTCTGTGATATTTAAAAGAAAATTAGAGTTTTTAAAGTGGGTAACACAGATCCCAAGTGCAATAGGCTCTAAAGCTTTCACTTATCTCCTTACAGGGAGTAGTGTTCAATTGTAAGGAATTTCTGTAATCTTGCAGGGAGAACATATACCCCAAAACCCAAGTGAAATTATGTATTTCACTGAGGTATATATTGTCCTTACACCTCATCTTAAAGCTAAAGACAAGCCCAAAGTAAATTCATTAAGATATATTTAATTGAAATGAGAATTTAATGCAAAAATTCTAGGCTTCTGAGATTAGAGTTAGAGAGTTTGGAGGCGGCAGGGACGTTTGCTTTATTTTAAATACCTAAGAAATCTTCATCTATCTCATGATTCCACACAGACACAAACATATTTACAGCTGTAGAAAACTCACTTGCAAGTGAAGTTTGTTCAATAGTATCACATGCAATCTATGTTATTCCAAAAAAGCAAAATATTTTCCCTCTTAACACAGGGTGACATGACCTACATTCTCCCAAGACATTACTCTTTCTGATGCTGAGCACCTCAGAATAGCCACAAGCCTTAAGTAGAGCAGTGATACCTCATTTTTGTGCACAAATTTGTATGTGTCTCATCTCCTTTCGACTTTGTATACTTCAAACCTTACTTTGTACATTTTAAACCACTTCTAGCTTTTCTTGATTAGCATTGATTAGAAAGGAGCACTACCTCCTGTGTGACTAATGCTTAATTTAGAAATCTTAAACTAGTTGGGCATGCTCACCCTCTGGAAGCTTTCAAAGGCATTCATGTCTATTAACTACTTAGGATATTTCAGCATTATTTTGGATATAATACCTAAGTTCACTGGATCCTTTAAATTCACTATGATATATCTTTACTTGAGGCATGTAAACTAGATTTGCAATATAAATGCCTGAATTATATTTTTAAAAAGCTCCTCTTGTTCCATTTGGCATACAGGTGATAAAGAGAGATTAGCTCTGTAAGCCTGTTTCCTTTAAGTTTGGCGCTGGGATTGTTCCTTCATTACCCTAAGAGTGTTTGTAATCATGATCTCAGATTAATGAGAAATAACCAGTGCCACCTCATAGATTGTCAGTGGTAGGGCCAGAGTGTGGGATTCCTTCTATTCTAAAAATGCAAGGTCTCAAAAATCAATGAGAAAAAGTTTCAGCTATACTTTCTGAGACAGAGACTTGCTCAATACAGTAATCAATGTCTGTAAACATATGTGCAGCTCCAAACAACTGCAAGCAAACCTTCCCTGAAAAATTAAACTTCTTGAGATCCAAAACTGTGGGATTTGGTATGTTTTGTGAGCACTACCTGCTGAACTTTACATTCTTGTACTATGTCCTTCACATTCAACTCAAAGTAGTAAAAGCTTCCCATCTAAATATAATAATTTTATTCAGTGAGTAAAAATTGAACAGGTGGCAAAATCCTTTGTGCAATATCAGCACAGATGAATAGCACATCAAAATGCTTAGTTGTTAATGGCCACCAGATGTCCAGCCAAAGAAAAGGAGACAAAAAATTATCAGCTGTGTGGTACTGAAATTCTGTAAAAAAAAAAATCTTACTGCTGTATCTAATAACACTAGCAATATAAAACAAAAGCCAAAAACAAATGAAGAAGAAAAAATAGAAATCTAATATCTAACAGATCATAACACTTCCTTCTCATAGATTTTTGAATTATGGGTAAACATAATTTTCAAAATATCTGAGTGACATGTGAAACAATCAATAAATATTTAGATTAAAAAACAAGTTTAAAATGTGATTTCTAAAATTACATCAGACAGAAATACTCTAAAACTATGGGTGATATTTATATAGAGCATCCAGATTTCATGATAACATCACAAAAGTTTGTGTGTATAGGATACACTGAAATGCTGTGACACGGAACATCATTCCAATGAAAGCTTTTCTTTTTATTTTCCCACACAGATATAGAAAAAAAAAGTTCATGTCTAATATATTCCAGTTTTCTCCAGATGTCTAATTATCTAGCTATTAATAACTAAAATGGTCTCTAGAAACTGATACTCTGAAACTGAAAAATTGACTTTCTCTACAGAATTCCAAATTAAATAATTAAGACACTATAACAGGGATGTTGTAATAGGCTGAAAACATTGATTTTTGTTTGCTCTTTTCTATTCATTTTTTCCTCAGTAAAGATCTAGAAGCCTCTAGAGTAATACCAAAACACTGTGTGCTACTATACTTGCTATATAACATTAATACCTACACTTACATATAAATCAGATAGAGGCAGCACTTCAATAGCACCCTCTGAGGAGCCCCTCTACATAATTATATGTGTTTGTAACCACTGATGTGAAGCTGAATAGTTCAGCTGTGTGGACTCTGTGTTTTCCCTGAAAAGACAGAGCTAGAGAATAGTGCCATTTGGCTCTCTGTAGCAGAATCTGTAAAACAGAGTTAGCTCTTTCTGAAACACAGTACAATATCATCTTAATTTCACTGGACACTTTCCCTGAGCCAATATTTAATTAAACATCTTTACCAACAGATATTCAAATTCCTTTTTTTTAATTTATTTTTTTAATATCTTGGTTTTGCTCAGGAATTCAGAATCAAAAAGGATTAAAACGATTTAAGATGGCATGGTTTCCAGATGACCTGTAGGCTAGCAACTCTCTTCACTCTTCTCCCCTTGTGCAAGAAAACAGGAATTGCTTGGAACTCTCATTCTGTTTCAGTAGCTCCCAGAGTTTAAGTACAGGAGTGCATGAACTTCACATGAGAGGGATAAGTCAAAAGATCCAAAATTTTAAATACAGTTTATTATTTTAATTAATAAATGCTTTTATATTTTATCTGAAATATTACCACAGCTGCAAGCAACAGGAGAAAAATCCACTGTTAAAATTACTTTGTAACAAGGAGCAATAAAATAAGAGTTTTCTTCCAGAGTTTTGTTCTTGAATGTAGTCCAGTTCTCAAGCATCTAACAAAGTACTTTTATATCAATAAAAAAATCCTTCATATTCATAAAGTGAAGTTACATGTCTCCCATGAGTTCAATAGTATTTCTTCCACATTCAGTTTTAGTATGCTCATACCATAATATTCGTCTAATATATACAAGTAATACAAAAGTGTGGTTTTAGGCTTTCTAAAAAACATCTCCTGATTTAGAATTACATGTATGGAAATGATTTTCAAAAAAGGTATTGCTAGATATGTGATTGGTAATAGGTCACAATTTTAACTATAAAAATTTTTTAAATACACATTCAAGGAATATAGAAAGAAGACTATGAGAAGGAGATAAAATGCAGACCTTGCTTTCATAGCAATGTTGCTGTGACAATAAAGATATTTTAAGCTCTTTGTTGTACTCAGATTTCTCTGCTGTTTGCAAGTTTAAATGACTATTTAAGCAACTCTGCTATTGAAAGTAAATGGTATATCTTCTGTAGTGAGTAAGTGTTGAAGTACCACAATGTTGCTGTGGCTAAAGATTGCTGTCCTTAAGAACATAATTAAATTAAATGTGAATAGAGTAGTTAAATAGCTAGATAAACAATGAAGATAAATCAGGTGAAAATTAACAGATAAAACTCTGCCTTTCCTGAGACCCTTAGCTGGAACTAATGACCTGAGCATTCCATGTTTTGAATTGCTCTTTACTGTCCCTTCTGCCTGACATTAGTGAAAAGAAAGACATAATTTTAAAAATACCCAGTGGGAGTAAACAGACTGTCTAGAATGGAAAAATCACAATGACTGCAATGATATCTCATCTTCAGAAGCAAGATAAAGTGTCAACGACAGTGAGAAAGAGGAAAGAGGTGACACACAAAGATAGCAGGATTTTTGTCTTCCCTGATCTAAGTCCAATCATGCAAGTGTGGAGACGAAAACTGACAAAGGAGAAAATAGGCAGTCTAGAATTAAAGAAAATTAAAAAAAAATCCATAGTAGTCAAAATATATCCAGCTTTAATCAAACCAGAATGAATTATATACAATAAAGCCATTTTTCCTCTTGCCTTTGGAGATTCACTTGAAAGAGAATCTGGACACAGCTAAAGGTACCAACTGCCTAAATTCATGCAAGTTTGAGAAGAATTGACTTTTCAGTCTTCCCTCTCTATCCTTTCATATCTAATTAAAAATCTTTCACATAAGTACCTTTTCTTTGTGAACAGTTTGACTTTGACACTACAAGGTTTTAAGTTTTTGACTTCAAAGGACTTCACATGCTGATTTGTAATGTACAGGATAGTTTTATCCATAAACTACTAATATATCTTATCCACTGAACTTTGAGGATTTATACTTCTTTGTCTTTTGTTATGCAAGCAACTGTTTTTGAAATGGAGCATGACCTGTTTTAGATTAGTCTAATTGGGTACATTTTCAATTATTGTAGACTAATTTAAAGGGACTTCAAGGGTCCAGCTTCTCAGCTGCTTAATATCAGAGAGTTTTCAACGGAAATATGCAAATTTTAAAGATCTGTGTCTATACTTATATGTATAATAGAATTTATTTTTCCTAACAGTCAGGTTTTAAACTAGTTATTTATTACACATTTTTTTAAAATAGGAGAGAGTTGAAATGAGTAAGATTTAAGTTGCAAAATATGTTATAAATTAGAAAGTATTTATCTCAATATTCATGTATGTTTTTATATTTCAAACTTGAATAGCATTAGTTTATTCTTCAGTGTGTTTAGAGCTTATGTTAATTATTAGAACATGTTTTACTGTAAATAAGGCTTGTGTGAAAGTGCTATAAGTAGTAATGCACACAGAAGTATGTATTGTAAGTAAATACAAATTAAAGTTGAAAAAGTATATTTTGTATTGCTTTTTTTCTCATTTTCCTTATCATAGTTTTTTATATATATGCTTACTTACCCTTTTCCAAAATTCTTTAAAGAAGCGGGAACACAATAATTAGTATGAATATTTATTTTATCTATATAATTAAGTAAAAGTGTAAAAAAAATACACAGAAAATATTAATTCCCTTCTGATGGGTTTAAAGGCCAGGTTTACCTTTGTATCAGGATCACAGAACCACAGAATCTCCTGCGCTGGAAGAGACCCACAAGGATAAGCATGTCCAACTTCTAACTTCAAAAAGGGTAACATAAAAGTTAAAACATATGTCTTAGAGCATTTTCCAATTGCTTCTTGAACACTGACAGGCTTGAGGCCATAATCACTCTCCAGGGGAATTTCTTCCAATGTATGACCATCCTCTCAGTAAAGAATTTTAATCTAGTATCTAATCTGAACTTCCAACTGCAAATTTAGGCCATTCCATCATGTGACCAGACACCAGACAGTAGAAATCAGCACCCCACCTCTGTCCCCATCATGAGGAAATTTTCAACAACAAGCTCATCCCTCCATCCCCTCCAAACTGAACAAACCCAGCACCCACCCATACCATGTCCTCCACTCCTTTCACCATTGCTGCTCACATGAGGTCATCACATTATATTTTTATATTTTTCTTATATTGTGGAGCCCAAAACTGTACAGGGTACTCCAGCTGAGGCTACAGCAGTGCCATGGTTTAGCAGGACAACTTCTTCTTTTGATCCATTCTCTGTACTGTGCTCAAAGCACCCCAAGATACAGCTGGCCCTTTTATCTACCAGGGAACACTCATAGCTCATAATGAACTTCCCACTAAGCAAAATCTCCAGATCACTTTCAGCAGGGCTGCATGCTTGCCTCTTGTCCCTCAGTCTACACTTATATCCATATAAGTATACTTACATACTTATATATTAGCAGAATTGCACTGTGCCAGGTGCAGAATCCAGCATTTGTCCTTGTTTCATGTGGTTATACTGTGAGGAAAAAGCTAATGCTGCTTTTAATTAAGGAGAAACCTGAGAGAAAAGTTTTTTTCAATTGCAGGTCTTTGAAAACTATTATTACAAAGCAATTAAAAGCAAATTCTTTGAGTTATTTCATGCACATATCAATGGGAAATATTTCTCTACTGAAATCAAAGCTGAGGATTGCATTATTTTGTCAACCAGACAACTTCTTCTCCCAGGGGAAAAATTAGTAGCAGATAAAAGATAGGTAATAGCACAGGATAGATGGCTGCTTAGAGTGGGAAACTTTCAGAAAATTTTAGAGTCATTTCCCTTTTAATGCAATGAATATTTTGCTGTGCAACAAACTCTTGTTACTCTTGTTACTTGTGTGGCTATGTTAGGAACTTAGGGCATTCTCTGACTGCAGTTAACCATCCTACTTTCTGGCAACAAAATGGCTAAGACAAAAGGTATTTGTAGTACTCTTGAGAGATTTTTTTAAAAGGAGCCAGTTAATGAACCGTGTTATGAAAAACAGTCTGAAAATTGCCGTGAGTTAAAAATAAAATAAATAAAAACCCTTACCAAACCAAACTAACCAACCAACCAAAACACCCCAAACATAAGAAGCTGAAAAATTCCTTGTGTCCTTGGCTAAAGTTCTTGCTTTCACAGTCCGTCAGGAAATGACTACAATTTAGACAGCACCTATGTCCATAAATGCGATAGGTATTACTGTTCAGAGGAATTTGTTTAGTATATAAAGGCAGTAGGGTCTATAGAGGTTTAACCCCAAATGAATCTTTAAACTGCAGCATAAGCATTGAAAAAATGACAGCAGAAGAAGGAATTACTTTTTCACTGGGGTGAAAATGGGGTTTAGGTTTAACACCTTGCTACAAAACCAAGTCAGTAGAAAGTATTAAATGGTAACATTCTGGCTACAAAAACTGAAATGGCCCCTGGTCCCATACATGCAGCTTCTGTCAGCATTGAAATCCAAGATGAGATAGGCCAGATACAAGTGAAGATAAGCAAGTTACTGCTTACATGTTTTTTAGGAAAATCTCTTTCTAACAATTCATTGTTTGATAAACTGAAAGAGTAATCTGAAGCATAATGTAAGGGTTTAGAAGATCTTAAGATGTCAAACATGACAGAAAGCCCTCGACAGAATGTTATTTTCATTCCTTGTTATTTTTTCCTTTTTGTTAAAGACAAAAAAGGCTCTATTTTACAATCATAAAGTGAAATTCACAATTTGGGTTCTTATACTGTAACTATTGAGTTCATCTGTAATTTTAGAAGTTATGCACTTCTGAGAAGATTAACCAGGCATTAGATTTTTAAAAACACTGAGGAAAATGGAGCAGCTTGCATTTCTTCACTCTTTTAGGATGAATGTTAGAGGGCTTCATATACTACTTTAAGATTCATAAACACCTAGTCATTTTTGCCTAAAATGTCTCTTTTTGGCAGAAGAGATGGGATTGTACCTTCATTTGTAAAGCAGTTGAGAAGAGAGTTTGATGGAAATAGTATATAATACCTCACAAGAATTCTGCTGAGCAGCACTATTCTCAACCCAAAGGCACTCAGACCCATATTATCATCCTCTGGTGATTGTCCTAGACACTTGTTTGCAGATGATTCTGCTCTGGTCTTCCATTCAATTTTTGCTGTACTGAAAAAAAAAATAAAATTAAGGATAATTATTGTATCAGAGAAAAGGAGCATAAGGTTTGTCAGTCTCCTTTTAATATCTAGCCTGATTACACACAGGGCTAAGAGCTAGATTCCCATAGAGCACACCCATATTAGCATGTAGTGCTGTATCAGGGTTATGGCTGTGAAGTGAAACCCTCCACGGATTCCCTTAGTGCGTGGTTCATCCCTGGAGCCATCCCTGGCACATGAGCTGGGCTCCTTTTGACTCACTCTAAAGATCTGCTCCTGTTCTGCTGTGCTGCTTGCTAATGAAGACATAGCCAAATGCACTCAAAAACCAGATTAAATATTTATTTGGAGAATAGCTTTAATTCCAGCCTTTTAGGGAGGAAATCCCCTTAGAGAGGGAAGGTGTGTGTTTGAACTTCTCAAGATGAGGCAGTGCTAATTCTGAATTCCTTTACAGCCTTACTCACTCTTACACTTCCCTTGTAAAAGGAAAGCAGCTCTTCTTCAAAGGAAAGCAGTGGGGAATATTGTGTTTCAGTGAAATTTAACTCTGCTGGTTTGCCCTAGTATCATACTCCTCCCTCCACAACAGACAGCAGAGCCAAAGCATTGCCATACAAGGCCACATCAAAGGTCCTCACAGCCCAGCATCTTGTCCCCAACAGAAGCCCATAGGAAATGCCTTGGGAAGAGGCATGTCCTAATTATAGGACAGAAAGTAGTTCTTTACTCACTTGAAGCTATTTCATTCCTTTGATCATTGTTACTGCCCTTTCCTGAACACTTTGAGGGTGTAATACTTTTCAGGAGATAAAAATACAGGAATGACACAGAGTTTAATAGATTTTAGTGATTTGAAATGAAGACATAGGAGTGTTTTTATCATTATTCATTTTCTTTTCCTTCTTTTTTCTTTTTAATATCCTATCTACCTCCAACTGCTACTGGACATGGAGTTTTTATAAAACTATTTATTAAAATTCTAAGATCAGATTCCCAAATGGCTGGTTGAATTGCATCGCTGCACAAGTGAAGTTAGGTTTTGGGATGGGAGTTCTCTGTACATCATTTCACACTCATCTACATTGACTTTCTTCTGCCTTTTGTCCCCAGCTGAGGCAGACCGTTCACTGGTTCTCACAGTCTGACTCTCACTTTGAACATTTTACATTGTTAGGACACCTTTTCACCTTACTTCCCATATTATTTCCCAAATAATAGCTGAATATTCTGAAAAGCATAGGCTCAGTGCAATCTCTCTTGGAAAACATGAACACTTATTCCTATGTTTATTTTACAGGTTTGTATGCTATCACTCATGCAGATAAAGAATGTTCAGTTTCAATCCAAGAATCTCATATTTGTAGCTGTTAGTAGCTCCCACCAAGACAACACTTCTTTACCTTCTTTCTTAAGATTAATCAATTCTTAAGCTTTATGCATAGAAGCAGAATTCTGGGCATTTAAAATGCTTTTAGGACTGGCTGTAGACACTAGCTGAAGTAACAAACTGTGCTTGTCACCAGATTTAACTCACTTTTACTAAAGGCAAAACCTAGAAGCACATCGGGTGGTGGCTGCCATCACAGGCTACTGAGGCAGTGCTATAGCAGAACAAAAACTGTGTTGGCTAGGAGCAAGCAGAGTTGTCTCTTAGTGGCAGTATAATTCATGCCAGGGATATATTGCTCTGAGATTTCTTCTGATTCATCACTTAGAGGTCCCATTAGTAGCTGGACTGATCCTTGTAGGTTTCTTCCAACTGAAATTATTCTATTCTATTCTATTCTATTCTATTCTATTCTATTCTATTCTATTCTATTCTATTCTATTCTATGCTATGCTATGCTATGCTATCCTATCCTATCCTATCCTATCCTATCCTATCCTATCCTATCCTCCCTTAGTGGTCACAATCCACATTTTTTGTGTCAATGCAGTAAAGTACAAGGCCAAATCCTTTGGCAGAAAAATTTAATTTTACTAAACTTGGCTGTGACTTTCAAGCTACTTCTCAATCCAAAGGGAAAAAAAGAAAAAAGGAAATATTAACTCTGTTCACTTTTGGCATTTGTACAAACTTGTCTGTCTAGACATCTCATGTCAGCCTTTGCAAAAGACTAACAGTGTCTCTCAGTTTATCTAGACAGCTCAGTATTATCAGCACAAACTCCATTTCCTACTTGTGTTTCTGAAATTTCATTTCCCTGGACCAGAAATCCTTTTCTGCAAGAGTACACATCTGAAAACAAAAAGCATAGGAAAAGCCAGAATCCCTGGAGGATTCAGTTTGGTTCAAATATCAAATAATACTTTGGCTCTTAAGATGATCTTAAACGAAAAATGATTTTTCAGTCCTCCATGCAGAAAGGATTTTTTATTTCAGAGAGAAATACAAAGGTTTTTTGTCATGTAATTTTCCAGAGCATCCAGACTCATCAGTAGTATAGTTTGTTAGTATCTAACTTGCCTGTCACTCTGTATCATACTCATCAAGAGCATCTGCTACCACACTGCACAGAGAGAGCTACAGATTTCATGAACAGGTGTTTATTCAATACTGAATTTATTTAAAAGGTGTTCTGTTATCAATTGATATGCTTCCAGCAACACCAAGATGTTTCAGGAATAAAAATATCAGGCACCTAATGAGAATTCTGTCTATAACAGGTGAGAAGACTATGAAACAGGTCAAATCCACTCCTTGGCAATACTGGTTAAAAAGTTTTCCTAGCAAATACCCCAAACCAAGGCAACAAAAGTTGTATCTGCTAATAAGAATAACCCTTTGTTGCACAGCGTCTCAATGTATCTCATACACTAAGAATGACAAGGGAAAATCAGAAGCATTTCACGGGTGCGGAAGAACTATGGGAAGCCAAAACTATTATCATTAACCTTTATGTAACACTCCTTACAACCGGCAGTAATGAATATGCAAGAGGTGTATAATTGGATGAAATTTGCAGGTTAAATGACGCAAAATAAAAAGGGAAAACATAAATTGCATATGTGAAATTTTGAGGCAGGTATCTTCAGAATCCCACATGCTTGTGGCCCCCCTTTTAAAGACAGAGTTATACATCCCTTGACCTGATGAAATAATAATATGCATCTCACATAATACAATTACAAGAAAATGTGTATTTGTTGCCAGGGTGATAAGAAAACTGCTTCTTTTTAGCACAGCAGGTCATGCTTATATGAATGACATGCCAAATAAGTGGAATAATATTCCTTTTTTACATATACTCTACAGCTCAAACATAAACTATAAGAGATCTCCACCTTATATGGATCTGTGCAAAATTCAGTAATCATGGTGATTCACAAAGATCCTTAATTAAAGGCAGGAATGATAATCTTAGTATGTTTAAATTTTCTTCAATGTGTGAAACAACAGCCATTTTTTTCTGGCAAAAAGACTGATACCTGAAGCAATGAAAAAATACATGGTTACTACAAGTGGTAGAATTTCATTGAATTCTTGAGCAATTTTTTATGAAAATATGGACACAAAGGTCTGTAGTTAATTATAAGTGTAATGAATATCCATTCTGAAAAT
This sequence comes from Sturnus vulgaris, assembly GCF_052056855.1. Classification (NCBI taxonomy): domain Eukaryota; kingdom Metazoa; phylum Chordata; class Aves; order Passeriformes; family Sturnidae; genus Sturnus; species Sturnus vulgaris. Next base: position 101,585,593 of record NC_142243.1, on the reverse strand, counting down.
TCCTGTTGTGTCCAACAATATATTTGTAACAGAGAAAAGGAGAAGAGCACGACAGAAATTATTTTAATATGCCCACTTTTTGCATCTTCCTCTTTTTCTAACAGTATTTCTTCTTCACCTTTTCTTTCCTTCATGTTCATTCCCTTATATAAGTTTTCTCCCTGCCAGCCCAGAAGATATGCAGTAGCTGGCTTCCTTGAAGCAGGAATATTGTCCATAATCTATAATCCATTGACACTGAAAGGCACAGGGAGAAAGCAAAGAAGAAGAGGAAGAGGATGAGAAAAGAGGGAGAGTGAGAGAACAGAAGCACAGAAAAGTGAATTGTAGTCTGGAAGAAAACCAGTATTTCTTCTCAAGCTAAGGGAGAAAACACAAGCCATGAAATAATGATGGGTCTTGTAGCCCATTTGCTGACTTTTTGAAATAGGAGGTAGTAAGCACTAGTAGGATAATTTAAAATACTAATTGTAAATTGGGGCTTGAAGCAGAGGAGAGGATGGAAGAGAGAGAGACAGGCTCAGATATGACTGGTGGTACTGACAACTGACATGGGGACTGAGAACTACCTGAGCCACATTAGTGCAGCCAACTCCGAAATGAAACTCCTGTCAACTTCATTTCATCTCCACCAGCGTCAGCACTGCACTCCCTCCATTATTATAGTAGCCTTCTATCTCTTTTCTGATTGCTATTGCAGTTTATACCACAGGGAATAATGCCACATTATTTTTCACTTTGTGGATAATCACCTGTCTCTTTAAATCAACATCAGGTGTCAGCTCAGGACCTTCACAACTAAAAAACATCTTACAGAGTTGGTAGGAAGTAAGACTCATAACCTAGTGCTTAATCAGTTCTTTTTAGCAGCTGCTTTATGAAAGCAGCCTCACAGAAGAATCACATTTTCACCTGTTTTTATTGTCCTGACACCACTGTTTTGTGTGTGGAAGCATGCTCCTCTGGCTCAGTTTGCTTTACTAGGACACACTGCACTGGGGCTTTCACAGCTGTTCTTGATTTGCAAAACAAATACTTACAATGACAGAAGTGCCATATTTCTGTGGGGTTTTCTTTCCCCCAGTGATGAATGGACAATTCTGTTTGGGATAATCCCAACATTTTATGGCTGAACATGTCTAATCAGAAACACACACACACACACACAAAAAAAAAAAAAAACAAAAAAAAAAAAAAAAAAAAAACACCCACAAAAAAAAAAACAGGCAAAAAATCACAAATCATATCACTCCATTTCAAAAAAGAATTTGCATGGTTATTATTCCTTCTAAGAAGAAGGAAAGCCTAGGAAAATGAAATCTGACCATTGAGGAAATAGAACATGAAGCTCTGTAAATGCAGCTAGGCAATAAGAGGGCAGACAGGAACCAAGTTCTGCTGGTTGGGGAGTGTAATGTTTTGAGCCAAAGCCAGCACAGAGAGCATTGATCTTCAGGCACTGCCTCTGCCTGAGGCAACTCAATGAGACCCAGGAACTGGCCACAGCAACAGTTCATCCAAGAAGACACATACTCATGTGAAGTGACTAATCAAGGTCAAAATGCTTATTTTCTCCAGGAAGGCAGACAATGGAACCTCCTCTAGATCTGTATTTCGCGTCCCTTTTCCATCTGATGTTACTGGTTGACAGCTGCTTTATATATTAAAATCCTTCTAGTCAACCCAGATAGGTAAAAAAGGTACAAGAGTGTGATTTCTGTCTTTATTTCTTTAGAAATCACAGAGATTCATTGGGACAAAGAAAGAGAAGGAGAGAGAAGACAGAATAAGAAGCAAGACAAATTATTAAGAGCAGGTTCAGCAATCACTATATCCCTTTTGAATGGCTCATGATGAGCCGCACCTGTCCCATTTTTAGCTAAGAAATATTTGAGATATCTCAGAAGATGAAAAGACTGATAATGAAGGTATTAAAAAAATAAAAGAGGGGCATCATTTCTGCAGATATGAGAAAGAGGAATTGGTGGCCGAGCTGCAAAAGCATGGAACAGAAAGATTATAGGTGGTACAGATCAAGGGGTAGAAATCTGCAGATAGATAAGAGAATTGAGGATAAAAGACACATAAAGGAGAAATGACGAGGAAATAAGCTAAGTGATAAGAAATGAGAAAGGAGTAGCAAAATGGGAAGATGATGTCACAACATGCCTTTGCTGGAGAGAAAAATACCTGTTGAGGTAATCAGAGCAGCTGCTGGCCACAGACACCCTGTTCTGCCACGTGCCAGGATAGCTCCAAGGGGTCTGTGGTGTCACAGAAGAGGCTCATGAGGTTCAAAGTACAACACTTAGAGAAAGGACACTAGATCCCGCTTCATCACAGGGACAGATAAAACTAAATAGAGAAATTAACTTGGCTTTTTTTAATGGAGAAGCTATTGGCATATTTTGTGGCATTTTTTCTTTGGGTCTTATCTTTTCTGTTGTCTTTAGGGACAACAAGGGAAATTTTCTTCATTTAATATACTTACAATTAGAAAAAAAAAATTAAATTATTGATTTTGGTATTAAGAAAAAAAAGTGCAACTTAAACAAATGCTTAGGGAAAAGTCCTTTGTCTACCTTATCCATGCTAACTTCATTCTAACACCTCTCCTAGTATACAAAAAACCCCCTACTTTTCACAGCCAAATTTGAAATCAAGAAGCTTTTAATATTCCTATACATAGTCTGCTGTTAATTACAGGACTAAAATTGTTATCGATTAAAAGACTCATTAATTCCAACAATAAAGACTAAATTGAATGTTTTGCTGTATATAAGCAATAAATATCTATTGTTACAGACCATAACATACCTCTGTCCTATGTTTAACCTGCCAATTAACTACAGTAATTATGATTGATTTCAACACCCAGCTTTCCTCTACAATTAGAATTAATCCTTCTACTCTATGCTCATTAGTGATTAACTTAGTATGCTTGGAAATAATTCCCTTTTTGCTTATCTGTGTCTGTCTTCACAGTCAAGAAAAGAATTCCTTGTAACGTTTTTTAAATGTAAAACTTTTGGCCCTACAGGTCACTTTTGGAAATGTTGCTTTGGAGGATTAAGACATCATCATTGAATTCTCTTTGGCAAAAACAGCCTCAAAAGCATTTTAGACCCTTCACCCCTGCATTTATTTCTCAGAGTTTTTGGACTGAGATAATGAGAAAATAGAGGGTTTTGTAAGATATATGTATATATATATATAAGAAAAAAATGTCCAAACTACCGAGTTTAATTTGTACACTTACTAAAAAATTGAAGAGGAGAAGGTAATACTAAACCTGCAAAAGCATATAGTCTGAGAAGAAATTAGATAGTTTTGGACACTTAACAAGAGCATGAGAGCCTTTAAAGGAACAAAATGTTACCTAAGCAGGTGCCTTTATGTCAGCAGAAGTCTAGCTGCTGTGCTTTCCAAATTTCACGTGAAATGTTGAATTTCATTGAATTTGTTCAATTTCTCTCCCTTTACTTTTTGATTTCCATAGGTGTTAACCCTGCACGAGAGGGCAGGGGTGAAAGGGAAGAGTGTGCACTGCAATCGTGATTTCTGAGGGAACATTTTTAAATGCTGTGCAGTGCAGTTCAGTGCAATGTACATGCTTGTTTTCTTATCCAGGAAAATAAGTCATCTGAATAGCAACAGAAAGGTAGAAAAGCAAACAGACAAGCAAGTTACAAACCTACTCTCTGCTATTGTGGGACCCTGCTAGCTTTTGGAAGAAATAGATTTCTTTGAAAAAAAAATGTTGATTAGCTTCCTTGGAAACGGACACCTGAGCTGAGAGGGAAAGGATTATCCATAAACCAGAGCAAAGGAGGTGAAGAAGAAGGATTAGCAGAACTGAGCGTAACCGAAGCAATTTACCCCTTACTGAATTTACTTTGAGCTACTTAGGAGAGAAACGCTGTTGTGCTAACATTTGAGCTTTAAAGGGACAAGGTGGGCTTTTAAGCTAAAGTACTGAACAGATGCACTTAAAGGTTGTTTGCCAGTCAATTGCTGTTTAACCAGTTTGCTCCCTACACACTGAATGTAAAAGAACTGACATATTGCCATGGAAAGGGCAGCCAGGCATTCTCTGGATATAACCAACATAAAACATAACCTTGGCTATAGAAACATAATAGTATTGTCCTTTGGCACCTAGCTTCTACTATTAGTAGTCTTTTTGGTATCAGAATTACCCCTTGATGCACTGTTTTGAAAAGGTATATTTACCCACACACAGAACACATAGTTAAAAACATTCTTTAAAGTTTTATGATGTCCTGCTGACTAACAGTACAAGTCATCATTATTTGCTAAATGACCAGGTTAGTTGCTAAATGACCAGCTGATGGAATTAGTTATAATTTTGTTTTAAAAGCTGACAAGCCACTGTTGCCCTTTAATTGTCTTAACACAAACTGCAGATGTTTTAATTACAAATTTCATAACAGATGTCCTTCACCTTAGCTGCCCTACACTTGCCTGCATATCTGCAGCCACCAAACAATGAAATTCCTCACAGTCTCCATTGATTCCCTTATTATTACCATTTCCTCCAGTCCTTCAATTCTCCATTAACAGTCACTTTGACTACCTTAAAATGAGTCCAGGTTCTGCATTTTCTTATGTAACAACTTATTTATATTAATATGACACCTTCTGCATGAGTTAAAGCCTTTCATTTCTACTTAGAGTATGATTAACAAAGCTAAACACATACTTTTCAGTGTTGATAAGCAGGACAAAAAAAAAACAAATAAGAAAGAGGGGAGAGGTTTTTAGGTGGTTTTGGGGGTTTTTTTGTTTATTTGTCTATTTGTTTGGTTTTGGTAGGGAAACACATTCTGTGCTGCATGTTTATGACCAAGACCTGATGAACAACAGAAGTGAAAAAAGATTAAAAAAAACCACGTACTCAGACAGACTCACACCCAGTTTTAATAACAGGTGCCTCTGCTCCCATACATTGCTCCTGGCACAACATTGACTGTCCATCTTAAGTCATTCTTCGTGAAAAAGAAATGATAAAACTTCTTTTATTTGTCATAGAAAGTCTTGCAAAATGAAAATGGAAAGAGCATATGAAAGGCTGGAGTGCTATTTTCAGACAGCATTTGTAAGTGTTTTCAGCTACAATCTAAGCTTTGATTCCTCATTCTTTTGGCAGTAGGGAAATTTCTAACTCTCTTCTCAGGCCTCATGGGCATCCACATGCTTGGCTTTCACAAAGCATGGTGAATTTTAGAATTTTCAACTGTTTAAAAAAAGGTAACACTACACAAAAGAATATTGTTCTACATCTTTCTACTGAGATGGCTTTGGTCCACTATGGCCAATTCTAGAAAATTTTAAAGTTACAGTATTACTTTCAAATAGTTCTGGAGAACTTTTTTATTATTTGTTTTTCAGCGCAGATTTTTAGCAGACATTTATTATTATTATTATTATTATTATATATTATTATTTAGCACATTTATTGGTAAGAATTAATGCAATCACATTTATGAAAAACGCTGGAATCTAGATTAAGTAGATAATGCCTTTAAGATTATCAACTTGACAACCAAGAAACTAATTTTCATAATTCTCCCTTAAAAATTTCTTTCTTAAAGTTGCTCTAAGGTATATAATCAACTATTTGGAGCTCCACATGAGCTTGCAGAAATTCAAGCTCCAAAAATTTGGATGATATTACAACATATTACATCTCAGCACCATTTTTTCCTTCTATGATATATCTTTATATACTATATATACATATATGTATATATATATATATCTACAAATACATATACAAAATGGTGCTTAATCATAGTATGAATATCCTCTAAGAATATGTATTCACATAAATAATTGTGATCTGCAAGGAAGTAATGGAACATAGACTTTTCGCTCTTTATTAGAGTAAAAAATATGCTTATATTGTTTCTCGATTAACTCTTAAAATTAGTCTGCGTGAAACTATTTATGCATTTTTAGGAGTTATTTTTCAATGGCTATTCTTATTCAGCACAGGCAGAATATCTTGTTTCCTACATTTTTTTCTTACGATTTGTCCTAAAAATTATATAAACAGAGTAACAAATATTCTTTACTTCTGTTCTCCACCTATATTTTACACAGTTCTTTAAAGAACGGTTTGCATATAACTTTCGTAGACACTTACTACAAAGAGACAAAAATTACATAAATCCCTTCTCTAGTGAATTATAAATAAGGAATAAACACTTTTATTTTCTCTTGGTTTTTTGTTGTTTTTTTTTTTTTTTTTTGAAGGATTGGACCTACCAACTTTGCATGAGATTGCTTCTGCTTCTTTCTGAAAATATCATCATTGTTAAACCAAGCACAAATATCCCCACAAAACTCAGTAACTGTCAAAGTTTTGCCTCATTACAAAGGGCAATCCAGATGCCAAAGCATTGGAACAGAGTCTACTAGAGGCAGCATCTGGCACTTTGGCAAACTAGGCTGGCAGATGGTTTTACATTTGCTTTTGTTACTTTTTTGCCTTTTTTTTTTCTTTTTTTTTTTACTGCCATATCTTCTTTTTTTTTCTTGACAAAACTTCATTTTAGAAAACTAGCCACTGTTTGAATAACCTTTCTATTCTATATAAATATTTCATTGTTTTCAAATAAATACTAAAAATAAAAGAAAGAATAAAATAAAAAATAATGTGGTTCTGCATCTGTATTATAATTACAGTGAATTCACTCGTGCAGTATGCATTTACTTGTGCGTAGACATTGAATTCTGAATTCAGACATCATGTTAATTTTTAAAAACAGATGATATATGTGTGTCTTCTTACAAACTACCTCACAATAAATTTGTATATGAGAAGCGTGAGTAAGGTTCTAAAATGGGGAAAATTTACAAACTTTTGTTTTCATAACAATTAGCAAAAATACCCACTTCGATCTTGATTTTAAAAATAAGCTTATTTATAGCTATGATGAACAAATCCACACCACTGAATTTAAATTTGTCCAGTGTTTTAGAGTGAAAATACTACATATTTCTGTTATTCATGTTCCTGAGCAAAAAGCTCAGGCCTTTCTACTGACTAAAAAAAAAAAAACCCAAAAATATTGGATCTGTATTTGAAATCCACAGCTTCACAATGAATTTCTACCTTTTCCAAGGAAGAAAGAGCTAAGACAGACTCCGGCCGGGGTGAGGGCGGGGGGGAGTAGGAAGTCGGTTTAAGTAATTCCAGGTCTATGTCGATATCTGAGATTTGCAAGAATCTTTAATGCCAACCAATTACTAACATTGTTTGGCATCTGCAGTGTGGTGTGACATTTACTGGTGGACATCGGTTCATCAGAAGTCATTTCATGATGCCTAAATACACAACTTTACTGCCCAAATAGAAGTTATGTGCTCTACCAGCTATGTCACTAAATGTGTCTCTACTGCCACCTACCTGTGCCAGCACATTTGAAAAAACTTGTAGAAACAATGAAGGCAGCAATAAAAGAAATGCCTGAGATCCTCCAAAACTGCACAAAAAGACAATGTTTTTCTACTTCCTGCCAGGCAAAAGGGATCTGAATCTAGTAATATTGTTGCACAAAGGTACAAATTTCTGCACTGGCTTACCCTAACTCTTCGGTGGTTTTCATCTCAAAACTTCATCTCATTTACTTCCCAGTCTTTCAGCAAAATCACAGCAGTATACATTAAAAAGATGAGTTACTTATACATGGAACTGATGTACTTATACATATGAGTAAAAGGTGATCTTAAAAAAAAAAAAGTAAAACAAAAATCAAAACCTAAGTGCAATTAATGATGAATCAAGTGAAAGGAGTAGGCAATTATTATCCTTTCTTGAAAACAGAAAGCTTGAAAGAACATAGCAAATTATTAGAGTAAGGGCAAGATGGAGAAGTAAGCAACATGAGAAGATAAAGTAAAATTCAGGACACAATGTGGCACAAAAGTAGAGAAAACAAGTGAGGAAGCCCTCAAACTTGAGAGGAGTTACTGCCCTGATAATGATAGGATTGGATTCACTACAGGACTTATTCACTTTGACTCATTTAGTCATTGCCAAGAGACTAAGCACTGGAGCAGTGCAGTCTGATTCATGTGGAAAGGTCTACAAACACAGTGTGGTCATTTGCCAAGGCCAGTGTCAGTACATTATGTTTGCTCACCGTTTGCAGAATAGACATTTTGTTGTCTTCAGAATTTTAACTTCTTTTGTACATTGATGAGCTCTGGGTCCTGAAAAGTTGAATGTTTGCCATCCAGACACGATGACTAATATACTGAGGCTTCTCTTAATATTTTTCTTGTAAATAGCTGACCGAAAATGTACTATTTCAAAGCACAGCAAGAAAAACAGCTATAGTAACCATTCTTTTTCCTTTAGAAAGCTTTTTTTCCAGTCTTTTCATTTCAGTGGGGAGCCAATTCAAACACTGTACTAAAGAAAGAAAAGAGAGAGACCATAACAGGTTCTGAGAACATTGCAAGTGTTTTTCCATGCATGTATCAGGCCCTACAGTCTTTATGTTATTAGATAGGTTCCACATTTGAAACAACATTCCTGTATTACTTAACATATTATAATAATGTTGGCTGCAATTTACTTCCCAATGTACTTGTAATTGAAGTGTGAAAGGCTCCTGGCAAATGCATGTATTTGTTTGTGTGAGCTAAAGCTAGGATGCAGATTTTGTCTGAGAAGTCCATATGAGGAAGTGGAAGAAAAGCTCTTGGTCTCACACCTGGAACATGGTGACAATGAATGCTCTTGACACAGTCAGAACTGTGAGATTTTATTGTCACAAATTATTGACTGGGACAAAAGTGATCTCCACTAGCCGGGAGAGTGCCACTGCTTGGCAAGGACCCGCAGACAGCCAGCACAGACCTGAGACAGAGCCCTGCTGCTCAAAGCAGAAACCCACTGTCAGAAAGAGGGTGGATAACACCTGTGTGGAACTGAGTGTCTGCCAGACATTATCCCCATGGACTGTAGACCAGCAGTTCAGCCCAGCTGGATGAAGAGAAGTAAATGCATCTTTTCCAGGAGACATTCCCAGAGCAAAGCCAGAGCTACCCCATCTCCACGGACATACTGGGTTTGCATGGCAAAGTTTCAGTAGGGGGGAGGGAGGGTTAAACACGTGGCTTCTGTGGGAAACTGACAGAAGCTTCCCCCATGCCCAACAGAGCCAATGCCAGCCAGCTCCAAGACTGGCCCACCACTTGGCAAGGCCAGTCAACATCAGCAGTAACGTCTCTGGGATAACACGGATAAGGGGGGGGGGGGGGGGAAGAGGCAGCAATAACTGGGGCCAGAGAAGAAAAGGATCAGGATATGTGAGAGGAACAGCCCTGCAGACACAAGGGTCATTGGAGAAGGAGGGGCAGGAGCTGCTCCAGGCGCCAGAGCAGAGATTCCTCTCCAGCCCATGGAGACCAGGGTGAGGCATCTCTGCCCCTGCAGCACGTGGAGAACAGAGATGCAGAGATCCACCTGTAGCCCATAGGCGACTCCACACCAGAGCATGTGGATGTCAGGAGGAGGCTGTAGCCCCAAGGGAAGCCTGGAGTGGAGAAGACTTCTCATAGGATCTTGGCCTCTTGGAGAGAGGAGGCCATGCCGGAGCAGGTTTGGTGGCAGGGCTTGTGACCCCATGGAGAATCCATGCTGTTCCTGAAGGACTGCACCCCATGAAAGGGACCCTACCAGAGCAGTTAATGAGGTAATTGTCTCATGGGAACACGGGACATGGGAACACCCCATGAGAACACCGTTGGAGAAGGAAAGGAGTGTAAGGAGTCCTTCCCTTAGGAGGGAGGAGTAGCAAAAGCAATGAGTGATGAACTGACCAGAGCCCCCACTCCCTTTTCCCCTGCACCATTCAGATGTTCCAAGGTCACAGCTGTAGCATCTCTCAGCCCAGTTTGCACACAGGCTTCAAACTCCCTAAAGGGTTTTCGGAGAGATTGCAGAAGCAGAGACTGCAAAAGAAGGATGTTACAGACCATTCAGGGCAATTAGGACCTCCCCTGCCTCCAAAACTCTGACAGGTTGGATATTACCTTATATTTTAAAAGTAAGTGTGGGGAGGGAAGTGGAAGACACAAGATATGTGCAGCACTGTCAAGGTGGGGTGAACTGATTGCTGTGAGATCTTTTGGGACACATGGATTTCTGTACAGTCAGGTGTCAGGTGACACCCTCTCTAGGCTGGCCACAGGGTATTTAGGATGTTGCAGTTTGGACAAAAAAAAAAAAAAAAAATCCAGAATGAGCTTCTACTGACAACACCATTTTGAAAACACACATGGCATTATATAGATGGATGGAAGCAGCCAACTGTGCAGGAGTATAAGGTAAACTAGTTATCTTATTGTCTTCTTAAGAAGAAAAAAAGAACAAAAGCAAAAAAGAAAACAACTACACCTTCATGGTGTTTAAAAGCTCTCATTTGAGATATGAAATAAAATTCATAAAGGTTTATTTGGGATATGTCTATTCCTCAAGGTATTTCTGTAGTGTTACTTTCTATACTCTTAGATGGCCAAGTGTGGTACCCTGTAAAAGTCAGACACAATATTTGTGATTCTTATTTGTGGGCTACATTGTTTGGAAATCCCAGCCTCCAAAAGCATCATCCAAGACTTCCTGAGGAAAAGGTTTATCTCTGTTCTCAGTCCTTCACCTCAGGAGGTACAACCCGGCACCAGCAGGGACACTGCAAACATGGCCATCTGTTTTAGCTGAATGTTAGAATTAATCTCTAAAGGAAAAAGTCAAGTAACCCGCAGTACCCTACGAGTCATGTGCAGTATGATATATATCTCTGAAATTTCAGAAACTAAATAGTATACAAAGACAAGATTTTTAGACAAATGTAAAAAGCCTCACCTTTAACACCCTACCATTAAAGCAACATATTTTTGAATGTTGTGGGTCTCTAAAATAAAAAATCATTTGAGCATTTTACAAGGTTTGAAAGTCCAGTTACCTCTGATTTCCAATTCTTCTGTTAGGTGTGACTTAGCTTCCTCACCCCACTGAAGTATCTAGAAAAGACAGACTATAAAATGATATAATATTACAATTTCTGGATTCTATATCAAATACCATGTCAGCTTAAAAAATAGTAGTATTCTGTACAAATAAAAAGCTCTTGCTTATTACTACATTATATAATCAACAGTCAGAAATTCCAAGCTGCAGAATTGAGTAAGACTCCCACAAACCACAGTATCATAAAAACACCATTGTTCAATCACTATCACTGTAAAAAACACCTAGGTTAAATCAGCCATTTTAATTCCATTCTTAGCTATGTTCCACCAAGACATTCCCTTCAAACCAAATGTGCAGAAATCCCAACACAGTGAACACTGGAACTATCGTACTTTGAAAAATTCAACTAAACCTTGAATAACTGTCTGAGCAGATGTTCTTGTTAATCCCACAGTATTTTTCTGATTTAAAGCTGCACAAGGCTAGAAATCTGTTGATTAAGGCTGCTCTGAGTGCCCTCAGCAAGGGGGGGAATCTTAACAGATGCAGAATAACTCAGCTGACCTCCTTATAACAAGGGATGCATGGGTAATACTGCAACTGTATTGGAAAATGGAAGCATGGAATTCAGGCCTTCTCTAGCTGATGAACAGTGCCTTGCAGAAGCTGCCAGCTGGCATGAGTTATAAGAATGAGAGCCTGAAATGTCCTAAACAACACTGCAGATCTTCTTTCAGAACTGGACAACCACAACAGACCCTAAAGACCTTCCTATGGGATTTCTTTTAGTCCTAATTAAATGCTTTTAGAATACAAAACCAAAACTTTTATTACTTCTCTGAATCTTTTTTTACATCTTTTTACATCTTTGTTTGTACATTTGTCCTACATTTGGCCAATCATGCAATTTTTGGCTGAGAATGGTGTGGCAGCTGTGGCTAAAAAGACAAACTCCACTACTAACCTGTAGTAAATAAAGTATATGGACATTATAGAGGAAAGGGTGATGTATTATCACCTAACCCACTTTAATATAAGCCAATATGCAGCAAAAACTTCCCACCTAGTGTCAAGAGGAATGTACTCCACTTTGTTGAACAGCTACATGTAAATATATTCAGCATATACAGAGATGCTACAGATGGGAAGCAAGCATCTGTCACGATGCCTTACCTACCCATTGTCCCAGCTCAACCATTCTTTTCCTTTCTGATCACATAGTAGCATTTGTCAGCATGAGACGATGAAGTGCAAAGAAGAAAAAGGCTGCAGAAGCAAATTTAATCTGTTTCTGCATCAGAGGAAAAGGAAATTTTAGGAGCAGAATTATAAGAAGGAAGTTTCCACAGTTGAAGCTTCCATAATTAAAAGTTTCCATAGTAAAAGCTGGATATTTATATGCTGACATTTGAAAGGTTCTGTCAGCTGGAGAATATGGGAAGCCCTTTTGATCTCGACCAACAGCCTGCCTTATGTAAAAATCAGATCTACGTTTTCTCATTATTGGGCAAGCTGAAAGATCAAGTCCTGTGTGCTTACTAGGTGAAGCTGCTTTTCAAAACTAGCAACTCCATCTAGTTTGAATTATGAATTCAAAATTCATAATTTTCAAATATATTATTGAAATGAAATCAATTTATAGCACCACAAAATGAACACACACAGATTGTATGTGCAGTTGTGCACTGTGTGGTGTGTAGACTCCATTTCTCACGAGCTGCAAGAGAGAAGCCAATTCCAGAGCTCCCAGCTGGGTCCCCACTCCCTCAGGCGACCTTGTTAGCAGCCTCCCTGCCGACTCAGTCCCACACTGCACACTCCCCAGTCCCTCTCCCTCTGTTAAACACCAGGTATCCTAATGAAACACGGATTGCCCGTCAGCAGGGAATGTGAAGCATTGCTTGTCTTCATTTTATGCTTTAAACACATCATTTGTTTCGTTGCTTTCCTTCCCCTTCCCAGTCATTACCTGCTGTCATGTCATCCTGTCTCAATTCTTCCCTGATGCTTTATGTTTCATTGCTTTTCTTTCACCTTCTCTCCACGCTCTGCTAAGCACCTTGGCTGCAGCCAGCTAGAGGAGATGCTCTCCCTCATTTTGTAGCTTAAAAATCATCATGCCAAACCCTGTTCAGTTTCACTGGCTGCACTAGGATTAATAAGCATTTGTTGTTTCCATGCCTTTTTTACTCTGTCACTGATTTAATGGAGAAAAAAAAAATGTTTTTACTAGAAGAAAAAATCTTCAGCAAATTACATCATTTTGGAGTATATCAAATCCACTTTACTCCATTAATTGCAAAATATATTTTTATATAATTTCACATCTGGACAAACTGCTCAGTTCAAATGTGCCTTAAAATCTACATTGGTCTTCAACTGAAATGTCTAGAAAATCAGGGATGAACATGATAAATGTGTTTTCAGAGGATAGGAAGTAGGTTTTGCTTATATACATACATACATACATACATACATACATACATAGAGGCAAAAAATAAGGCAACAATTTGTTTATAATATTTTTTCTTTCCAACATGCTTCCACCCTCACCTTCTCTTGGCATGACATTATACTCAAAGCAGGACATGCTGTAGGTTCTGTTTCTCTGCAATTGTAGATGATCTCCTGTTTGATGATTCAACTCAGCTGCTAGTCCCAGTGGTATTTACATTCCAAAACAGAAGACTTAATGTATGTCATGTCCATAAAATGGAAGTATTTATGGTGATGCTACACCCTGTAATTCTTGATGCTTATAAACTTGCCTGGGAAAGCTATATTAACTCCAGCTATGCCTTTCTGGTGAAGCATGAAGGGGATTTTTGGCATCGATTGTTTATGTGTTGACAGGGAGTTCCCAGTGACTTAGATATCTGATCTTGACCTTAATAGTTTTTTGACCTAATTGTATAGGTTTAAGTGGTAAAAAAAATGTAAGCTATATGGGTTTTTTCAGGTTTGCAGTAAAATGATATATATATATGAAATACTTAGGTTATTTCAGGTTCTCTCTCCTAAAATTCAGTTACGGTGAGGAATTAATCCTGACAAAAATCGTACAGGTTTGTGTGACTCAGGAATTATTGTGATTGATAGGTCCTTAACTTGACTGAAATTATCTTTTCTCACTGTAGTGTGAGTTCAATGCATGGCATATGCAGTGTTTCCAGTTGGTGAATGAATAAGTTGTATCATTTTTCCACTGCAGGCTGAGAGGACACAGCATGACATAACTCTGCTATATGAGGAATTGATAAGGAAAAATCATGCCTATTCAAGCAATCACAAACAATTGCTTCTGCAGTTGCAGTCAAGGGAAGAACCTAGAAAGCATTAATGGAAAGATATATTCCATTCACCTTGTATTTTACCACGATGGGAAAGGGACAGTGAAACCAAGCACAGGAAAAGAATAGCCCAGCTGACTGGGCAGAGGTCTTCAGGCATGTACTGCTCAGGAGTGAACACAATGCTCAGTAGTACGAGATCATTGTGTGATACATTCACATATGTTTATAGTGTATTTATACTGTAGATACACTGTTTATAGTGTGTTTATAGTATGTTTATAGTGTATATATAGAGTATATAGTGTTTATTTGCACTGGAATTACGGGGCAGAAATGTGCTCTTAAAGCTAAACCTCTCAAATCTCCATGATACATTTTGCTTTATATTTCAAAGCCATCTTGGAACACACAAACAACATCTATTTTGTGTGAGATGACCTGGAAAATTAGCTCCACTCATTCACATGTATTACTGAAGCACATATTCTTGGAATATTAGAGTCTCACCATCAACTGCTCAACTTTATAATTTCATTTTCATTTCCATGTAGACATATCTTTAAGAGCCAAGGGGAAAGTTAGTGGACACAAAATACGGTTTGTGTACAGTCTACCCAGTGAAGCTGTTTCAGAAGTAGGGAGGCTAGCCTACCTCTTAGAAGGCAGTTCCTATTTCCTGATACTCCAGTATAGGTCTACTTGGAAAAGGAAGAATGTAAAGCATCAGTCACTTTATTCCTTGGGTTTGTTGTGGGTTTTTTTTAATTCAAAATTGCATAAACATGTTTCAGTAGCATAGTTAATTCTGAGTAATTTTTATCTTACTGTCATGTGTATTCTTCATTTTTCTTAATTAAGTAGCATTTTTCCTGTACTGGATGACTTCAATTTTTATTAACAGAGGAAGGACATTGGAAAGATTAAAAAATGGACACGCAGACATCTGGACTAAGCTTTTAATGACAGGAACATTCACAAACAAGTCCTTCTTAAAAACAGTAGGAATTAAAATTTGCTTGCACTGTTCGTTTTTTTTTCTCTTCTTTCTGTATTTGTTTAAGGAAAATTGTTGCAAATGTTATCCAAGTGACTCAGACTCACTTATTCAAATACACATTTGCAAATACTTCCTGCTCTCACTTGTTCTGTGCATTTTATTTGTGAAAGCATTCACATTATTCTGACTGCTTGCCTGAGCACAGAAAAACTAAGCATTTCTGAGGTACATTTTTTGATGGCTTTGTACATTCTATGCAGTAAGTTTACATACTCATATTGCAATGAAACCTCTTCTTTGTAACTCCTTGAGGGGGAGTATGGCTTTGTATTTCTTATTTTTGTAAAGAAATCTCCTGTACTGCTTGGGTAAAAGTAACTAGACTCAGAGGAATGTTCAAATACGTGTTATGGTGGTAAACACATCCGTGTAGATCCTCCAAAGCACAGAGCAGGCACTACCAATAAAAAGATCTTCATGAAGAGGGACTGTAACTAACTCCATAGGTATCCTGCTGGCATAAAATAAAGCTCTAAATTTGAATGAGAAGTTCTGTTGAAGTCACAGAAATCAAGAGAGTACAATTATTTGCCCTGCTGAGTTTAATTTTGTAGCATCTCCTCATGTATATATGTCTATTTACCAAAATCCATTCAGAGATAAGTAATAGTGGGAACATTTTAGTAGCAACTATGTTCATCTAACTGCTTTCCCCTCCTTTTCCTGGTTTTACTCATTACTTCTGTGTAAATTATAGAACTTACAGAGAATTTCTATAAATTATAAAGACCCTGACTATCGTGTTTAACTGGAGTAGCTTTACACTGCAGTTTCATAACCAGTTTAATATGACATAAGCCAGCTCAATCATCAAAGAGTCATTCCACCACCCCCTCATTCCTGTGTGATTATTTCTCCACCCATAACTGCAGGCACATTAAGTCATACGGCCTTGCAATGAACTACCTCAGGGAAGTCATCTGAGATAATTAACTTGGGGGGAAAAAAGCCAACAGGAAAAAAAAAAAAAAAAAAAAAAAAACCCAAAAAAAACCCACAAACCACCTATATTTAAACCTCATTTTTCCCGTTTTTTCATAGAACCTTCTTCAGCTGCCTAGTGGTGTTTGTTTTTTTTTTTTATTTTTACAGCACAAGGGACAATGTTTGTGTCAAGAAAACACTGCCAAGACTGTCAGGTAGTGGTGCCCCCTTATGCAGACCTAAACTAACATGAAATGATGTCATCATTCCGTCAATTCTGTGCACTCCAGAGAGCTGTTAGCTAAAATGAAGACAATGCTACTTAAAGCAAGATGAAAATAACCTGCTTAAAGAAAACCAACGAAATATGAAGTAAAAAAGTATATCACATAGATTGCATGTCATGAAGAAACATTAATATGCAATGCCAGCATATATATCTAGGGCTTAAAAAAAAAGCAAAAAATCTGCAAATTTTTCATATATTTAAAAAAAAAACCAAACAAAAAAGTCCCAACAAATTAATTGTGTTATTTCACAACTCAGCTTCTGTTTCCAGCATAAGTAATAAAATAGGCAAGTATCTTGCATCATCAGAATTCACCCTAGCATTTGTTATTTTTTCATGAAATAAAGGTGAATTTCACAGTATGTTAAAGTTCATAAAGTGAGATACTGACAAATGCAGGCACCTACATGTAGAGTTCTAAGACTTTTGCTTAGAGGCACTGCAATTCTGTATGTGCCCAGTTTGTTTCTTCAAACTGGCCAAACTTTGCATCTTGCACATCCCACTCGTACTCTGAGCAGTGTGAGCAGTTGATTTGTACCAAAGCCAGGTCCAGATCCTCAAGCTAAACATTCTTTAATGCACTTGGCACTGAAGCATTGATATTCCTACAAAGTGCAGCTACTGTTTTCTTTTATGGGGGAGGAGATGACGTCAGCTCTTGTATTCCACAGACTGTTGAATAGTTCATCCTCCTAGGAGAGGGAAATACCCTTAACTAGCAGAATGATATACCACTTCATCCTAGGCTCTTTTGTGCAACATATCCAACGTATCTTTCACTTCTCCGTTTGAATCTTTGCTGGTGAACTGAGAGAAATGTATGGGTCATGAAATTTCTGAGCTATGGAGAAGCAATGAGAATGTCTGAGTAGCTGAATATTTAAGGTATTAGCCTAAGAAGAGAGAATCCCTGTTTTTCTGTCTTCACAATTATCTTCCATTGTTGCTTTTCTTAGACACTTTACCAGTTACTGGATAAAATATAGATGTGGTGCTTAGAATCAAATGCTCCCTCCACCTTAACATTGATACTGTAAAATCATACTGTATCTCAGCCTGAGTCACCTACAGGCCTCCATAATTTGTTCTTCTGATCCATACTCTGCTAGATAGTCCAGGGTCCTTTGGCATGGTGCGTTGGATGGGATAATTTTGAGACAGGCAATTTCCTTTGTTCACTGTGTTGGAATTTTTGTATTTGTTGGTGTGTTTGGTTACATTTGGGGGATCAGATCACTAAAAACTCAGCACTATCTCTGGAAAGATCTGCCCTTTTTCTTGCAGGTTTCTGTAAATTATTTGTACTGTACATTGGAGACCTAAAATGCAGGACTGTAGTAATTAATAATAATGTTTACTAAATAATTTATAATAATAATAACTGCTGATACAGCCATAACAATAGAAGTAGCAAATAATTCACAATTTAAAAGGTAAATTATTATAGAATAAAGCTATGAGGGAAGAGGAAACAAGGTTTATTTAAGAACTTCTGCCTTTCAAGCAGATAACTTCTTCAACAGAAAATGGGTTTTGATCACGTCAAGTATAAAATCAACTTCTTATTTTACTTCATTCTTTCAAAAGTTCTATTATATAATTTTTTTGCCTGAGACACATTTGCTCTCTCAATATTTATTATGAGTAAGGCTGTGATATTTATTCTTCACAGGCACATGTTAAGGTTGAAAATTTATTGGAGGCAGGGATGTTAACGTCTCAATGCCAAAACTCTATGTTATCCCAGTTTTCCAGGGATTTTGTCAGTAATTAGTACTCTTCTGTGTCAATAAATCATTTATATTTTCATTCTCAAACATAATTTCAGCCCAGAGAGGAACTGTAATAAATACTTATTATGCACATGATATATTACTAATGAAGAAGATGATAAATTGCTAATGGAAAAAGAAAAGTTATTGTGAAAGCCTTGATGAAATAGAGGTAAT
The DNA here is from genome assembly GCF_052056855.1 of Sturnus vulgaris. Lineage (NCBI taxonomy): Eukaryota > Metazoa > Chordata > Aves > Passeriformes > Sturnidae > Sturnus > Sturnus vulgaris. The sequence goes on along the minus strand of NC_142243.1, from coordinate 101,567,070 downwards.
AAATTACTACTAGAATACTTAGAATACAATTTTCAGGTGATCAAACATTCTTATTAGATTCCATATGCCCTTCATACACACAGTGCTCATCCAGTGAAATTCTGCAGGTTTCTTCCTGCTCCAATGAATCCAGCAGCACTTTGGACACTGATATCTGTAGGAGCCACATCAAGCTGGGAATTAGTCAAGGAAGAAAGACATCTAACGTGATTTTATGCATCAGCAGGTTGTCCCTTTGTCGCACACGATGTCAAGTCTGGAATAAAAGAAAATTGTCTAAGGAATATTTACCAAAATCAGTCCTAGAAGAAAACAGGAGGAATGAAAATTCTGACTAGAATTTTTGTCGGGAAGCTGCTCGACGGGGGAAGCCAAGAGCCAAGTGTGATAGTGTTGCCAGCAGGGCAGGACCTCACCAGCATGGGATCTGCTCCCATGGCTTCTGAGCAGGAAGGGCAGAGCAGGGGCTGAGCCCTGAGCAGGGTCACAGCCGCAGGATGGGCTGGCAGGGACACGAGGATGAGCTAGAGCTAGGCTGGGGTGGTGCTCAAGGTCAGGAATGAAGAGGCAGGAGGCTCAGGGTACCTGCCACCCAGCTCAGGCAAGAACAAGGGCAAGAACTGCAGCTCCAGAGCAGGTCAGGGTGAAGACAGGGAGGACCTCACCCCTCTCAGCCACTTGCACACAGCTCTGCTGCAAGGCTGCATGGCTGCACAGCTGCATGGCTGCACAGCTGCATGGCTGCACGAGGCTGGATGCCAGCCCACAATTAGCCCTACAAGTGGGTGGGTGGGTGAGGGAAGATTTGCACACAGGAAGGCTTTGAAATGTTATGGTGTGTAACAGCAGTGGGAGTTTTGCACCACTTAATTAGTGGTTTGTCTCAGTCTCTACTGTCTTCACTCAAAGCCAGGATTAAAAAACACACAAACGAAACAGATTTTCTTCTGTTTGAACTTGGTTGTTTATTAAATCTTATCAAAAGTACAGAAAGTTCAGCAGCACTTCTAGCCACCAGCTAGAAGCAAGCAAAATGGAGACAGATCCGGCTAGCTACAAGGTCTCTTAAAGCTAAACAGTCCAATAGAGAAATAACACCTCTATTTATCCTTTTAACCAAATAACTAACTTCCCATGACCCTCAGTGTTGCCCTAACTGTCCAACAAGACACCACCTGAAACCATGAAGAAGTAGGA